>NC_071582.1:16393472-17072274 GCF_024509145.1 Vidua macroura
GCTCTTCATTAAACCAGACTTACAGCCTAAAGTATTGCTTAGAAACCAGAGGAATGTATTTGGCTGAGTCTTTGCAGATCTGAACTTTTTTTAGGAGTTTCTCACTTGAAGGAAATTACCAATGGTCCATCTGTTGCTTTCTTTTGATGTTCATGGGTGTTTTTGGAGGAGGGTGGTCTGGCTGAATTGTGATTTTTGTGACAATTAATTATAGCTTATTTCTCACTTTTAGTTTAATTGAAAGTAGGTCTTGTTTGGATGCTAACTCAGGGGCATTAAACCAGGACAAATTCAAAAAATAACTTCTGAAAAGAGGACTTAGGTCTCCAGGTATATACAGTGTCAGGCCTGATTTGACATGTAATGTTGCTGATACATTATATTCTGTTGGCAGGTAGAAATGCTTCCTGATTGTCCCAGTGACAGTTAAAAATTATTCTTTTATGAAAATAGGCCTTTCTGATATTTTTTTATCTGATCAACATAGAAAAGAAGACAAACACAAATTTTGCCTCAATAACAGATTATTCATTAAAAAAAAAAAAAAAAGAGTTATTTGCAACAGCCTTCAAAAGGACATCATAACCCCTTCTCATCTGTGTTTCTTTCCTTAGTAGGGGAAGCAGGTGTGCAGGCAAATACCTGCACATACAGATGCGTCTGTCACCAGAGAAGTCTCGCTCTTTTCAGATGACACAGTTCACAGCCTGAAAAAAAGAATTACAGTGTTCAGACAATGTTGTGGATAAAGCACATGAATTATGGCTCTTGATGTACAGAGAGCCTGTGTCCCTGTGTCCTTGAAATAAAGCTTAAAGGCTTTGAGGAACAAAGAGCTCCAGAGCGGGAGGAGGACACTAATTACTGTTCTGCCTCTAAACAAATACTGTGAGAGCTGTCTGGCCTCAGTCTTGCGTGGGCTGTTAAAATTCCTTCCAGCTATTGCTCAGAAATCCGACTGAAGAAAAAACTGTCTTCCTCTTCCCTGCGTCCCTGTGGGACACGGGACGCCAACATGCCTCAAGCAGAGCCTGATCTTGCCACTTACTCTTGTGACAGCAGAGGTTTGGACACCTCCAGATCCCATTCCTTTGTGGAGGCCCAGTGGGATGGTGTCCTGCTGAGCCCTGCCCTTGGACACCATCTGTCCCCAGAGCTGCTGGAGTGCCATTCCCAGGAGCAGTGTTGGCACCACCACAGGTCACGGCTGTGGTGGACAAGGGGGGGACTGTTGTAGAGCCTGCAGAACAAGGGGTGCACTGGGACACTGTACGTGGGGCTGCGCCTTTGGTTCTCGTGGATAACCTCCATCCATGGACAGGGACAGGCAGCAGGGACTGGGCAGCCTGGGACGGCCGTGGTTCAACTTGAATTTGCAGCCCTGCTTGCAGGACCCAATGTGATAACCCTGTTCCCTCAAACCCAGGCTGGGACAGTGAAACAGCAGCCACGGGTGATGGCTGCCCCCGCTCCTTGTGGAAGGGGCTCTGTTTGTGTCCCCTCAGGCTCGGAAGGCCGCGCTCCTCACGGTTCCCCTTCCCCGGGGCAGTGCCGGGGATCCAGTACCTCCAGGTATCCATCCCGGGGATCCATCCCGGGGATCCATCCCAGGGATCGGCCACGGCCCCGCGGTCGCAAGATGGCGGCGGAGGGGCGGCCGCGAAATGGCGGCGGCGGCGCCTGAGGGCGCGCGGGTGCTGCCCCCTGCCCGCTTCCCGGCCCACAGCCACGGATCCAGGGATCTGTGCCGGCCGGGAGCGGGACGGGCCGCGGCTCCCTCCGGGCATCCCCACATGGCAACCCCTGCGCAGTCGGATGTAAATGTGTATGTGCACATGCTTTCTCTGGGTTGTTTTTGTTTTTTGGTTTTTTTTTTTTTTTTCCTTTGTATTATTTCTCCCTTGAATCGTGAAATCTGAGCAAAGCCCTTCATGTACCTTGTCGCTTTTGTACAAAAGTAGAAAAAAAATAAAAATTCGTTTTAATCTCTCTGCAAAGTTTTCCTGACTCTTCTTTCATAGTGTTCCACCTAAGTGAATCCTTAAATATCACAAACACATCTACCAGTGGAAAGCTGACTTTGTTCCAAAAGCTTGCGGCATCGTCACTGTCTTTTTGCTCGTGGCAGTGGGGTTTGAATGCTGCCTTGCCAATGCACGTGTGGTAAGGTGTACTGAGATTTCAGTTGGCTTTTTTGGCTCTTAAAATAAAAAATATATATGTTGGGAGTGATTGGGCAAAGGTATTTGAATATTTTGGCCACCTAAAATAGTTTGGCCTCTCATTGTTTTGTTGAGGAGCTTTTATTTAAGGAAATACACTGGGTGTTAACCCATTTTTATATAAAGACACTAAAAAAAAATAAAAAATGGGGGCACTACACCTACTTAGTGTTCTGCTCTCCCATTACTGGCTTGAGAAATGCAGTCTGCACAGCACTGGTGTAATCCTTTAAGGAGGAGCTGCCCCAGCCACAAGCCCAAGTGAGCTTTTTTCTTCTGCCCTGTTGCTGAATTAATCCTTTTTGCAAAAATCATTATATTTAACATCATTCATGGTGTAAGGGGTATAGTGCTTTTGATACTGGCCTCTTCCAGGAAGCGGATGTCAGATTTATTTTGAACAACTGGCCACACTAGGATGCAGTGGAGAGCCGTGCTGGAGCAACTGCTCATCTTCAATGTAGCAGGATGGTCCCCGGATGCTGCGGCTCCCACTGTGCCCTACTCTGCCTCGCTCCAAGACACGCAGATGCTCCCAGCAGAGCCTGTGCTGCTGGTACTGCTGATGCTTCTCCTCACCTACCACCACTGCTTTTCTTCTGGTGATGAGCAGGACATCCCGGGCAGGGATTTTTGGGGCTGCACTCTCACCAGTGTTCACTGCCAGTCCTGCTGCAGAATGCCAGTGTGGGGTGTCTGGGCCTGCAGGGTCTGCACTTGCATTCAGGCTTTTCCAAACGTGTTGTTGTGGCTCGGATGTGTCTCAGGTTTGCTCCCTGCGTATTTCACAGCTGTGTCAGTGCAGTTAAAATGTAACCTCTTCTTTCTCTACCATTAGTCACTCGGCATCCGAAGAAGCCTCTGGCTCTGACTCTGCAAGCCAGTCTGAAAGTGAGCAGGGCAGCGAGTCAAACAGCAGCTCCGAGTCCTCTGAGAGTCAGTCTGAATCTGAAAGTGAATCAACGGGTTCCAAATCCCAGCAGACCCCTCCTGAAACCAAAGAAAAACCAGCCTCTAAGAAGGAAAGGATAGCAGATGTTAAAAAGGTATTACCCCTGCTGCTCTGCACGGACACGTTACTCCTGTACCCACCACGGAAGGTCAGACAGCAGGACCTCAGTGAAGCTGTGCCCAGTTTCCTGGCCACTTTGCACATGGACCAAACAGCCTCTGACCTCCAGTGTCCCCAGGGGCTGTTTGGTCTGCATGCAGGAGCCTTGCTGCTGTCACCCTTGAGAGCAGGAGCTGCTGTGTTTGTGGAACAACCACTGGGTCACCAAGTAGATGGTGACAGGGCTGACTGGTGCGAATGAGGGGCAGTTGCCTGTCATCAGTACATGATCCTGTCATTCCATCCTCTCCCTCTGTCTTTCCACTCCTCTGTCTTGTCTCTCCTCAGAAGCAGTAAAGCCTCCCCATATGATACTCAGGAAGAGGGTTTGAAGTTTGTCTAGGATTTGAAGTCTGAACCACTTTGGTTTTTTTTTACATCACTCTTCCTCTCAAAAAAGCATAGGGAAAAAAAAAAAAAAAAAAAAAAAAAAAAGAACTTCCATTATTTATGGAAGTCCAGAACAGGACAGTATTTTTTTTCCCCTGTGCCTTCCCAGCTCCTCCCTAGCAATACCCCTCAGATAGTCAGGTTTTCCCTCCATTTGCTGTCCAGCAGGAAAGGGGATTGTGGGTGTTACTGCTCATGGTATCCCTCTGCACACCCCAGGGCAGAAGCTGCACCTCAGGTACCTGCTTTACCTGAGGGATGAAGGCACCTGACGAACACAGGGCAGTGTGAGGTGAGAAAGAGGAGCCCAGATACCATTTGGAGACAGGAACTCAGTGAACTGAGTTCACTTGGAAGGAGAAAATGCTGGTTTAGGTCAGCTGGTTTGTTTGTTTGTGGTGTGTAACCGTCCTGCTGTTCTTAGCCATGGGTTGCACTGGGTACAGCTTGCTCCTGAGAGTGAATTTCATGGAAAAGGTGCTATGTGTGTAAAAGATAAGGAGGAAGGACAGTGCTTCCAGCCTGTGCTCCCCACAGACCTGCCAGGGAGAAGTGAAGGATTTTGTTACCACCTTCTGCCTCCCACACAGCTCCAGGCTGCTGGCTTAGGTAGTGGTTAAATCCCCCAGTGCTCGGACTGGCAAGGGAGGATGAGTTTATAAGGCAGTTGTGGTAACACTATATTAAAATCTGTGGTTTATTGTTAAGTGGGCACCAAAGGAAATCTTCTCTCCCTCTGAAGGATTCTAAGAGCATGTCCCTAACAATAAATGTTAATATTATCCTGTGAGGAAGTGCATATACACAGGGTGATAATTAGCACGGGTGAAACATGAAAAGGTCAGGACACCCTCTAATAAGAAAGCCTCTCCCTTCCTTAATTTCTCTGTTAATGGGTGTCTTCCTTAGCTAGGTCTAACCTAGGCATGTTGATACCTCTTCCCCTTGAATAACCAATGCAATTAATTATTATATTATTGTTTATTTGGTATTTGACTAGATACACCCATGAAGGCGAGGTTAATCTGTGTTAGGTGCTATTAAGATTCATCATGGAAGTTGCTCCTACATTCAAAACCCATGCCATTTAATAGCTGAAAAGACAAGTTCTTCAAATGGTTTGGGGAGCATTAAATTTGAGGGTGTATTCTTTAATGAGAATGTACCTTAGTACTTGCATGCCCAATAGATACACACTGTCACAGTCTGTCCCTTTCCCTATTACTCCTTTAACAGAGGCAGGAAAATTCTTGGGCTGCAGCCACGTATCCATCACGCTCTCAATGCCATCACTGCTGCATCTGGCGGCGTTGTTTGATCTCCTTTCCCTGCCAGTGGCTTGCAGCGATATTTGAGGATTGGAGGGAGAGAGAATGAGAAGGAAATGAATAGATGTAGAGAACTAAGAGCTCTGCTGAGGGAGAGAGGAATTGCTGGTGTAGGAATTTGAGGGGCATGGTGGTGGTTTGTGTTGTCCCTGTAACTCTTGTGTCCTGTGTCACCAACACAGCTCTGCATTCATCCCCCTCAGGACATCCATTTTTGTGTCCCCTTCTCCTGCCCATTCACAAGAACAATTGCATGCTCTTATACACAGTGTGTTGAACTGGTGAGGGCCTCCTTTTAGAGCAAAGAGCACAACCATTGCCAGCAGTCACCTCTGCACATCCATGTGTCCTGTGCTGCCAATCCACATTCCCATCAGTGCATTCGGGAGAGGAGCCAGCAGCCACTGCCTTGCCTTGCCAAATGACAGGGTATCTTGCTCCATTTGCCATCCAGACTGGGCCACAGAATTCACCTTTGAAGCTGCAGCTGGCCATGTCTCCAGGCAGCTCGTGGGGCTTTCCACCAGGAAAGGAATTATGCTGGAAGCTGTTAGTGACAGAGAAATGCCCTGTTGAGTTGGTAGGTCTGTTCATTCCTTGTCGAAGCTGTTGCCTCCATTCCTTTGGCACCAGTGCTGCAGAGGGCTGGTTACCTCAGCACTCTGTCCTTCAGCCTGAGAGAGCTGGAGAGTGATTTGTGCCTCAGTGGAAAGATGGACCACTGTAAAGAGAACACTGAGATAAACACATGCTGCTTTAGAGAGGTGTCAAATATCCCAAAATAATAATAATTTTTTTCAGCCAGTTTTTTAAACTGTCCATCTACTGGTTGCTAATTCCCTAATGGTTTTTGGTTGATTTTTTTTTTAAGACACCATCAAACTTCTCTAAAATGTCAAAAATAATTGGGGTGAAGCAGGCCTTCTGATGGTCTGTTTATTTTGCAGATGTGGGAAGAATATCCTGATGTTTATGGGGTTAGGAGGTCAAACCGAAGCAGACAAGAACCGTCACGATTTAATATAAAAGATGAGGTAAGGAGAAAAAAAAAAAAAAAAGGACGAGGGATTACCGAACATATAAAACCAACCAAGCCCAAAGAGGAAAGGGAGGTCTCAACTGCATTGCCTTGTAAACACTAAGTCCCAGTTTGGTGCATGGATGTTGGTGCTCACAGTTGAGGTCCCAGTCCTGCAGCTGGATCCTTGGCCTGAGACCTCTGGAGTGAGCGGGACACTGCCTGGGCTGAGATCTGCATGCACTGATCTGATTGCTGGAATGGGGCGTAATGCAAGTCCTGCTCTGCTGTAGGAACATCCTGGAGAGGAATCTGTGTAATTAAAAAACCAGAACAAGACCAAAATGCAACACAAATCCAACCAGGAATAAAGGAAAGTTCCCAGAAACACCTCATAGCAACAAAACAGTCATTATTGCCCATCCTAGAATGGATCCCACTAATAAATGCATTTGTGTGTGTGCAGCTTTATGACCCATCACTTTTCTTTGGTTGAACACTGGGGAGTCTTTTATGCTTCAGTTGAAGGTGACAGTGATCAGAGCCTGGTAGCCAAACCTTCTAATTGTTCCTGTTTCAGAACACTATTGGGTTTTTTTCTGAAGATGTAGAAATTAGGTTCCGCCTTCATTTGCATCTGACAGGTTTTCTACATGGAGCATTTCATCTACAGGTCTTCAGGAACATCGAGTAGCTATAGCAGAGGGGAAAGAGAACCAGAAAGAGGCATCTGTGGAGAGCTTGGGGCTAGGAATCTGAAGATAAGCAGCAGACTTTGAGCAGAGCAGGGGTCCAGTGGTGCTCTCTGACTCAGGCTGTTTGTGCTTTGCCACCAAGATGTGTGTTCGGATGCTCTAGGGGTCACATGGAGGTCTCCGGCTCCTTGCTCTGGTGTGTTATTGCTGAGCCTTGGTGGCACCCCAGTGCCACCAGCTGCCCCCCAGACTCCTGTGCTGGCTGTCCCGCAGAGCAGAGGTCAGGAAGGGGCTCGGGGTGCACCATTGACGTAGCTTTTGTTTTCCTTTTCAAGTTGGCAGAGGCTGGGCTGGCCGGCCGCCCCTCTGTGCGATGGCCCGGCATGCACTGTGCCGGCGACCTCACACCCACCCCAGAGCTCCGCTGCACACCCCCCTGCCCTCTTAGGGGCCCAGGTAAGTCCCTTCTTTTTTTGTTTTACAATATTACGTGGTTTTGCAAATGTTGTTTTCTTTTGCAATATCTTTATTTCCTACTACTTAAGGTAAAATTAAAAAAAAAATTAAAATCTGAGATGCAAAAACTTTGCTATACCACAAAATATTGTAAAAAACAAAAAAAAACCCAAAAAAAAAACCCACCCAAAGGTCCTCCAAATGACCCTCACTGCAACTTCTGTGAAACAGCTGAAATGAAAATTGGAGCATGCCCTCACCCCTCTCTCCCCAAAGCAACACTGACTGGTCCCCACAGGGCAGCTCCCATCTGCAGCAGAGTCTGTTGGAGGGTGTGACCTGTCAGGAGCACAGTGCTGGGGCCTCGCAGAGAGCAGGAGGAGATGGAAAGTCTTGCTTTTGGAAGGCACCAAGAGAGAGGAAATGGCATAGCTCAAGCCTGCGTGGTGCTGAGCACTCCTTGCTGCTGCTGGAGGGGGCAGAAACCCAAGGCACATCTGAAGATGCTTTTTGCCTTCACAGGGTTAATCCTGTCTCCAGTGACCTGCACCACTCACTTGCTGCTTGGGACTTCCAGCACAGTGTCTGGGGGCTTGTAATTGCCTTCTTCCCTAATGCTTCTCTGCAGATTAGCAAAGAGCTTCGTGCAGGCAGTGTGGCAGGCTCAGAGACCAGAGCAAGGATGGATGAGCCATGCCAGCTCCCTGCGCTGCCCTGTGACTCACCTGCACAGGGGAGATGGCGCAGAGGTGGAGGTGATTCAGGTTTTGGGGCCCTGCTCAATCACTGTGTCCTCTGATAGCAGCACTCTGGGTAGGGTTATCTGCGTGTTAGACATGGTTACCTTCTGAGGATTTCTGGGCTCGTTGTGTAGGTGTCTGAGGTGTGATCAGGTAGGGTGATAACTCGTGATCAATATCCAGGCATGGGCTGAGCCACTGGGGAAGTGAAAGTGCAGCTTTGCATAGGAGCACAGATCTGCTCAGAGGCCCAGAGCTGTCTCCAGGAACAAGAGAACGTGTGAGTTTTTTAGTAAAAACACTACTTCCACAGGTATTTTCTTTGCAGTTGATAAATCAGCTTCAGGTTTCAGCCAGGAGATGTGAGGCATGCAGAACCAGGTGCGTTTCAGAGTATTTTTAAATTGAATGGGGGAGATTTAGGTTAGATATATAAAGGACATTCTTTCCTATGGGGGTGGTGAGACACTGGCACAGAATGCCCAGAGAAACTGTGGCTGCCCCACCCCTGGAAGTGCCCAAGGCCAGGTTGGATGGGGCTCTGAGCAGCCTGGTCTAGTGGAAGGTGTCCCTGCCCATGGCAGAGAGTTGGAACTGAATGATCTTTAAGGTCCCTTCCAACCCAAACCTTTTTATCATTCCATGATTCTGTGATTCTGGGGCAGTTGAGAAAGAAATGTGCCCCAACCAGACACAATCTTTCTACTATAAAAAGAACAGTTTCAGATTGAAATTGGTGACAAATGTCAGTGTATTTTTTTCTGTCAGAGGGAGGCCACAAGTCACGCACCAGCGTGTTCTAAAAATACAGCCGGCTTTCTTATTGGAAAAAAAAATTGCTCATTTGCATTTTGGTCAATGCTTTGCCTCATGTATTTACTAAAAATTCAAACACTACTGGTCTCACTGGAAAAGAGAAGTTTAGCAGACATAAAACTAACCTGGTGAGCTGAGATTCTCCAGCTTTTCTGGAGCACTAGATTTGGCCTCTGTTAAGCCTGAAATGAGCAAATCCTCACTTTGACTTTAGTCTAAAATACTTCTGGCTCTGTTTAAGCAAGTCATTATCTGTCCTTATGTGAGCTCCAGAGGCTCACCTGGACCTCCTCTCCAATGGCCTGGAATCTCCATTTCTGCCAGCCTGGGCTAGTGGCAAGGACACTCATGGATAATCTATAGGAGCAGAACTTTGAATTGCTCTGTGTTGCTCTGCTTGGTGCTACATGTGCAGCATCATTATGTTTGTTCAGTGTTGCTCCACGGCAAAATACAGTGCAATTAATCTGGTAAAAGTGTGTGCACTTTATGTGCTGGGAGAGGGAAAGAATTGATGGGAGGAGTCAGGCATGGAGAGGGAAGGCTGATCCCTTCAGCTGCAGATGAGGAAAATTATAAGAGGCCAGATCCTAGTCCAGCTCGAAGCAGTGGTGCAAGAATAAGTTGGGCACGTTTTGATAAGGGGGAGCCAGGCTTGTCTTTCCCCTTGGCCACAGCAGCAGCACCCCAGCAGGGCAGCCTGAGTCCAACACTGGCACTTGGGTTCTGGAGCGAGCAGCATGACCCCAGCATCTCGTGCTGGGCTGACAGAAGTCCCACTGGGACTGGGGATGGACTTTGCCAGTCTAGCTTGTGTCATTCGGGGAGGTGACATGACAAAAATTCAAGTTTCATGTGATTTCCCAACCAGTGTGTTCTGATGGTGGTGTGGTCAGACAGGGCCTCAGGTGCACGCTCTGGACCTGGCATACCCTGGCTCTGTGGCTGTCCTCTGTGCTTCCTTAAACAAGGAATTTACCACCAGGAGACACGAGGGAGCGGGGAGGAGAGGCTGAGGACTCCATACTGCGATGGGGAGGATGTGGGAGCACAAGGCAGGCAGATGACTCAAGCTGGGGACTGGTTGTGTCAGGACATAGGGCTGGGCTTGACATGCATCCAAAACAGACAATGCTGTTACTGAAATATGTAAGAGAAGGTGGCTGAGCTGCAATCACAAGTTACGTTTTTCAGGGTGGAAGAGGGGAGGAAAAGTCAAGTCATTTAGAGATAATAATCAGTTTTGTAGAGAGAGAAACAGAGCAGGGGGAGAGTACAGGCATTGGGAAAATGGACACTAGGAACTTGGAAAATGGGATTTTGGCACAGAAGTGGAGTTAATTTCAAAGAACTAAGGGTTGTATTTGGTTTTCTCCCAATGTGATCTCTGACGCAGAGCAGAAGAGAAATCCACCTCTCTTTACTTGTGGCTTGCCAAAAGACAGCAAAAGTAAACATGCACGGAGGGGCAGCTGTTAAAATCATACCCAATTGGAATGGAAAAGCTTCAGAAAGTGGATAAGACATTAGAAGAGAAAAGAAAAGCTGAGGACTTTTAAATTGTGTGTCAAAACTGAAACGTGTGGAATGCTTGGCTTGTGTTGCAAGGCTCTCCACGGTGTTTGCCAGGCACTTGCTTCACGGTTGGTAAATGAGTCGGGGATTTCATGCAGGGCCATGAAACATGTGGATGAACACGTGTTTGTAGTAAGATATGGTGCAAAAGCTGTTATTGTGCCACATGCCAGTCTGACACCAAATCCCGGAAAAGCTCATGGTCAAACATGGCATCCAGTATTTTAGTGCATTTTAGTGGATACACTATGCAAGTGAGACAGAAGTTTTGATGGGTGGAAGGAAAGCTGGAAAATGGGAATGAAGGATGCATTTTTGCAGCTCACACCATTCCACAAGGTCCTTGTGTGCACAGCTGTGTAAACTCTATCCAGGAGAGCAGTGGGGGTGTCAGGGGATGCAAACTGTGGTACCTATAGTGATGGACAGACAGTGCCTGGAGCCAAAGCTGAATACTGTGGCAAAAAAGCAGCTAGAAGTGGAAGCTTTCCAGTAAGTGTGTGGAGCAAGCAATCTTGGAGGCTGCTTCTGTCATTTTAATACTTCTTAAGAAATCTCACATGGGTTTCTTCAGTTTTGTCCCTGCCTATTTGCGTTTTCTGGGGGAGGCTAAGGAGAAGTCATGTTATCTGTGTGGTGATCTGTTTTCATGGTTGACTAGTTTTTATGAAAATGGGGTTGTGTACAACCAGCATAAAGAAATTATTTTAGCTATCTTGGTCTGTGGGAATTCATGACGCCCACTTTTAAAACAGTACAGCAAGTAGTTAGAATAGCTCTAGATATATTTAGCCAAAGAGACTTTACTGGTGGAGAGTGTAGAACTAGGAGGAAGGAAAGCCACAGACACAGCTCTGACCCAGTAAGGCCCTTGGTGACTTGCTGTGGGAGGAAAAACCCAACAACAAGACAAGGATACTTTTGATAAGAATATTGCCTTTTTACGACAGTATTTTTATTTCATTCCTTGTAGGAAGTTTGTGCAGTAAAGGCAGGGATCATAATGCAATTTTTGGGATAAATTCACCCGTGGGTTTGCAATCCCTGGGGTGTTGAAGGCACTGCAGGTCTGCCTGGCCACTGCTGCCATGGTGTCTGTTGGGCACTGGGGGTTGGTGCTGAGGGGTGGATGATCCTGAGCTCAGGGACTTCAAGACAGGTGATGTTGTAGAGCTCTCCAGGCTTCCTGCAGGGTTTTCTTCTTCACACTGAGAGCAGAGCAGCGGGACTGAGCAGCTGAGGTGGCTGTGCTGGGAGGCAGCTGCTCTGCTCCAGTGTCCTTCAGACTGCAGGGAAAGGACCCTGGCTCAGCCCACGAGCACGTGTTTCACTTGCATCCTTGAGGAGCCAGTCCACAGTGAAGCCTACAACTTGATTTTCTTTCTTTTCAATTAAAGGCAAGTAGCGAATCTGAAAACGAGAGCCCAAAAAGAAGACGCCAGAAGCAGTTGAAAAGAAAGTAAGTTTCTAAGGAAAGGATTTTGAGTGGTGATGCTTTGGTTTATTTCTCAGAACAGTAGTGCATTGGAATGTTTGATAGGAGTTGTCAGCATGGTGAGCTTGTAAAAGAAATATTTTAGTAATATTTTGGATTGCTAAAATTGAAGTATGAATATGAATCTATTGATGGATGCAATTTTCCAGCCTTTATTTGTATGTTCCTGCTGTGCCTGTGATGGAACCTGAATGAGTCAGGTTCACTTTCTGTTGTTAGTCTTTCACTTTTCCATCAGATTACTGATTCTCCTCCAGAGATACTTAAAACAGTTTAATCCCTTCTCCTCCCACCTTTTTGATTAATTGAGAATAAAATGCCAAATTATTATCCTCTTTTATCTTTTATAACCCTCTGTTAAAACAAAAGAACTTCCATAAAAAATGCTTTTGATGCCTAAGCACCATAACTTGAGTTCACTTACAGTCATATTTTATTGCCTTTTCCCATCTAGTAAGTGCCTTCTAGTTTTTCCCTACATTAAAGTGGAGTGGGGAACTATGAGCTGCCTGATGGAGAAAATCTAAACAGAGCCACATCATCCTGCTTGCTTTCTCCTGCAACTTGTTTTTTAACTCTTCATTTAGTTGTACCCATCGGTGCAGGAGGGAAGGTGATAAAGCACAGGGTGGACTGTGGTTGTATGAATCTCTCCTGGGCAAGGGCAATGATCCTTGTGGACCCTCCATGTCCTCTAGGAGGAAGGAGGGGCTCCTCCAAAAGGCATTTTGGAGCTGCAGCTTTGTTCCTAGTTGTGCCCAGAGAATGTGCTTCCTTCCACTAATTTACAATGTGACTTGGCTTCACACTTGGAAACTTGAATTGGCAGGAGAATTTCCACGGCAGGAGACTTCTTCCATTTTCTGGGCTCCAAGGAGCTCATGTAACTCTGCATGTTGTGGCTCATGCTCTGTGACAGTGAGCACTTCTCTTCAGATCCTCTTCAGATCCTTCTAGCCCATCTCAAAAATGCAGAAGTAGAGAAAAAAAAAATCATCAATCAAAGCCCTTGCCCAGCCAGGTTTAAGCAGTACAGCTCTGCCACCAGCACGTGAAGTGAGAGCTGCTCTCACTCAAGGCAGCTCACTCAAGTGAACAAAGCCCCAGGTGACTGAGACCCCCCTGCCTAAAAGCAGAGAATCACAAAACAACATCCCCCCTCCATTGCACTGAACAGCCAAGGGTAGAATTTGGAACTTTTTTCCTGTAATTATGGCCCTGATGGTTTGTTCAGCCAAGTATTTGTGTAGAAATATTGTTGCCCTTCGTGACCTACATTTCTGACCACAGAATTAAATGGAAAAGAGAGGTCTCTGCTGGAGAAGAGGATGAAGATGGAGGGGATCACGGCACCAGTGGAGAGAGTGAGCCTGAGCCGAAGAAAATTAAAGCGAGAAGGCCTGTCCAGAGGAGGTAAGGAATGGTTGGTTCAGTCTCTTTTTCTGCCTGTGCTGTGTGGAGAGGATATCCCTATTTGTCACTAGTGAATTTTTCATGCAATATTACCTTGGTTTGTGACCTAGTAAACCTAGGGCCTAGTTACTCCCTCATCTCCCCATCTCATGCTCCAGTGAGCACTAGAATGGTTTTCATTATAGTTCGAGCAGATTAAATCCCTTAAAAGTCTAATATTTGAGATTCGTGCTTCCTTAAAGCCTTATTAAAGTGGATGTTTACATAAACCATGCTGTATTATGGCTTTATTAACTCTTATTTTAGAACAGTGGCCAAAACTGGTGTTAAAAAGCCCCACAAAATCCAGCGTGGGAAGAGGAAGAAACCAGACTCATCTGAAGATGACGATGATGACGAAGACGATGAGACCCCCAAGAGACAAACTCGGCGAAGAGCGGCCAAAAATGTCAGGTGTGAAGAAGTGTGGGGTTGCTTGGGGGTGAGAGCTGGCTGGGGAAGGGAGGCACTGGGGGCCCTGACTCCCTGTGTGGTCCTGCAGGGAGAGACCTGTGGCTGAGGTGTGGCTCTTCTGACAGGTTCCTGCTGGGCACATCCAGGGTTTACCTCATTTTGCCATCTGTGAAGGAGGGAATGTTTACCAGTCCCTCCTAAGAGAAACGTGAGGAGGTTTGCATAATATTTCTAAAGCACTCTCAGATGAGATTAATAATTGCAAATAATAGATGAAAATGAGCAAAAGGGAGCAGCTGTGCTGGACTGGACCAATTGTCTGAGAGTGGCTAACAGGTAGTGCCTTGGGACAGTGTGTTGAGGCAGGGTGGAGTAAAGCTTTATCCATTCCCCAATGTACCTTCCCACCTTTCAGGCAGTCCCAATAAGGGACTTGCAAAGAGCCATCCAAATGGTGTTTTGTGGTGGTTAAACATTCACCAAAGACAGAAGTGCAGTTCCTAGGCACCCATGCAGCCTTTCGATGCTCTGCAACCTCCACACCATAATCTTTCCCTCAGTAGTGGAGACTTTCTTTGTTATGGCCTTGCCTCTGCTGCAGGGATTGTTCCACCTTATGAATCACCTGATGCTGGCCATGGTCAGCAAAACTATATGGGCAAGATAGAGGATTAGTCTGGTAAAGTGTAGCTATCTGGGTGTCTTGGGGGAAAATACTGAATGGATGACTTAGGATATGTGTGTGCTGAACATGCACTGAACCACAGCACAAATACTGGAGAAGGTGCTCCAGTCTGAGCCATTCTTTGTTGGTGGGCTGGGAAGAGTCAAGGGTTTTATATCAGTTTGGTTTTGATCTTACTCAGCTACAAAGAGGATGACGATTTTGAGACGGATTCTGATGACCTGATAGAGATGACTGGGGAAGGAGCTGATGAACAACAAGACAACAGTGAAACTATTGAGAAAGTTTTGGACATCAGGCTTGGAAAAAAGGGAGGTGCGTGGCTCTGGAAGAAGCCTTTATTTCTCTTGAACTGGTGCAATGCTTTTGCATCTTTAAAGTGGGGCCAAGGGTTGTTTCAGTGCTTTTCATCTTTTCCTCTATGTTTCTTATTTACATCTTGTAATATGTAAGAGCTTTTGTAACATACAATATTTAAAATCCTAAAAATTTCTATGTGCTTGGCAGCTTTTATTTAGCCTGCGCACATTTTAAAGACGCAGCCATTGTTCTGCAATTCCTGCTTTTCTCTGCTTTGAAATATGAAACAGATCTAGAAGAGTCAGTTCTCATAGCCCCATTGACAAAGCCATAATGAAAATAAAGCCAATGTTTTCTTCTCAAAGCCTTACAAAAGGATTTTTGTAAAACTGAATGGTTGTGGACACTTTCAAGAGGCCTTTAAATTATAGTTAAAGAAAAGCTACTTATAACAGATTTAAAAAGATTCTGTTGCATGGAGAACTTTTTGTGTGCCTGCCTTATAGGTTTTGGACGTTCTTTGTGCTCCCACAAAAGACGTATTAGAAGAGTAACTTTCTGCTGTGATGCAGTTGATGTCCAGTGGTGGGTAAGGAGGGTACCTGTGATGTTTCTCTTGCAGCCATTGGAGCTTCCACCACAGTGTACGTGACCGAGGCCAACGGCAACCCCAGCGCCGACTTCGACCCCGAGAAGGATGAGGGGGAGGTTCAGTACCTGATCAAATGGAAGGGCTGGTCATACATCCACAGCACGTGGGAGAGCGAGGAGTCCTTGCAGCAGCAGAAAGTGAAGGGCCTCAAAAAGCTAGAAAACTTCAAGAAAAAAGAGGAGGAGATCAAGCAATGGTAGGCTTCACTTCAAGCAGTGATTTGGCCTTGGGCAAATTGGTTTTAGCCAGAGGTTTGAGGAGTCATGACTGAAAATGTTTGATTTTTTCTTACAAAGTGTGTTTCATGTGCCTCTTTGCCTGTTGAGGAGTGTCCCCCCACACAGAAATTATATCTGTGGTGTGGATGGCTGGAAAATGGAGAGGACAAGGCATGAAATCCACACTTCTAGGCTTAAGAATTGGGCAGGCTGACGACCAGTAAATGGTGCACAGACTCACCTGGCCCAGGAGCTGCTGTGAGGGCTTGCAGACTTTTTACCCTTGTTAATTATGGGCTTCTCTGTGTGCAAGTTTTTGCATCAGTTTATGTTCAGTTTCCCCAGGAGCTATAAGGGGAGCTACAGTGTCTTTCCAAAGTGCTAAAGCTGGAGTAGCAGCTTCCATCTCTATTTGGTTCCTGTTTTGAGACTGATTCTTGCCTCAGAATAAGGCAGCATTTAACAGGGACACAATCTGAACATCTATGACATTTGCTTCTCAGCAATAATTTACAATTTTAGGAAATTTAAGAAACATGTAATATAACAATAATTTGCCCCTGTGACTTGTCAGAATGACAGAACCATATAGGAAAGTAGATTTTCTATATGCATGATCCATGAGCACTATTACAGAAGCATTATAGTGTTTTTTTGTTTTGTTTTGTTTTGTTTTGTTTTGTTTTGTTTTGTTTTGTTTTGAATTATTTTGCATCTAGGCTGGGCAAGGTATCACCTGAAGATGTAGAATATTTCAACTGCCAACAAGAGCTGGCTTCAGAGCTAAACAAACAGTATCAAATAGTGGAGAGGGTAATAGGTAAGTGGAGCCAAGACTTTGGTAAAGAGGTGAAGTAGGAATGGGAACTTTATTCCATGTGACAGCAGAATAAGTGTGCAGCTCTCTCTTCTTCCCTGTCCTTCAGTATGCCTGAAGAAAACCCCGTGGTGTTTACTGGATTTCATTCTGTGAAATTTAGGAATTTGGACAGTAGAAATCCAGGTTTACAGAGTTGTATTTACAAGCAATACAAATCAGTGACTCTCCTTGCCTGGAGTATGGGATGACACACTAGTATCCAACAGGTTGCTGAAATTGTTGCTACTGAATTTGTCTTCAACCCTTTGGATGCAAGATGTTTGTTTCCAAAGCAGCAGCAGGGGCCTGGCTTTTGTGAGGTCCACTTTCCATGGTGTGGTTAGGCTGCAAGGCAGCTCAGGGGCGAGATTTTCACGATTGATTAATAAAAATAAAACCAGAACCTACTGAGCACTTTGGTAATATCACAATCATGTCAGTCAGAGGTGCCAGCACCCAGCTGCTTTGGGAATTGGCCTGGGGAGCTGTTTAACCTATTTCCAATACAATTCCTGTAAAAACGTGGGTGTGAGGCAGTGATGGCCTGCCCTGCTCCCTCTGCTGGCTGCCAGCATTTCCAACCCTCCCTTCCCTTCTCTCTCCAAACACAGCTGTGAAGACCAGCAAGTCTGCCACGGGACATTCAGATTTCCCAGGTAAAGGCACATTTTTTTGGTCACTCTACACTTTTGCTCTGAGCCAAGACCTGTTTTGTGGCTGTCTGGGCAGTTCAGCCTGTGAACCATGCTTGTGGTTCAGCTGCTCAGCTACAGGTGCTGAGGTTTGGGCTTTTTTGCATATTTTACAGCAAACAGTCGCAAAACATCCTCGAATGACCCCGAATACCTGTGCAAGTGGATGGGGCTGCCCTATGCTGAGTGCAGCTGGGAAGATGAGGCTCTGATCAGCAAGAAATTTCAGCACTGCATTGACAGCTTCAACAGCAGGAACAACTCCAAGACGATTCCCACCCGTGACTGCAAGGTTTGCTGGCTTCTCTCCTTTGCTGGGTTCCTCCAGGCTGGGGGAAGATGCAAACAGTGGGAGCATGAAGTTTTGTCAGGATAAATGTCAGAGAACATTTTCCCATCCTCCCACCTGCGTTTGAAGGGTTGTTTGCTGTTCTTGTATTGTACTTCAAGCAGAGATGTGAACCCCTTTGAGTTTCATTTACTCTGTGCACAGTGAGAACGTTATGTCCCCCTGGGGAGTGGGAGGCTTAATTAATCCTTGCAAAGTGCTTCCTCCTCAGAAGGAGCTGCAGCAGTTTTAATATCATTTGGATGAAAAAACAGCACACCTGGGAAAAGAGGAAGCCTGCAAGATGCTGATACAGTGAAGGAGAGGGACAGAAATAATGGGAGAAAAACCAGAAGAGGACAAAGAAGGAAGTGGAGCTTGTTCTGACTCCTATGTATTTCGTGCAGCTTACTACACTCCTGGGGGACTCAGAGCCCTAATCATAAACCACAGGGCAGCAGGCAAATCACAAGAAATGCGGACACAAGCACTGGCTAGGAAAATGTGGATGGAAGTGAAGTTCTCTTAACTTGAACCGGTGGAGAGATACGCACTCTTTGCTGAATTCACAGATTTCACTGCTGAATTGTCAGCCTTTCAGCCACTGGGAGTTCTGTCTTTCTCTTCAGTGGACTTATGGCAGCATCTCTTCCAGGTGTTGAAGCAGAGGCCGAGGTTTGTTGCCCTGAAGAAGCAGCCCTCGTACATCGGCGGGGAGAACCTGGAGCTGCGGGATTACCAGCTGGAGGGCCTCAACTGGCTCGCTCACTCCTGGTGCAAGTATGTACACAGCCTGTGATGTTCATCCTGTGGCTTTTTTGTCCCTGAAGGATTTGGCACACCTCCTTTTCAAGTGAGGTCTGTACCCGCCCTCCCTCTGCAGCTTGGAGGATTTCAAATATTACCATGCCCAGCTGCATTGCAGACACTGCAAGCAGGAACTACCTAAAGCATGAACTTAAGAAACCTTGTGTGAAAACAAGAAGCATTTTCCCTGTCTGGGCCTGTTCACATGATGGATTTGGCTGAGCCTGGTACATATAAGCCCTAGATTTCCATTGACTTAATGGGAAAAATGGTTTCTGGCTTAGTGTGCTTATATATACTCATTGAAGTCTTTGAGAGATGTCCTTCTAAAATTAGGCCACTGATTCCCCTCTGCCTTTGCCTGTTTTCCTCCAGTTTGGAGTCATCATAGCTCATTTTTGCATGTTATTGTGCCATGTTCAGTCTGGCTGTCCCTGGGATCCACTTGGAAGTGTTCAAATAACTGTTTTTGCACTGCCCCTCTCTGTCCTTGTCATGGATTGCTGTTCATGTGGAGCACAGTCAATGAGTAGTGTCAGAAACATGCACTCAGACAGCATTTTTCTGTTTGTTCTCCTCTTTCTCAGGAACAACAGTGTGATCCTGGCTGATGAGATGGGACTGGGCAAGACCATTCAGACAATATCATTCCTGTCATACCTGTTCCATCAGCACCAGCTGTATGGCCCTTTCCTGGTGGTCGTGCCCCTGTCCACCCTGACCTCCTGGCAGAGGGAGTTTGAAGTGTGGGCACCCGAGATAAACGTGGTGGTTTACATTGGAGACCTCATGAGCAGGAACATGGTGTGTAATCAGAGAGCAAAGGGTGAGGGCTCAGGGAGAAGCACTGGGTGCAAAGCAGCAGCTTGTGTGTGATGTGTGTGACACACAGTCAGCTGGAGAGGCTGGTGGATAGTGCTGGCAGCCCTGCAGGCAGCTGGAGCTGCTGGAGCTGAGTGTGTGGGTGTAACTCCCTGCTGCAGGGAATTTTCTGCTTTATTTTGCCTCTTGGAGTGAGTACAGGAACACTGGCTTCTCTCAGAGTCTGGAAGCCAGTACTGATCTGGAGTGAAACATGCAGTGAGAAGTCCAGCAGTGTAAAAGTGCTTGTGTTCAGTGTTTGGGACTGTTCAGACAATGGGACACGCAGGTGCAGACTCTAGTGGTGTCTGCAGTGAGGTGATGTGTTCATTAATGCCACAACAGCAGGTTAACCTTATTTTGTTACCTGTGCAAGGGCAGTGGAACCATGTGTGGGGTAAAACAAATTGTTCCTTGGGCACCTTGAGCTCATCAAATGGCACCTTGGAACAACAGGGGTTTGGACTTGGTTGGAGTCTCTAGCTTACAGCTACACTATATATATACACTATAATAACAGTTGTTAACTTTTTCCTTTTGATAGCATGTGTTCAAGTTAACTTTTGTCTCCCCTCACAGATACGTGAATATGAGTGGATCCATTCTCAGTCTAAAAGATTGAAATTCAATGCACTTATCACAACGTACGAGATCCTCCTGAAGGATAAGGTGAGTCATTACTCCAAGAATGTTTTTATTTAGACTTTCTCTCATTTTCAAAGGAGAAAGCCAGTTCTCAGCTAGTGGGTTTCACCTCTTCCTTCTGTGGTGATGGACAACTACAGCCACTGTTTGCTTTTCTTTCCCAGTAATGCAAGCAAATGTGGGAATGTGGGACACATTTTACAGTGTCTTCACTCTTGTACTGCATAGTTGTGCTATTCTTTTTACATGTAAGACATCTGGCAGGATCCAGCAGTACCTGGATTTTTACCTGGTTTAATTTAGGCTTGTTAAGAGGACAAAACATTACACTGAACCTCTGGCCACAGTGTTAACAGTATTTACATTTTTACATCTACAAGAACTCTGTCTGCTTAGGAAATATTCATCAGCTCAGTCAGAGTCCTAGTAGAAAACTAAAAGCTTAAAAAAAAAAGAAAAAAAATTAAATCAAAGCCCTTGAATTACCTGAACTTTTTAGGCTTGTTCATCTGCTCTCCTGTTCTTGCTCCAGTGGGACTAGTGCTACCCAGGGCCCCAAGGGCATGGAGAAAGGGGGAAATAAAGAGCTGGGGAAGGACTCTGCTTTCTGGGTAAAGCAAAGGAGGACTAGGATAGGTGTACTTGCTGCAGGCCTATTGAGATACAGCAGGACTGTTGTACAGCATAGCTAATTTTCACCTTTTCCTTTCTGGGAACGCACCCTGGTCCCCAAATTTTGTTAGCAAGAAAATCCTGTGAGGGTGCAGCTGCAGGGCTGGGTCAAGACACCCTGGGCAGCCCACACTGCAGGGCTTCCTGCCTTGGAGAGATACATGTGCAAGGTGGTGGGGCCTGTCTGACCCAGCATCCCCTTGATGCCTGTGTTTTTTCCTTCTCTTCCTCCAGACTGTTTTGGGAAGCATTAACTGGGCCTTTCTTGGCGTGGACGAAGCCCATCGGTTGAAAAATGACGACTCCTTGCTGTACAAAACCTTGATTGATTTCAAGTCCAACCACAGGCTGCTGATCACTGGCACCCCACTTCAAAACTCACTCAAGGAGCTCTGGTCTCTGCTGCACTTCATCATGCCGGAGAAGTGAGTCTCCTTTCAGGCCTTCCAAGAAATGTCTCTGTTCCATTCTTCTCTGTTAAATAGGCTCAAGGGAGTGCAGAATGGCAGAAATCCCTGAATTAAACTCAGTGGTGTGACAGCAATGATAGGAGAACAGACATTAGTGGGGAAAATCAAAGGTTAAATAACTAACACGAGGAGTATTTCTGGCAGCCAACTGAATGGGGAAACCTGATACATGCCTTTCAAATCTGTCTGCTGTCTTCCAGCCATCTCTAAAAAGCTAAACTTGTTTTAAGCAATCAGTTCAGCCATTTCTGAGGTTTCCAGTACACTGTGGTTCAGGCACCTCTGCCAAGCATTTAGTGGCAGCTCTGGGGGTGCTGTCTGGCTGATTGTGTGTCCACAGTGTAACAAATGTTTGGTTTCCTTTAAAATAAAATGAGCTATGGGCATCTCTAAGGCTAAGGCAGGCATGCCCCAAAGCTTACTGAAATCATGTTTGACTGCAAGAAGAGCTGTCCCCCAAATTATTTTTGTTGGATCACAGAAAGAGTGAAGGAGAGGCTTGAGGTTTCCCAAGTGGAGTAGAGCGGATCTCCACATTTCAAAGGAGCTGTCAGGAAGCAACAAGCCCAAAAGAGCCTTCAGGGCAGGGTAAAACAGTCCAGTTGTCAAAGCTGTGCCTGGGGGAGGCACCGTGGAAAATTCAGAAACTGCTGCCAGGTAAATGCCAGCAGAGTAAAATAGTGGGAAACTTGGGATTTTGGGTCCTGGGAGTGCGGAGGTCCTCCACACACACCTCCTGAGTGTGGAGCTCAAATATAAGATGTTAGGAAGGTGTCTAAGCCCAGAGATCGAGCTTTGCCAGCAGTCTCTTCAGTTAACCAGAGCAGAGTGAATCTGTTATTTTCCACTGTGTTTCCATTAAACTGCTGGTCTCCTGCCTTGTGGTGAAGCAGGAGTGTATCCAACAGATGCTGTTTGGTGCCATAAGACAAGAGGTATTCTGACACCTCCCTTCTCCTCTTTTCTGTTGCCAGGTTTGAGTTCTGGGAGGATTTTGAGGAGGATCACGGGAAAGGTAGAGAGAATGGCTACCAGAGCCTTCACAAAGTCCTGGAGCCATTTCTGCTGCGCAGAGTGAAGAAGGATGTGGAGAAATCTTTGCCAGCCAAAGTGGAGCAGATCCTCCGGGTGGAAATGTCTGCTCTGCAGAAGCAGTACTACAAGTGAGTCACTGAATGAGTTACTGGGAGTTCCAGTAGCAATGGGCACATCTTTCTGTGGGCCTTGGCAATGTGTTCCAGTATTCTGTGCATACTGTGGCCTACCATCACCTGTAGTATTGGGAGCTTCCCAGCAGGAATATGAGGTAGGGGAGTTGATATCTTTCCTTCTGGAAGATGTTTTTGTAGAGTGATACAGTTCAACTGGCCAGTTTTGCAAGATAGAGGTTATGTCACTGGGGGAGTGACAATATGCACAAAGTTGGGATGCTGTTCAATATTAAACAGTGATAGTATCAATAGGAAAATCAGGTCAGGGTTTTTAGAGAGGAAAGAGCATCCTGTAAGAGAAGTGAGGAGAGATGGAGGGAGGGAAGTATACTGATGCCTGAATGAGCTGTTCCTGAAGGTTTTGTTCCTCTAAGGCTCTGCTCTGCACCAAGGAATGATCTGGACTTTAATTTTCCTGCCTGCAGGTGGATTTTGACAAGAAACTACAAAGCTCTTTCAAAGGGAACAAGGGGAAGCACATCTGGTTTCCTGAATATTGTGATGGAATTGAAAAAGTGCTGCAACCATTGCTACCTTATCAAACCTCCCGAGGAAAACGAGAGAGAGAATGGCCTTGAGACCCTGCAGGTGAGTGGTGTCCTTAGTCACCATCTTTTTCCCTTAAATTTCATTCTTTTGTCTCCCCAACAAAATAATAGCTGGTGAAGCTTTATATTCTGTGGCTTCTTCTTGAAAAAATAGTTCCCACAGCTAAGCCATTTGAACCCCCAGCCCTCCACATCTACTGTAGGCAACTTTTTATGGCCTTGTAGAGCAGGAGTTGGGGGCAGTGTAGGATCTGTTTTGTGTGATTCATTGTGTGTGTGGGCTCTGCTGTGTAAATCCAGATGATTCGATTGGAGATGTAGAAGAGATGAATGACCCCCAAAAGGAGCAGGTGTGTGCAGGTCTCTGTGTGATGTACAGGATAAGATTGGAAATGATGGTTATTTCTTCAGTCTTTGATCAGGAGCAGTGGAAAGCTGATCCTCTTGGACAAGCTGCTGACTAGGCTGCGGGAGAGAGGCAACAGAGTGCTGATCTTCTCCCAGATGGTGAGGATGCTGGACATCTTGGCAGAGTACCTGACTATCAAACACTACCCTTTTCAGGTGAGAAACATCAGCATAGAAAACAGTGGGATCCCCTTGAAAGTGTGGGAAAAAGTGGAAGGAGCTTGAGCAGCAGGAGTCACTGAGTTCCCCAGAGTCTGGTGTCTGGGATTACAGGTGGCACTTACTGGAAGGAACTGGGATGTCCCTTCATTTCAGTGTGACCCCATCTCTGCAAAACTCCTCTGACAGGCCCCTGCTTTGGGCTGTGTCATGTGATAAACCCTGAGCACAGTGAGCACAGAGAGCCTGGCTGGAAGCCTGTAACGGGAGCCGTGGTGTCACCCGCTGTGTGCCTGCTCCCTGAGCATCCCCCAGCCCTTGTGACACAGCTGAGGCAGTGCATTATTTTTAATTGGTGGCTATTTTTAACAATTAAACGCTGCAGGCAGCAAAGGGGGCTGTAGGGCTGACAGCACTCGGGCGCAGCAGTGCCTCAGGGCTGCTTTACCTTCTTGCTTTTATCATTCTTGTTGATTCTTGCAGCGCTTGGACGGCTCGATCAAGGGGGAGATCCGAAAGCAGGCGCTGGATCACTTCAACGCCGACGGCTCCGAGGTACCGCAGTCCTGGGCAGAGGGTTTGTGGCTGAGCCACAGGTTGTGACTGACACCAGGGGATTGCTTCAGTTCAGTTCTTTTCACAGGACCCCAGGTGCTTTTAAAGACACGGATATGGCAGGTTTTGCAGCCAGCCATATTGCTTATTTGAAATATCTCACATCCAAGGAACAGGGTGGCAAGTCACATTTCCAGAAAGCTCTGAAGAGGCTGGGAAGAGCCAAAATTTAGCAATTCTCTCCCTATTGGTCTGGAGAATGAGATGGTTGCTGAGTGATTCCAGTCTGAAGCTGGTTTTGAATATGAAATGACAGAGGCAAAAGAAGGATTTTAAGTGTTGGCAGGCAGTGGAGTCCAGTGCTGGAGGTGAAAGTCTCCAGTGTAATAGGAGAGGGCATCTGAAACCTCTCATCTGGGCTTGCTGACTCATAGTGACTGGTGCAAGATACTTGTTTTTGTGTCAGTCACCCCAGCTGTGAGAAATACCTCTCCTCACTCCAGAAGCCTGGGCTGGAGCGGGATTCTTGGCTCACACAGGGGCTGTGAGAGATAGTGGTTGCAGGATAGTTAACAAAAGGAAGTGTGAGGGGGAAAGGAGCAAGAATGCCCCTAGAACCTGCCCTTTTCCCTGTCCTGAGGACATCTATGGGGGCTCAGGCATTTTAGCTCTAACCTGGCACAGTCTGTTCATTGCTGATCTCACTCCTAACAGGATCTAGGCAGCAAAAAGCAGGTGTTTGCCTGCTGCCTTTGCAGGAGTCTGGTGAGCAATGTGGTCTGACCTTCAGAAGTGACTCCAAGGTGCCCTTGCCTTGAGCTGCTTGTGTTGCTCTCCCATATTGATTCATGCCTGGAGTAGCACAGCCTTCACCTGGGCCAGCACTGCCTCACCCTGGGTCTGGGCATAAATACTGGTGCTGGTCAGCCTGCATGAACAGGCTGCATAAACAGGACATGGGAAGGAAATCCTTTTTCTGCTTTAAGAAGCATGAGTGCAGCAGAGCCTTCCCTTTTACAGCTTTTGAGTCACCACTGCTATTTTATGCCCACAGTTACAAGCTGGTTAACTCATGGATGCTTTTTATTTTTTCCTTCCCAGGACTTCTGTTTCTTGTTGTCAACAAGAGCTGGAGGGTTGGGAATTAATTTGGCCTCTGCTGATACTGTTGTTATCTTTGACTCGGACTGGAACCCCCAAAATGATCTTCAGGCTCAAGCCCGAGCTCATCGGATTGGACAAAAGAAGCAGGTCAGAAGAGCTGCCTGGGTTGTTTTCACTGTGGCTTCAGTGTGTGCATCTAAACATCCTCTCACCTCACCAAAGCTTCTGAAAACATGGGCTTTTTGTCCCAGTCCTTGCTCCAGAGAGTGCTGCCCAAGGGAATCTCATTTTTAAAAAGTAGGAGACAAAAACCAGCCCAGATTTGCCAGGTGCCAAGTCTTTCTGTTGGTTTTGAACATACCCAGAACCCAACCCATGGCATTGCACTTCTCAGCCTAGTCCTAGTAGACTCTGTTCTTTCTTGCCTTGAAAAACTCAAAAAGTAGAGCATCCACCTTTACTAGGGGTTATTAGATATGTGAAAAACTAGTTTGGTGCTCGTTTGAATTTGGAGTGATTGTTTCAGAAGATTTTTACTCTGTGCATAGGCACACTACAGGAACTGTATTAACTATACTGATTTTTTAACTGGATCTCCTGAGATACAGAGAGAATGTGCTTGTTTTTCTTCTGAAAAAAGCACATCTGCACATGAAGAAACAACGTCAGCAGCCCAGTGTAAACAGCTGAGGGGATGCATTGCTGTATCAGCAGAGCCTGTCCAGGAAATAGCTGTGGTCTCTTTTTGCCTCTCAGGTGAATATTTACCGCTTGGTCACAAAGGGGACAGTGGAGGAGGAGATCATTGAGAGAGCCAAGAAGAAAATGGTGCTGGATCATTTGGTTATCCAGCGTATGGACACCACTGGCCGGACTGTTCTGGACAACAACTCTGGGAGATCCAAGTACGTGGCTGTGTCAGGAGGCAGAAATGTCTGGAACATGTGGCATAACCAGCTTCCCCTGCTGGCATTTCCCAGTATTTATTTGATAGGGTACAGGACAGAAGGCTAATAATGGCAGCTTCCACTGACTTGGCTTCTGCAGCCATTAATTTGGATACATAGGATAAAGATGATCAAAAATTTAAAATTCATTTAAGGGCACTGTGTGTTTTTGCTTGTGTCTTCCACTCAGAGATCATCCTGGTCTGAGGGAACCTGGCTGTGAAACAGTTGCATTTTGGCAGTGACCTCAGATTTTCTTCATTTTCCCCAGTAGATGGAGGTGGTTCCCATTGCAGTCTTTGTCTGTGCTAGAGCAGGAAAGAGATTAATAACAAAGCTTTTTATAGTGCTGGCTAGAAAACTTACTCCTTGCTTCAATTGGGAAAAACTTTGGTATGGTTTTGTGCTGTTAGCAGTTCTGTCTGAACAGCTCAAAACACCTTTTCCTTCTTTTCTTCTTACAGCTCAAATCCCTTCAACAAAGAGGAGCTGACAGCTATTTTGAAGTTTGGAGCTGAAGATCTTTTCAAGGAGCTTGAAGGGGAAGAGTCAGAGCCTCAGGTAGTTGGAAATTAAAATCACACAGCAGTTTGTAGTGCTCTCCAGGTCTGCAAGAAGGACTGTGTGTGGTTGCTCCTGCTTTGTTCTTGCCCTGTGCACGAGAGCAAGTTGGTGAATAGGACACGTGGTAGTCTGGAGAAGCTGGAAGCAGAGTCTGGATTGGGGGATCAGGGGTTGAGGAGAGCTTTGTTGTTAGGGATTAAATAGTAATGGTCACCAAGGGAGTCCCTTGCCTTCTGAGGATTATTAGCTAGTGACAGCACAGCCTAGTGAAGGCTCCTCTCCCTGCCTCTTCTGAGCACTTGCTCAGCACCTTTTTTTGGTGGCTCTGAGCGAGGCAGGAGTCAGCACAGTGCAGTGAACAGGCTGCTCTCTCCTGCCTCAGTGCAGCATTGCTTGACAGTTTAGCATTGAGTGTTTTGACCAATTATCTTAATGGTCCAAGCAGCAGAGCTTCTCCCCAGGGAGACAGTCTACAGTTCATACCTCTCACTACCTGGAAATTTTTCCCACTGTTCAGCCTTGATGGTCCTTTCCTTCTGCTGTTCTGTCACCTTATTTGTACTTTGTGTTACCACTTGAGATAGTTCATCCCTGCCCTCTGGGATGGCACCCTGCAGATATTTGCACTTTATTTAGCTCATATCAGCACATGAGCCTGTTCTCAAAGCCTCTTACTTCCTGCTGTGCCTGGCACCCTCTGCTTTATCCCTCCTTCTCCCTGACTGGCAGGAGATGGACATCGATGAGATTCTGCGTCTGGCTGAAACACGGGAGAATGAGGTGTCCACCAGTGCCACCGACGAGCTGCTCTCACAGTTCAAGGTATGGACCCCAGGCTCTGTACTGGGGTGTGGGAATGTGGCTCCCCACACACCCTGCCGTGGAGCTGAGGTCAGTAACAGGCAGGAACACCTCGGAGAGATCACAGGATGGTTTGGGTTGGAAGGGAACTTAAAGATCGTCCATTTCCAACCTCCCTGAGTTAGGTATTAATTTAATTTCAGGAAAGTGGTTTTGAAGGCTGTGAATAAAGTGCAGAATTTACCAAATTTGGAAGCAAACCCAATCATTTACAAATACTCAGCAGTACTTCTTAAACTGCACGTACTTCCTCAAAAGCTGTTAGTCCTAAGACGTGGCAAGGAGCCAGGAATGTAGTGGCATAGGGATCAATTATGGAGTAGTTATGGAAGTGTTGGCAGAATTCCTATGGAGAAGGAGTTGAGGCTTAGCAGACTGCTCTGGGGTGTTCCTGCCAGGGGAGGGAATTCTGAAACTTCTCTTCTGCTTGTACAAGGTTGCCAACTTTGCAACCATGGAGGAGGAAGAGACAGAGCTGGATGAGCGGTCCCAGAAGGACTGGGATGATATCATTCCAGAAGAGCAGAGGAAGAAGGTGGAGGAGGAAGAAAGGCAGAAAGAATTGGAGGAAATATACATGCTGCCTCGAATCCGGAGCTCAACGAAAAAGGTACAACTCATCTTGAGGGGATGAGAGGCTGGAGGAGGGAGCTGCCAAAGAGAATGCTCAGGGGAAGCCTCCTTGCATCTTTCCCTCCTCCGAAGTTGGTTGAGAATAAAGCACAGAGGTAGCACAGTGACCTCTTGTTGGCACCATGCATTGGACCAACGGTTTGGGCCCAGACTGAACTTGGTGCAACTCATCTCACCTTAGCAGACAAAATCAAAAGAATCTGTAGTGACCATAAAGCAAAGTTTCCAATTGCATTGGATTTTGCTGCAGATTTTGCCATTTTTTGGCTGTATCTTTTCCTTGGGCTCTCTTGCTCCCTGGGTGGGTCTTGCCTAAATCTGGATCCTGAGGAGCAAAAGAGATGTAATGGGATCTATCCCAATCCAAAAGAAAGCTGACTGTGCAAGGATGCTCTGCTGGGAGGTGGGACTTTAAGGGGTTAGAACTCTTCTATGGGGTGAGCTGGAGAAAAATACTGATGTGAAAAACACAGAGAATGATAAGTCATGTTGGATGAATCCAGATTAATTTTTGAGGTGTCCTGGTTTTCAAAATAGTCTTAAGGGACTGTGGCACAAACCCATAGAAATCAGTATTTTAACATCTCTTAGTATATCGAAATGCAATTGTGAAAGGAGGATGACCACCACAACCTCAGCCAGCTGGGAGCTGCAAGGGTGTGCAGCCTCTCTGGGTTGGTCACATGGGCTCCTGCATCTTCAGGAATGGATGCTCAGGTGTTGTGCAGTCCATTAAATAGCGCCAGTGCACGGAGGGACAGAAGAGGTTGCTAGCTGATTAGATGAGCAGTTGTTAACTGTCCTGCTGTTTCTCTGGTACGTGCAGGCTCAGACAAATGACAGTGAATCTGATGCAGAGACCAAGAGAAGGCTTCAGAGATCATCTGGGTCAGAAAGCGAGACTGACGATACCGACGACGAGAAGAGACCGAAGCGCAGGGGACGCCCTCGGAGTGTTAGAAAAGACACTGTGGAAGGATTTACTGATGCTGAAATCAGGAGGTCAGTGCTGGGCACGAGAGACAGTTCAGAAGACAAATATAGAAATCCCATGCAGGTGGAGAAAATCCCAGATTAATCCAGGATGTGCTCACCTGTAAGCATGTCAGTGTTAGAGCTGGTTCACTATCACAGCTTCTGCACCTTTATATAACTCAGTTTGATCCCATGATGACCTTAACATTCAGATCAGTGCAGAATGGACTGGATTGTCTTTAGTCAGGCTACAGTGAAGCTTGGTACCTTCCTAAAATTAATCCATGCTGTAACTGCCCTTTGTGGGCCAAGTGGAGGGAGCTAATGCTGTATAACATGTGAGGTCTTAGGTGCCATCAGCTGCAGAGCTGGAGAAGCCAAGGGCTCTGGCCTTCCTGACATTTTTCTGGCAGTCATACTGCTGATTTAAGCTCTCAGGGAAAGGCAGACTCTGGCAAAGTGCCCTCATGAGAAGCACTGGTCCTGTTGATCCGAGTGTGTCAGTCTCTGATGTGAGCTGGAGACTGAATTTCAGAACATTGTTTTCTTCTCCTATCTTCTAATTATTGAGTCTTTCCCAGAGATCTTTTTCTTACAGCTCTACCCAGATGTTCAGCCAAAGATGGAAGAGAGGGAGTTATGAGTTTTCCTTAACTCCCTATCTCTGAGCTGGTGTATTTTTAAGCAGGAGATAACAGAGTTTTTGGGCTGTGATAGCTGCCCCATAACCATCCTGAAACCATGGAGCTGGAAGGACATGTTACAATATGCAATATAACAGCCATTTAGATTATTGTGATGTAGCAGAAAGGGGCCAAAAGAATACAAAATGAAAGTAAGAAGGCAGAAAATTAATTAATTTAAAAAAATAACCTGTAGTTGTAGCCATTGTGTCTACTCCCAGCTCAAGGCAATGGTTGATTGCAGCAGCTCATGCTCTAAAGATGTGTTAGCCACAGCAGGGATTTTCACAATAAAACTAAGACATGAAAATAAATAGCAAACCTCTGTGATGGATTGAACCACATTTGGCTCTTCTGTGATGGTTTGCTACATTTACAGCCCGAGCTTTAAAATTACTAATGACATTGATTTAATGCCTCTTTTCTTCCTGGAAAAATGAAGTTAATAATTACCAACATGGTGTGAGCCAATCCTTCTATTTTTTTTTTTTTTACCCTACAGTTACCACTCTCCTTTTTTTTTTTTTTTTTCCCTCATCTGTCAAACACTCAACATTCATAATAATTTTGTGTTCTTCTTCAGCCAAGGTCACAAAACTCTTTGTGGGGGCTAATGGATGAGACTTCCCAGTGCTGAGGGATGCTGAGCTGATGATCAGTGGGGAATGCAAGGGTGATAATGTGACAGGCTGTAATTAATATATTCAAGCATATTTGTGATATTGGACCTACTTTTTATGGCAGCTAGTTTAGGGTTTTTCTTTTTTGTTTTCTTTCTCCTTAGGTTTATCAAGGCTTACAAGAAGTTTGGATTGCCTCTTGAACGGTGAGTCCCAAGCTGGCCCTGCTCCAGAGGGGAATCATGGAGGCACATTGTACTTCTGAGCACAGCCAGGCACACATTGCTCTGGGTGTTTGACACAACCTCCACAGACAGCACAAGCCTTTCTGTCCTGCCATCAGACCCCAGGCACTGCTCTACACTCCCTGGTGTCTCTGTTGATGGGCGCTGATGAACGCTGGCTAAAAACCAGCTGGAACAGTCGTGGTGCCGAGCTGTGACACAGCAGGGTCCTGCTGGCACAGTCCTGCCCTAGGGGCATTCCCACTCTGCCCAGAAAGGAGAGGGAGCAGCTGTCAGAACAACAAATGCTACCCAAAACACTTGGCAAGCTTCTCTATGCACGTTAGCCTCAGGACTCAATTTGGAGCATCCTTCCATGCTCTATCCCTGCTGAAGGGAAACGAAGAGAGGCACCATCCTTAAACAGGGATCTGCAGAGCCCTGGCCCTGTGCTGGCTCTGGAAAGGTCTCAGGGCTGAGGCAGAGTTCCCTAAACGTATTATAGGAGAAATTCAGTGCTTTTTCAGCTGCTTCTACTTTCCTGGTATGAAACACAAGGCTTGTGTGTGAGTCGTGATGTTACTGACTTGAGGCAGGCAAAAGGGACAGCAGATGGCAGCTTTGGACCATCAAATGGAGCTAATGTGGAACTGGAAAAGCCTGAGGGAATACTGGACAGTCACGGAGGGTCCCTCTTGTCCCCAAGAGAGACAGTTCTCACCTTTGCTTTGGTACTAAAAAATCCAAAGGATTGGATCAGTTTTTCTACATCTGCACTGCAGCTGTTAGACCAAAAAAAAAAAAAAAAAGACAAAAACCTGAGTTGTTTCCTGCATGAACTCAACTCATGCATGTTTCATACATTCACATTTGTACAGCACTGAGCTGTGAAACAATTGAATAGGAAATGATTGAGAGAAGAACTGCTGTATCACACACAAAACTCTCCCTGTTCCCCAGGCTGGAGTGCATTGCCCGGGATGCTGAGCTGGTGGATAAGTCTGTGGCTGACCTGAAGCGGTTAGGGGAGCTCATCCACAACAGCTGTGTGTCAGCAATGCAGGAATATGAGGAACAGCTGAAGGAAAATCCAGCAGAAGGTAGGCAAGGGGGTTGTATGCTGCTGTTTGGGTAGTTTTGGGAGTGTTCCATGGAGCTTGTGAGGAAACCATTCCTGTTCTGGACAGGGAGGTCACATTGTGACTTAGAAGCAATGAACAAGAACACACTTAAACCACCCCATCTCTGCCAGGCAGCTCTCACCTACAGAGAGGAGCCACTGAACTTTCTGATGAGACTGGAGAGTGTCACTTGGGTCTGTTGGCTTCTGCTGGACATGAGTTTCTGTGGGGAGGGACTGAAGTGACCAGCTTATTGAATGCTGGGCCACAAAGCAAAGCAGATCTTATTTTAACTGTTCCTGGAACTGGAAATCAAGCTGGTGCTGTGTACTCCACAGTAAAGCTGGGTCCACAGTTAGCAATTCCCAGAGCTGGAATCACCACCCACTCTGTCTGGCTGTTCTTTGCTGTTTGTTTGGACATACAGCGTCAGGGATGGATTTCCTGCTGGGTCTCTGCCTGTTGCAACTGATCAAGACTGCAGAATCAACAGCTCCAGCATACTTAGAAGTATTTTTAAGAAAATGGTACTGGGAGGTGTTTAAATTGCAAATCTAAGTGAGTTAGTGGAAGAAAATTTATATTTTTGACCTTATGTTTAAATAAGAGGTTGGAGGCAAGGTCTTGATCACTGTCTGTGAAGCCATTTTACAGAGACACTTCCTTCTGTAAGAGTTCCCTTAATTATTGTGTTTTATTGCTGAGCAGGGAAGGGACCTGGAAAGAGACGAGGTCCTACCATCAAGATTTCTGGTGTCCAAGTCAATGTGAAATCCATCATCCAGCATGAAGAGGAATTTGAAATGCTGCACAAATCCATTCCCTCGGACCCAGAGGAAAGGAAGAAGTGAGTTTGGCTAAGCAGGCAATGCAGAAAGAGGCTCAGGGAATTTGGAATTTGTAGTGGAAAGAGAATAGCCTGGATGTGTGGATTTGCTTTGTCCTCCACAGCATTAAAAGGAGCTCGTGTTTGAAATGCCTTTAGGTACCGCCTGACGTGCCGTGTCAAAGCTGCTCATTTTGATGTAGACTGGGGAGTGGAGGAGGATTCTCGCTTGTTAGTGGGAATTTACGAGCATGGTTATGGAAACTGGGAGCTAATTAAAACAGATCCGGAGTTGAAGTTATCTGATAAGGTAGGTCGCTTTGCTTGCTGCCTCCATTGGGTCCATTGCAGTGCTCATAGCAAACATGCCTCATTTACTCCAGAAACAGATGTTTATGTTTGTAACTACTGCAAAAATCATGATCAATAATAATGGGGGAAACAGTGGCCTTCATGGAATGTTGCATGCTCGATGGAAAGCAGAGTTGTGCCGTTTGGTGGGCAGTACCAGGTGAACCACACTGAAATGATGCAGGCAGAAAATGGCAGTGCTGACATGTGTGGTTCCATACACAGGATAGAAGAGGCTGTGACTTGATGTTTCCTTGAGCATCTCACAAGAAGCTGAGTGTGAATTTCTGAGTGGAAATAATTTTTCACAGATTTGACACTGCTTATGTCAAGGCTGGTCCGTGTTAGCTTTGAGGGTATGGTTACACGACTGGGAATGGCAGCACAGCCAGCTGGAAAGCCTCCATCTAGTTCCTCTGTTCCTCAGTCATCCCCACAAGAACAGTTTACAGGCACCATGTTGAAATGATCTGGGTTAAAAATAATCCACCATCCGTTGTGTCAGTGTGGTAGAAAGAGTGTGGAAACTGGAGCACAGGGCTGAGGAGCACTGGGAATCTCCACACCAGCTTTGCTGCCGGCGTGCAGCATTCCCCTGACATCCCTGCTGGTGCTTTTAGCAAAGATCAGGCTCTGCCTGAGAGCCCCCCATGTGTGGAGCTCAGAAAGGCATTCTGCAATGGAAACAGCTGCCTGAAACATGCCACCCATTTTCCAGTGAAGTATGAAGCAAACCTAGCTGGCAAGTTGAGCTATGTCCTCCACAAAGTGTCACCTTTCAGCCTTGTTTTCCACTAAAAACTGTGCATCTGTGCCCCTGCTGTAGCAATGTCTCAGGTTACCAGAGTGACTGGGCTGCTGTGACCAAGCTGTCGCAAACAAATCTGAGGTGTCAAGGCGAGTGGACTCAGTTTTGCAACTCGAGGTCCCAAATGTAGCTTGTAAAGGATTTTTCTCCTTCAAGAGAACTTAACAAGCTTGCAAGGCTTAGGAAGCCTTAGGATCCTTTAACTTCTGCAGGATTCCAAGGGGAGGGATGATTGCTTGCTAGGAGCTTTGCCTTTGGCCAGACAGGGACAATCTGAGAAGGGGAAGGAAGGCTTGAGCCTTTTGTTCCCCAGAAGGTGCAGCATTTGGTGCCCTTTGCTGGGCCTGGAAGGGCTGCTGCTAATGTGTAAATCTTTTGTCAAACTTCGTGCCTACGAGTGTATATATATATATTTTTTTTCTGCTTTATCAAAGATCCTACCGGTTGAGACAGATAAGAAACCTCAGGGAAAACAGCTCCAGACCCGAGTTGATTATCTACTGAAACTGCTGAAAAAAGATCTGGACAAGAAAGAAAACATGAAAGATGGGGAAGAGGTGAGATGTGGCCTCTTGATTCTGAGAGTTTCATGGGGAGTGGTTGGCTGATAGCAGGAGACAGCCTGTGTTCCCAGGGCACCAGACATCGTTTCTGTGAAGGAATATGGACTTACTCTCTGATTGCATTGTGATATTTCTCATTTAAATGCTAATTAATTTGCTGGGTGCCAATTGGAAGAGGGGTAAAAGCTTATTACTGCCCTTACTGAAGGATTTGGTCTCATCAGGTTTCCTGCCAGCATGCAGGACCTGCAGCTGTTTGCACTATGTTCAGGAGATGGGAAATGTCCCCAGGAAGTAGCTGTAGCTGTTTGCTTTCCCTGACTTGTTCTGTGTTTTTACCAGGGCAAGCTCAAGAAGAGGAAACCACGAGTGAAGAAAGAGAACAAGGCTCCCAAAGTCAAAGATGAGCATGGGAATGAACTGTCCTCTCCTCGGCACTCAGACAACCAGTCAGAAGAAGGTGAAGTCAAGGTGAGTCAGCCTAGGTGAACAGTGGCTTTTCCAGGTTTGCTTGGGCTGTGCTTCCTTGGGAAGCATTCCCAGCAAAGCCCCCAGGAGTCAGAGGCACTAAGAGTGAATTCCCACAGGACTGGCAAACTCACAAAACCACCCATACAGCTATTGGTGTGAAAGAGGGGCCTTTCCCACCTATTCTTTTAGCTCAGTGCTTTCAGGGATTTGGGGCATCCCAGAATGGCCACAAACACCCACATATTGACTCAGGGGAAAGGTTGTCTCAGGACAAAGCCTGTTGCCCTTATAAAGGAGAGAAAGAAGAATTGTTTCCCTCTCCTTTTGGGCACGTCAGTCTGTGGTGAAGCTGGAGTTTACCAAGGTCATGCTGTTGCTTAAAAAATGTTCAGTCTTTGAGTGGTTTGGCTTGTACTCTGAGGCTTTTTGTTCGTGTGCTGATCAGTATCTACCTCAGGGGCTGATCGTTCTGGAGTGCAGCTGGCACAGGAGAGCAGGGCTGCTCTGCAGCTTGCCAGCTTCAGAGTGGGGCTGGTCTGGTTTTCATACCCTTTTGTCACATTTGGGGGGATGGCAGCTGCTTGAGCAGGGCTCGATGTCTGCTTAAAGAGGTGTGAGGGTAAATCTGGATGGACCTCAAAAGTTGCCTATGTTTTATGGAAGAAAATGTACATGAGGTGAGGGACTCCAACTTTGTGCTGTGACTGATGTTCTAGGAGGATGGCTTGGACAAGAGCCCAGTGAAAAAGAAACAGAAGAAGAAAGAGAACAAAGAGAACAAGGAAAAACAGACATCCTCTAAGAAAGAAAAGGAAAGCGATAAAGAGAAAAAGAAGACAAAAGACAAGAAGGAGAAGGTATGTGGTACTTCCAGGAGCAGCATGATAGGGAAGTCCCTGAACAGGACAAACTGTGAGACTTACGGTTTGTTAAAGGCCCTGTGTGAAGAGACATCAGTGAAGCACCGTGGGGTGAAGGGGTATCCCTTTTTCAGCCCTTCTGAATTGCCATAAAAAAGTAGAAAAGGCTATATGTCCTAAAGCTTCATGGAATGTGACCAAAACTGAAGAGATTTTGTCAGGCTGCCTTTGAAGTACAGCTGTCCCTGTGACATGCATATGGCCACAGAGCTGATGCTAAGAAAAGAGCCTGGAGCACTCAAATCAAAGTTCTGTCCAGCTGTGATTTATCACAGGGTTGGCAGGTCCGTGTCTGTATTCCCCTTTAATTTAAACTCACCCAAATGACCCAAGTGTCCACACCATCAAGACTGTAAGTTGTCATTGTCACTGTTCAGGACTCAACAGAATGAGTGTTTCAACATCACTGGTATGCTGGAGACTCAAATGTCTCTTGGATTTTGGGTACAACTGCCCTGAGGGTGGGTGCAGATTGGAAGGAGGGGTAAAAGCTTCCGTAATAATGACCTGAAGTACCTGTCCAAGGAACAGGTATGTGCGACATGCCCAGTGTGTTTTGACACTGAGGTCATAAGTGCAAACTAAGAAGTTTTGTTGCTTATGTAGGGGAAAGTTTGCTTTCCAGTGATTTTTGGTATGGCTTTGACTGCAAGTAAGTCATATAGGTAAAAATGTACATGAACAGGCCATGATTTGAGAGCTAGTGATATCACAAAAAGTTGTAGGTCCTTGTAGACACAAGACTACCCTGAGCTCTATCCTTTGCAAGGGAGAGATACTCCTTATTTTAACCTCTTTTCCAAGTCTTCAATATTGGTTTCTCCCCATGAGTGTGAATATCGTATTCGTGTCCAAACTGTTGGCTCTGACTTCTCCCTGCTCCCTCATGGATGATATAAAGCTAAACAGAGCCATTGCAGCTCAACAGTTGGAGATTTTGGGAGGAAAGTTGTAGGAACAGTGCCCAGGTTTAGCCACTGCCAGTAACAATAGTGTGGAGGTTGTTAGCTGGGTCACTGGGGATCCTCCATTCTGGCTCATCGCGTGATGCGTGTAATTTGTCCTTGTAAAGCCTAAAGGTGGCGAGGCCAAGTCTGGAAGTAAAGGGAAGAGATCACAAGGTCCCGTCCACATCACTGCAGGGAGCGAGCCAATCCCCATTGGAGAAGATGAGGATGATGATCTGGACCAAGAAACATTCAGCATAGTGAGTATTTTCCTTGGGAAATGGGAGGGCAGTGCCGAGAGCCCAGCCAAGGTTTGCTCAGATGTCATCCAAGGACGTGTTTTAGGTGTTGGGGTGTGAGCCCCATCCTAGTGCCCCACAGGGGTTCCCTCTGGCTGATCTGAGAGCAGGGCAAGACAACCCTGGACAAGAGCTGCCCACCAGTGCTGCCAGCTGGTAGCCTGTCAGCAGAGCAGGCACAAGGGCTCTCTGCTTCAGCTGGTGACTTCCCAGTGCTCAGCTGGCAGCCCTGGGTTATGGAACACCCTGCAGCCTTACATTCCCTCTCTTGTAGAAGCCAAGGAGCCACTGAAGCAATTTCAAGCAAGGAAATGCAGGAGAGTTTTGAGGGTGACCTTGTAGGAGGTGCAGAGCTGTGTAAATGTTCTCACAGCAAACATGCCCACAAGGCTTGTTGTAAAAATTGCCTTTTAGTAAAAGTTGTCATGGCAGATTCTCCTTGGCTGAAATACCACTTCTTCAAAGCAGTTCTCTCAATGAAAATCTCTGTATTTTCTGCAGGTCCTGTGGGGTTTTTTGTCGTTTTTCTTTAACTTTCCTTCTGTGATGCACAAAAGATCCAGGCAGGCAGTCAAAAAACCTGTCTGATTTCCTATCTGTGTGCAGTGTTGATGTGCCCAGGCTGAAAAACATGGTGCTTTCATCTCATATCTGCCAGTTTTAGTAAAAGCAAGCATTAAAGTGACCAAAGATGGGATTGGACAGGATTGAATTGAGCAGTCTTTCAGCTGGGGTGGCTGGTTCAGCACGTGGAGGCTTGGATACTTCCCTGCCTGCCACGGGATCGGTGCAGGGGCAGACCATGTGTGATTACTGCTTGCAAAGCAAATTGTTCCCTCCTAAAAGGAAGGGGCAGTGGAGGTGTGGAGAACCTTGTCTTCTACTAATTATTTTCTGCAGCTTGTTTAACAATTTTATTTTATAGCTGATTTCTCCTTGCCTAATGGCCAGATAAAGCTAAATCAGCTTCTTTTCGATTAACAGGGCAATGATGTAGAGCCCTCTGCCAAATTAATCACTTTCTCCTCTCTGTTGCTCTTTCAAGTGCAAGGAAAGGATGAGACCAGTCAAAAAAGCACTGAAGCAACTTGATAAGCCTGACAAGGGACTGACAGTTCAAGAACAGCTGGAGCACACACGCAACTGCCTGCTAAAAATAGGTGATCGCATCTCTGAGTGCCTTAAAGCCTACACTGACCAGGATCACATCAAGCTATGGAGAAGGTGAGGGAGCTTTTTGTTTTCCTTAGCTGTCTAGGATATTTTGAAATGGTAGCCAGAGGCTGCTGGTTTTTTTGTGGACGGATGTGCCATTTGCCTCTTACTTAACCTGTGAAATCTTGTGGTTGCTGGCCCACTCACTCTACAGAATCACAAAATCATAGAATGGTTTGGGTTGGGAGAGACCTTAAAAATCACCCAGTTCCAACCCCCTGCCATGGGCAGGGACACAGTTCACTAGACCAGGTTGCTCAGAGTTCCATTCAGCCTGAACCTTGAACACTTCCAGGGATGGTCTTCCATCACCAGTCCCAGGCAAATGTTTTCTCTTCAAGTTGTGCTGGTTTCATTAAATTTTTTTTCAAAGCTAAATCACATAAACCACTGCAAACCTCTTTATTTTGTTTTAAGAATGTGGTTCCAGCCCTCCTGATCATCCTGTCCTGAGCTAAGACTGTTTTCCAGAGAGGGTAGAATGAATTTGATGTTGGTTTGGAAGCTGTTGGCAGTTAAACTGCTGCTGTAGCACTTAACAGAAAATGTTCATGTCCTCCTAGGAACCTATGGATATTTGTGTCAAAATTCACAGAATTTGATGCCAGAAAACTACACAAACTCTACAAGATGGCTCATAAGAAAAGATCACAGGAAGAGGAGGTGAGAGCTGAAGTGCTTTCCCTTTGATTTCTGTCCTTAAAAGTTGCTGCACTGGAAGTTCCAATCCTTTCTGCCTCTTACTGTGGGTGTTCTTTGTTGTTGTTGGCAGTGTGTGATTTTCTCAACATCTAAACAGTCTGATTAGACTGATTAGACTTCTTTTTCATGTGGCGTTTCTGGTCACTTTGTCCTGGCTGTTCTGACCAAGCAAAAGCATTGTTTGGTGTGGCATGTGATGTTCAGTTGCCCTGTGGAGTGAAAAGCCTGGGCATGCTGCCCTGTAGAGAAGCAGAGCTTCAGGTGTAGAAGCAGAGCTGCCAAACTGTGCCTGTCCTCCACCAACGTTTGTGCTGTTCTTGAGCACAGAGTTGGCTCACCTCAAAGAAGCAGGAAAATCCAGAGCCTGGCAGACAAGGTCATTGCTCACAGTCCTGCTCTTCTGGTGGGAGAGCAGCTGAGCTGTATCCCTCTGTTCCACCTTGCAGGAGCAAAAGAAGAAGGAGGACATGTCCAACATGAAGAAGCAGTTCCGCCCAGAGCCTTCGGGCTCCAGCCGCGATTCCGTGATGTCCCAGTCCCACGTGCCTCACAATCCTCATTCCCAGAAGATCCACATGCCCCCTTCCCACACCCAGCAGCAGATGCACGGGCACCCCCGGGACAACTACGGCCATCCAAACAAGAGACATTTCAGCAACACAGGTGAGCACTGGCAAGCCAGGAGAAACCTTCCCTTCTGACCTAATGCTCATGGGTACAAATCCTTCTGGGGCTTGTGACTGCTAAGGTTTAAAAGGGATGGGATAGAACATAACACTACCACTGTACTTAATGCTGGGATAGAAAACATGGTGAGGTAGTGCGGAAAGGAATGTAAGAATGGTGTAGGAATGTGCCCCCTGTTGATGGAGTAAAAAAGTTACCCTTTGTCTCCTTAAAAAGGAAAAAAGTCCAGAAGTTTCTCTCCTCAATTTGGTTAAAAGACACCTCATAGGACCTTGGAGACTTCACCTCAAACTTAAGGATAGCCAATTGGACAGAAGCCAAGAAGTCCCACCTAAGCAATTCACTAGAAAAAGAAGAGAACAAAAGAAGTAATCGCTTTTGTGAGTGTTTTAGCAGGAACAAGAGCCTCTTGCCCTGGCTCGGTCTTTCTCTGAAAAGAGCTTTTTTATTTTAACTTTTATTAAAACTTTTTTGTTTACAACACTGTCACAGGAGCCATCCTGCTACTTTTATGCCACCTGAGGTAGCTGAGCTATCAAGGGTATAATACTTGTCTCTGAGAGCTCATAAGACCCGGCTCGAAGAGACCAAACATTAGAATGGGACAGAATAAGATTTGTGGGGATGATAAAGTGATAGTGATAAAGACATTCAAAGAATAAAATTTGGCCCACATTGTTTAGGGAGGAAAAAGTTAAAGGGCCGTCAGTAGCTATTATTTCTTGGAGAAATCAGGGAAGCAAATGGGCTTAAACCAAAGCATGAAAGAGACTCAGAGGTGCTCTTTGCTCACGGCAGACCGAGGAGACTGGCAGAGGGATCGGAAGTTCAACTACGGCGGCAACAGCAACCAGATGTGGGGCGGGGAGCGGCACCACCAGTACGAGCAGCACTGGTACAAGGACCACCACTACGGGGACCGGCGGTCGCGGGGGGATCCCCACCGGAGCTCCGGGAACTACAGACCAAACAACCTGTCCCGCAAGAGGCCCTACGAGCAGTACAACAGCGACCGAGACCACAGAGGCCACCGCGACTACTACGACAGGTGAGCGCTCTCTTGCTTTGGAAAGACAGGTGTCTGCTAAGGAAGGCAGGAGACTCCCCTGAAATGGAAAGTGTAAACCCCCTCCCTCCGAATTGTTATAAATTTGAAATTAAGGGGCTCTCCGGCAAAGATATGGGAGCAGGAATAACAGTTCTTTATTAGGGAAGAAAATAAAAAAAATTATATAATGCAGTAATATAAAACAACACCGACAAGAGTCAGAATACGACCTGACACCCTGTTAGTCAGGGTGTTGGCAGCAGTCTGATTGAAATGGTGGCTGCAGCCCTCCTGCAGTAACAGGTGTGGTTCTGTTGGAGCAGTGACCCTGTAGAAGGGTGGAGTTTTCCTCTGAAGGCCCAGTGGTGGTGTAGATGGGCCTGGTCTTCCTCTGGGAATCCAGTGGAAAAGGCTGCCTGTGGTCTTCCAAATGTCTGATTATATCCAGATAGTAATGCTTGGCTCCTCCCTCTGGGCAGAGCATCTCACAATGGGATGATGTAATTTTATCAGCCATGCAGTGACCCTCACTGGCCCATTAACAGAATATATCTCCTGGAGGGAGGATTGATTGTGGAAGAGATAAAGAAAAACTGCCCAGTTAACAGAAGATAACTGCTCCACAGATAGGAATAGAATACACACACCCATTTCCAACCTAAGGCATTGCCCTCACCTCAGAGGGCTTGGAGAGCTGATCTCCATCCGTTCGTCTCTCCACAGGCACCACCACGATTCCAAACGTCGACGGTCCGACGACTTCAGGCCTCAGAACTACCACCAGCAGGATTTCCGGCGGATGTCTGACCACAGGCCGCCCATGGGATACCATGGCCAAGGACCTTCGGACCACTACCGGTCCTTCCACACAGACAAACTGGGGGATTACAAACAGCCCCTCCCTCCATCTCACCCTGCGGTGTCGGACCCTCGCTCGCCCCCCTCTCAGAAATCCCCCCACGATTCCAAGTCACCTCTCGATCACAGGTCACCTCTGGATAGGTCATTGGAACAGAAAAACAATCCAGATTATAACTGGAACATTCGGAAAGCATGAAGTGACTGAGAGGGCGAAGCGCACGTCTGAAATACTGGGATTGATGCGACGGTGGCTGCTTTCTCCAAGCCAGCAACAAGAAACTCTGAACATGCTGCTATCATCTGGCTGGGTCAAGGAAGATTTTGGGGGAGTGGGTGGAGGAAGATTTTCCCTAGTTCTTGATTCTGGTTTAGATTCCCATTTCCTTTCCCCTTTTTTACCATTGAACTGTTCTGTCATGGAACCAGCCTTGCTGCCTCGTTTGTTGTTTTGTTTTTGTTTTCCTCAGTCCAATGGACCCAAGGAGTTTTCCCCAGCCAGTGTTTCCTCAGAAGGAGAAGGCAGATTGATGCTGCTTAGGATGGTGCAGAAGGCTGTGTGCCTGCTCTGACTTGATGCTGCTTTGGGGTTGGGGATAAACTGGTTGGGCTGGGATTTGTATGTCATCAGCATGGGGCAATGGGAGGATATGTTCAAGGAGGGACAGGAAAGTCCCTCAGCAGCCAAACTTGGTTGAGAAAGGGACTTGATGTCCCAGCAGAATGACTCCAAAGGAGCTGGAGCCATGCTGGTGACAATCCATCGCTTTCCTGGCCATGTTATCATTTTCATGTCTTTATCCATTTCAAGAAACTGGCTCTGCTTTGATTGCTGTTGTGTCCCCTGCAACAGAAGAGGTGGGGGGGATCTTCCTCCCATCTCCAGAGCTGGAACTGGCAAATCTTGACTCTGGGAGTAAGTGGGAGCTGGTTAAAAAAAGGCCAACATCCTTAGCAAAGGCTTAGTTCATGTCTAACCAGCAGAAGAAATTGAAAGAAATTGTGGTGAGAACAGTATTTCTCAGTGGACAGGGCTCAGTAATTCATAACAAAACTCTTCTCTTCTGGCATGGGCAGCTTGGGTGCTCCAGGAACTAACAGATGCTGGCTGGGAGGTGCAAGATCAAAAGATGGTTCTGGGGATCCTGGAACTCCTAATCTTCCTGCCACTAAAATCTCTGGTCTTTGGGCAAATCACTTCTCTCTCTGTGCTTCACAAAGCAGTGATCACAAACCTTTACTGTAAGTGAAAGATAAGGAATGGTAGAACAAAGTGAAGCAGGAAGGTGACTCCCTTTCCAGCAGTCAGCAGTGACTCTGAACTGCTGAAAGTACCTGCATTTATAGACCTTTTGTTTGTCTAAACTGGAAATGAACCTGAGGACTTAGCACCTCAGTGAGCAGGGAGAGAATGAGGAATTCAGGACGGATCCATAAAGATCCTTGGAGCAAATGCCTTAGAGCCCAGGCATGACAGAGGGAAAAGAGGAATGTGCAGCCCAGCTCAGTGGACTTCAGGGCAAACACTCCAAGTATTCAAACCACAGCATTTGATGCAAACCAGTGTCCGGCCTGGGCACTGGTGTGGTGAGAGGTTGGTTGTGCACATCCTGCTGGCCAAAAGCACCTTGAGTGATTATTTTTCAGGTTGGAGTTCCCTGGAGACCACAAAAGCTGCCCCAAGCGTGGTGTCTGGGGCTGCATCACCACCCAGAGCACAGTATTAAAGACCAGGCAGTTCCAGACTCCTGTTAGGTGGGGCACAGAAGCTGGGCCTCCTGTTAAGATGCCAGTATTTGACTCTAATAAGCTGTGATGTCCCTTCCCCAAAAGACTGAGGGCAGATGGGTGTTCAGGGCTGGCTTCCTGACTCCAGCCAGTGCCTTGGAAGGTGCATGCAAACTGACACTAATACTCCTCCATGCAGTATATCCCTGGAAATCTGCTGCCATCACTCCTCCCCATCCCGCTGCTCTAAGGGGACACACAGGAAGTGTTTTGTTCCCCTTTTGTTTTTATGTTGCAAGATTTCCACCGAATTCAGGGCAGTTTTGTTTCCTTAGGGGCACTTGCTGCCCTGATAAAGTGTTACACTTGTGTTTACCTGTGCAGGGCGAGCTGAAGGCAAGTCTTCCACAGTCCCCCTCGGAGGGGTGGGAGGTGTGGAGAGAGCACATTTCCCACTAAGCTGTGATTGCAGGCTGTGGTATTCAACAAAGAGGTCCTTTCTTTTCAGAGGTATTAGCTTTTAATGTGAAATGGAGGCAGCCTTGGAGGGGCACCGTGTTTTTGTCACGGCGTGGTGCTGTCACAGTGGGACGTTCGTGCCATACTCGTGTAGCAAAGGCAATACTGGCAACCAGTGTGAGGGCTGGTGCAGGAAACTTTGGATCCCAGCAAGAGGCATTTTCTGTGTCAAGATGTGGGGGTTTCTGCTTATCCCAGGTTCCAGGCACAAGGTTTGGGATTTCCTTCTTGTGCAACAGCAAAAGCTTTACCCACACCCACTGGAGAGCTGTCCCCACTGTCACTTTAGCCTGATGTTGAAGTCACATCATGTCCACTCATGATGGGTGAGTCTTTGCTGGGTTTGGCTTTAGTGAAGCTGGAGAAGGAGATTTGGGAGAAAGTCTTCCCTGAGCACACATACACAGACACTCTTATGCATTTTTTGTCCCCTCAGCATAGGGACCATAACCTAACACAGTCACGGGGACGGGAGTGGGATCAGAGGGGACACATCCACAGCCATAAACTTCCCTGTGGTGTTTGTGTCAACATTGGAACAGCTCTTCCTTCCTAACTAGCTGTGGGATTCCCTCCAGCCTCTTTGCAGAAAAAAAGCAGTAACTTGCTGAGGTTCAATTAAAAAAAAAAAAAAAAAAAAAGGAGTGTTTCAGCCTGACCTCTTTGGAAATGGTGTACAAGTTATGAGTTCACATGGTGGAAATACTGCAGACCAAAACTTGCTGTGGGGACAGGCGATGGTCCCAACCAAAATGGACACGGAACCGAGTGCTGAAGTCCTTGTGTGAACGGTTTGTGATAAACACAAAAATATTTTTCTGCTTTCACCCGTTTCCTCCCCACCTCTGCCTCCCCTTTGGGGAGAGAAGGACTCTTACTGTAAAAATACAGACTTTTAAACCTGTTGACTAAAAACAGTAATTAATATTAATTTATATTTGTGAAAGAAATGCCACTGTCCTAGTGATTTCTGATGTAAATATGTTGTTTATATAGTATGTATGAAATTTTCCTACATTGTAAAACTGCTGTACTTTTGATTCTTGTATATTAAAAAGTGTTACTGAGATTTTCAGAAGGGCCCCAGTGTGGTGTCTCTGGGGGGTCCTGTGGCAGGTCTGGGGGCTGGTTTGGGATGACAGGGCCCTTTTCTGCCAGCCACAGGCAAGCCAGTGTGGATATCTTCACTGTGCAGGAATAAGCATGTTCTGCTTGGCTGTTTCACAGTTTCACAGTCTGTGGTGATAGAGACTTGGAAGCCTCTTCAGATGGGAGCTTCCACCTGATCAGAAGGAGCTGTACATTCTCTAACAGAGAAATCTAACCCAGATCCACCAGGATTTAACTGGGATGATACTGATGATTGTATGTTTATCCCACCTCCACGTTTTGTGGATCTTTGAAGATGTCTAAATTTTTTACCTTTCCTGGAGACAATTCCCCTTTCTCTAGAAGTGTTGCTCCTGCTGCACCAGTGAGTTCTCCCTCTCTATCCCCAGCCCCTCCTGAGCAGGATGTGCCTCTCCCCAGGTGGGATGTGAAGGCATCCAGTGGCTGCTTTGGTTTGGTCTTTACCCTCCACTGCTCACACTGAGGCCCACACAGCAAAACACAGAGCAGGGATTGGAGCCATTTCTCCCCAAGTTATAAAAGCTCATTGTAAAAAGCACTTTTCACACCTGTAGCCACTGGGTCCAGCCCTTCCCAGACTCTCTGCTGCTGAGCCAAGTTTCAGCCAAGAGTGAAATTTCACAGCTGAGTTATATGCTCCTGAAAAATGGATTTCCTAATGGAAAGAGTGACTGGCTGTTAGCCATGGGGCTCAGCAGGGAGAGGGGCTCAGCTGCAGGGAGGCACAGGGGCTGCAGGGAGCTGGGCTGGGTGTTACATGCCTGTGGGAACTCAGGGCAGGTGGAGTATCCCCCTGTCTGCCCTGGGGTGCTCTGACTCCCAGGAAAACACTGACTTTGACTCTAGTTCATGGAGAAGGCCTCCAAAGCTTCTAAGTAACCTAGAGACCACGCAAGTGTGAAATAGATTGTAGAGATTAGTTTAGTATGTCACATGGGTGAGAAATTTAGGTTTTAGGATTTTTAGCATATTATAGACAGGTACAAGATGGAGGATACAGGGTGTTGTCTCAAGTTCCTTTCTTCTTTCTTCTTCTTGGGTTTGGGTGGTATCTTGTAATTGGGTAGAAAAATCTGCATTGCGGGTCTTTAGGAGTCAGTAACTGGGTTAGAAAAGGAAATAATCCAGGTGTCACTTCTTAATTGGGTAGTTTACGTTTTGATTAGACTTAAGACCTTGCAACACGAGTTTGTTAGCCATTTTGTGCTGTTTTCACACATGCAAGGGCTGGGTGCAGACAGTGCGCTGAAGTCTTGATAAGGTAACAATAAAACAAGAACCTGAAGAGCGAAAAAGTCCCGTGCGTCTGCTTTTCCTGACAAAGAACTGCTTCACGAGGGTTTCCCCCTGCCAGGGGAGCCCTCAGGGAGTTGCCCGACGTGGGGCCCGCAAACTCACACATGCCTGGGTGAATCTACCTTGTGCCTGGCTCTCGGCGGCCACGGGCGGAGGCTCCCGGCTCGCTGTGCCGCTGCTGGCCGCAGGGCTCACACGGGAGCGGCCGCCCCGAGGCTCTGCCGAGGCTGCACTGCTGCGGGGGGCGGTGATCGCTGCGGCGTGCGCAGCACAGCAGAGGCACGGGGAACGAGGAAAGCGAGGCACAGGAATAAGGGAGGGACACTTGTCTGAGTCTCCAAGGATCTAACCTCAGAGCGGGGCAGAGCAAGTGACAAATCTTAACCTGAACAGATTACTTTTATAGGGAGGGGGAAACACGGGGAGGACACAACTCTGACCAATAGCAGGGCATTAGGGGAGGGGTGCAGGGTAAGGGCTCCCCAATAGAAGCCAACACGGGGAGGGAGCAAACCTTACTGCCCAATTCTGCTTCGAGGAGGGGATGACAGACAGGGAACACTCCAGAACCAAAGGAGTGTGCTATCTTTGACACACAGGGGTAAGACGAGGGAACAAGGGAGGAATACAGGTGGATTGACACACATTTTGGCAGGGAAAACTGTGGTAAGCAACTCAGGACTGGACCATTAGGGAAGCCAAATGGGGTACACAGACTGAACCACTACAAACTTGTAACAAGGAATATTAAAACATACTACAGAAGAACAAACTGCAAAACAACAGACCACCACACTGCCTGAGGCCAGTGACTTTTAAAATGTTTTTATTTTGATTTAAGCAGGCAGGTAAGGATGTGAGCACCCTGATGCCAGGTGTCTCCCCCAGCACAGCTCAGTCCTGCCCACTCATGTCCACAGCACCACACTGAGAACAGCTCAATCCTAAGTAAGGCCTTCTCAAAATTGATGAGGAAATGACCTCCTGACCTTTCCACCTGTCCATGCCAGGCAGGTCTGGTCAGTCCCACAGGAAGGTATCATCCATAAGGACATGGTACGTGCCAAAGGCATGTGCTGGCACAGGGAGCAGGACCCCCAGCCCTGCCTTGCACCCACCCCAGTGAGGGGACAGGGCTGTGCTTTACACTGGGACAGACCCTCTATAGGGAGCTGATTCCCAGCAAAAAGCCCATTTTTTTGGTGAACACCATCACTCTGCAGTTGTGGCTGCTCCCAGACAGCTGGTCCTGGCTCACCCCAAGCACTCAGACATGAAGCTCAGAGCCCAAGACAGTGGCCAAAGGCCAGGGGATGGGCAGGCACAGCCAAAATGGGGCTGGAAAGCCACCCCAGGCCCCAGGTGGTGGCACTTGAGCTGCTGCTCATCACAGTGATGGGACGGGACCCTGGATCCCCCAGGGGCTGCCCCCTCACTAGCCTTGAACATGGTCTGGAGAGCAATCTGAACCACAAGGCCACCACCAATGTCCCTGCACAGCCTGTGCCTTCCCCACTTACCTCCTGGGGATGCTTTGCTGCCTTGTGTGGTTAATGGGAACAGGGCATCCTTGTGCCTCAGGGGTCACCATTCCCTCACATCAGCACTTTGTCCCACTGGAACATGCAGGGGCTGCCTGCTCACTGTCCCAGGCTGGACAGCAGGGGACCATTGGTGACCTCCTGGCAGAACACTTAGTGAGGGGGACCCCTGGCCCCTGCACTCTGGGCACTTTGTAGAGGAGTTCTCAGGTTTAGCCATTTCAGGTTTAGTAATTTCATATGGCTAAACCTGAGCTCTCATACAAGGACTGGCAGAGGAAGTGGATTTGGCTCTTTCCAAACGCTGCCAGTTCTCTGGGCTTCGAAGGAGGGGAAGGCCAGATGTCAATCACATCTCTGTGATTTGCATCATTGCACAGATTTAACCCAAATAATGTTGAGTTGGTGTGGGTGTCCCACCTGCCCTCAGCATCTCCCTGTACCCAGCTGCTGTGACAATGAGATTTCAAAACCAGAAAATTTAACAGAAAAAAAATGCAATTTTGTTTTTCCTCATTAGAGGGCAGCAACAAACCCAGCTGGGACAGGAGAGCTGCTCAACAAAAGGGAGGAATTACCATTATCGGCTGCTCACCTCAGTCTGCTGTGGTGAGCAGGGGAAGGGTGGTGGCACCCACTTGGACTCCATTGCTGCACATCTCCCTTCCCTGCGAGGCAAGGCTCTAATGGTTTATTATCTATATTTTCACCCCCATCCCCTTTTTGCCTCCTTTGGCTTTAGATAAATTGAACTCCAGCGTGAAAGTCTCAGAATTCAGGACAGAAATGAGCTCTCAGAGGGTCCTTCAGGTGGAAGAGAGCTGCTTTGGAGTGAGTGCAGAAATGGGGCAACACTTGCATGCAGCCAGCACACGGGGAACAAAGTGAGACCCACTCGTTTATTGTCAAAAAAACCTCAAACTTTACTTGTGTTTCTCTCAATAAATAATTTACAGTATTTACACGCGGTGATACTCCCGTGGGTCTCAGCGCAGGGAGGAGGGAGGAGCTGGGGGAGCCTTTTCAGAATGCCTCCCCTTTGCCTATGGGGTTTTTTTTTTTTTTTTTTTTTTTTTGTTTTGTTTGTTTCCAAGTATCGGGTCCTTCTTGGCCACACTTCACCTTTAACCAGAACTGGGTCAAACACAACCAAAATAAAGTGCTTCACTGTTTGCTTCTAAAATAGGGATACCCCAACTACCTCACACCATCAGCCACCACTGGAGCACCCACCTGGACAGAGGGAATGGGCCACGCCATAACCAGACTTTCCTTGGATGGAAACTGTCCCTAAACCACAGCGTGTTATGCTGTGGGGTGATTGTTTTATAGGAAGGGGAGGTCTTAAGGAATTATTGACCTGTTGGCACACTGTGGCTGGGCCAGCTCAGGCAGCTTTCAAGCAGCACTGTGTGCTCAGAGGGAGGCTGGGCACAGCTGCATTTAGCTGTGGGGTAAACCTCTTCTTTGCCCAGAAACAGGTTTTGGCTCTTAAAAGGTGGGTTTTAAACTTCTAGGGAAGATCAAAATTTGTTTTCTCTAGAACAAAGGAAACAGAAAGTCCAAATCAGCCTGGCTGAGCATTAGTGCATTGGGAAATGAAACTGTCTGGTGCCGTGGTCCAGTGGCTGCTCCTCTCAGCACCTCCAAACTGTGATATCCTTATTTCAACATCTCCCTAAACAGAGTATCTGGGGCATCAGCAAACAAAGCAAGGAACAAAGTAGTAAACACATCTTTTTGTTTCTTTTCTTTCCTTAAACATTTAAAAACCAATTACATCTTTTCATCTGTACAGTCACATGAGATCAATGCCAGGGCTCTATATATTAAAGAGACAATATAAATTACATCAATTGACACAAGTTTGCATTTCTCTGCTGCTTTACAAATGGAGCTCTAGAGCTGTAAGGACACAATGAATAGTCATGTTCAGTATTTACACCAGGCTGCCTCTTGGCACCAGTTCAGACTGCCAAACCAAGCCTGTTCCCACCTCTTTTGGTGCTAGCTTGTCTCATCACGCCCAGAGACCTCCCTTTTGAGAGCAGGAGGTGGCCCCAAGTATGACGTGTTTTGGGGCTTGTTTCTGGGAACTTCCCCCTGAGGAAAGGTGGGGGAAACCCACCAGGAGGTCTTGAAGGCGCAGACCAAAGGTGGTCTCGATGTTTGTTCAGTGAGCGATGGGGTGAACCACAGAGGAACATGAAGTGGAGGAGATGGGCAGCACTACATGGTGGGGGAAGGAGATTATTGATGGTTTTGAGGCAGGGAACAGACATCTGGAGGCAGCTGGGGGGGGTCCTCTGCTGCATCCCATCTCCTGGCTGAATTCTGACATTGCCCCATTTCTGATCCCCTGAAGGGCTTAAGGTGCAACTGGTCTGCAATGGGGTTGCAAGTCGCGGCCCCAGGATGGGGAGCAGAGCAGAGACCTAGCAGCAAAAAAAAAGAGCACCATGCTCCTGCTCCATCCCAGGGCTGGGCCAGGCCGAGCCACAGGCAGAGAGGGGCTGGAGGGAGGTGCAGGTTGGGTCTCCCACTGAGCAGCCGCCCTGCTGCCAGTTTCAGGGGACCAGAGAGTGAATGGTGTGAGGAACTAATCCAATGCTGGGCAGAAGTTGCAGAAACCGCTTGAATACTGGCCAGGTTTCTCCCATTGCCATCAAGAGTCCACGGTAGGTCCACGCAGAGACAAGGGAGACAGGAGTAAAACTACTGAGTGAATCAGCCAGGTGAACTGGCTAAAATAGGGGACGCCTTTGAACCACAAAAAATGCAGGCCAAGGCTTGAGGAACGTGTCCTCCTTCCAGCCAGAAGGTGTCTGGCACCAGCAGCCAAGCAAGCATGGGATCACTGCCCACCATTTCGGCCCCTTGCACCACCTTCTGCAACAGCAGGACTGTGGGCAGAGCAGGACGTGCCAAAAAGCAGAGCCCAGCCCCAGTGAGCAGGACATCCTGCCCTGCTGTGCTGGCCAGGCTTGGTCCTGTCTCACTGCTCCATGCCCTCCTCGTGGGCTCTGCTCTCTGCAGGCAAAGCCATGTTCACACACGCCAGTGTCACAGTCACCACGTGCACGGCTGGGACCAGGGGAGCGCTACAAGCAGAGTAGCTACAAGGGCTCCCCAGCACCCACTCAAATGGGAGCAGGAGGAGGGGGAAGTGAGGAAGGTCCAGACAAGGTACAGTCCAGCAAAAACTCCTGACTGGTCCCACTGGCAGCACATTCCTCCCAGGCAAGAGCTGGGAAGGTGGAGGACTTGCACCGAGAGAGAGACTGAGGTCTGAGGACAACCCACGTGGCTCTGATGTCCAACCTCTTGTTTTCCAACACCTGCATCTCATCCCTGGTTGCCTCCTGCTCCCCTTTCCCTTCTCTCCAAGGTGTGAAGGAGCAAACCTCTATAACAAACACAACCAACACAAACACAGCAGTGCTACCCAGAGGGTGGGATGTGTTCCCGTGGGAGCCGTGTTGCCTGGGGTCAGAACCCGTGTCCTTTCATAGAGATGCAGCTTGTCTTTGTTGGAGTGAAGCATCTTCACATCCTCAAAGGCATAGTAAGCAGCCAGCATGAAGTTGACATCCCCCGTGGTGAGGAGGTCAAAGACACAGGACTGGAAGTAGAGGTCCTCCACGGGCAGCTTTTCCCTGCACTTGGCCGTGGCCGTTTCGTAGGTGAAGGCCTCGGGGGGGGCGGGCAGGCTGGGCCCCTTCCTACGGGCACGACCCTCCGTGGCCTGAGCCGAGCGGATGGTCTGGAAGTCAATCTGTTGGTTGACTGGACAACCACGGAGGCACAGGTAGAGGCCCTGACTGTCCCGGTCCTCCACGGCGTTGACCACCTCCTCCGGCATGCGCACGGCGAAGGTGAGGTACCGCCCCACCTGCCTCACCACGATGGTGGTGCCGATGTACTTGGCCTGGATCTCGATGTGCTGGCCCGACACCTTCTCTGTGATCTTCAGGCTGTTGGCTCCGTGCTTGTCCCCTCCGTTCTTGGAGCCGTCGACAAAGGCAGCGGGGAGCTCGTCCATCTCTGCCTGGTACACTTTCTGATCCACACACTCCTGGAAGCTCTTGAAGATGATGGTGAGCTGTGGGGGAGGAAAGGAGCATGGTTACGGCCAGTGACGACCACCTGAGAGCACACAGCCACCTGAGAGCACACACTGCAGTGGGGTGGGAGGTGGAAAGACTGGACGCTGAAGTCCAGACAGAAGCGTGACCTTCAGGCTCACGGTCCTTCATCCTAAGAAGTGGCCCTGACTTTTTAGCCCCCCAGACACAGTGATCGTGCTCCAGCCAAAGGGTGAAGACACTGTGTAGAGATCCAAGACCCAGAAGCTTGACTGAATGCACCACCTGGATCTGCCTGTTATCTCCAGACCCAGCACAGGAGCTTCCTTGCAGCTGGAGCTGGGTGGAGTATCCCTACTCACAGGCCTGTGGCAGCATGCCCGTGCACGCAGCACTGCCTCGCCTCCAGGGCTGGCAGATGGCAGCAGGGATGAGCCCTGACTCCCTTGGAGGCGGTGGAACTTCTCTTCTGACTGCCATGACATTTACATCCCAAGGGCTGGACCAATTTGTTTCCCTAACCAATTGCAGACCAACAGGATTTCTCCCACGGGCCCTCAAACATGTCCTGCTCCATCTCAACCCCACAGGCACACATGTGTTCAGCCTGTTCCAGCAGGATGGCCCTTCTAGGGGTGACTTCGTGGTGGCCTTGGCAGTGCTGGGTTAATGGCTGGACTCGATTTTAAAAGATTTTTCCCAGCCTTAATGAATCTATGATTCTATGACACAAACAAAGCCCAACATGCCTCCTTCACCCCTGGCTGGGCTCAAACACAGGCCCCCTCCAGCAGAAGGACCTCACAGTGCTTGCTCTTCCCTTGCTGGCCTGGCTTTTGGAGGGAAGACCTGGGGAGGAAGATGAGTAGAATTTGCATGTACAAACAGTACAAACTACGCTCTTTCAGCTCTTGCAGAGTTGCTCTTGCACCTTTCTGCCCATGAGGAACAAGTGGCAAAGGGGACCTCCTGCCACGTGGGCCCCATGAAGGGGGAGACTGAGACCTGGCCAGAGCAGGGTGGGGCTGGAGAAGAGAGCAGAGAACACAAAGAGCCCCAAGGATTGAGTGCTCCCATCATTTCCAGCAGCACAGTGCCCACAGCAGTGCTTCCCACAGCTCACGCTGCAGATCTCATGACTAATCCCTCCTCACCACAAGCCTGTGAGGCAGATAAGAGAAAAGGCTCAATTAAGATGGTGATCCTGCGATCCCAGCAGGTCCTGGGATCCTTAAGAACCACTTTCCTCAAGCCAGACTTCCTTGCAAGCTTCAGCAGGTTTTGATGTCTTTTAGCAGGTAAGGACATCAGAGCATCATTAAGTATCTTTTAGGGGGTTTATCTGAGACAGGTCAGAACCTCACTGCCAGTTCCAGCTCAGGATAAAGGGGTGATATCCAGAGCAGAGAAGCATCCCTTGTTCTAAACGTGCTTCTCTTCTCTCCCCACACACAGGGAGAAGCAGAACTCCCAGACATGGTAAGACAGGACATTTTCCAAAAGCAAGAGGATGCCTCCTGCTGAGCCTCCCATTTTCTTTGGCACAAAAAGTGCCCTGTTAGCTTTAGAGCTTGTGCACCAGGGGCAGCACAACAGTTCCTCAGCTCCAGGTCCCTCCTGAAGCTGAGGCTGTGCCACACAAGTCCTGCTGTATCACAGCAGCACATTTTCACTTGGGCTTTCTGTGTTTGCCTTGTACCTTCAGGATGTTTATTTAGTCTGCCAAAGCACCTCCAGAACAGACTGTTCCCCACAAAATGTCTTGACTTGGCTGCAAACCACAGAGACGATTACAAGCCTGGGTAGAGGGGAAGGCAGTTTGAGGAGCTCAGCTCCCTCCAGGCTTTTCCTGCAAGCTGGAGCCTCCCTGGAGGGCAGTCCTGGGTTTGCTTGGGCCTTGGGGGTCTCCCAAGAGGTGCCAGCATCATTTCTGATCTGGCTGCTCACAGAAACCCGGAGTCCCAAAGTGGGAGCCCTCCTAATCTGCAATACCTGGCTTGGCCACGAAGGCCCCCTGAGATGCAGCACCTCAGCCTGCTCACTGTGATGGGGCTGGATGTGCTCAACAAGAAACCACATTTCAGTGAAGGCTGAGGACAAAAAAAGGATGGACATCCGATATTGAGGGCCAGACATTCCAATTCTGAAGAGCTCATGCTCTGTCTTACCCTCCCCAAGGAGATATGGAAATGGGGGAAGACACGGAGGAACGAAAGGCTGCTCTGAAGCCTCTCTGCCCTCGCCCACCTCTGTCCAGGGGGACAAGGCTCACCTTGCTGGTGGCAGTGGCCGAGGAGCCAGGCAGCACCGGCGTGTTGGTGACCTGCACGTTCAGGTAGTTATTGTCTATGAGCGGCCAAGCCCCCTGCACCTTGCAGGTCTGGAAAGTGTCCGTGAAAGTCCTGAGGTGGGGGTCCCCAAAGAGCCCGCAGTGGGTGTAGTTGGGGGCGGCCGAGTGCTTGTGAAAGCTCTTCTCGTAGTGGCAGATCTCGGGGCTGTCGGAGCGCTCCTGGCTGTCCCCGGGGGGCAATGTCCGGAGGCGGGGCTGGGACGTGGGGCCATCCTTGGAGCAGTTGTGCTGCACCATGAGATCGTCTATGCCATGCACGGCCGAGTGGTAGGCCAGGTCTCCCCTGCAGGTGCGGGCGGTGCGGCGCGTGCAGTGCGCGTAGGCCCGCAGCGCCGTGCAGAACTCTGGCGCCTCCTCCGCGCCCAGGTGGTGCGAGCCCGACGTGGCCACCCAGAACTCAGAGTTGCACTTGAGGATCTTGCATGGAGATGTCACTGTGGGAGGGCAGGAGAACACAAGGGGGTCAGTGCTGGCTTGCCCGCGGGTGGGACGCCCAACTCCAGCCCATCCAGAGGCCGCATCCTCCTCCCGCTGCCCAAACTCATGACACCGGCCCGGCCGCGTGACAGGGCCTCGTTCACCAGACGTGACCCTCTCCCATGACCCAACTCTCATGCATCAAAGCCAAAGAAACCAACAGGATCTGCCCCAAGTGAAGCCAAAAAGGGAAAGAACATCCAGCCTTTAGATGAATGATCATGGGGGGAAACCATGGTGTGGAAGAATGGGACATATTCATCAGCAGTGATGAGGGAGGATCATTAATATGGGGGGGAGATGCAATGGGGTTTCTAATGCCCTTTTAGGGTTTGACATTCTAAGCTCTGTGCTGCGTGAGTTACTGGGCACTGTGTCCAGACTGATCTCTACCAGTACAAAGCTCTCTTCCTTTTCCTCCTCTATGGGCTTGGGAAAACAGAACAGCATCACAACCACTGTGCCCAGGTTAGAGCAGGACCAGTGCCATGACCCACCCTGCAGCACAGCCAGAGGCCACCCACCATCACCAACGCCACAGCAGTGACGGCGCAGTACTTGTCCCTGTGCCTCCGGAAAGAAGCAGGAGCCAAAAAATCTCCTTCTTGACATCTGTGTGGCTCTGCCCAGCCCTGGGAGCCCGTTCCCCACCATGGCCCGCTGAGGGAGAACAAGAGGTGGAGGAGAAAAACCGGCACAGCAGGTGCGGGGATGCCAGCGAGTCCCCGCCTTCCCTTCCCACCCGCCGTGTGGTGCCCAGGCAGAGGCGAAGCCAGAGGCTGCAGGGCCTTTGCCGGGCTCAGCCGCAGCCCTGGTGCTTCCTGGCAAGGCGGAGGAAGGCAAAGAAAATTCAGATCCTGTTTCTTCCCCACACACACAACGTCTGCTCCCTGGGGCAGTGTGGCTTCCCTGGAGCAGACTTGAAAGCAGCTGTGCAAAAAGCACATGGCCATCGCTGAATGTCGCAGACACTGCTCTGCCCCTGCCAATTTGGAGTCTTGCTGGGTGAACCCAGGCGCACACTACTTAAAATTCATGGCATTTTCCTTCCTCTCCTCTTAATCGACCCCCTCAGAGCACTTGGAAACAGGATGGGTTCAGGCAGAAAAGGCAGCAGGAGGAGGAGAAGACAAGCCCCCCCATTTCCAGATGCTTTCATGGTGCCTTTTGCAGGCGTACCCATATATTCCTGTCTTGGGGCTTGTTTAGAAGGAGCTTATGAGGGCATCCGTGCCAAAAGTATCTCAGATTTGTTTAGAAAAAAGTTACAAAACCCAGTATTGTTTCAGGGAAAACAGTATGTTTGAGTTTTAAACATCACAGTGCTGGAAACTTAAACAGAGTTGGTGCTGGAAAATCAGAAAGGGAGACTTAAGACTATAAAACACTGAGCACTTCAGCTGTGAGAAACAAGCCAGTCTCCTTTCTGCTTCCAAGAAGACTGAAGTGCAAATAGGAAATGGTGACAGGTTCCTCAGAGTTTTAAAATTCATGTTTAATAAACTCAGATGCTAGCAACAGCACCAAGAACCCGGGAGCTGTTTGGTCTTGGCAGCATCCCATTTAAACCTGCAAGAAGCTCTGTGGAAAGCCTTTAACTCATCATTGACCAGCAGTGACTCAACAACAAGGTTCTGACCTGGGACATAGGCTCATGTTTCTGCTAAGTCTTCTGCATGTATGTGTCAAATTTAAAGATGTTTATTATTTCACATCCCTCTCTTGTTCATCCCAGGAGTGTGGTTTTTCAGGACTGTCATAAAGGAAGGCAGGAGTCAAAAGAGCACGCAGGAGTGTGACCAGTGCCACCACTGCTGGTTATCCCAAACCCTTGTGGCATCAGGCAATTAAAGTCATTGCTCTCCTAGTTGTTATGCTAATGTACAGCTTGAGGATGCCTTGGGGTTTCTCGTGGCAGAAGGTGCTGTCACTGCAGCCCGCACAGCCCCGGGAGAAGCTGGAGGACACATCCCTGGACACGCAGGAGCCACACACCCCACAGCTCAGCAAGGCACCAGGATGCACTATACAAAGCATCCCATCCAGGGGGCAGCTTGCAGAGTCCTGGCTGCAGCACTTTGCCTGCTCCAGCCCTTCAGCCGCTGCATAGAGAGGATTTTTTGAATAGGAACAAATCCACTGCCTCTTGCTCTTTAAGGACTTGCTTCACTCGCTTGGATGAAGAGATGCAGCCATGAGCTGTGGCTGCCTAGGGACTTAGAGGGCCCTGCTGAACAGCCCAACACCCAGTGCTGGGCACATCCTGGTGCTGAGGGATGCTGAGCATCCCTCACTGTTGCCCTGCCTGGGGTCACACATGACTTTATAAGGTACTGAATTAAAAAATCCCAACCAAAGGGAGGGCAGGGAAGCCCATCTCCTTCCTCCCGGCGCCTGAAGGGGGAGCGTTCTGCTCTGAGATGTTATCGCTCCACTTTTGGCACCGGTCCCCTTCTGACTGTTTCGCTCAGGGCCCCATATAAGGCCAGATCTCCAAATCCAGGTGCCCCGGCGCTGGGCGGTGTGTGAGCGGGGCCGCTCACGCCTGGCCTTTCCCATGGACATCTCCCCAGCCACCCTCGTGGCAAATCCCTCATGCAGCTGGGGAGGGACCACAGCTGACAAAGGCTGTGGAGGAGAGCAAACACGACCCTTACCCCTCCCAAGCAGCCTTGCCTCGTCCCCTCTGGCAGCAGCTTTGGCACAGTGGTGCAGGCTCATTTGTACCCTGGCCAAGAAACGATGTTTATTCAATTTCACATAATCTATTTTCCATCGACTCACAATGGTTCTGTTTTTCAACCACAGATGACTTAGCATGGAAACAAATCCCTCTCAAGCAGGAACCCAGCAAGGCTCTCCTGGGATCTGTGAGACATCCCCAGGTCTGGGTGATTTCTCGTCCATGGCAAAGTAGCCTGCATCTCACAGACAGGTGAATTCAACCCCCCCAAGCCACCTCCCAACCCTCCCTCATGATCTTCTTTCAAGGCCTTGGTGCCACTCAAACCAGAGAACAACATTTCCTTTGTTATCTTGAAACCAACGGTTTCAGAAAGTTAAAGCCAGAAAAAAAAAATAAATCAGAAAACCACCTGGACTAGGATAGCCCCCTCCCATACCCCCCGTTTGTTCAGGGACACTTCCCGTGAGGACTCCGGAGGTCTGTGCCCACTGAAAAGCCACCCCGGGCCGGCTGTTTCAGGAGTTTATCACATTTACAAAACACGGGTCTTGCTTCTAAGTGGATTTTATCTGACTTCATTGTAAGGACATAAAAAGACACAGCGATTTTCTCCAAAGCAGTAAAAGATCAGTTAGTAACGAGTGTGTTTCCCACAAAGATATTTACACACTGCAATCAAGTCCCTTGTCAATCCTCCAGATAAGCTAAACGGTTTGCACTTTTAAGTTCTCGCTGGAAGGTGTTTGCCCAGCCCCACCATCAGATCTCCCTCCAGCAGCCGTGTTTCCTGCACAGCCAACCACCCCGACAGGACACGGGATAAAGACAAGCTCACAACTCTCCCGAGGTCAGCCCTTTAACCAGGACATCGCATAGAGCAGGCAATGAATGAATTGTGACCTTTTCCTGAGGGTTTGGAAAGCCCTGGTGCTTCATTCAACATCCCACGGACCACCAAACACACACTCAGGGCTCTTGGGGTATCACCCGACCCCAGTCCCACTGCTCTGCCCTCACCATCAGTACATTGCATTACCTGATGTCAAATTAAGTGTTCTAACACATGCACACATATAACTTTAACAACATTTAATTATCACTGCCCCCCTATTCTCCCTTCAGCGGGTGTCAAGTAACCTGGATTTCATTTACCCAAATCAGGCTCTTACAGGAAACTAGCACAAAACCAACATTTCGTCTATTCTCCTGTAATTCCTGTAACAAAGAGAATTACTGGAAATTAATTTCTGTAAGCAAAAGCCAATTCTTTTAAGACTCTTGAATGCACATTCACCAGACCTGTTAATTTTAAAGTGTTCACTGCTAAGCAATGTTTTTTAATATCCTCTTGGTTCCTAACGGGCTGGAAAGTATTTCATCACCCACATGTGATGCAAATACATCATCCCGCGTTTTTCCAAATACATGGATTGAAGTGTAGATGTGCAAGCCTCACACATGCAGTAAAGGGCCTTTTTGGAGAACACAGTAAAACGTAATTACCTTTGGCCTCAGATCTGAGCACGCAGACTTAGGCTCCTAAACACATATTTATTTAAGTAATCTAAATAAACATATTTATGCTGACACCTCAATAGGAAAGGCACGATTCTCCAAGGTGCTAAATACCAGCAACATCTGCCAGCTTCAAGGAGATGGGGGCTGCTCTGCTCACAGGCAGACAGCAGTCACCACCAGCATCAAAATGAACCCAAAAGAGTTAAAAAAAAATAAAAAATCTTATTGCTCCTTAAAACCACGGGACAAGGGATTGCTTCCAGGAAGGTATCAGGAGTCCCAAGCAAAAACTGAGGGAATGAACACTGTGCTTTGTAGCCAGCCCATCGTGCTGCTCCTACCCTAGGCGGTGTCCCCATAAGCCATTCCTCATGGTGGCCATGCTGGACCCACATCCTGATGCCCACGAGGGTCATGAGATTAGACAAAAAGAAGGAATTTTTTTACAGTTAGGGTGCTGAGACTCTAGCACAGGTTGCCCACAGAGGTGGTGGTGGCTGCCCCATCCCCGGAGATATTTAAGAGGTCCCTGCCCTTGGAAGGAGGATTGGATGGGGTGACCTTTAAAGGCCCCTTCCAACTCAAATCATTCTGTGATTCTATTTTATGACACGGATCAGCCGGCGCCTTGTCACACCAGGGAGAGAAAGGAGCGATTCGGTGCAGCCCTGATGGATGGGATGTCATGGGCAGGGACAGCTCTCCCGCAGCCCCACGGGGCACCGTGGGGCGAGCAAGACCCAAGGGCCACCTGACCCAAGCTCGGTGAAAGGATTTGTGCGGGAAGGCAGCGCCGGGCTCTTCCAGCGACCTCCTTTGAACTGTTAATCAAGCACAATCTTGCAGAATAATAGCCTGGTTATTATTGCCTTGTTTGCATAACAAAGAGGCCCAATAAAACTGATTTGACTGTGCTCAGAGGGGGTGTGAAAGATCAGCCCTGAGAAAAGAGCTGCAGGAATGCAGCAAACTGCTCCAAAGCCTCAACCCAGGAAGAAAGACAATGCAATTTGCCATCAAGAAAAGCCCAATAGACCAATAAATTACCCATGTGCAAAGGGATTAGATCAGGTTTCAGTTGCACTGAAGTGGGGGGAGGACCAGGAGGAGGGGACTGAAGGAGAAAAATAAACCTGAGTCTCTTAAAGAGCTGGGGCTCATATTTTGCAAGGGTGTGCATGGGGAGGTTGGTGCAGAGGGGCCACCTTCCACGCTGGGGCCGGGGTTATTTGCTCATTTCCACTGGCAAAATCAGCAAATGCATTAAATCCAGGCAAAGGCCCTACTTTGTGTACGATAAAGTGATTCTAGATGTACCCCAGAGCGCACCTCAAACCATGCAGCTTCCTTTAACCCAGTCCTTGTCTTGCTCAAGAGGATGTTGGTGGAAGGAGAAACCAGTTCCTTGAAGTCAGAAGAGGGACACAAAAGGATTTTTCTTTTCAGCCCATGTCAATCGCTAAGTCATCCGGAGGACCTGCCATGGCCAACTCCTTTCTGTCCTCAGCACCGAGTTCACGGCCCCCCATCTTTCCTCTGCAGGCATCACAGAGACACAGGGCAAGTACAGGCAGGAAACCAGCAGAGTCAGTGTCTTCACCAGCTACAGCACAAACTGCTGCACGCTGCCGAAGGAGCCCTTGATCGCTCCTGTCACTTAGTCAGCTCTTTTGGCTCCAGACTCAGCTTACGGCTGGCCCGGCATGCTCCGCGCCAGCCAAGGCAGCTCTCCCCAGCCCCCCAGGCAGCACTGCTCCTCCAGGCTCACCTCAGCATCCATGTGCAGGGAGAAGGGAGAGCAGACACCATCAGAGAGGGCACCAACCAGAGCTGCCAGCCAGGGCCGTGCTGCTCTGAGAACTACCAGCAAACCTTGGGGACTTCAGCAGGCACAATGGGCTGAGAGGGGGAACCAGTGCAACAGACAACGCAGCTACGGAGTCACTGACTTTGTTCTTGAATCTTCCTCCTGGGATTTGAGCCTTAGTGCTGCCGTTGCCACAGCTGTTGAGCTTTTGCCTGCTCAGAGGAAGCAGCGCCAGTGGGTGGTTCAGAAGATGCAGGTTTTACTCCTCCACGAGCTGGTGGATGGAGGATAAGCAGGGAGGGAAGCGATAAGGCAGTGAGCTCTGACTCTTCCTCTGCAGATGGGCACTAACAAAGCTGGCTCTCCAGCAGCACAGTGTGCTGCAGGCTAGGAAGCTGTTCTGGAGCTGCACACCTGACTTTCCCCGTTGGGAGCGCACCCAGACACTTTCACCAACAGTTCCCAAGAGCTGGTAAATCTCCTCAGGCAAATGGTCCAGTTTTGAGATGAGGACACTGAAGGATGTTAAGGTTTTCACTCAAGATGACTGCCGTGGGAAGAGAAGTGAATTTGCACTCTCATGCCCTACATGAAGCATCACCCTCACCTTCCTCCTCAGCCACCACCATTCATGTCCCCATCCCTCTGGAGAAGTGGTCCCTGCATAAAGTCACCTGTGCCAGCCACCCCCACTGCCGAGTGTTTCAGGTTTCCAGCAGACATTTCTCTCCCCACGCTAAAGCTGTTTTCTCAGGGTGCCTTTGAAGGCAGCGCTGCCACCCACCAGTGCCCGGGGGCCCCCCAGGTGTGGCAGCGGGTCCCTCGCCCTCCTCCCCCTCGCCCAGGCCGCGGCAGGGCTGGCAGGGAAACGCTTTCTGCTCACAGGTGTGGATTCCCTCTAGGAATAATCATTCCGCTGTGCTCTTGTGAAATTTCAACCCTTCAAACGCAGAGGTAAATGAGATACAAAACGAGGAGATGGAGAAAAGCCCGGAGCACATAAATCTGGATGAGGCAAATTTATACAATCAGATGTCTGCCAAAAAATTGCGGCATCTCAATTGGAGGCGTTGGCTTGCACAGGGCGTGGGGTGGCAGCTGCCCGGCTGGAAGGCAGCAGCCCCACAAGCCCATCAAGACACTTGACTGATTCTGGAGCCTCACCTGGGGATGCAGGGGACCCTGTGGATCCGTTCCTGCAGGCTGGGCTCCCACCCAGCACCAGACTCCCTCCCTATTGCTCATACCCCATGGAAGCCACAGTATCTGTTCATCTTTCACAGCCACAGACTTTCAGAGGTTTATTTATTTTTAAATGCTGCCTCTCCTGGACTCAGGTTTTAATTTTAAGAAGAAAAAGTAACTTTCTAACTGGAACCCACTCCCCCAGTCCCACTGCTCCCCCACTTGTAACCCAGCACAGTGATGCTTTCTCATCACTTGGGCTGGCAAAGTTCAGAGTCATGTCCTGCCACATGCCTTGTCATCTCAGAAAGGGCCAGCTGGAGTGTGTCACACAGCAAGAGAAAAAGGTAGCTTGTCCAAAACCCAAAATGCCATAGATCATTACTAAGGCCTTGGGGACCAAAGTCAACAGCTGTCCAGGAAGGAGAGGAAACCAAGGGAGGAGAAAATTCTTTGGCCTCAAGTGAAGCTTGCTCTCTGCCTGACCCATAAAACCTGTATGTCAGGGACAGCTCTGCTTACTGGAACTGAATGGCCAAACACTTCTGGATGCTCATGTAGTGCAAAGTGGGACTCGACACCGTTCTGAAGGACCTGCTGTCCCTGCATCTGTGGGGACATGAGACCCTGGCCACCCCACACACCACGGCCAGGCCGACAGACAGAGCAGCTCAGTCTGTGCCTACCAGGGCTCTGTGTGTGTCGGAGCCAGCTTGTTCTCTGCAGTGAGAGCCCGATGACTTCATCAAGGGGATGGCATCTGGTTTTGCAGTTGGCTATAATTCAATTCTCCCCCTTGCTGCAGGAATTTCAGCTGGTGGAGCAGTGATTTACTCAGCCGGGCTGCACTTGAGTGCAAAGCAATCTTGAGGCTACAATCGAACGCACTGTTATTTTGAGAGCTCACAGACAAGGGAATAAATATCTTCTTCTTTTCATCCCAGTAGCTGCCAAGTGCAAGCTACAGAGCTTTTTAAAGGCATTTAGGAGCTCTCCTCTAACAAGTGCACTCTGGATGCTGTGCATGGTCAGGCAGGACCTTGCCTGCACAGCTCACTCCTGCTCTGTGGCATCAGGATGGAATTTGCAAGGACAGCCAGACACAGGCCAGGGCACCCTCTCACCTGCCCACCACAGCTGCATCTCCACACAACCCCCATCCTCCCCAAAAACCCTTCTCAGTCACCCCAGCACACATCACTCCTGGATTCCAGCAGCCCTGAGCTCACCCCAGCCCCCTTCAAACCACCTGGGACCCTGAGGCTCTTTTGGTCCTGGGTTCCTACACTCTCCCTTACTCCAAGTCTGGTGTCTGCTCCAATAGGAAAAGCAGATCAGACTAAATCAAACTCATCCAGATGGATCAAAAGCCTCTGTCTCTGACCTCTTTCACTGTCTCACCAACACTTATCCCTTGGGAGCAGTAGGGCTTGGCTGTGGGATCCCCTGAAGGACTGAAGAGGGGCTTGCTTGGGCCACACACTGCCGTGCCAGAGCCTACGGATGCTTTATGGGGTGTGCCCATCAGGGAGCCAGAAGAGAGACCACAGAACTCATTGTCACTGAGGCCACAGCCTGGCTCTCCAGGGACAGCAGGTCAGGGCAGAGCCCAAGAAGAGCCCCCAGGTCAGGAAGTTTTTATGGCTGCCCAGCCCTGTGAGCACTTTCATGTGCACATCCGACTCAGCACAGCTGTCCAGGCCACAAAGAAAGAAACCTCCACTGTTCCCATGATAAACCCAAAGTCACTCTTAACATTGCCTTGTGCCCAGTAACCAAGGGCCAGGAATTCTACTGTTTTATGTGGAAAAAAGCAACATATCCACCCCATCTACAATAAAAACAAGGCGCCTCCTTCCAGCCCCACAACGTGCCTTGCTGGCAATGGTAGAGAACTCCCTGTTCCAAGTACGAGACCAGCTCCAAGCTTGCAACAAAACAGGGAAGCCAAAATATTTCCAGGTTTACGTTTGAATCCCTCCCTTCTTCTCTGCCCTGACAACATCCTGCACAGGCGCGTTCCTCCCCTGCCTCCACCTTCCCCAGGATGGGCTCCATGTTCACAGCACTGCGGGGGTTATTTTAGCCTCTAAGGCCCCATCTCAATTTTGGCTTAATGCTGCCATCACCTCCCTGCTGCTGAGACAAAAGCCATTTATTGACTACCTCATACACCTCCAATAGGGTTGGATCCTTATCTGGAAACTGCTGCACTGCCTGGATGGACCAAGAGCAGAAAACTCCAGATTTTTATGGAGGCAGGAGTGTATTACAGCCAAAACAGCCAAGCTGGAAACAAACAGAAAAAAAAAAAAAAAAAAAGCAAACCTGAGCCTGCCACACCTGAGGCAAAAACACCCAGAGCCAGATCTTGGAAGTACAAAAGGATTTGCAAGAAAACTAAGCACAGCCTGTACTGGGAGGCACAGGTTTGGTTCACCCAGGAGATCAGGGTCTCAGCTGGGAGAGCACCCATGAGCATCCAACACTTGGACTTGGCACAAGCTCTAAGGAGAATTTCTGCCAAGGAAACTGTCAGCAGTGGCGTGCTCTGCCCAGACCTCCTTCCCCAGCTGCCTCACGGTCACCCTGACCTACGGCCAGAGCACCCAGCCCAAGGGTACTGGATGGTGGGGGCTGCCCAGGAGGCAGCAGGGCGAAGCCATCAGTGTGAGAGCAGCACAAGTGGGAATCCAGCCCGGGCTGTGAGCGTAGGGGGGGTTAAACAAATAAATAAATAGGGCAGGACTCAGCGAGGCACTGATCTGACACGCCGAGCGCCCACTTGGGCAGCCTCCAGCAGCCCTGCTCACCTGGGGCTCCCAGGAGGGGTGCGAAGCCTCCTTGGTGCTGGGAACCTGCTGGGAACCCACAAATTCCCAGGAAGCATAGGGAAAAAGGAGCAAAAGAATATGGCAGGGAATAAATCCCCCCTTCTCCCTACCTTCCCACCCACAAAGCTTTCAAAGAGCCCCCAGCCTGCTCCCAGCCCACGGCACGGGGAGCCCCGTCTCCGCCTGCGCCCCGCTCCCGCGGGCTCTGGATCGCCTCGTTCTGCCAGTTCTTTGCACCTTATTTGACTGCTGAAGGGAGAATCAAACAAAGCAGCCAGCCAGATCTCCTATCAAGTTCTTTCTTGCACCGTAAATCTCACAGCCTCGACGCTTTGCAACTCAACCGCTCCAAAAAGGGCGTTAAGCAACACATACGGGAGCAGCTCCAGAGTTTCCAGAAAAAAACCAGGGGGTTCAGCTTCCAGCCTGCTGGGAAGTTTCATGGGAAAACTGGGGTTCAGAGAGACACCTCAGTACTAAGGGCAGCGCTGAAAAGGTCTTCCTGGAAGAGGGCGAAGAGGGCAAAGATGGGAGGAAGGGCGTAAAGCAGTTATTTATTTATTTCCTACATGTGTGTGCAAGACTACTTCACCTACGGTTATGCAAAAGAAAGGCAGAGGCGATTTAAAAATTAATGAATTAATTTTTTTTTTAAATGAAAGCTTTACTAAAATAAAAAGGGAGAAAGAAAAACTCTAAGGTTTAAATCTCCCTTTCTCCCTTCTGCTTTCTCTCCATTTTCCCCCCCTTGCAAGTGAAAAAAAAAAAAAAAAAAAAAAAAAAGAGGTAAAGAAACTGGAGAGTTTTGGAAGGAACAAATCCGCCTCTGTGGACTGGGTTTCCCCTCCCCCAACAAAAACAAGCACTCAGGGCTTGAAGGAATTTGCAGGCAGAGATCTGCCAAAAACATTGTGAAAAACTATGGGGGATTCATTGGAAACAGATGGCGTTTTCAGCTGTAATTCTGAAATTCTCCCCTTTTCTGACACAATACAAACATCGGGGCCGGGGGCGGCGGGGGGGCCGAGCCCCGCGGCGGGTGCGAGCGGCCGGCCGGGGGTGCCGATGCTCGCGGGACCATTTGGTTGCCATCCCGCCCTCGGACGGCACAACAGCTCCCGGCCCAGCCAGGGCAAGTTTTCCAAGCAGACGAGGCTGCTGAGCCCCCAGAGCCGTGGGGCGGTGAGGGAGAAGGGGCGGCCGCCCGGAGCGCCCGCGCATCCCCCGCCCGCCCGCCCAGGTGCGCCCCGCGGCCGCGCTCCCCCCGCCGGGGCCGTGCGACCCCCGGGCCCCCAGCGATCCCAAATCACACCGCAACGACCCCCCCCGAGCCCCTCCGCGACCGCTCCCCGGCTCTGCCCTCCGCGGGGGCTCGGAGCGTGGAGCCCAGCGCTCTCACGGCAGAAATTTCGGATGGGGGTGTTCATGGGTGGGTCACCCCACCAGTGTCCCCCCTTCCTTTCGCGGCACCCGGGAAGGGCAGAACAAGGTAACCTGGCGCTGTCAGGAACACCTCCCGGCTGCCTTCGCCGCTTTGATTTCCACCATCTCCTTCCTTGTGGGATGAGGAGCGGGGAGACAAAGAAGATGAGGTCAAGGAGAAACACCCACCGCAACTGCTTGGGGAACGGGGAATTGGGGGTGCACGCACCAAAACTGAGCCCCACTTGCTTATTTTAAACATGTGGCAAACTGCTGCGAGGAGAGGGAGAGGGAAAGAGGCCCAGGGACAGGGGAACGGGGGCGGCGATCCAAGGGCTGCTAGAAACACAAGGAAAAAGTCTGCAAAATAAAGAGGCTGTTCCTTACCTGAAGGGAAGATGCAGAGAAAGACAGGGAGGATTTGGAAAAGTCCCAGGGCTGTGGATCCTGCCCCTCTCCCCATACCCATCCATCCAGCTCGAGCTTTAACCACTATCCTCTCCCTGGAAGAAGAGTTTAAAAAGGGAAAAAAAAAAAAAAAAGGGAGAAAGGAAGAGAGGAAGGGGAGAAAAAAAGGAAAAAATAAATCAATCAATCAAAAGAACTTGGGGGAAAAAAATGAAATCAAAAGCCCCACATGGCTCCGCAGAGCGCGGCAGGCACGGGCGGCCCCAGCTCCGGGCTCTGCACTGAAAGATTACACAGACTTTTTCTCCTTCTTCTCCTCCTCCTCCTCTCCGTCCCCTCCCATCGCAACCCAGCCCCAGCCATCAATCATCCCGCTGCCTCCCAATGCCTGCATCCTCCTGTGCGCCTCCTCCTCCGAGCGCGCCCGCCTCCCCGGCCATGCTGCGGGAAGGGGCGGGAGCGGCCGCGGCCATGGAAGCCGGGCAGGGAGGGAGCGGCGAGAAAGAGCCGGGGAGAGCCGGGCCGGGGGGTTGGAGCTGGGGATGGAGCCGCCAAGCTCTCCCGTGCCCCGGGGGAAGGGGGTGGCGGTGGTCTCACGCAGGATGGGTAACGGAAAGGGCTCTTGACGTGTGCCATCATCGCAGCTCAGTGGCAGTTTGGGAGAGGGGCTTTCTCCCACCCCATCGGGTCTCAACACCCACTGTGCCTTCCTTGCCCCTCTCCCATGGGCCTACCAAGAGCCCTTTGATCCAAAGAACAAGGTAACCTGGCCCTGGGATCCTGGGCCCAAAACTTAAGCAGTTTGGGGTAAAGGTGCTGTCATACAGCAGAGGAGAGAAACTGAGGCAGGGAGGCTTTATGCAGCTGGTGTGGGGTAGGGGTTGTGATAGCGACACTGAGGTCTCCAGCCTGCTGGGGGATGGCGTACCCCAGCACATGGAGCTCCTCCATGTCTTCCCAGCCCTGGCACCATGGTAGGTGAGAGTTTCACAACAGTTCCAGGTAATTCACCCGCACCTGCACTGGCAGCAGTGAAGTAACCCCAGGTGACTCAGAAACAGCAAGTCTCATAGGTCCTTATCATTAGACTGGCACTCCTTTCATAGGGGCATGGCTGTCAGGTACCCAAATCCAGGTGCCAGCCCACCAAGGACTGATGGAGATGAGTAACAATACCTAAACTCGCTCAGGACCACTCCCACTGCCTCCTCTGCACCACCAGCCCACTTACAGACCTGGATGTTCACTGGGGGAAAGTCTCACCAATTATGTTGGTAGGGTTGTCCCAGGTTCTCACTTTTAAGCCTTCCTCAGAGACCCTCTGGGCAGTCCCAGGCAGACACCAACCCTGGGAGAACCCTGCCTGCTCACAGACCATCAGATGCAACAGCAGCTTGGAGCTCACAGGCGTTTGCCTGCTGGGTTTCAAGATCCTGCTCTTCTCTTCCTCCTGAAATGCTACAGCGTGCGGAGGTGAGCAGATTGGATCTGCATCCCCACCATCCCAGGGGTCTGTGCCACCCATGAGAGGGCTAGGCCAGGAGGAAGGCATCCACTTAGCTTGGATCTCTTAAAAATTTCCCTTGAGGGATGTTTTAGCCACAGTGAACTAAGACCACTTCTGAATGAGGGTGCCCACGGGTGTAGGCTTTAATAACTTCCGTGTTTTGGATCATTAGCTCTCCTTTGATGGCGTGTCCCCTTGCCGTCCGGATGTTTCATCTCCTTCCTTTTGGGGTTCTTACACAAAGAATAAAAGGATGCTGGTTGTTTTACACCACCCATCTCCCAACTCTGTAAGACCATGTGACTTTCCTCCTGCAGGTTGGTATAGGCTGGGATACTCCTTGACATTTCTTCTAATTATTCTTGGAAACCTCCTCTTCTCGCTCATAAACATCCTTAAGCATGCTTTTTCAAGTGACCGTGGCTTAAAGTCTCTAATAAGAGTTTGTGATCTCCTCCCCGTCACAGATTGAATCTGTGATCCAGTACAACAAATATCAAATAACAAACAGGAAGAGGAGATGGGAATAAATATCCAAGAAGCAAAGATATCTTTTAACACATATATATTTCTCCATGAGGGGAGCGAGCCCCCATGCCTCCAAATTAAGGAGGAGCTTCTCTGGGGCTTTATCCAGGCTGCAACAGGAATTAAAACACTGCATCTTTTCCATCTGGGACCCAGATGGGATCCAAAAATCCTGTGGCCTTGCCTGCCTAACGGAATATCTGTCTTGGTCCTGCTGGTCCTAGAGCTGCTCTCAAACGGTGTCCACTAAAGTCAGAGGGAGCTCTGTGTGCAGAGGAGCTGCCAGAGTGGGCAGAGCTGGGCAGGAGATGAAAGCTGGCAGGCCGGATCCAGACCTGTAGCAGAGGCAGTGTGGGAGGAACGCCGACTCGAAGCACCTCTTTGTGGGGGATGTCAAACAGGGGCAAATATGTCCAAACCCTGCCAGCTGCTCCTACCACCCAAGAAGAAATGCCTGCTGATGGGATGTGTAGGCAGCTGGAGCTGGAAGGGGCCTGGAGGGAGGAGAGGGAGGGTCTGTGAGCTGGGGAGAGCCCAGGAAAGGGAGGGAGGAGATCCAGGGGATGGGGCTCCAGACCTCAAATCCCTTCCCCTTGCTCCTACCCTCTCCTCTTGCAACTCAACTTTTGCTTTTATTTCAAAATGAAAAACATAATTTCTGCTGTTACCCTGACTGATGACATCTAACATGATCTGTTTAACTAAAAAAACCCATCTGAATTACGAACTTTTAAAACCCAGCTGTTAAATAGCTGCTGCGAGGCTGCTTTGATGGTTTGACCTAAAGCACCACTTTGGTATTGCTGTTTTGGGGCAGGCTGACACATTGCAATGATAGCCTGGAATCCAGTCTGAGGCATTATAGTTAAAATAAGACCCTTGATGGAAATTCAGCCTTTGGTGTAGGGAAAACTGTGCTGCTATAAAGCAACGGTCGGGTGCCCCTGGCTCCAGTTTGTAAAAATTTCTCCTTGATTTTGCTCCGTTGCATCATGCATTGCAAATGGGATTGCTGTTCTTGGCACTGATCAAAGCAGCGGATTTTGCTGGAGAAAACAACAGATGTGTCCAAGCCGTAACTTCAGGGAGGAAAAGGCCCCAAATAAGGTGTGTTTCTGAAATCCTGCTCCCCCTTACACGTTTTAGAAATAAACTTCACCTTTCTGTTTAGCTGAATCAAAGCTCTGGACTTTAAATCACCTACTGAATCAGAGACTGTGTGAAATTCAGATCTGTGCCCTGCTTCATGGGGATATCTAGGCTGGGATATGTGGAGCTACTGCGTTTCCCCCGACTTCTTTCCTTCTCAAAGCCCATCCAGGACTCCCTGTTCAGGCAGCGTTGATCTCCTTGCAAACAGAATGTGGGAAACCACCCACCGCTGACATGCAACCACTGCAGCGGCTCAGCTCCGGGGCACAGGCACCTCCGTGGTCATCTGCACGTTGTTGCCGTGTTTGGTGTCATTGTGGAGGGGTGACATGCAAATCACAGCCTTCTCCGAGGTATTTGCAGGATGCTGGAGGAGTCACAGTTCCCACGGGACACTCAGCTGGGATCGCTGGGCTGAACTTTCCTTTTCTCTGCCCTGCGTGGCTGTGGGCTTCAGTGGGGCTGAGTGAATGTGGCTGATTTGAACCCAGAGGTTTGCAGATGAGGGCTCCCCTTACAGCCTTCCTAATGGAATCATTCACTACCTGTAATTATATGGCTAAAACAGTAAACATGGGTATTTCTGAGGGCTGCAACTAGTAGTTAGAGGAGTGGATGTTGGAGCTCCTGGTCTGCTCTTGACTCTCCCATGAACTTTTTGTGTGGCCACTTTTCACACCACTATCTCCACACTCCTGCTCTGCCTCAGGACACGGTGTTCAACTCCTGGCCTGTCTGGGATAAGCCATAATCACTCCTGCAGGAAGTTAATCCTGAAACACTCTGCAGGGATATGTGTGTGTTTGGGGTGAGCAGCAAAAAACAAGCTGCTCCTTAAAGGAGGAAGAAAGGAAGTTTGGAATGGAAACCCCCAAGTTGTTGCCTGGAGAAGTTTGACAACTGATCCCAAAATGTTTGTGAAAATAAAAGCAAACATTTTTGCACTGAACTAAAGAAAAATACTTCACTATAGAAAAAAAAAAACCTCTGAATAAGAACCAAAAATACCCCAACATCTTTATGCACTAACAGCCACCTCTGATACCTGCAATTAAATTTAAAGACTTTCCTTTTACTCATCAGTCCATTTTTGTATCATTTTACAGTTTCCCTGGCTGACCAGGTAGATGCTGTCCCTGAGCTGTGCACCCAAAGCTGCTGAATACTCATCCAAACCCCCTCCCTGCCAATGCTTCCTTGCAGGTAGAGCAGGAAAATGTCCACCCAAGATCTCCTTAGTGCCCTGCACTGAATTTTGGCATCAGCTGGATGGGGCAGGCAGAGAGGATGGCACAGAGCTGGGCTTTGAGAAGCAACCCATTCCTGCGTAGCAAAGTGCAGAGAGGAGTTTGTTGGTTTATCTAAATCCTCCTTCCCACAGCTGCCCCTGTGAATATCAGCCTCACCAACCTGGCTGTGTAAAAAGAGGCCAGTTGTGAAAGGTGGAAAAAAAATGCAGCTTTGTGCCACCAGTAAATGAAATGTAAGAACTCTTTGTTGACCTGCATCCTCGCATCTGCAGATTAACTGATTATCAGCAACCCCCACTGAAGTCACAGTGGGTAACCTTCTCTCCTCAAATTGCCTGCTCCAAGCCTACAGCCATAAAAGTGACCTCTAAATGCTGAAAAACAGCCAGGCTGCATAAGGGGAAGGGAAGATGGGCTGGTGGAAAACTTACAGTCTCACCCATGACAGAAAGCAAAACAAGCAGGGATATTTTAAGGCAAATAGAGTTCATCACATTTTTTTTTTTTTTTTACTTGTAACATTTATTTGTGTCTCTCCCTTTCCCTTGCCTGCAAAGGCCTGGGGGGGTATGAGGCCTAATTCTACACATGGGAGCATGTAACCATCCCTTCTTCAGCAGTGTTTGGAGGGCTGGCTGGAATTCACCATCTGTATATTTAATTCTCTGCAGGGAGCTGGTCTTCCTGGCCCAGTCTCCCCTTTGGGGTAGATATCAAGTAATATCTCTGTAGTGAATCTTCACATCTGGGCTCCCCTTTAAGCAAAAATAGAAGATGGGCTGGGAGGTTCCCTAGAGCAAGTTCAAATGGCCAAATGTCAGCTCAGCAGAAAAGATGGATAAGTCTGAACTGCCAAAAAATGATCAGAATCATAGAATCACAGAATGGCTGGAGTTGGAAGGGACCTTAAAGATCATCTAGTTCTGATTCCCCTGGCAGGGAAACCAGAAGAATTGCAGAGAACTGTGTGCTTATCAGCAGAGACAGAAGCCAGTCTGTGTGATGGGACAGTCTTTCTCTGCTGCTTTTAAAAGCTCCTGACAACTCGAGAAAGTGCAAACATAACCCACTGATTCCCCTCCTCTGACTGACAGGTCAGCTAAGGACACCTCCTCGATCCTATTTAAAGGTGGGAGATGGCATCGTTAAAGGTGGTAGGCTTGCATGTTTGCAAGCCTACATCTGCAGCCCTTTGAGCAAGGGGTGTTTGAAGGATCCTCTGGAAAAAGCTCTGTGAAACCCAATCAGCTTTGCCCTTTGCCAGGTCTCCTTCTGTCAATTCGTGGCAGCAGTGGCCAGAAATACAACCCAACACAGGGTGCCTTTCCTGTGTTCTCAGTTGTGAGACACTGAGTGACAGTGACCTCAGCCGATTTAAAACTTTGTCCTGAATAGCTGAGAAAGAGACATTCCTTCTTATGGGGGAAAAAGCCCCCAAACCCAAACAACTTTAATCCAGTACTTCTCTGGATATTTTGGCAAACGAAAACGGGAGTTTTTTCTGAAGGGGGAGCATCTTGGAGTTGGCACTAGGAGTCCTCCCGGGTGTGCCTGGCTCGGGGCTGGGCTGGGTTGGGTTAGGGTTGGGCTGGGATTAAGGCTGGGATTGAGGCTGGGGCTTGAGCTGGGACTAAGGCAGGGTTGGAGCTGAGCTGGGACTGGGGTGAACTGGGATGGTACTGGGCTGGACTGGGATTGGGCTGGGCCGGGGCTGCGGCCCCACTGGGTGGTGCTGTTATCCCTGCGCCGCCTGCGAAAGTATCCAGTTTATAAAATAAATGCAATCCAACGCCGCCTTAAACCACATGACATAACAGCAGCTTGCGAGCTCCCATTAAAATCTCAATTTGGGGAAATTGATTCTACCTCTGAGCAATTGCGATGCAATTACTCCAACAGGCAGCAATCAAGAATCACATCAAAACAACACCAAACTTTCATCTCCTGCCTCACAACCACCACCACAACAAAAAGCACCTGTCTTGCAAACGCAGCCCGGTTTCCATAAATATATGTAATTTTTAGGAAGGGCAACGTGCATGTCCCACAGTGGAAGCTTGGACAGGGGCTGCTCTGGCTGGTGCGTTTGAACTGTCCTGTCTGGGGGCTTTATTCTGTCCCCCCACCGTCTCCTGGAGCAGGTTTTGGGCTATTTACGGGCTCAGGACATCAGGAACGAAGTCGCTCCCCCTGCCCTGCCACACTCCAGCTGCCCATCCTCTCCCTGCGCACAGATGTGCCCGTCCCAGCAGTGTCCCACATCTGTCCAGCTATCACCCCCCACCTCGGAGCTCGCAAACCCCCCGAGCACTTTGCAACCAGGGGAGTTCAGGGAAAGCTTTGTGTCCCCGCTCCGGTCTCGATAACCGCGATCAGCCCCGGGATGAGCAATCCGAGGGAAAGGGGGAAATACTGGGGAGGATGTTTACAGTTCTCATCAGTGGTCTGCAAGAAATTACTCGATTGACTTAGCGCAGCAGGGAGCAGCTTTAGTGGCAACCATCAGAAGGGAGGATAAATGAATAACCTCAGGCATGCCAGCTAGCGCCGAGCCGGGCAGGGAGCGCTGGGCAGGGGAAGTGGGAACAATCGAGGTTCCTTATAAAAACGGCCGGGGAGGGGGAGCCAGGAGGGGACCGGGAGCCTCAACAGGTCCGGAGGAGGAAGGGCCATGCAGGGATCCGGGGGACATGCGGCCGGGGGGGCCCCCAGCCCCCGCCCCGCTTACCTTGGCGGCCGCATCAGCCTCTCCAGCCCCGCGGGGGTCGGTGCAGGCAGCGGCGGCTTTTTTTTGTATTTTTTTTTTCCAGGAGGGGTAAATAAAACAAAAATAAAAAACTAAATAAAATAAAACCCAAACGAAATGAAATAGTAAAAGCCCCCAAGGGTCGAAGTGGGGGTGGCGGGGGGGTGGAGGCCGAGGGGCGCGGGCAGCCCCCCGCCCTGCGGGCAGCCCCGGCGGGGTGCAGCGGCCTCGCTCAGCGGGACGCGGGGAGCCGCATCGCCCTCCCGGAGCATGTGAGAGGCAGCGGAGGAGATAGAGCCAGATAGGGAGGTCCCCTCCCTCCTCCGTCCTTCCCTTCTCCCTCCTCCCTCCTTCTCTCCGCACACGCTGAGCAGCGTCGTTCGCAAGGAGCGGTGGAGGGAGGGAGGGAGGGAGGGTGGCAGGCGCAGCCCCGGCCCCGCGAAGGGGGGGCTGGGGGTCTCCGCTGCAACACCCCCGACCCCCAGCACCCCCTGTCCATGTGCAGGCAGACAGGGCTGGGGGACGTGGAGGAGGATTTCAGGGTTTTCCCGGAGTGGTGGGGATGCTCCACCTGCAGCAGGAGGAGATGAAGGGGAAGTGGGGTTTCGGGGGCACCCCCCTCTCCAGCCCCTGGGGTATGTGTAGGTGCTGAGAGCATCTTTACATTGATGGGGCATGGTGACAAAGACTGGGACTTGGGGCGGGAGGACGACCCTTAGCAGAACTGTGTGGTGGGGAAGGGATGGAGACCCCAGGCTGCCCTCAGAGCCCCTCAGTGGAGTCGCCCACCCCAGCTGCCCCAGCACCCAGCATTGCTGAGAGCTGGGCAGTGTGGCAGCTCGCCCTCAAGTCTCCCCAGCACTCCTGTGAGAGGCCTGTGGGGGCTGGTTTTGGCACGCACAGGTACCGGGGCAATGGGAAAGCTCTGGGTGCGGGGCTGTGCCAACACAAGTGTCAGCCACACAATTAATTACTGCAGCCCCAGAGCCACAAACGCTAAATATGCTGTCGCTGTAGTGCATGGATAATAGCAGCTCTTTGCAAAGTGTTTCTTTCTCCCCTTTCTCCTCTGTGTGCACGAGACAGCAACTACAGAGAGCACACAGCAGCTCTCCACTGCTTGATTAAGTCAGCAGTGAAGACAAAATGTGCCTGTACAGCTCAGGCTTAAGGAGGGATTTGAGTGTGTGTAAGGTACAAATTAGAAAATGGATGTGATTTAATCACAACAAATCTAAACAACCCTGCTACAGAAACCTTGCTATCAAAGAGGGCTTTCTCTTAAATGTGGGCACAGTGAGTGTATAGTCCTGACAAAGGAACAACGTGTTTGGGAATGAGTTATTAAAGCAGGAACAGAAAGAAGACTGGGGAAAGCCTGATGTATACCAGATAAGTTATCAGTTATAGAAGGAACGGCTTCCTTCCGTAATAATTATTTGCAAATCAGTCCTCAGTTCTGGATACTGTGGTGTCTGGACACCACAGCAGAGACAGAGCAGCTTCTGTCAGGCTTGGGATGCTGCACAGACAGGAAACCAGGCGCAGACCCTGCCTGGGAGAAGGTAAACTGCTTGTTCGGAGGAGCCCAAGTGAATGCAGCAGACAAAGAGGAGGGGGAGAAGTGATGGCAAGCCCAGGCCTTCCTGCAGGTGTGCACAGTGGGTCGGGCGCGAGTCCCAGGCTGTAAAATACTGTACACTGGAGCGTTACTAATCCCAGCTCTTGGGGACTGTGCCCCTGCTGGCTGGGGGGGCATTGCCACCGCAACCACAGCAGCTTTGGCTGTGCTGGGGAAGGGCTTCCCTGAGAAGACAAAGCACAAGTCAGAAGAATGCTAATGCACAGGGCGCTGAGGTGCCTTGGTAACAGCAGCAGAGCATTGCGGCGGCAGCAATTGGTGCTGAGCCCGGTTCCTGTTGGGAACCAGGAGCCCCAAAGCAGGGAGGCTCCAGCAAAGCACAGCTGCATTCGTGGGAACTCTCAGAAGTCTCCGCTGGCCACTTTCCCCAGCTCTTATCGGCGCGCCCGTTAATCTTTGGCATCACAACAGGAGTTGGCACCTCCAGTTCCAGGTGCAAGGTGCATGTCTTTGACCTTGGCATTTCCTCCATAAACACCCTGCGAGGTGTAGGAGCAACAACGGCCCTTCATGGGCACCTTCTGCATGAGCTTAGCCCCTGTGGTGACAGCAGCACCAGCCGGCAGGGCAGTGGTGAGGATGACTGCGGGTCCTGGGGCAAGAGAAGGCTTCCATGGGGGGTGGGCTATTGTCCTTGCAGGGAAACTCCAAGAGTACTGATGTAAATTTGGTCCCCATGCGTACAGTACAGCCAGGTTACAATTAGATCCAGCATATTCAGATTTCCCTTTTCTTTGCTTGTCTGGTGAATCCCCAGTTTAGTGCCTGTGACCAGCTTCTTAGCCCTGGAGATGAATTTGCCTCTCTAGCTGTGCAGGGACCTTCCTGGCCACAAACCAAACAAAAAAAATAGTGCCAGTAGAGTTTGTCCTTCCAGATATGATTAAGACAACGCAAGTGAACAGGCAGTTAAAGGAGGAGCTTGGCCATGGGAGAAGAGGAACAGTAGCATGAGACCCATTATCAGGAGGCAGGTGGCTGTCCTGAGAAGCAGGAGGACTCAGGTGACCTGGGGATGGGTTGGGACATGCTGTAGAATCATAGAATGGTTTGGGCTGCAAGGGACCTTAAAGATCATCCAGTTCCAGCCCCCCTGCCATGGGATATGTGGCAGAGATCACAGCTCACTGACACTGATGGAAATCAAGAGTTTTTGGGCATCACCAGGCTGACATGCAGGTGCAACCGAGAGTGTGAGACACACGAGCTTTTCATCTGCCATTTCCATCCATGCATGAGGATTGCCTGAACCTATTATTTTGAAGGCATTTTCCATGCTGCAGCTATCTTCCTTGACCTCTAAAAGATCTGGCTGATCCTGATCTCAAGATGAAAGATTGCCACCTCACGGGCTATGAACACCCGTCTGTGAGATTAGGCCCTGAATTATTAATACAATCAATGACTACCTCTTTTCATCCTGGAAGAGGCACAAAGGAAAGCTACGGGGGCCCTGAAAGGGAGGGAGGATTCTCGAGCAAGGGGGGAAGAAGTCACCAGTGGAAACTGGTTTTCTTTGGGTGGAAACGCCTCCTGTGTCTGTTTTATTTTGGAGGCAGGAACAATGGCACCATTCAGGAGGCGACAACCCAGCTGTGTTGGTAGGGCTGATGGTGGCACTGGGAAACCTCTCATGGGGACTGTGTCCCCAAGGGAGGGCATTCTTCCTTCCAGCCCCATTCCTGCATTCAGTGCATCATGGGCTGCACTAAAATGGGGGCCCAAAGAGCCTGAACTGCAGAGCTAAAGCATGTGGAGCCGCCGAGGAGAGGAGGAGCTGGGGAGCAGGGACATGCGTTCATCCTTCCAGTGCCACAAAGCTACCAACACCTACACTCACAGGTCAGACCTGGCCTGCAGGCAGGTGACAGAGCCTGTGTTTTGTGGGGTGCAGTGTGGGGTTTCTTCACCACGGGAAGGATGTGGACGTCACCAGACTGGAGCGAGGGCTGGACTGCAAGGCCATGCTTTTGCTGCCTGGAGCACAATAACCTTTCCTTTCCCCTCTTCCATGTGGAAGCTTCAGTGTGGAGCTGTTGTGACCATGTGCTGCTGGGTCTCTGTCCTGATCTTTACACTTTTCCTTGACCTGAGCCTGATTGACCTATTAGGGACATTTTGGTGATACTGGTTCATTTCTCCTTTCCCTGTTGCATTTGGGAGGAAGGTACCATGGCCCCATCCTCATCCAGAACCAGAGAAAATTCCCCAGTTCTGAGCCCCACATAGAAAATGAAGCTAGTTGGAAACCAAAAATAAAATACTATCTTCGCTCTGTTTTCCAAGAGGTTAAAAAAAAAATTATTGTGCTAGTGAAGCTATTCTTTCTGGGTAGATAATGTAAAGCATTACTTCAATGCTGGCCAAAATGTCTGAGAAACATTTTTTCCCCCTCCTTTTAATTAAAGTTCATATTAACATTGCAAATAAGATAAGAAAAGAAGTGTTCAGTTACAATTATGTGGCGCTTTGTGATCACAAACAGATTCTGTAATCCCTACTCAGGGGGTTTCAGAGCTGAATTTAGCTTATTTCAGAATACAAAGTTGAGCTCAGCCAAGACCGCTCTCCTACTCTGTATGATCCTCATCTGTGCTCTGGTCACACAAGGGACGCATGGCAAGCCAGGCTGCACAGCCAACAACATCCCACAGATGCATCAGCTGCCCTGGCTGGGGACCAAACCTCCTTTTTGCCTATGCAGCTATTTATTAATATTCTTCTACCTATTAGTTTTAAACTGATGCTTGCTTCAAGCATCAAAACCTGGTACTGGTTCAGCTGCAGCTGCTGATGGGCTCATTCCCAGAAATGTGAAGCTCTTCACTGTGGCTGAAAGTGAGCATTTATGGGCTCTGACCTGGTCAGTGTTGTCCTGTCCTAAGCAGGGCCATGGCCCATGGGCAAAGGCAGGATCCTGAGCAGGTGGAAATATTCTTCCTCCCTCGCCTGTGCTTCTAAACTATCTGACCTTAAAGTATTTGCAGCAGGCATGGGAGTAGTCCCCTGGGTTCAGCATAGCCATCCTGTGTTTAAATTTAGGCATGAGTTGAAATACCTGACTGAGAGCCTTGGAGTGACATTTACAGTAGAGCAACCCCTGGCACTTAATGGACTTAATAGAGCAATGCAATCCACAGCAAATGTGAAATTCAGTGCCAGGCTGTGCATGGATAAAGCTACAGAGAGATGGACAGGAGTCAAGTGCATCTGGGCTTCTGGAGAGCAGCCCCAGCTGCTCATGTCTTCTGCTGTCATTCCTTGACTTGATGTCACAAGATGGAAAGAGCAGAGGATGGAAGGTCAGTGGCAAGAGGATGCCCTCTCCACAAAAATAGTCCTTTGCTGTGCTACAGAGCTCTACCTCCATTTCCAGGCAGCTGTTAGAGAAACATTTTTACATCATTATGTCTCCTAGAGCGATCCATGAAGAGGAGCTTAGGGAGGCATTAGGGTTTTATGTGAGTTTAGGTTGCAGTTTGCAAAAATGCTTTGTTCCTAAAATGCTGATTAGGTTTGCTGCAGACACTGGTGCGTTAGAGGCAAGTCTGGCTAAAAGGTGAGGAAAAAGTCACCTGCCAAGCAATTTGGAGAGCTTAGGCCTCCCCAGATAATTCAGTTCCATCAGGTGATTCATGCAGGACACCACCACAAGAGTCTCCAATTCGGAAGGCCGCATCTGGAGAGTGAGTGGTGAGGTAAAATCAAATTAAATTGAAAAGTTCAGCTGAGGATTTTGGGGTTTTTCTGAAGAGATAGTGTTAAGTTCAACATCAGTCACTAGAAATAAAGATTAATGAAGGTCTGAGCTCCAAAAAGCAAAGGAGAAATGTAGAGGGTCTCAATACCAGCAAAATGGCATGAAGACCCAAAAGAAGCATTAAATAATTAATACAAATATCTGAAGGCACCTTAGACCTTTCTGCCCGTTTCAGGCTATGCACTGTCGGGGAGATTAGCCAATTTGGAGATTACCCAAACCCTTCTGCCCCGCCGTGCAGGGCTGATGTCCCCCCTCCCCAGGACCTGCCACCCTCCCCTCTGACTCGCTCTCACTCCCTGCTCCGCTCCAGCGCCTCCTCACCGGGGGAATACAAATTGGGCAGCACTGGAGCATATGGAGGGGAAGAATGCTCAGCTGTGAGTTTCGGGGATGGGTATTATACAAACCCAGCCACCAGCACGTCACCTTTTCAAAGGCTTCAAATCCGCTACAAATTGCTTCTGAATGACAATGGGAATTTCTCGCCCTTCACAAAGCCCCCCGTATTAGCATCTTTATTGGAATAAACTAGCTAATTTCTGCAGTCGAAGGGCTGGTCTGGAGAATCCCTAATTCTAATTAGATGGATATTCATCAGCACCCTGATGCTTGCGGGGTGCCTAGTCCAGCCAGGGGCTGCCACCTGCCCAAGTGTGGATCAGACAAAGGGAAGGGGAGCGTTCGGTCCCCGGGGCCAGCAGCAAAGCAGGACATTGCAGGGACTGAGGGGTCCTTGTAATCCTCAATTTGTTCTTTGTGCCATTTGTTAATTCCCAGGCACGGGCTGGGGAGCCTGTGCTTGCAGGAATAATGATAAATCTGTGCCCTTCACCATCCCTGTATGGCAAATAAACCTACAGCTAAGCCAGGCTGACTGACTGTGGCCTTACTGAAACACTTTAGGAGTAGAGGGAGATTCAGTCTGTCTGTCTATCCATCCTGAATAACTGCATAACAGCTTGTCATTAAAATCAGCATTTAGCTTGGAGAATGGTTGTGGGCTCTCTCCAAACCAAAGGCTGATGCCTTGCAGTTGGCTGTGGTGCACAGATGAAATTTCATCTTTGTTGCTACCAATAGATTCCATAAAGAGAAAGGAAAAAGAGAAGAGATAAGCAAAAATCCATAAACATAAATACTCTAAAGCTAAGCCTCGATGATTTTGCAGGGAAGGAGAGCTTATTTCTGTGTATTTCAATGTATAGTGATACATTGAAAATGTGAAGACTTGGGAGGGCTTTTCTGGATGTGTGCTCCCTGGAGCATTAATTAATTGGGCATTCACTGGCCTGGCTCATAGCCAGGATGGTTCAGGACTGTCCCAGGACTGTCCCCACAAAAAATCCTGATCTATAACCCAGGTACCAGCCATGCTGTAGTAACTGCAGTGTTATCAAGAGGGAGAATGAGTGATGTGCCTCCCTGCCTGTAGCAGGTATCTTTAATCTCTGATCCGTTTGGCCAGAAGCAGCTCAGATCAGTTGCATTCAGTGGCTCTCAATGTCAGCAGGGCAATATTTTCCCTTTGTTTTTATGTTAAACTCTTGGATTTAACCCATGGGGCATGGCTGTTCAAGAGCATTGAAGTCTCCACAGTGTCATTTGCGGGGGACAGATCCTTCAGATTTTATTCTCTTACAAGGTCAGGCTTGGTGGAGGAATGCTGAAAATGTCTCATCTCTGTGCTGAATAAACACAGCCTGAGGGCAAAGCAGGGCTAGTTTTGACACTGTCTGTCTAATTGTCAGAACAGTGAAGCCCCCCAGATGTGCAGCATCAGAGGCAAAGCTGGTGGCTCCAGAGTCCTCATAACTGCTGTGCCTCTCCCAGTGTGCTGTGGACCAGGCAAAGCAGCAAGCCCATGCCAGGCTGCTGTCCCCAGGCTTCCCCCGTGGATAAAATCTGTGCCCATGGAGCATCCTGAGAGCAGCTCACTGCCCTTCACGCAGAGCACCAACCACCCAGTGCGCAAACCCATTCCTTTCTCTGCCTCCCACCTCTCCGAGGGTTAATGGAAACAGGAGATGGGCTGCTGAAATGCCGGTAAACAAGGCTCAGCTGCTGAGGGGAGAAGGTCAAAGGACAAAAATGAGAACAAGTCTGTGCTCGGCCCGGCTGCTGCTGCTGCCACCTGCCCCGGCCCCAGGATGGAAATTGCTGCTTGACTCTCCCTTCCTCCTGTTGAAGGTCTTACCCTTTATCCAGGCTCTGTTTGTATTTCAATGGATTTGCCAGAGGTTTTCTTCTCCCCCGGACCAGTGGCTGAGGGTCCCATGGATGCAAATTGTCTTGTTCTGTTTTCTTCTGAGATGGAGACACAAGGGTTCCTGCTCAGGAGGGGATTTGACCCAAAACGTGCAGAGCAGTGACATTTGCTTCCCATCACCCAAAAACTGCCAGGCCACCCCTTGCCTGAAGCAACACCTTACACAGGCAGATTGCAGAGCCTGAACCATGCTGCTGCCTGCTTTGTGATCATGGATGAGCCTTGCTGCAGACTGACTTATGCTGGAAAAATTGTATTTGAGAATATTTTCCCCGGCCACTGATAGACAGCCACTGCTGGGGTGGGATGTGGGAACCTTGATACGGGCTTTCCTATCCCTTGCCAGTGCTCCTATCCCGAGTATCAGCCATCTTTCAGCAGTGCTCTGGTGATGGGATTAACGTGCATTAGGAGGTTTTGTTCTCATCTCTCCCTGGGAGGATCAGATGCAGTGAAATATCTCATTTTGCTGGTTGCTTTTTGAAAAATGTGTGGTATGTGTTAATGTTAGAAAGGCAAGGTCAAAGGAACAGGACCGCAGGACACAGGGCTGGAAAAACCCTTTTAGGGCAAGGATTTTGGTCCATGTTATTGTAGCCCTGTTTGCACTGTTTTAGAAGCAGTGCAGTTGTTTACCCCCAGCACATGTGCTACAAGGCTGTTCCTGGATCCCAACTGTTTCCTGTGAAGAAATGTGGAAGAAAAGCTGCGGATCTTGTGTCACTTGTCCTTCAACAAGAGAGCAAGCCCTGTGCCAGCTCAGCACAAGCTCCATCTGCTGCACCTACAGGCGTTATCCTGCCTTGGGAGGTTTCTGCTCTACCCAAGAAATACAAGTCATTGCTGATATTTATCCCAAAATTTTTCATTGACCATTTTGTCTAGAGGGATGTGAATTTGCGTTTGAGCAGTTTTGGCAGAAATCAGTGCTGAGAGGAGATTTTCTTCAGTTTATAGAGAACACTGATTGATGGTTTAGGAAGGATGTTGGGAGTAACAAATCCAGCTGAAAGAACCATCCATGTGAGCAAGTTTAAACACCAAAAGCCATTTAGGCAGCACTGGTACATTGCTGCTGGCATCAGGTACAGCTGTTAACTGATCCCTTTGATGGACAAAGTGTCAGTGACATCCCCACCACATACCTCCTGCATGCTTGATCTGTGACCCATTTCTCTTTGTGGGGCCAATGCCCCCAGCTTGACCTGCTCGTGTCAGAGTCATCTCAGCCTGAAACTGTTCCTCATGTGGAAGCAGAAGTGCTTTTAGATCAGCTGCTTGGGGATAATTTATACCTCTAGTACACCAGAAGTGTGCAAGTTTACATCTATATTTCTAGGCGCTTGTAGTTTTGTGGGTATGGTACCAAGAGCTCTGGAGAATTCCCAAATAATGATGCCTCACATATTGCTTTTCTTGGCTTCTCCCTCCTGAAGTTCATCTTCCTTCCTGGCTCACAGGAATGGAGAGGTGTCCAAAGCAGGTTGCAACTTCCTCCCAGCAGGTGTGACATGGCAACAACCAGAGGTGTCCACTGAGTGCACCTGGGCCACATACCTGGAATGAGTCCCACACTGAATGGCACAAGTGGGATGGTTATGAACCCTTTCAGGAAACAGATTTACAAAGACAGGAGTGTTTCCCAATGCTGGAGTGAAATCAGTGGTAGCAGTGGCAGAAACACTGTTTTTGTGGTGAAGAAAACATTGTGTGGCCAATGCCAATAGAGCGTGATCCAGCTTCCTGGAAGAGTCTTTGAGCAATTTGTTTCCCTTTGGCTGTTGGCACCCTTCTCCATTCTGTTCCCTAAGGATTTTAGCTGAGCTGGTCTGTTTTCAAAAGCCAGGTCTCCAAACCCAATGCAGTTGTTGAATCAGAGGTGCATTTGCCAGAAATGCCTGGATTCAAACCTGACTGGGAGCTCTGTCCAAGCCATCCTGGACCAGAGCTGTCGGCCCATCAAAGTCAGCAGCCATGGATGGAGTGGGTGAGGTGCTGAAGTGGTATTGGCTGGTATTTTGGCTGCCAGGCTGGGGTGGGAAGGCACAGGTTATGTTTTAGGAGGGATGAGTCTCCTTTCCCCAAGGCATGAGTGTTGCTGGCTCCAGCTCCCTCATGCTGGAAGTTTTAAAGGTTTGAGTGCACATAGAATATTAGAATATCCTGAGTTGGAAAGGACCCACAAGGATCATTGAGTCCAACTCCTGGGACATGGGATACTTGACAGGAACCCCTGGACATGAATATTGAACAGACCCTTCTCCAACATTTCTTACAAAAGGAACATACTTTGTGTGTCTTTTATGTTCTTCATCCCCACAGATCCCCAGCTACACCATGGGACCAAAGTTACCTGGGGTGAACAGATCTTGAGGGTGTCTGGATCTGGAGCAGCCCAGCAAACCACACAGTGCTCTAAGGGATGAAAAGGAGCTGGTGTTCTTGTGGGGGTAGAGGACAGTCCCTCTCAAAACCCTCTGAAGGCACATGGGGCACTAAAGAGCATTTATCCTGATGCTGAGATTAGCAGCCATGACTCTCCTCAGGAGATTTCCATTTACAAAGTTAACAATGCACTGGTAGGAGGCAGAAGGCAACCAAAGGCTGACTTTTCCAACTGTTAATTATCAAGATCATACTTCATTTATGATGGATTTTCCTGCTGTTGTGTTTTAATTTCATTACAGTTATGTTTGTTGGGATGGAATCACAGGACGATTTGTGTTGTGAGGGACCTTTAAGACCATCCAGTTCCAACCCCACCATCATGGGCAGGGCCACCTTCCACGAGATCAAGTTGCTCAGGATATAGCTGGGATGAGCATGGATGAGCATTGAGAGAATTCCCCATGCAGAGCAAGAATTTTTTTCCTTCCCCCAAACAGGCAGTTCATGCACTGCTTGTTCATAGCAGCATATTTCTGGAAGACAAGTAATTTTCTTCCCTTTAAAAGGACTTGGGGAAAAAGGACCATCATTTCCAGGCAGAAATTTTTCTGAGGAGGATATTTTTGTCCCTGGCTAAGGAGAGATGTAAAAAGGTCATAGAAAATTAAAATCACATGCTCAGAACATTTTGGGGCAGGTGTTTTTCCTCAGCCAGAATTCAATATTTGAAGGGTGTATCCCGGGATTTACATTCCTCCTGATATTTCACCTGTTGCAGCAGTACAACTGGAAGGCTAATGATTTCATACCCCAAACAGCCTGGTTCATCTGGACCCAGCTCAACAGCAGTGCTTTAAAACACTGCAATTTCTGCAGCTCTCACAGCCCTTAGACGAGCACTCCGGTCTGGCTGCTCGTCGCTGCATTTCACTTGGCATGTAGGCTACGGATGAGGAATGCACAGAATTTCCTTTTCCACCCCGTCAGATCCTCTGTCTCGAGCCTGGCCCAGCCCCAAGAGCACAACGGATGCAGCTGGAGAAGGGCAGGTCCAATCTTGCTGCTGAGCCCCAGTGACACTTAACCTCCTGTGCTGTGCTGTGCTGTGCTGTGCTGTGCTGTGCTGTGCTGTGCTAGCTGCCAGCAGCTGGACGTGGATGCAAGTGAGTGGCCCAGCATCAGCTGCTGCCTGTGGAAACAGCTCGTTTGTGAGGAAAGAGGGGTTTGTTTCCCAGGCTGGAGGAGGTGATGGAGCCTAGGGCTCCTGTGGGACAAAAAGGAGGTGGCCTTGAATCTGAATGAAGGTGTTTTCCTGATTTTGCGTGTTGGTTTCTCTGTTGGTGTTGGGCTGTATGAGCAGGTGATGGGACCACAGGCTCTGCCTGCTGAGGGTTGCTGCCAGCAGCTTTGTCCCAGCAGGAAAACTGACCACAATTAATTGTGATTCCTTAGTGTCAGCAGTAGTTGGGAATCAATAGGGAGCTTTGAGCTATCAAATAATGAGACCAGTTAATCCCTTGTGTTGCTGCAGAAAGGTGTTTGGGAGGAGCATTGCTCTTTGGGGCAAACATTTCTTGGTGCCACTGATGCTCTGTGAGACTGAGAGGCTTTCCCACAGGTCTGTTGGCTTGGCCTTTGCTGCAATGGGGCCTGTAAATACAGGATCAAGTTCTGTCTTATCTCATCCCTAAAAATTATTTTTCTTGGCCTGGGATGGAACATTAACTGGCTTCTTTCCTAAAGCAGCTGTACAGCAAAGATGGGATTGAATGAATCTCTTTCCCTTGAGCTTAGGAACAACTCAAGATGGGTAGAAAGCTGCTATTGCATCACTGGTACAGAAATAACTATAATTCACACCATGTACAAAGATACCAGAGTCTGATTACTGCTAGCAATGGCTGTATTAGTCACAGCTCTCTTTATTGCATCAGGAAAGCAAGTTATATCCCAAGGATGTTGCTGAGAAATGAAAAAGGGGTTTTAGTTTTGTTTGGTTTTTCCTTCTAATTTTTTTTTCCAGTGGTATTATCCCAGCAAACAGTGTATAAATTACTGGAAGAAAGTCAGACTTCAAAAGACATTAGAAAGTATTCCTCTTCCTCCCCAGACTATAGATTTCCTTTATTGGAAGAACAGTGCCTTGAAAATAGCTTGTAATAAAATTTGCTGTTTAATTAGACTTCATTTAATTTATGTATTTAATTTTGCTGGAATGGTTAAAGACTACTGATGTTGAGGGAATTTCCTTTTTGTTTTTCCTGTGTATTTCCTTATCTTAGAATTTCTAGGACTGTCAAATGTCCTCTTCTGTTTTGCTAGGAGGTTTTTCTTAGCTGTGTAGAGGCAAGTTTGCCTAATAATGTTTATTAACTTAATCAAAATATTAACAAAGACCTCTTTTAAACAAAGTGCTGGCTAGGCACTGGAATGAAATAACTGTTAACAAAACCTATGAGTTTAAACTAGAAAGGAACTTTCTGCATTCAGCTTTGTGTTCCTAATGGTGTCATTATTTTGCTCTTTAGTAACCATATAAAGCTCAACTCTCACTTGAATTTTTTACATCAAAAATTACACAGAAATGAAAGGCAATTTCTACAGAGAAGTTTTTCAGGCTTCTCTCGCCAGCAAAAAGAAATCTAAGCTTAATCCTACATATTGATGTCTCTGGCCTCTTGGCCAATTGGGTTGGATTTAGTTTAACCCAAAGCAATCATCAGGTCATGGTGACTCTGGAAACAATTTTTTTTTTTTTAAGCTGAACTACTTTGTCCTTGTCTCTTCCTTCCAGTTGCTATGAAGCAAAAGGCTTCAGTTGTCTTTTCTCCAGAGATTTCAGCAGCAGCAGAACAAGTGCCGTGCTAATGAAATCCTGTCTTGGTTTAATCTAAGCAAGGATTTGGGATAAACTCTGTTTGTTCAGTGACTCCCCAGCACAGAAGTGCCCTGGGGATGGCTCAGGCTGTGGCACAGACCTTTGGAGAGCCAGTCTGGGGGCTGAACCCAGGCAGTGCTTTGCAGTGCTGGTGTTATCCCCAGCTCCTGCTGGCTATCCCAGGGATAGACGGGAGGGGGGAAGGTAACTCTGGTCTCCTCTGCATCACTGGGAATTTCTTTGTGAGGTGATCAGCCACCAAAGCAGTGCTTTGTCACCCTTCTCACTGTGCTGGGGATGCCGAGCACTGGTGGTGAGGAGGAAGAATGCTCCCATCCTGCTGCTTGCCAGAGCACCCCAGGGCCCTGAGCCACTTTTGCAGGCTGAACAAGATGTACCAAATTGTCTGCAGCAGGCAGGTAAGGGCACCTGACCAGCGTGTGGTGTGGAAAACTCCCTCCCAGCCTCTGAAGCACGTTGCAATGATGCAGGATGTAGAAAATGGACAGCATTTGAAGTGTTTCCTTATAGGATAATCAGAGGAAGTCATTGTATTAAATATCCATTTGTGTCATTAGCCTTTTATTTGGTGCTTTGTCCAGACATCCTGTTTGCTTCCCCTTGGAAGTAATGAATATATTTCCCATGTGCCGGGTCCGATCCAAAGCTCCGATGGAGAAGCGAAGTCCAGTCGTGTCCTCAGTGGGGAAGGACATCTCCAGAGTCACCTCATGTGAGGAGTTTTGGATAAACATACAGCAGTGTTTATTGGTTGTCCTTGAACCACACTCCAGCCCTGCCCAGAGGTCACAGTTATCTGCTTCCTGTGCTACAGGGAAGGAGTTTCTGGCATTTGGGACCTCATGCTGCTGTGGTGGGACATTGCAGCAACATCACTGGGTCATCCTGACTGGCCCAGAGATCTGCTCCAGCTCCCAGGGTGCACAGAGCAAAGGCTGAACCATAATTCTGTACATTAGGCGGTATCAGGTGCAAAGAGTTTTGACCTCTCAGTCTGTAAACTTATAAAATCACAAAACTGCTCTACATCCCTCTCCCTGTCTCCTTCCAGTTCTAGCTGAGGAAGCTCTCACCACCTTTCAGGCAGGCAGGATCAGTGTCCAGCTCCTTGTCTGCAGTAATTGCTTCATACCTGCTGCCTTAGCCATCCTCAGGAGCTGAACCTGGGATCTCCCCAGCTGGTAGCAAAAGCCACTGTTTCTAAATTGGTGTCTGGGAAAAGAGATGGAGGATTTGTGTATGGAGGGCGTGACATATGCTAGTGAGCGGAGTACAGCCACATCCAAGGTGCACCTTATATAAATACCATGAGGAATGTTGTGCCAGCACGTGGGATCCTGCCCAACAAAGAGCTGGAGGAGCTGCAGAACCCCTGACCCAGAGTGGGGAGTGCAAGAGAGAGGGAACCAACTCTTTGTGTCTATCTCTCTTGTGCTGGGTTGGGAAGGGTTAATCAGGGAAGCACAGCCCCTGAGGAGCAGGGCTGTTGTTCTATGCAGATTGGCTTGTTCTTGTTTCTTCTATTGATCGCAATCACTCAGAGCTGTGCCTGTAACAAACTGCCTTAAATCACTGCAATCATAATAAGCACACCTTGGTAAATAATGCATGAGATGGCCGTAAGCCTATATTCATTAGGAGGAAGGTGCATATGGACCTTGGTAATAATCAGGGCTTGAGATGGGGCTTGGCTGGTTGGATTGAGATGTAGTAGCTGCTAAGGATGAGCCCTGAACTGAGCTGGGTTTCAGGAAGGCTCCCCAGCCCCTCAAGATGTTGGAAGCATAGACAGGCTCCTTTTCACATTCATGAATTTTGCAGGAGATGTTTAAAATGCCTCCAAGGTTCACAGCATAATACAGGTCGGGCGGAAGCGGGCTTGTGGCAAGTCTCCAAACAGCATAATAGCAAGGCATCACAATTAATAGTGTTTAATATACCTTAGTGACAACAAAGCACGCAGTGGGTAACAAGTTTTGCTGTGAAAGCCTCATAGCCAAGTTAATGGTCTGGATATTAGAAGCCTTTGTTTTAAAATGCAAATTAAAAATGTTTAGTTTTCCATTTGTCTTGAGGAGTGGTGTTAGAGTGTGGAGCTTCTTTAGGGCAATTTTGCTTGGGCTGGGGGTTAGTGTAATGCTTTGGCCAGACCCCAGAGCAGGGCAGGCTTGGGTGCTGTAGCCTTCATTAGAAGGTTCACAGGGCAATCTGCAGGAAAAATTGGTTGTGCGGTAATTTCCACCTCCTTTTCATTCTAGGGAGATGACTTTTTTGTTTGTGCTGAGTGGCAATGATAAGTTTGGCTTTTGTATGGTTAGAGGAGACTGAGGAGGAGGCAGGAACATTCCTGGTTGTATCAGACAGCTGCAGATGGTGATGGGTCATTTCACTCCATTATGGTTTCTGGCAAGTGAGTATTGAAGGGGGTGTGAGGGCATCGTGTCTCAGCGATGACTTCATTTGGCTGTCTAAACAAACAGCCGTTCCTCACCAGGTGCAAAAGGTCTTGTATTTGTTTTTTTCCTTCCATGAAGGGAAAAGAAATACCTAAAGTTAAAATAGCACCAGTGGGTCATGTCTGCTGGACAGCCATGGTGGTCCCTGCTTCCTGCAAAGCAGCAGTGATGTGAGCAGGGAAAGCTCACTGAGCCCCCGTGGGGTGCCTGCATGGACAGATGGGTGGGTTCAAAAGCCCAGAGCTCCCAATTCAGACCTTGTGCTCACACTGGTTGGCTCTAGACTGTCTGTAGCCAACGTGCAGGTCTGCTGGGAGCACCCTCAGTGGGCTGTGTAAGGTCTGAGCTTGCACAGGACATGAAGGGCAGTGGTCACTAAGCTCCTGGAGGTTTGTGCTGGTGGAGGGATGAGCCTCTGGTGTGTTTGATCTACCTGAGATTAATTGGCCTCTCCTGGAACACAAGTGTGGGGACTGATCTTGTGCAAGGTCAGTGAGTCTGGCCTTGAAAATGGGTGAACCTGTCTGGTTACTCAATTTGCAGCCCTCTTCCAGCTCTCCTCCTGCCCCATCCTTCACTGGCACAGGCACAGAGATTCACAGCATGGCTTCAGTTGGAAGGGACCTTAAAATTCCCCTATTTCCACTGTCCTGCCATGGGCAGGTATATCTCCCACTAATACCCCATCCAACGTGGTCTTGGAAGCATCTGGATGTTTACCTCACCATGAATCAATTACTCAGCAATCCCATTTTTCTTGAAGTCAGGAAGCAGGAAATTTAGAAGTGCTGATAAGTCTACTGTCCCTGTAAAATATCCTCCTGGAGAATGCCAGGAGATCAGCTGGTTTGGAAGAACACCTCAGCTTCAGTTCTTCTTGAACCAAACCAGAGTACTTCATAGATGCAAATAATTTAAAATTATGTCAGACCCCTATGTAGGCTGCATCTCAGATAAAATTTAAACCCCATCTCTCTTGTTGGCAGTCACTTCTTAAACTTTCATTAAACTGCTCTACCTTCATCTCCAAAGCTGTATTTTTGTCCTTGATACTGTTCCCAGAAGGCTATTGCAAAAATTCACAGCTGGTGGCTATGGTTAAATATAAGGAAGAATAGCAAAAAATTTTCCACTCTGAAAGTACATTTCTGAGTGCCAAGCTCAGCCTTATCTCTAGGAACAGTCTGAGGAGCTTGAGATGATTTTTGACTTCAGGGTTTTTTTTTTTCAGAATTAATTCTTTTTGCTACTTTCTGATGTAATTTAATAAATAAATCCCCCAGCAGCTCAGCCCACATAAAGCAGAGCTCCCCACAGAAAAGTGATGATCCTAGATAGTTTGTAGTTGAACTATATTTTTTTCCTATATTTTTACCTGCCTCGTTCATCACAGAGAGTTTTAGAATGAAAAGAGAGAAAGGGTCAGCAAATTTTAGCTGGTCCAGTTGGAGTGGAGAAGAAAGATCAGCAAACCCAAAGAAAATAAATGGGGAAATATTTCCCAGCCTGCCTTCACCTTCACATCCTTGGGTGCTGCTGGCTTTGCATGGCAGTTTGTAGCCATGAAACTCTCAGTCTGGCCAGGTTCCCCGGGAAGTGGAGCCCCAGCACGGAGATGCTCTGCAGGGATGTGGGATGCTGAGTGTGGTGCGCAGCACATCTGCTGGCGAGGGAGGAGCGCATCAGAGCCGCTTCCTTTGGTAACCTGAGCCAGGGTTTGGCCTCCAGAGGTGAAAGGCTAATACTCTGGCCTCCCTCCCTGCCAGTGAGCCCCCCTTCTGCTTTGTTAAAGCGATGCTTTGACTTTGGGAAATCGCTCCTGCAAGCCACAGCCGATGGCTGAAGGGAGAGCAGAGCGCCCTGCTCGGTGCGCGGGCAGAACGAGCGGCCAGCGCTGGCTGCTGGCTCTTTGCTCTGTGATGGTCAGCAAACAGGCTGCAAAGAAATCTCAGCTCGATCCTGGACAAAAGGAGAGGATAATCAACCGGAAAACTCGCTGGGTTCAATCATGGGCTGGCTGCCCTCACCCCTCACCATTCCCACCCGCCCTCCCCGCTGAATTCTGTCTCACAAGTAGTTCTCTCTAAGGTCTCAGCACAGCATGCAGAGGTATTAGGCTCATAAAGGGTTTCTTATTCACACAGAGTCCTGTGGATGCCATGGAAGCTTGCACAGATTGCTTCTGGGTGAGGCCGCAGTGCTGGAAGTGGAAGGGGCTGGGATGTTCTTAAGGCTGGGAAATCCAGGCTACAAAAAAGAGAGGGGCAGTTAAAGCCCATAAATAGTTCTCAACTAATGAAATTGCTGGGTAGGGAAAAGGGGAAAATAGCTCTTTTTTAAAGGAGATGAGGCAAACATGCCTCCCAACATATTTTCTGCTCATAAAACTCAGCCTGGGTTTCTAGGTAACTAGTGGAGATACCCCAGGAGAAGTCTCTAAGAGTTTCCCACAGTTGCCAGCTTTGAATAACCAAATAACCAAATACCAGTTAATTTGGTACAGAGCTTGGCTCACCCCATCCCAGCTCTCCTGAGACTCATTTGTGTATGGAGCAAACCTGAAAGCCTGGAGATCCTTCACCCACTGCTTGGATCCAACATTCACCAAGTGCAAGAGTAAAAGAGATCATTTTAATATGACCCAGTCTGACTTCCTGTCTAGCTCTGCTGAAATTACAGTTTTGTCCTCTGTCTGAGCATTGTCCTGGCTCCTGGGACTGCCCACCCTCTCAGAGAGCCACATCCCTTGGTTGGCTCATTCACCTGCTGGACTAGGATTCAAATTCTGATGGACATTCAAAAGGCTCTGATCCCACTCTGGATCTTACTGTTTCTTTATGTTGTTTGACTGCTAAACTTAATTTTACTTCTAAATTGCTTTGTTTCTAAGTAGCTGTTATTTTCTGGAGCTCAAATTCTCTGCTGATCTCAGACTCCCCTTCAGTTTTGCCCACAGTCTTGCTGTGCTTTGTAATGAGGCAATGGGTCAAGTCAGTTATCAAAGGCATGGAGAGGTTCAGGTGTTGGAATGGATATTTTTTCCTTGCTGGCCACACTTTTCTTGCAGGACCAGGTTGCAAACAGTGGGAGATAAATAAGAAAAAGAGTTCCTTCCTTCCAATGTGAGCAATGGAGCTGGGAGTGACCAGCACTTTTATTTAAATTATTTTGAATGTTTCTCCCTGACTCTTTGAGATATTTGGGTTTACCCCAGTCAGTGGAAATAAGCTGTCAGATCCCAGCTGAGACTTGACGTGAGCTGAGGCATTAAAAACAAATCAAACTGGATGAACATTTGGCTTACATGGAGCATTTTTACGTACTGGCTCCTCGTCTTCACTGGATTCAGACAAGTTAATTCAGTGTGTGAATGATTAAGGGCTCTTGCCTGTCATAAACTGAGTCCTGAGTCCAGGGAAGCCTTGAATGGCAAAGAGAGGAATCCAGGGGGGTTAAATGCACCAGTGCTGCTTTGTGCACGGGGAATATTTAAATCTAAAGAGTAACATCTTTTATGTGTTAGAAAGCAACTGTAGAGAAAGAGTCAGCTGATCACCACTGTGATATAAGAGGGTCTTGGGCTGCAAAAGACACAGAGACTTTTCCTGTGAGCAGGCAGGGATGCTGGCTGGGACAAACAGAGATTCTTTACCCTTGTGCTTGAATTTACTATTACTCATATGCCTGTGCAAACAGGTGGCCACACAGTGAAGGTGCCAGGAGAAAGGTGAGCTGCTGATGGGTGTGGGTAGGTTAAGAGGGCAGAGATGGCATCTGCCTGCTTCCAGAGGGCCAAGCCAGAGGCAGGATGGCTGAATATGACTGCAATGAAATCTGGTGATAAGTGCATTAAAATGCTTTTCTGCAGATGCAGAGGTCAGCTGTGACTACAAAGGCTGAGAAAATTCTCAGTGTCTCAGGATTAATTAACACATTCTGCCAATCCCTGCAAACACAAGCTGCTCTCCTGTTTGCAGAGTAGAAGAGGCTGTAAATGAAACGACAAACTTGTGCACTGACAAGTGAAGAGATTGTTGTCTTAATCAAAGCCTCAAAAAGACTGCCTGGTGAACGAGTTCCAGACCAATCTTGCCAGGCCTGGGACTGGCCAGTCCCTGTGGCTGGCACAGCAGCAATGCCACCAGCTGCTCTCACCTTTCCAGCGTGCCCTCTGCTGTGTCCTTCTGGGTCCTGCTCCTGCTCCTTTTGCCCCATGGCCAGTTTCTGCTTCCCCACATGGCTGTCCTTGTCCCTGCTCCCAGTCACCCACTGTCCCAGGCCAGGACAGGCTTCATTGCTCAGGCTGGCATTGCCTCCCAAAAGCCAAGGAGTTCACAGGGTGGTGTGACTGAGCCTGTCTCTGACCTCTCTTGCTTTGCTACACCTGCCCTCTCTCTGCCTCTTTGACTCTTGGCTCGCCTGAGCATCTCTTTAGCACAGACTGGCAGTTTAGTGCAAGCCCAGATTATTGTTTTCTGATATCTGCTCCAAAACCAGTTCTAGTTGGGCTCTAACCACTTATGCATAATTTTCTAGCTCACATGATAGTTTGAAGCCCACAGGAGCTGTTAATGTCTGTTCAGGTGTTCAGCAGAGGCTGACGTGTGTGGGGAGTGGAGGACTCTGTGTTCTGTACATCCCTCCCGCCCCAAAGCCATTGTTTTTATCCTCAGATCTATTTTATTCTCCCCACTAGACACTTTGGGAGGACAGATATAAATTAAAAGCAAATTATACAATCTGATACCATCAGTCAACAGACACCTATCTCTGCCCACACACCCCAAATAAATGAAACAACCATCACATCTGACTGCAAGACTATGGAAAAGCTGAGGGAGAGGTTTGAAGGTCACAATGCTCAGACACTGTATCCATCATGTGTTTGGGCATATTTTGAATAGTGCTGCATCAAGCAACTGTCTCTCTCTTTGTGGTTGTGCTTGGAAGCACTGGCTGTTTCAGGTGACAGCTACTGGATCAAAAAGCAGAAGCGGTGGCATGAAACTCCCTTCAGAGGGAAGATGGATGCACAATGGTGTGCATTTCTGTTCAATGCATGGAGTAGCTGATGCAGTCTGGGATCTGCTCCGGCTATGGGGGATTTTCTCTGCAGGTGCACAGACCTGTGGAGAGTGCTGGCAGCCAGGTGAGGGGGTGCAGGACTCCCAGTGCCCCTTTATTGTGGGAAGGGGGTGCAGGATGCCATCTTTCCTTTCCTTTCCTTTGCACTGTAGCCCTCCTGCTCCCCAGGAGCTCAATTCCAGCTGTGCTAGAAGTCAGGGTTGGCAGCATTTTGATCAGTGAGGGATCCAGTGTCTCTGGATCCATCCCACAGCGTGCACTCTGTCCATCCAGGCGTTCAGCACTTCCTCCCAGCTGCAGCTCAACTTCACCTGTGGAAATACATTTCCCTGTTAAATCCGTGCTTGCAAAGCTTGCAAAGACTCCAGACACGGAAAACCAAGTGCTCTGGGCTGTGCTGCAACCAGCTGGGTGCTGTTTATTGCCCCCAAAGCTCTCTGTAATTGCAGGAGCGGGGCAGGGCTGGGCTGCAGGCTCCTGTTTCATGGGAGGCAGATGAGAACAGCAGTTTTGCTCTCACACTTTCTTCCACACGAGGATTTTGTGTCTCTGCATGAAATACAGGTCTGGCTGCTCAGTGTGAGCTCACAGAGCTTGGCAAGAGCCCCTGTCCCCACTTCATCCCTGCCCAACCTTTCCTCATGGGTAGTGAAAGGGTAACCCCTGCGTTGGAGGGAGGCTCCAGCTGGTGTCCATAGAGGAGATCCCACATTTTTTGTTTCTGTCCTGTTCTCTGCAGAGCTGAAGAGGTTAATTTTTCCTCTGCAAACCCACAGTTCTGCTAGAGAAGGGTAAGGCCAAGCCTGTCCTGATTGACTCTGCTCTCCCGTGGTGGAAGGTGAGGCATAAAATGAGGCATTTGGAAGGGGCTAATGGAAGATGAGAGTGAGCCCAGAGGTGCAGCTTGAAGGGCCCATGTAGCAGAGACCTTGAAAACTGTGTCCTTGGCACTGAGGACAGCCTTCTCCATGGTCTGCTCTCCATTGGTACCTGCCAAACTTCTCCATTCCTGATTTAGCTGATTACACAAGAAGCTGTCATTGTCACTGTTTCTGGAGATGGCATTCCCTTCCTCACATTTGCTCCTGTGGCTGTGCAGGAGGGTATTTCTTCTGCTTGGTTGAGAAAAGCATCCAAGCTGTCTCCTTGATATTACTGCATTTCCCAGGAGCATCCAGCTTGTGAAATGCCATTTCCCCTGGTGTTAGGAGTTCTGGAAGCTGCAGGCAGCCAGAAGATCAATATCTTTAATTGTATCGTGAGGACTTCTTTTGGGAAAAGGCAACTGTATAAGGAATTGTCATGGATGCATGAATGAAGTGTTGAAAATCAGATGAGGGGCAGAGCTTATGGGGAAAGGTGTGTCTCTGGGTGTGCTGAAAGGAAATGTTATCTCCAAATTGCTCATTAAAAACCTCATTTGAATGTCCTGATCCTGTTTATTCCAGTGCAATGAGGAGGAGCAAAGCTCGTGCCAGGGATGTGGCAGTACCCAGGTGGTGCAGCAGGAGGAATTTGGGAGCAGAGGCAATCCTTGCCTCTAGGACTCCTTACTGTGTTGGAGCACACAGCAGCTATAACCGACCTCAAAATCCACCCCATTTGAGGGAATTTTGCTGTCAGAATTGAACACAATGCCCAGCTGCTGAATCTTTGGTCTACCTGGCTCTGTCCATCAGTGAGTCAGTCCTTGGTGTGCTGCTCTGGAGATCCAGTAACGCTGTGCTGGCAGATTTTCAAGGCAGTTCATGGGTAGTCATTCAGACACTGTTCAAAACCTCATGTAATAAGTTAGTAGCAAGGCAGCTTCCAGAGCTGTGCTCTATTCCAGCCAGCTAGAAATTACACTATTTTCCAGCTTCATTATTACCTCTGTTTTTTATTATAGCATCATTATAGTGAGAAAACTGGAAAGGAAGTGGGGATTGTATAATGCAGGAAATAGTGAATTAATACCTCTACCATATGATGGAACGGTGCAGAGCTGTGACTGTGTCAGGAAAATATAAAGCAAATAAAGATCATGCTGGCTGGGTGAGGATGGGACTTTTCCACTTGCTCAGAGGAGTATTAAGTTGCAAAAAGAATTATTTCTCAGAAATGCAAGATCTGCATTTTCTCTTCTCATGCACATGCTCTTGCTTTTGATTAAAGCCATCATAAGGATATTGAATGTGGAGAGGAAAAATAAGCTTTTATGGTATGTAGATGGGCTTTAGCACATCAGCAGAAGAAAGCTGATTTATTGCCTGAGAAATCGTGTCAGGGCATTTTAAGGAGGGGGCTACGTATGGTAATAACAAAGAATTGTCTCTTCCTTATCATGTGCTTCTCCAGGGCTAAATCCTGAGGAGTGTTTATTGGCTCTTGAGCATTTATAACTACTGGCTTTGGTGGGCTGGGATCTGAATAGGAAAGTGCAGCTTGTGACAGCCAGGAATGTAGAGGGGTTTGTCTTTTTTATTCTGAAAGAGCAGGCAGTGCTAAATAGTGCAAAACATCTTTTTATTCTTATCCCTGACACTTTTCAAATCACATTTGTACTTTAAGGCTCGCTGACCTTACAGTGACATACACAAATCAGACAAACAACCTGCTGTTTGCTGTGTCCCCCTGAAATTTCTGTTGGAACATGGAAATTCCACTGCCATAATACATGGAAATGGCTTTGCCTGCACTTTCTGCACACGCTCGGCTAAAAGCCTTTGTAAAATGTATCCCTTAAAAACCCCATTTTGTTTATAGCAACACCAGCAGGTAATTAAATCCGCACATGTATCATTTTTATTTTGACACCGTCTTTGGAGAAGTGCAGGGATTGCTTGGGGTAAAACCAGCCCTGCGCACAACCCGCGTGTATTCTGTGGTGCAGTTGTCAAACCTAAGCAAATGTGCTTTTATAACTGCTTGTTACTCCCCTCGTCGGGCTGCAAAGAGATGCAGCTTTTAGAAACAATGTCTTAATTTATGTATCTTATGATCATTCCAAACGCCTGACAGAAACGGGATGAAGATGCCACTCAGCTGAGTAAACGCCTTCAAAAGAGCTGCAGGCAAAGAGGGGAGAGCACAAATATCAGTTGGGAAGCATCAGTGGGTGAGGAACTATGAATTTCGGAGGATAAAATCCGGATTATACGTTTCTAGAGGCTCTTGAAGGTTTAAACTCTTTACAGCCTGTTGAGACCAGAATGATCTCTGACTTCCTGCGGGGAGGCCAGCGCAGGGGTGGAGGGATGCAGCTGTGGCACCGGCGTGGAGCAGCTGGACAAGGCTGGGAGGGAGGCAAAGAGGAATTTTACATCACCTGAAAATGCAGGGAGGAGGTGGGAAGGAGTCACCTAACCTGCAATGAGACTTTGAAAGGCAGCAGCTCTTGGTCTCATTCCTGCTGCAAACGGGACCAGCGCGGAGAGCTGGGGCAACCCCCGGCAAGGCTTTCAAAGTCCAAGAGTTATATAGGGAAATTATGGGATGTGAAATAAAATACTAGGTGATCGATGAAAAACATACGTTTATTGAGATGTAACAGTCAATTGCATGGCTGTTAAAACAGCTATAACTGTGTATTAAATAATCTGTTCAGCTGGTATTTATTTAATATAATCGCAGCCTATTAAACCTGAATTAAGTACAGAGTTAAGTGTCTCTGGGACACACAGCTGAAAATGGTGCCAGGAACATTTTATGTTGCCTGAAGCCCTTTGTGGAAAACTCCCACAAACACGGACTCTGCTGAACTATCCTTTGCTTGATGGGGGAAATAAAAGATGAGATTTTAAATTTTGACCTGGACTGTAGAAGAAATATCTGCATCTGTCACCTAGACCCAGACTTAATGTAGATGCTTAATTTCTTCAGATCAAAAATATCTGAGTGACTTTTTGGAATTGTTTCTTTTCAGATTTTTGTATGGTTTATTTTGCTTTACTTGCACATCTTTGCTCCCCTGATTGCCCGATACTTATGCAGTTATTCACACCAGCACAAAGTGAGTCCAAAGTAAATGCAAAATGCTGCTAAATCAACACGGGATTTGCTCTGACCTGGCTGGGCTTACAAATGGGAGATGTGGATAAGGAGCGGCTCACACCCTGGAAATGCGAGGTCAGAGGACTCGAGGGGATGTAGACTCCTCAACTCCCAACAACTTCCCTTTTTCTTTCCACCAGCTCCGGGGGTTTGTGCCCATCTCGTGGGCTCGGGCCACCGCTCTGGTTTGCTCCATGATGTTCCAGTGCTGCTCTGGAGTCAGCTGGTGCCAAACACCTCGGAGCAAGCACACAGCAATACCTGGGATGAAACTTAAATCTGTCACTTCGTGGAATTGCTGCTAAACCTGTCCTGGGTTTGGGTTAAAGTTTTCTCATTTTTGCTTATTTTATGCCTCTTCCTCCTCTTTTTGGTGACAAATGAAACCAAGTGAAGACTCTTGTCTTTCAAAATAAATATCCAGACCGAATGCCATGTAAACTGCATATGGTGTGCATTATAGATTTATTTTCATGAGAGCTTGCAAAGAAAAATTGCTGAAGTCAGGGCAGACCCTCACTCATTAACCCTCGATGCCAGGGCTGTCGGTGGTGTTTTATGTGCAGATCATTTGTGTTTCTTTTACAGGACTTTGTCTTTCCCCAGCTTCCTGAGCCAATATGTCATTTCACCATTCCCGGGGTGTGGAAGTGCTGTGGAGAGCTGATGGCAATTTATCCTTCCCATCAGAGATGTGCTCCCTGATTGTGGCAAACACAAGCGGAGAGGAGGTGAGCGAACCCACGCCGGGCGTGACGCTGCCTCCCAAAATCTCTCCCGTTCTACAGCAGGGGCGGAAAGAAGCCGGGATCGCGCTAAGCGGGCAGATCCCGGTTCCTGCGGAACCTGAATGTCTCTGTGCAATGAATGGCACTGCCGCAATGCCCGTTCCCCTCCCTCCGGCTAATTATCCCGTGTTGAACACGCAGACAAAACCCCGCTGCACCTGCACAGCCTCGGGAAGCACAATGCCAACAAAGCGGCGTGGCGGGGACCCCACCGCACTGAAAGCCCCGCCAGCCCCTGCAAGCACTACTTAGAAAAAGGATAAGAGAAAAGGGAGGGGAAAAAAAAGAAAAAAAAAAAAAAAAAAAAGAGGAGGAGGAGATTCGCTCGCTTGGACTTTTTCACTATTGGAGAGAATGGGTGAAAGCCCCACAAAAGCGGCTTAATAAAGAGGAGAGGGAGAACAAGGCGAGAGGGGAAGTGCAGGGCAGGCTGAAAGGAAGGAGGGCTTTCCAGGTTGTATTGTTCCCTCCGCCCTCCAGAGATCCTTGGTCAGCGTCTCAAAAGCCGTCGATGACATCAAGCTGATTGGTTTTGCCGCAGCGTTAAAAGTAGGCTGGAGAATCAATGTGTCCCTGTCCACACGGGACCCACTTGTTAGGAGGACAAAACGGGTCTCATTCATGGCACTACAAAGGGGGGAGCTCTGCTTTGATGTGGTGGTGGATGGCCCCTTCACCTGTTCCTTTCCTTGGGAGGAACTGGGCGAGGTATTTTTGTCTGCCTTTTTGGCCAAGTTCTTCCTAAAAATCGCTGCAGTTCAGCAATAGGTGAAACTATGATTTTCTTTTTTTTAATACAAAAAATTATCTAATGACTAGAATATAAATAATTTTTTACTTTCCATCCAAAAGTGTAGACTTGTTCCTCTCTGGTCCATAGCACATGAAAGGAAACCTTATGCAGAACCTGTGTTTTTTTACGGATGGGTCGGATGACTATTTGGCTCAATTTTAGGGCACAACTCTTAGAAAATGCTGCTGCCTTGCCATAAATCGTTGTTTGTGTGCCACGTGGGGAGATTCAGGCCCCCAGGCTGATGTGGGGCAGCTCAGGAGGGAGCAAAGTGGGGTGCATTGCTCACAGTCACCCGAGGAACAACCTGAACTGCCACAATTTTTAGTGTGATAGATGAGCTGTGCTGCAGGAGGGAAACCAGAGAGGGCACGGTTAAATATCTTTCCTGAGATTGCTGAAAGAGTGAGTGTTGAGGATGGCCACAGACCTCCAGAGATTCTTACTTCCAGGCCAACGTGGCCATATCTTTAGTCATCCTTTCTTGTTATTATCTGCATGGGGTGGAAATAATGGAGCCCACACAGCCCAGATGAGGTCCCAGATCTGTTGTGCAAGGCATTTCTCCTCGGCTGAGTTAGCACTCCCTGACCCACAGTTTGGTGCAGAATTCCTGAGAGAGATCTTACAGGGGAGAGTCTGTTCCCTGTGAATGAGCTCACTGATGTAAGGATTCACTGCTGTTTGTGCTGGGGAGGTCTGGGACACCCTGAGCACACCCACATCCCCCTCACAGCATCCCCAGGAATGCCAGGCATGGTGCACACAGGCGGGTTGTGCGTGACTGACCGGTTGTGGGGTGGTGCTGTCGGTGGGCTCTGGCATCTGGGACTGCAGGGCAGTCAATTAGGAGATTGCTCATAAGAGCAGCAGTACAGTCATTAAGGGCTTCAGGCATAACGTGGCTGGTCTCAAAACACGAGCAGAATACAGTCAGGCTTAAGTAGGAGAGTGATCAGAAGGTCAGTCCCAACAAGAATCCCTAGGAGTCTAATATGCTGGACATAAATTAGTATCATTAGCTCAAACACCTCAAAATGGGAAGTAAATTACTTCAGACACTCAAGACAGATGGTATCCACGCACCAGGCAGAGAGCCCATCTCCCAGAGCAATGCCAGTTCCTCCCTCTCCTGTGGGCTGGATAGCAGCAGGGAGATGGGACTATTGCTTGATGTGAATTCACTGGAAAGCAGAGAAGGGAAGGGGCAAAGAAAAGCAATTTTCGCCTGGGAACAGATAATTTTTCTAGAAGTACTGCTTCAATTCATCCAGAACATGAGCAGCAGAGAGAAAAACTAGTTCTCTGACCCAGTCTCCTGCTGCGTTCTCCTACAGTGATAAAAATATGGTTGGAAAACGTCTGTACTGTTTATTACTTTGAAGTCAAATGTGCGCCGGTTATTTTCAGAAACAAGGGAGCAGAAATGCTTTCTGGCTGGCTCTGAGTTGCAAGGTCATGTGGCAAATTTCCCTTTCCCTGTCCCCCTGCTTTTATACACACATGGAAATGCCAATATGGATATTTTCCCTATATATATTAAAAGTAGACCAGACCTTGGTGTGCTGTTTGGAGATGTGTGGCACAGGAATAAATCAGAGAGGAGAGCAAGGGAGGAATATGTGCTGCTTGGGTTTGCTCAGGGCTGCACAGCTGAGCAAGACACACTCTGGAAGGGACAGGTGGATGCATATCAAACCATGTGAGCCTGTGGGTTTGAGAGGAGATTTAAAGGGTGTTTAGGGAGTAGCTGGGGGGTTCAGCACAATGCTGACAGCTTCAAGTGGGGAGAGGGCTCATGGCAAGGAGAGAGGAGAAGAAAGCTGGTTTCTCTGGTTTTCATGGCTACAGGGTTTAAGAGGGGCTGCAGCCCTGAGGGACTCTATGGGAGTGGTGGAGGAGAGGACACAGAAAACAACTGGGCCAGCCCTCTGCCTCGTACAACCACTTGAAAGTGTCCCAGGACATCAGCTCCAAACAGCCAAGCAAAGTAAATCCAGACTTTAAAGAAAGCACAAGGTTAAAGAAGATTATGGAGCTCTTTTGTTTCCTGTCGGGTAGCTGCTATTTGCTTTCTGACCCTTGTGATTAGATAAAAGGAAGAAAGCCCTTGAAAAGGTGACTTAGGTGTATTCAGGGCCATGGAAATTAGAGCTGCTGTTCTGACAAGCATGAGATACTGGACCTAGTGCTGAGCAGAGGGCACCAGGGACTAATCCCCCACCTGATGCCACCAAGAGCAAGGCAGCTCTGCCGGGGGCACCCCACAATTCCCAGATCTCCACCTTTCCCTCAAAATGCTGCTGCTGTTCTGTCTGTGAGAGGGGGGCAAGGCTAATTGCATGGCCTTGGTGCTGGAGAGCAGCTACGAGCAGAGCTCCCCGAGAGCACTGCCTGCTCTTTACACTCATCATCATTAGCCCTGCCTTTCAGGCGGGATGGACGGACAGCCCCAGTGCCTCGAGAGGGTTTTGTGCTCAGACCTGGGCGCTGATAAAAAAGGAGAGCTGCAATGGGGAGGAGGGCAGGGCCTGGGCTTGTCTTGATTGAGTGTTAATGGGTCCCAACTGGGAGATAGGCTCAGCTGGGTGCCAATTACCCTAATTGATAAGAAGCTCTGATGGGAGCCTTGGAGGAAGCTGGCTCCTCACCGAACTTACTAAAGGGAGGCTGGAAAAGGAAATAGCTCTTGTTGGAAAGGCTCTGGTTATTGATTTCTTTTTTTCTGTTGTTGTTGTTTGCTTGCTCGGTGTTGTTTGTTTTGGATTTTTTGGTCATGATTTGGAAATGTGCTATTAGGCAAGTGGAAGAATTGACAAACAGAACCAAGAAAGATGTGTTGTGGGTTGAGGTTGCAATGAAACAAGCAGAAATACCCAGGAGAAGGTTTCCCAAAAGCAGGTAAGAGAAGGGAGCCTTAGCAGGGCTTCCTGATGGGTGTCTGCTTGTTCCACTACTTGTAAGAAAAACCAGAGCTGCATCTTTCTTCTTCTGCTCTGGTTCTTTCCCAACAAGTGAGTGGGGCTGGGAGAGGACTGTGTGGAAGCTCAGGCTGTGAGGAGGTGGTTCCGTGGCTCTGGCTCCCCTCTTGCTGGGTGGCTGCTGCGAGATGCAGAGCTGTGTGCAGGGACTGCAGGGCTGCTGTGATGGAAGGTGGGGACTCTGGGGGCCTGCAGGAGGATCTGGCTCATCCTTGTGCTAGGGGAAAGGTGCCTCTTGGAGCTTGGGGTAGCTCTGTACTCGCTGCTGTGTCAGACTGTGTGTCGGTGTTGTGTGGGGAAAAGGGGTCAGGGAGAGCAGCTTTTTGTTCTGTGTCTCTGGGCCTGCTGGCAATGCTGATGTGAGTGATGGCTTTTGCCTGATGGTTTTCTTCCTCCTGGGACCTGCTTATTACCGTTGGAATAGATGGAAATACGAGGAAATAGGAACTTTTGGTTGCCTTGGAGTCAGAGTTAACCCTTTGTAAATAAGAAGGAAACTGAGGCATGGAGAGCCTCTGCACCAAATGCAGTCAAACAAGCCTAAATTAGCTCTACTCTGCCAGGTAAATTCAGACTGTAAACACACAAGCACATCTGGTGCTGAAGACTCTTTGCTGTTTATTTTGCTGCTGGTTTGCTGAGAATACCTGAAACTTTTCCTTTGCCTGCCAAATTGCTTCATGGCCCTGACTCTCTACTGAGACATGGTGCCCTTGGTGTCTCAGTCAGAGCCCTTTAAATCCTTCCCACAAAGGGTTTTCCTTTCCTGTAGGAGGAAGGAGTGCAGCAGGCATTGTACAGCCTTGCTGCAGTGCCAGACACTGGTAATAACCTCATTAGAAGATCCCCTCTTCATCTTTCTTCCTCTCTAGGACCATAAAGCACTTGCAGATGTGAAGGCAGCTTCCAAGCATGGCTCACCTGCTCTTTGCAGTGCTTGGGCTTGATGCAGCTCCAGGGAGCTCCTTAGAAAGCCCTGTAAAAGTATCCAAGGGATGACTGGATGTTTTAAACTCCTTGGATTGGGTTTTCTGGCCCAGGCTTTGTGAAAGCTTTGTGTGAGCAGCCAAGGTACCTGGGCAGACCAAAGGTGTGGCTGTCTCTGAGGCTGTGTTTTGTGCTCGTTAGTACTGGCTTTGTTCTGTGTCTGCATTGCACTGGGGCACCTGATCTGCATCATCTTTGCCACGTGCAGGACTTGCACTGGTTTTACCTGTGTGTGCTGTGGAAGCAGGCACAGAGGGAGCTGGATGCTGTTTAACACAACATAGACACCTAAGCTGTCAGAATTAACCTGCCAATGTTTTTGGAGCGGGAAAAAAATTTGGTAAAATTTTTGTTGAAATAACATGTGACACTATTTTTTGTTTTATTGTGTCTTTGAGCTATAACTGCACAACAAATTTTGGACTTAAGGTGGCTTTTTCTGAATCCCAGCCTTAGATGATCAATATTAGAGGCTTTTGGAAAGAGAGTCAGAAGGGAGCAAGCAAGGAGTGATTCTCCTCGTTTTATTCTCTCAGGTGCTGTTAAGCAAGCAATGCTGGCCATAACCATATGAATTTTATCTGTCTCTGCTGGTGAAAAAGGAAAAGCACAACAGACATCAAGGAAAGCAGCACAGCCTCATCCCCCAGTGCGTGCTGCTGACTTATCAGCTTTTAAATTGCTGACAAATGACAAGCTCCTGTAATGATCTGTTCAGAGGGTACCTTCTTGGAGAAACACAGGGATGCTCCTGGCAGGGTCATTACTGGAAGTCGTTAATCACTGATTTGATATTCAAAGCTGATGGCGAAGTCAAAGCAGGTCAGCATGCTAATGGCCATCAGCGGTGGCAATGACCAATTTCCACAGAGTTATTGTCAGTGCAGGCAGCAATAAGCAGCTCAGAAAAGGCAATCTTTTATTTTTAAATGGGAGCCGGTATGGGGTGGGCTGTAGGGGCAGAATGAACTGCTGCCTGACAGGAGGCAGATTTGCTCCTAATTGGGAGAGGCAGCAGTCAGGAGAGGTACGGCTGGATCTCCAGGGACAAGCAACATTTCCCAGCTGAGACCTCTGCTGTCATTTTTGACAGAGGAATTAAAGATGGTAATGCTTCTGCATAGCATGAGGGAGCTGGTGTGTGTCATGGGGGAGCATTAGCTGGGGGTGACTGTCCTGGGGACTGGAGGGCAGCCCTGCCCCGGTGTGGGAGGTGGGCAGAGGTGTGAGCTGTCCAGTTTAAAGGTGGAAAGCAAATGCTGGGAGCGCTTGAAGTCATTGCTCAGCCACTGGCTGGGAGCACACTGTCCAGGAAGAAAACAAAAATGTCCTTTTTTATGTACAACTGCTTCTGGCAACGCTAAAGACACTCCAGAAACAGCCAAGGCAGGTTTTGGTGTGTTTTCCCCTAGTCCCAAGTGGTGCTATGGAGGAACCATCTAGAACACAATTGCTGTGAACTGCTGGTTTGCCAAACATGGACAATTTGTTTTTATTTTTGTCCGATAGTTTCCTGCTCTGTCAAAACAGCTGAGTCATTTTTTCCATGAATGTGATTTTTTTTCAAGTATTTTGATATTTCACTTTCTGTTTTAAACATCTTAGTGAGTGGCTTTCCCTCAGAAGTTTTCTCTTACTTTGAAGGAGAGCACTGGTTCTCACTGGGATCACAGTGGTGCTGCCTGGCCATGCTTCAGAGCAGTGATGGGTTCTTAGTCCTGTGCTCATGGGGGAGGGAATTTTATGCTAATGGCAGTGAAACACTGGAGCAAAAAGTCTGTCCCTGCCCTACAAATCTCCGTGTCTAACTCCATCCTGTTATCTCAGACATTTTTCCTTGGAAAAGAAAGATTGCAGCATCATGATAGGCATGCTCATGACTCTGAATTACTGACTTGATTTATGTGACTCTGAGAAATCTCTAAGTTATTTCTCTGCAAAAGTACATGTGGTGTGAGAACAATAGCTCTGGGAGTGGAGAGAGCAGGACAAGCACTGTTTGGTCAGCCTGACCTTCACCAAAGGGGGGTTTCCATCTGGGAATGAGGCAGGAGCTTCCCCACCCCTCACTTCTCTGCCCTTGTGCTGCAGAGGCCTTTAGCTGGTGCAAGTTTTACTGAAGTGGACACACATGTACTAGGAGCTGGACTTGAGAGCAGCAATTAATTTCACATAATACCTTTGCTGTCCCTCACTTGGACCAGAGTTGAACTGCTGACCTGGAGCTGAAGGTCACCATAGTCCCCTAATAGTCCCCCAAGATGGGTGGCAAGCAGGTTTCTTGCTGGCTGTGCTAAAAACCCATGGCCAGGCTGTTCCCTGCCTCCCTCAGGTTTAACCCTCTCCCAGCCCTCTTCCTTCTCCCCACCTCCTCCAGCTCTCTGCCTGCTGGGTATGACCAGGATAAAAGGAAGAGCAATGAGAGCCATATGTGGAGCCTTTTCACCCCTCTGCTGTGGCCTGTGGTGAGCCTGGCTGGGGGTGAGTTATGCAAATCCTGGGGTCCTCTGGGTTGCTTGAACCTCCAGACATGGCTTTCAGGGCACTGCATCGAGTGGAAATGTGTTTGCTGGGGAAGAATTGAGAGTGTTCAGGAGTAGAAGACCTGTAACTGGCATCCAGTTGAAGAGCACAAGGCTGCATCTGATTCCTTTCATCTTCATGTGATCCTCATCTTTACCCTGCTCTGGTCCCCTGCATCTCCCCATGTGGTGACAATGACTGGTGGCATGTACTGGAAAGCAAATTCCCAGCATCTCTGCAAACAAATGGAATTACCCTTTCCCATAACACCATCTACAATCCTCTTCCTGATGTAGACTAGGAAAACCCCTCTGACCTTGGGTCTTTCAGACAAGATCATCCATTTTCCTGTCGTTTGTGCTGCTGAGCCATAAGCCTGAAACTCCAGAAGCTAGTCTAAGACTGACATGCCCTCGGGTGGGGAGGTAAATTGAGCGTGGTTAAGTTTCACTCTGTAGCCAGAGGTTTAGAGCTGAAGCTGTCTTGCCTGGAGGACCTTCAGAAACAGAGCTTGAAATGTATTTCTGAAAGGGGATTAGCCAAACCTGAAAGTATTCCTGAACAGCTCCACCTCAGCAGAGCAGGCAGGGAGTGCCTGTCTCATGTCTCTCACCTTGTCTCTGGCCAGCCTCCTCAGCTCCTTTTGGTGTCCCAGTGCTCCTGGTCTGGCCCTGACTTGGCTGTGATGGGATCTAGGCTGGGTAAGGAGCAAAACAGAAAACAGCTCCCATCTGATGGCCAAGCACTGTGAATTATCAGCAGCTTCCATCCTGTTCCCAGTGATCTCCAGCAGCCACTGGGATGAGCAGTAAGCCCTCAGCACTGGTGACTGCTCTTGTTCCCACTCACTGCAGAGGTGCCACAGTTCGGGCTGGAGCTGCACAGTGCCAAGTCTTGTCACTGAGGTTGCATGGAGGGGAGAGAGGCTTCTCTGAGGTGTGTTTTATGAAGCCTAAAAGCCATGTGAGAGGAAGGAAAAGTGAGCTACACCCTGGTAAAATATCTTGATTTGGTGCTACCCATGAAGTGCTGTGGTCTGGTGAGCACCAAGAAGTGACAGGAGTGCTCTGGCAGCAGTGAGGTTTGTGCTGCAGAGAACTCTCACCCTGGAATGCAAGAGATTTTATGGGCACTAATAAATTAAACCTCATGTGTTGACTCTAAAAATGTGGTGGTAATGAACCAGCTGGATTTACAGATAAGGGGAGCAGGGCACAGAGTCATGTGCTCCTTTCCCTGTGCTTGCAGGGCCTTCCAGCAGTGTGGGTGGGATGACACCCAGGAGTCCATCTCTCCTGCACAATGGGCTTTCCTTCAGGCTCTTGCTCCTTGCCCAAATGCACCCAAATATTCTCTTCCAAAGTCCTCCCTCTGATTTTCATCTAGCAGTACATGGGGTACTTGTGACTAGCCTTGGATAGGTTCCTCAGAAAAACAGGCTTGTTGTTAACCTGGAATTCTCTGTCCAGGAAAAAAAAAGTTCTGGAAATCAGAAAAATGCTGATGACTCCATAGGTCCCACTGTCTCTGTTTTCCAGAGCTGTGGCTGCTTGGCCATCCCCCTTTTGAGGGCTGGCTGCCAGATTAGTGACAGAGTTCCTGAAGAGGGGAACACGTTCCTGCAGGTCCCGCGTGAGCAGGAGCTCTGCAAGCCTTCCACAGCTCCTCGCCAGCTGACACGGAAACACAAGAGGCACCCTTTCCCCAGAGAATATTTTCTTTTTTCCTCAGTCCTCTCCCTCTTTCACAGATGTCTTAAGGACCTTCCCAAGTCTCGCATTCAGGCTCTTGGCCCTGACGAAGCAGAAGCTGCCTGCAGGCAGCTTTTGGACAGCTGGATGAAGATATCACTCGTCAAGCGTCAGCCCTCTCCAGGTAACAAATCTTTTGCTCCTGCTTTGCAGGAATGTCTCAGTCACAGGCTCACACCTGAGGCTGTCAGCTTTCAAAACCCCTCTCCTGGGCTGACCCCCTCCCTGCTCCTGGGACAGCTGAGTGGTGCACACACGTGCTGCTCTGGGGCTTGGCCCCGTGAGCCTGAGCGGGCTCCAGTCCCAGCCAAGCAGCTCCCAGTTCACCCAGGGCATTGGGGAAATCTCAGTGCAGGCCAGAAGGAATCTCATCCCTCAGAAGGGAAAAAGCTTCTGCTTCCACATTGGAAGGCTCATTGGGATCCAGCACTGTCCTTCTCTATGAGCTGCTCTGCAAGCTCCCTGCAGACCCCTAATCCCTCCTGCCACCCCCCATCCACCCAGCTGGGGTGTCCCACTCAGCCCCCACTGCTGCCTCAGTCTTCTCCTCTCCCCTGCTCTATGATAATGATATTAATAATAAACACTTTAAACGAACCTTTTTGTCCCACAGGGTCAGGAAGGGGAAGGGGCGAGCACAAGAATGAATTTATGTGACTGTGAAGGACGTTAGTTCAGGAGGTTGGTCCTGGTCAGTGAATTAGTGCCCCTTAGTGTCTTGCTACAGGGAGCTGATGAGATGACAACTCGGTCATCCTGCTGTCATCTGGGAGAAAAATGAGAGTGTATTTGGGGCAGGAGTGAAGGCTGACAGTCCTGGGAGGGACCATGCCTTCCCTGCACTGCTTGACAGCGGGACATGGGGCCAGCTATGGGGCTGTGACTGAACTGCCTGCTCACATACAGGTGTGGGCTTTAGGTCCATGCCCAGTGAATTTTGGCTGGTGTGCTCCCAGAGGGATCAGGCAGGAAGGTCATGTTCCCCTTGTGTGGTAACAAGGAGAGTATTTTGCCTTAGAAGTCATGTTGCAGAGGATATGATGACCTTGTTCTGCTTTCTGGGTCTCCATAGGGCTTTTGGTTTGTGTAAAAAGTGTCAAAAGCAAACTCTGAGTACTGCATGTGCTGGGCTGTACATGGGGAATGGGGTCTTTGAAGCACTGTAATGTGTTTTTGCTAGGGAAGCCTCTCCTAGGACCAACAGGAAATATTTCTGCAGTCTTTGCCATGTGTCCCAAAGCATGAATTGCCTCAAGCACATGGGGAGGGTGCTGAAAATAGCAGCATCCAGACTTTCTTTGGGGAAAAAAAAAAATATATATATGTATATATATATATATAAAGAAATGGACACATGGTAGGCAGCAGGAGAAAGGCAGTGATGGAGCCCTTCCAGAGAAAACAATGCTGTTATGGGTTGTGGAGTAAACACAGATGTCTGGAATTGCAAGGAGCCATGGTGGTGTGCTGGGGAGGGTTTGCCTGGGGGCAGGCTGGGGGATGCTGCAGGGTGAGACAGCAAATCCCTGCTGGGGAATGAGCTCTGGGACAGCCATGGCAGCCCTGCCTGGCTCTCACCAGCTGCCCTGGTCTCTTGGCTGCCCCAGTGTGGGCTTGGGTTTTTGGTTAGGGGCAGGGAATTTATGGAACAGGAAAAAAGCCACCAACTTGGCCAGAGTCATTGCTGGGTGTTTTTTATCAGAGTGAAGAGTCAAGATTTGCTCTCCCATGTGTCACTGGGCAATCCCACTTTTGCTCACAGCTTTAAACCACGAGAAAGAGGACCCTAAAAGTCAAATGCATTGTGGGTGAGAACTTGGAATGTGCCCTGAGAAGGTACAGACAGCAGCTATCCTTCCCAGAAAAGTCTGGGTCCTGCCACTGAGCTAACCTCTGCTGGAGCAAAAATTATTTATATTTCAGTTATCTAGATATGGGAAACAAAAGGAAAGAAAAAACAACAATTGTTTAAAAAGAAAAATAACAAAGCTGTGACAAATAGCTTATCTACTTATTCCCTTCTGGGTGAGCAGCCTGGGAGGATCACCATGGTGGGCTGTAAGGGCATGGCATAGCTCTCCCTCCACTGCTCTGTGATCTCCCAGCTGTGAGAGTTTGGCCAGCAGAATTCTGTCCATCACTTTTTAGGAATTCTCCATAACTATTTCTTGTATCCATTGTAGTGGCTGAAAAGAAAGGGAAACTAAGTCTTGAAAAATACAGCTGAAAAATGCTACAAGGGCATCATCCTTTAGTTGGATGTGTACTTGGAGATATTTTAGCAAGGGTTCCTTTTGAAACTGAATTTGACTGTATTTCTCAGGGAAGGGAAGCCAGAGCTGCATCTGCAGAAGTGCTGTGCAATGAGACCTGGAGCAGCTCAGCTTCCTGCAGTGCAAATGGACCTGGATTCTGACCTCACCCGGGCTGCAGGCAGTTGCAGGAGGAATAAAAAGTAAATCTGGGCTTGTTGCCATGAATAATATGATGTCTTTACATCCTGACCTAATTGTATTAATTCTTCATGGCAAATATCATATGGAAGTGGCTGATTAGTAGCTAGCAATGAGAGTGGTATTGGCCATCTGGTGTGCTTGGCTTGGAAGGAAAAAAAATAAGGATGAAACAAAACTGAAACACATGAGTCTTTCAGATAATGAATTAGCCAGATTCATTAAATTTCGGTTCAGATTTGTTTCTGCTGACACCTGTGTATGGGCAGGGCAGAAGGCAGTGATATCCAGGAGGAAAGTGATCCCTTCAAGCTGATGGTGTGCAGTGAATTGTGGTTATTTTTCAAGTAAGAACCCATAAGAAACAGTGATGTCAGCTCTGTTTTACCTGAGCTACTCACAGGTTTGCTTCTGTTAACCTTATGTAAAGTTTCTATGAGCTTTACCCAGGGAATGCAGCTCATTCATGAGCAAAATTAATTTAAATCAACCTGGCTTTTCTTCCGTGAGTAAAAGTAAAGTGGGAAACTGATCTCTTTCTTATGTCTTACCTTGGCAAAAGCATCTCAGCTTTGTCTGGCAAGGCAGTCATAGAAATCCTTCCCTTTAAACTCTGCTCACCTCTGGCTGCACAGTGACAGGCAGCTCAGAGACAAAAGACCTGTCTGTGATTTTACTCTGTTATTATTTAATTTTTTTTTTTCCTTTCCCTGCAGCCCTGGGAAAAGGTGGTATGATGGAAAGGCACTCTGCACTGACCTGAGGAATGCTGCAGCTCCTCCAGGCGTTTGGCAGCAAAGATCTCCCTTGAGATCTCCCTGAGGGTCTTCTGGGGTGTGCACACTTCCTGAGTGAGATTTGGCTTCACAAACCAAGGTATTGGGACTTTTGCTGAAGAATTTTGCTGTGTTGTTGTTGGAATTAGCCAGGAGGATCCCATCTTAGTTTGGAAAACAGGGTGGGAAGCTTGAAATGAGTGCTCAAGGGCTCCAGGGGGATGACAAAGTGGCTGGGTTCCTTGGCTGGGTGGGGAGAGCAGCCAGGGAACCTGGGGTTGAGTCAGAGGTTTCCATCTGTGTAAGGGTTGTCCAGAGGTGAGCTTGAACTCACTCTTTGGCCAAATGGCCTCGCTGGACTGGTCACTGAAAGACCTGGGTGTGCCAAAAGTTTGCTGTGCTCTGCAGTGCTTCTTCCTGGAAGGCTTTGGGGAAAAAAAGTTGAATTAATTTTTGTTACCAGGGAATTTCCTGCATTGCTCCTGTGTGGGCTGGAAACAAGTGAGTGGTGGCAAGTTTGTTTGGATGGGAGGGTGCTGGAATGGGTGGAGGAAGGGGGGGTGAGACCTCTTGGCTTAGGCTCCAGAGACCATCCCTGTGTGTTTCAAACCCAGAACTCTGCTAATCCTGTGCTACATCTCTGGAATCAAGGAGGTCTTGAAGGCAACATTAAGGATGGCAAAAAGGGGTGGACACATTTCTCAAGCAATTGAATTTGAAATATTATTCAAAGACAGCAGCACTGTGAATTGGCAGGAGAGCCCTGATCCCTTGGTGCCAGGTATGGTTACAGGGAGGAGCTGTGTGCCTTTGTCTTTATTCCATGTTTATTATGCACCTAATGAGCTCTGGTTTTGCTTTTAATTTAAGCCAGCACTTCTTCCCCCTTCTCCTCTCCAATAATTAATGATCAACACTGTAATCCAACCTGATTGCCCAACAGACAAGGAGTACTCAGTGACTGTGGCCTTTTTAACAGACTCCTTATTAAACATTCTTATTGGCCAAACAAGCTGGGGGGAGGGTGCTGGGGGTAATATATTTCCCAAACACTCCAGAGTTGCCAAAGCTCTGGACCAGAGAGTGTGTGCTGAGAGCTGTGAGAGTTGTTTTTCAGTGGCTTTACTGACAGATGCTCCTAATTGTGTGTGTGTCTTTCTCTGAAGGATGAGTCATGGGCTGCTGAGAGCAGCAAGAGGTTCCAGAGTAACTTTGAGCAGTACACGGACATGATTATTGCAAGAAGCCCTAAATTTGGGATGCTCCAGGAGGAGCCAGGTTCCTGGGACACAGCCATCACTTTGCCTCCCTTTTTAAAGATTGAACTTGAAGATGTTAAAGGTCTTTTCCAACTGCAATGATTCTATTTAGGCAGGTGCTGGAGGATCTGACCTGGTGATGTTGCAGGATAAGGGCTGATGTGCTGTGGGTTAGGAGTGTGCAAACATCCCATTCCCAGGAGGAAGGACCTTCCCAGTCCTGCTCCAGCTTGACTAGATAGGGTCTTCCCCTGGATTTATTTAAATTATGATTTTAATGATGGATTTCAGGCTTCTGTAGATACTAGAGCTGGTTCCAGGGAAGTATTTCATGGCTGTGGCTGCTGATAGAGAGCTGGGTATGTCTGACCCCAGTGTGTCTCACTTGGACTGCAGGATTTGTTCTTCTCCAAGGTGCAGGGCCACTGCTGAAAATCATGCACTTGAGCACTGAAGGGTGGCTGATGTCAGCTAAGAGTTGGAGTGAGACTTTCCTATATATTTTATTTAAAGACACAGATGGGAATCACTCTTGATCATTCACAAAATCTGTCTGGGTTTGGAGCCAGTGGCCTGCAGGTCAAAGGCTTTGTGCCCTTTACAGTCCCTGGAGAGTTGAGGACTCTCCACACCTGTTTTGTAGTGACTGCTGCTTTGGGAGCCACGTGTGCAGCTCCTCAGTGTCCCCTCCTTGTCACACTTCAGCTTCTCACACTGTACTTTTTGAGGCCAGCAAAGTGGCATCAATGGTTCTTTCCTTCCTCACCTTCTTCCCAAGTTGCTGTGGCTTGTGTAAAGCTCTAGCTAATTAATGGTGGATCAGCCCATCACCTCCTGCAATCCCTCTCAGAGATCACCTCATGAAACACAGACCTTGGATCCTCTCCATTCCCTGCCAGCCTTTTTCTTGTGTAGCTCCAATCTATGAACCTGTGATTTTGTGCCCTGGGAAGCACTTTGGTGATACCATGCCCAAAGAGGGATGGTCAGTGAGGCCAAACTCGTATGTAATTCCATTTTTTGGCTGGATGGTGTGATGTAATGAGCAGGTGTTGCTCACACACACTCTGCTGCTTACAGGATCACTCTAGGATCACTGTCTTTCCTAGAGAAGTGGCTCTTTATTTCTCCTATGGACTCCTGGTGTTTGTTCATTACTAAACTAAAAATAAACAGCATCTTGCTTAGTAGCAAGCCTTTACCAGCTGATTATGGGGAACCTAAAATATACTGAACTTTGATTCATCAGGGCATGATAAGATTTGATCCTTTTATGACTGGTATGTGGAGGACTGCTTTATAAATAATAATATCACGTGATTAATATGACAGAAGTTATAATTAATAGCAACATCCCATGTGATGGGAAGGGTGAATGCAGGCAGACACCTTTCCTACTCTATCTGAAACATGTTGAGGCAATAAAGCAAGTGTTAAAGGTACACCTAACATGGCACTGCATTTAACAACTGCTACAGAATGAATCACAAACAAAAATACATGCTTCCATTGATGAAAAAATTGGGGTAATGATAATAAGCAAGTGACCTCAGCTGCAATGGATGGCACTGTGCAAGTACACGTAATTATGCAAGTGATTTGGTGAGCATTGGTGGCGTCTGTTACAAGGTAAAGTCATCCTGGAGCACTGTGGGAAGGTCTGTGCAAAGCAAAGCAGGGCCAGCACTTGCTCACTTGATTTAGAGCTTCACTGAGCTTTGGATAGCCTCTGCAACTGCTCAGCCTCCAGGGGCTGGCATGGTTTCTGCTACCTGCATCTTCCACAGGTTTGCTGAGACCAAGGCAGAGAGAACTCCTACCTCCAGGGACCACCAGACTATGCAAATATATGCTTGCAACCACCTCATACCAACCTCAATGTATGTTTGTTCATTTGTTCCAGTGTTAGCAGGACCCAAATGTATTGTTTTCAAAGCATCCTTGCTTCTCTCCAGCAGTTTTACTGCTTCCAAATATGTTCTGTGCCCCTGCTCAGCAGTAGGTCATTATTTAAAACAATACATTTCTCTTCTGTGCAGTGCTTTCTCAGAGGTCTTGGCTTGTTCAGGCTTTAACTAGGTTTCAGCATGCAAATTTAATGTGTCATTGTGGCATACTTAGGAATAATTAATATAGAGGGGTTACTTGTAAATTGGTGCTGGGGACAGATTTGTTAGGCCAACCCCAGCAGTGGATTTCTTTAAAAGCTCAAGCTGTTGACAGGTTTGATGTGAGAGTGTCAAGTGACATTTACTAGTCGGAGGAGGCCAGGAGTATTTATATTTTGGTTGTGTGTGGTGGGAAGTTTTTGGGTTTTGTTGGTTTTATTTCCCTCCCCCCCTCTTCAAATATTGATGTATCTGCTATAGCATGAAGCCTCTGTTAAGCTTGCCACAGGAGGCTGGAAATACTTTGGGGGTGCCAGAGTCAGCTCTTCTGCTATCCACAAAAGCTGGCTGACCCTTGTTCACTGCAGTCCCCTTCTGGAAGCACAGTGCTAAATATTTAGGAATTATTTGTAAAATAAAAAAACCCCAACATTTGGAAAGCTGCAAATTCCCTTTTAAACCTCAAAGAGGAGGGAAGCCCTCTTGTTTTGGGATGCAGACTGGTTCGTTGCAGAAAGGGATTGGGAACAAACCTTCCCTGAAACAGCTGGGGCTGATCCCCATCAGAGTCAGGATGCAGGACCAGATGGTCAGCTCTCCTGTGACAATTCTACTTTTTATTTACATGAAAACACACTTTTAGTTGGGGGAAAAAAAATGTAGCCAATTCTGCTGTAAATAAATGTAATGAAAATGAAAAACTATTCTGAGAAGCTCCCTGCCTGTTTGAATGCTGTATCAATAGGAATATCAAATGAGGAGTAAGACGATCAAGAAGGGAATTGTATTAATTTGGCTGCTCTGGAGAAAACATCAATAGGCTGTTTGTGGATGACAGCTTCATACTCTGTCAGCTTCTGCCTAGGATTTCACAGCTCCATGCAAGTTCTGGTGTGTTAAGCTTGGTAAAGGCAGTGAAATCATTAAAATTACCCTTTTGTACAAGCTAGAGCAGCACTAAGAAAACTTTCAGGCTTTTCCTCTGCAGTTCAAAGCAGCGTGAGCTTGTTACACAGAGGTGTGGAGGACTGGACCCTGAATAAGCCACTGAAAGCCTTTCTGGTCCCCACCAACTTGCACAGGATTGAGATGGAAAGAAAAGACCAGATTTCCATGTTATTCAGTACAGAAGATTTTAAATGAATGTTGAGTTGCTCCCTGCCTAGTGGCTGATTAAGAAAGGGCCACAGCCAGGGATTGGCAAAGATCAAGATTGGTTTTACAAGCAGAGATTGACTCAAGTGAGTTTTGTCACAGTCTGCTTTTCTGGGAAAAGGCAATTATAACTCAGGAAGTTCTGATGTGAAAATTATTTTGGCAGATATGCTCTTTTTTAAATAGTTTATGCATGCAAAAGCAATAGGGAAGATAAGGTGATGGGAAAGGTGAATCAAAGCAAAAATCTCTTTGTGTGGGGTCATGTTTTGTTTCAGAGAACTGCTCAAAGAAAATGCAAAGATATTCCCTGGATTTGCCACCGCATTTAATAGATCATTTCAGGCATGAGGAGAGGATTCCTGGAACTTTGTAGCAAGGCTTAAAACCTGCCTTTATGAAAGACCCCATGGACAGAGACACAATGACAGATCTACCCACAACATCCCAGCCCTGATTTGGGTTACACTTGGGGCAAGGCAGGATAATAGTGGGGGTTTGCTGCCTGCTCAACCCCTCTCCCTCCCACAGAGATGGCCAAAAAGGTTCTGGTCCATATCAGGGTGCAGAGCTCTCCCTCCCAGGTAGTGTCTCAAGTCACCATCGTCGTTACTGGCAGTCGCCATGGGAGGTTTTACAGCACAGATGTAGTTTTATGGTTATTATTTATTTTTATGGTTCATTGGATCAAGGCCCCCAATTTGCTTCACAGCTTTCCAGCGTCAACAATTATCAGGCAGCTGCTAATTGGGGCTGGATCAGAAAATCAGCAGCCTTCTATCACTGAAAATTTCCGGGGGTGATGTTTCTGACACCTCCAAAATCAATGGCAACAAGCCCAACTTGGAGGAGAGTTGCACACTGAGGAAACCAGGAACACGTCCTGCTCTCCTATGCCCATCTCCAGTGACAGGACTGCAAACTCTGAATGAAACCTGATTTCCACACTGGTAAAAGCTAATGGAGCATGGGGGAGCATCATTAAGCCATAAGCAGTTTTTGCATTAGAGACTGGATGCAAGGAATGATCTGTTGGGTGTTTTTTTGGCTTTTTTGTTAGTGGTTGTGTAACTGAGTTCTGGAGAATTCAACCTTTGGGTGAGTGAAAAGGAGAGACAGACTAAAGGTAAGGGGAGAAGAAGAAATGTCAGCATCCTTAGAAGAAAAAGGAAAAGGGTAAAAGGATTAACTTTTGGGGCAACATTTCTTAAATTTCAAATTCTTGCAAAAGTAGCAAAAAGTAGAAAATAAAATGTAGACTAGTCATAGTTTGGTTCTAAACCTCCACCCCCTCAATGACAAAAAAAAAAAAAAAAAAAAAAAAAAGTCAGACATTTTTCGTCTCAAAACTTTTAAGACTTTTAAGTTTTGGTTGAGTTTATGCCTTTAAGTGAAGTTAACCTTTTAAGCTGAATTTCGTTTTCTATCCATTTCTGTGAGGCAAAAGTCTTTAAAAATAGCATTTTGCACCTGCTCTCACAGTGGCAGAGACCAAAGTGTGCTCCATGATCCTTGCTGTCCTTGCTGCCACCTGTCCCATGGCTTCCAGGTGGCAGATCCTGCAAACCCCGTGACAGCTGTAGTGTAGGAGGGGCAGGAGTTGGATACATCCAACCTGTTTATTTCACAAGCTTGGATGGCAGGTCATGGGCATTTCTCCGAGCTGAGCAAACAGCTGACATATGTGCACTGAGAACAATTTTAAAATGTGCATTTGATAGATTTTAAATAATAAGACATTGTTTTGTGCTGGTTTTTTCTGAGAAACCACTAAATCTGTCCTGCTCTGCCCAAGTGCCATGCAGGGAAGTTGTAACTCCCCACCCAAGCTGATTCCCCAGCCCTATATTTCACCTTCCTTTTGATGGCTCTGTCATTTAAGCCTTCAGATAATAGGCCATTATTCTCAGAGTTGCTATTATATTTTATTAATAGGAAAGGGGGGGGAATTATTGTCACAAACTCTGATAGATTTGCACTTGGAGCACTCAGAGCTCACGAGAAGGGCAGTTCATTCATCCAGCCTTGCTGGATGGATGTAGATCTCATCTCTTCCTCCCTGCTTTTCCTGGTCCTACCAGCCTTTGCCAGCCATGGGGACAGATCCCACCCCAGGCTGGTGGCAGGACCAGCAGTTTGGTCTCCCAGGAATTATCCAGAGTGGGATCACTGCCAGCTGCAGTGGTGGGTGATGGGGATGGAGGCTGGGTTAGTGCTGGTGGCTGCAGCCCAGAGCAGCTGAGCTCTCCTCTCACATCTGTGCGTGTGGGTGTGTGTACACGTAGAGACAGCCAGAACAAGTCTGTTCCTGTTTGGGAGATCAGTGTCAAAAGTGTATTTTGTAAGAGCTGGCCAGGCTCCTGTTTCCACATTACTAACCAAAAACAGTTAGATGGTTTTTTGGGTGCCTCTGCTTTTCCAAATCTCTGCATGGCTGTGTCTCTCCCTTCAGAAAAGGGAAGGACGTGCTCCAGAGCCTCCGTGGAGGTATGTCAGCAGCTCATCCCAGTTTGGTGGGCTGGGCATCACCTAATAGGGTGGCCAAGGTGTGACTGCAGCAAGAAGGGAAGGAAAGACCTATGCTGGGGGGTGGGGACCAGCTTGCAGGAAGGTTTCTGCTCCCCTGGTGCTTACAAGAGAGGGATGAGTAGAGACATGTTGGATCCAGCTGTGTCTCCCTTTGTGTCTGTACAAATTGTACCTCCTCCAACCTTTCAGAAACATAGGACAGAGATGGGTTTTTTTTTTAATCCTGAAGTACCTGAACACCTGAGGCTGAAAATCCTCTCTTCTGCCTCCCCTTTTTCTCCTTCATTCATTATCCTTGGTGGGGAGTCAGCTGCTAATTGCAGTGTCCTGCATGTGTCCATCAGTGCCCAGTGAAAAGCATCTTCTGGGGGTGTTTTGAGCACCATTATGCAGCTGGGATGGGGAAAGAAGTAAGGTGTGGTGGAGGAAAGTGGTTTTGTTGCTGGTCTGCCTCTGCTAGCAGGAGGAGGAGGGGGAAAGGAAGAGGAGCATGGCTTGCTCCAGTCTGTGCATCAGCCTCTGGAGCTGTAGCATCTGGGGAGAGGGGGACACTGAGCAAAAGATGTCCCTGAGGGGAAATAGGACACCTGTGGAGGGAATCAGCTTTTAGTTACTAGTCATTGCCTGACTGGTTTGGGTTTTTTCTTGTCTTTGACATATTTTTCTCCGGCTCACTTTTCTGTCAGACCCAGAACAAATGGTGTTTAATGTGCAGATGCAGCCCACAGCTGGGATAAATGTATGCATTCCTGCACCTTTGAGTAGCTGTAGGTATTTGTCTGGGGGAGCAAAAGTGCTTCCATATTCTTGGACAAGGGTCATGAATTTCATGCAAAGGAGGAATAGAAATTCATAGCTACCTATTACAGCAGTAGCAGCTGGTCTTACAGACTTGCTTGTATCCCAAGTGGTCTGTTGCGGTCACCAAGGTGCTGGTTTGGAGTCTGAAAGAGGATGCTGCAGCCTGGTCTGTGGCAGCAGGAGCACAGGTGGGTTGTAAAAATCCCCTATGGCCAAGCTCTGGGGTGTGGGCGCTGGAAAATTCCTGTCCCTACTCCCAGTCCATGCTCTGAGCTCCAGGAGCTTGGTTCTGCCTTCACCTTAGGCTGAGGTGGGGGAATCACCATCCCTGGCAGTGTGCAAAAACCATGGAGCTTGGGAATGTGAGTGAGTGGTGAACATGGCAGTGCTGGGCTGATGGTTGGACTCGATGATCCTAGAGGTCTTTTCCAGCCTAAATGATTCCATGATTGTTAATGCAAAGGCTTCACTGCCATGAACCGGCACTGGCAAATTGATATCCAGCATGGAAGGATTTGAAGATGATCTTTCCTAGAAGAAACACTCCCAAAACTTCATTACTGATGGAGCTGGAAATAGAAATGGGATTTCTTGATTCCCTGCTCAATCTGCAACCAGCAGATTCAACTGTTGAAAGAAATCAGTTGGGAAGTCAGTGGGTGCTTTGATATTTTAGCTGTTCATGTTCAGGGCTTTTTGTCATGTCTTTTTAAATCATGAACTTCAAAAATTCCTGGTTGGCTACGAACAGTATGGTCTGGTTTTCAAAGCTGCTGAGCTGTTAAGAACATTTTGAAAATTAGAATAAGGACTTCAGAGTCCCAAATATATCCTCAGGAGCCCAAGTTTAAGCACTTGGGTTTGCATACCTTGTTTTTATTATCTTCACCTTTAAGGCAGGAAAACAAATACAATTGCTGCTCGCCACTATCATTAATCCAAGCAATTTGAAGATAGTTTATTGTGTTATGAATTAATCAATTAATTGTGTTTGTTAATTCACTCTGTTGCAAAATATCAGGCTAAAGAAATTGTCTGTACATTAATACAATAAATCTTAATTTGTTACTGCTGTTTTCTGAGTAACCCACAGCCAGCAGAAGTCAGATTTATTTATTTTTTCCATTTTCTTTGGTTAAGCCTAATTCTTATGCATTTTCTTCTGTCTCTCTGCTGATTCTTCAATTTTTAAGATCCCAAGGTTCAAAAGGTCTTTGGGGAGACCTGGTTTGTATCCTGAACTCAGGAGCAAGTATTGCAGGTCCCAGTTTGAAAAAAGGAGCTGCTGATACTAATTATTTTTGTTGCTTGTTTATCTCTTGATAGTTCCTACAATCCAATTAAAATCATTGCTGTTCCTTGCAGGTAGCATGGATCTTCATTTAGATTTCAGGAGACATAAACAACAGCAGCTTGTGAAGACAACGCTTCTCTGAAGGGTAAATTCACTTTTGACAATTCACCATGAAATTCACTTTTGTTCCAAAAAATAATTTGAAAAGAAATGCAGAGACTGTGGAGCGATCACAAGCCTCCAGCAGTGAAGATCTAAGATGGTAAATATTGTAAAGCTCTTAATAACCCTTATATCATGGCTTTATTTTAATGATATTGAATGAATTTGGTCTTGAATTACCAATAATTTCTGAGAAAGCTGTCAAGAGAAAAAACAAAACGGGCTCTAGAAAAAATACAGTTAAAAAAAAAAAAAAAAATCACCATCCACTTTCAAACTATTCCTTGAGAAAACTATCTTTAAATGGCTGAGGGCAATTGGCATAATGATTTAAAGCTGGGCTGCAGGGTTGCAGGCTGCATGTGGGTGCTGGCAGTGAAATGAGAGGCAGCGTGGAGGCTGAGCTGTGAGACAGAGATTGCTCTAATGAAAGGCTCACGGTGACACTGCGTGAACTTAATATTTAGCCAGTGACGTTTGCACTCCACAAAATCCCAAGGGAGGCAATTAGGAGGGCTGGAGAAGGAGGGAATAATTTTACCTGTCAGGTTTGTAAGTGGGCAGCTCTGTGAGTGTGTGTGAATACTTGTGTGTGTGTGAAAGATCCAGAAAGTAATGAAATAGAGAGGCTTGGCGGGAACTGTCAAGCCTGTGGTTAGAGGTGGGGAAAGAGCTGTTTCCAAACCCACAAGATTTATTTCTAGAGCTGGTGGGTAGGTGGGAAGCAAAGTTAGCAGGCTTTACCCTTCAGGGCTTTCATCTGCTTTAAATTCAGTTGAAAATATTGCTAATTGTAGCAGCAAGCAGGCAAGGTACCCATGTACATCTTACAGGTGACTTCTTTACATTTTTATTTAAATTTTTTTTCTCTGTTTTTTTTTCCCCCCACTCCTTGATTTCTCAAGGTGTGACTAAGGAGCCATAGGTAGAGAAGGCTCCAAATTCAGTGCTTGCAGCTCACAGGCCTCTCAATGGTGCAGCACTGCCCAGAACTAACCTGGCAAACCTGAGCTTTCCTTTCGGGATGGAAAATTTAACAGTGCTAAGCTGGTGTTAAAAGTTGTGCAAAAATGGTCCTTGCTCCAGGAGCTTGTTGATGCCAGCACTGGTGCAATGCACAAATGTTCCTGTGCCCACAGGAAGGTTTGGCTGAAGTCTGATCTCAGCTTTGTGATCAACGTGGTCTTCAGTGAGTGATGAACCCCAGATCTTTCATCTCATTGCTTTTATGAATTGTGGATCTACAGTATTTTATATCCAAAGCAGATAAAGCTGATGAGTGTCACAAGAACTCCAAATCCAGGGTCCTTGTATTGTCAAATTCTTAATGATTTTCAATTTGGATATATGGGGGTGATATTTTTCTTTTTTTATTCCTCTTTTCCCAAACAAACCCTTCACCCTGCTTCAGTGCTTTCTTGAGGCATGTCTTTGTTTCTTGCAGTGGAAGAGGTCAGTGGGTGCAGGACCTTGGACATAAACAAGATTTCAAACAGCCTGAATCATCTGAGGTCCCTCCCTGATTGTTTCTAGGACAAGCCCCTACTGCAGGCACTGGAAGGAATTTCAAATTAGCAGCCAAACATCTCAGGGACTTGGTTCTGGTGCCCTGAATCAGCCAGCAGTGATGGGTACAGGTGTCATTGCTTCTCCTCAGTGCTCACACAGGCACCTGCCCTGCCTCTGCCAGAAACTATTGGCCAAAACCAGTTCATAGAATCATAGAATATCCGGAGTTGGAAGGGACCCACATTGCTGGTGTGAATATGAATACGTGGATCAACTGCTGCAGCAAAGCAAATTTATCATCAAGCAGTGCTTTGAGCTAACCCACTTGTGTGTCTCTGAGGCAGTTATTTTGGGGGGAATATATAAGAGCTAGGGCTTAAAAACTTGGCTTGAACTGAGGGCAGAGAAGACGGCTCACTTAGCCTGAGGAATGCTTTTGACAGAGACACATTGTCGCCACATCTCTTGGCTGGGAATAAGTTGTACCTTTCCTGCAAATGGAAATATTTCTCTGAAGTCCAACAGCTGCAGGAACAGCAACTTGTCTCTTGATCACGTTTTCAGTTTTAAAACCCATTTCTAGTCCAGCAGTGAGGAGAAAAACCCAAAGCTCATTCAAATGAGCTTTTTAATGGAAAAAAGTCACATTAAATCTAAACCAATTTCATGATCTTGTCTGAGTCATGACTTTTTAAAGACTGGGGGCTGAGGCTGCAGTTAACATTGCCTTAGCAATGCTCAGTACTTATCTGCGAGTAGAAAGGTAATGGTGGGGAAGGGCTTGTGGTGTTATTTTTCTAAGGGCCTGATCATTTAGCTATCTAATTTGGGGAGCAGGACTATCTCTGGCTGACTCTTATCACCCTTTCAGCGAGGCAGATAGCAGCCAGCACATTACTCAGCGTTACCCCATGGATATCTGGTGTCTGAGTATGTGTTACAAAACGTGGCAGGCAGAGCAGTGAAACCTCTCAGTGCTGGGCACAGGGAAAAGTGCCTTCAGCCCCACATGGTGAGAGCTGGATGTCCTCATCACCTGAGAGACCCTCGGTGGCTCTGCTCTGTTGTCACTCAATTATTTACTTCTCCTGGGGAGTGAAGGGTGGGGAGGGGATATACTGTGATGTAGGAAACTTTCCTACCTTGCTTTATAACTGCAATAATAATATGGGAAACTTTATTTATAGTTAGAGAAGGGCTTTCATTTTTTCCTATCTCCTGCTGTCTTCTCCCTGACAGCTGGTTGTGAGGCACCAGGGAGAAATTTAACCTCTTACTGGTGCTTTGCAGCTTTGTCTTCCCCACAGGGTTTCAATGTGGGTAGTTTCTGTGGGATTTTTTTTTTTTCTGTTTTGCAGATGGAAAATAGAGACCTGCAGTTCAGAGGTGTTTGTAGGAAGTCTTCTGACTTGAAACAAAACCCTCAAGCCTCTCAAAAATAACCTGTCAAGTTCTCTCCATGCCTTCTGATGGACTTTATGGATTATTTTTATGGATGCTTGTGATGTATAAAAAAGAAAATGGTCACTGCAGAGCTTGGAGAGCCATGGGCAGAGCCACGAGGCTGGGTTGGTAGGAAGAAGGCCCAGGTTGCCTTTGCTCACTGAGATATGACACATCCCACACTGACCAGAGTGACTGAGAAGCACCCATGGCTTTGTTCCATCACCTTAAATCTGTCCCAGTGCAAGCTGGCCCTTTAACAGGAACCCAGTGCTATGTGTCTAGAGGGGAGCAGAGACAGAAAGGAAGTAATATTGAGTCACAGCAGTCAAGAAGGATCAAAGATTGGCTATTTTTGACACACAAAAGGGTAAGTGATGCTGAACTCTCTCTAGACTGATTACAGCTGAACACAAAGCATTTTAACCTCTTAATCCTCACTTCTGAGTTATAGCCCCGACACTGAGGGCTTTGTGGCTTTTTGGAGATTCTCTGCTGCGTGTGACCCTTGTCCCAAGCAAATAAAATGCACCCCTGGCTGCTGCACAGCGTGTGCTGAGTGTTGAGCGTGGTGCTAATCCTGCAAACTCTGTGGTTTTTTGCCTCCCTCACTGACCATAAGTGGAATTCATGGGAATTCTGACAGAGAAAAGCAATCAGGTTGGATGAGGCTTGGAGCAACCTGGAAGAGTGGGAAGTGTCTCTGCCCATGGCAGAGAGGTTGGAACAAAATGATCTTGAAGGTCACTTCCAACCCAAACCATTTTCTGTGATCTGTGAACTGTGGATGTAATTTCTCATTTCCCATTTTGGTTTGTGGAGGCAGAACCCCAGTTTCACCTCACTGTCCTGAGGATAGCCCTAACCTCCCTGAGTTTCCCCTCAGAGAAGCTGTTCCTGGGCTCTCCTCTGCCATGTTCCCACCCTGGCCACTCGGATATCCCTTCTCCAGATCCTGAAAGGTTCCTCTGTGCTTCCCATCACGTGGACTGGTGTTCTCCATGAATCCACGTCCACTGATTGTAGATATGAAAACATTATTTTGGTTTGAGCCTTGTTTGTATTATTTTTGGTTTGCATATTTGGGCTTGACATAAAACCCAGCAGAGAGACTCTTACTTAGCCAAGGCCATTTCTGCATTCACTGCAGATGAGCGTGGTGCTCCAGGGAACCAGTTTTATTCCAGGCTTTGCCAGTGATTCATTTCTGGATGCTGCCTGCGTGATTCCCTCTGGGCCTCAGTTTCCTGTTCTGTAAAATGGAGATAATACCCTTTCGTGGCACAGGACTGCTTTGAAGCCTGTACAAAATTACTCTGATGTGTTTGGATGAAAGTTTCTATAAAGCAGATTTAAAAAAGCGTGCAGCTCTCATTGAGGGGTTTGTATGGAGTGATCAGGACCCCAGAATTACTTCCCAGGATGAATGTGTCTGTGTTGAATTCTCAGACAATGCTGAACACTGAAACTATATTCATGTAACTCTTCTAAAAGCATCCACTGTTGGTGCCCATGGCAGGGTTTGCTGCTATTCATTCTTTTTGTTTGTTTTATGTAAATCCTTTTTCCTTCTCATTGAAAACACAAACAAAAAAGGGACGACAAAAAAAATTTTTGCTCTATAAGCCCCATAAAATTGATTAATCCTGAAGAAGTTTTTAGCAGGACCAATCCTCTCTGCCTATCTGTGTGATTTTAAAAGAAACTCTCCTCTTTCTTCTGGCTGTCATAATATGGCAAGAAAAAATACCCTGAAAGCAGAAATGAAAGAGAAAATGAAGAATTTTTGTCTCCTCGCCTTTCTCACTCCGGTCCCTTTATGTGCTCTCCCACCACCCCCTCCTCCATGCCCTCCCTCCTGCTCTGCCTCAGTTCCCATTGAAATGTCAAATGCAGCAGTTGTCTGCGAGTGAAAGAGGGACTCCCTGGTGGGAACAGGCTGCCCTTCTAACCTGAAGGCCTCGGCTGTTCTCTTCTCCCCTTTTTGGTGCTTCCCATCCCACTTTCTCAGCAGATGTTGTGTGGGGCGGCACAGGCTGTAAAGGAATGAGTTTCTTTTCACCTGGCCATGTGAATGGGCTGGCACAGAAACCCTGGCTTATTCTCTCAGACTCTGGCAACAGCTTACACAGAAAGAGATTGTTTCGAAGAGCTGTCTCCTTTCTTTCTTTTTTTTTAGACGAAGATAGGGAAAAAAGGCTGAGAGATGCTGGCTGTATTTTAAGCTCCCTCCTTGGGTGCCAAAGGAGTCCTTGGAGTTTTGTTGCTGCTACTTTTGTTCCTTTTATAGTTTCCATTCAAGCCCCAGGCTTTCAGCTCCCCTTTGTTTTAGTCCTACTTTTCCCAAGCAGTTGACATGAGAATTAGTTCAGAAAGATGGTGGAGGTTCATCCAGGAGCATTGCCCCATTTTAGTCCAGGGCTGTAGTTTTTGACTCTGGTGGAAATTTGGAAAAGAGTGACATTTCCCATGCTTCTGCAAGGAAATTATTTAGTCTCAGGTCAGCTCTGTCTGAAAACATGTGACAACAGTGTGCAAAAATGCACAAATTCAATCCTAGTGTTGAGTTTTGTCACTGTGCTACTTAAGATTGGAGAGGCACCTTAAAGGTGGAAGAAATAGGGGGTGCATGAGTTTTCACCTTTTCTCCCTTTCTTTGGCTCTCTATTTATCTGCTTAATGTGGCTGTTTGTTTTCTGTAGCCTGCTCTCTGTCCCTTAGAGCTGGTCAGTTGAACCACACCAGAAAAGCACCCAGAAGAGATATTCCCTCCCTTGCATTGAATGTCTTTGCTTGGCACCTTCAGAGCACTGTCACTTATCCAGCTCACTTTTGGCCATGTCTCTGTGCCCAACTCATTATATCTAAAGTTTCTATATATTCAAGAGCAAATGATGCACATGGCTTGTGAATGATTTGATTGCCAGTGTGAGAAACGCACACGCTGCTGATCCTGAGAAATGGAGCTGTCGTTCGCGGATTTAATGAGTAAATAACGAATTATTCTGAAGTACTGTGGGGATATTATGCCAGTGGTTCTCTTTTGGTATTTATACACATTTTAACTCCAGTTGTTTTTTTGTTGTGTGTGCGTGTGGTTTTTTAAAAATCTGAAGTTTATTTTCGCAGTGGTGCTTGGAAAGCTGTAAATGATCCACAAGGAATTAACAGACAAAAATCCCTGGCTCTGCTCCACCCTATTGAAGTGGATAGCAAAACTCCCATTGAATTCAGTGGAAGTAACAACTAGGCCCTGTGAGAGTAAACAATAAATCAGTTTTATATTCATAATATTTCTCTCTGTCCTGTTCTTAGTGCTTTATGTGGCAGAGATGTTAGGTGCTTGTATGATGATGAAAGGCACAGACAAATCACAAACATCTCAGGTGAAATACAGGTTTGTGAAGGTGAAATTTCTAAACTTGAAAGCTTTGGGTAAGCTTCACCTTTCAGGCAGTATTTTGGAAACCTACACTCCAATTCAGTCAATGACAATTCATTTTGAGAAGTTGAACTGCCTCTCCATCCATCATGTAGCTAGCAGGTGTAGGAGAGCGTTTTCCCTTTCCAGTTTAAAAAAGTGCAGTTTTTAGAGACATGGGAGTGTAAGAATCAGCAAACTGATTGTCCTGCCTGGAAAAGTGGACATGTCACAAATCCCATTCAAAAACTGATTAGGAGGAGATGGATCATCTCCTGTCAGGTATCCTGCAAATGTGGTGCCTGTGGTTAGAAGTTTGCAGAAGCTTTTATCCCTGTGTCTGCTCTGGCACATCTCAGTGTTAAAACTATTCTGTCAAATAATAGGAAGGTATAAATAGCTCAGAGGTTTAGTTCTTAATCAGCTTGTTTGTCAGTGGACTCCAAATCATTTGATTAAGGAAACAAATATCAGTATCTTATATTTTACATGGAGGAACCCACAAATCCATGGCATGGCCAGATATTCAAGGATGGAGTGCAGTCTTTTCCTAGGTCCTAGTCTAGCATCTTATCCCCTGCCTTTTAAAGACTTCATCCCTAAAATGTGTCTTGAGTTAAGGGCTCTGTATTGTAAAGTTTTCCTGTTGATTCCTTCCCTGGAGTTTGTGCCTTTTGGAGGAGATGGGGCATTGATAATTGCTTCAGCTGTTCTTGACTGTTACAGGGCACTTCAGCAGAACTGTGTGCTTGTGCTTTGTAAAATAACCCTCTGGTCCTGCAGAATGGGAGGATTTACAGGTTTAGCCCTCTTGATTTATTTTGAATTATTTTATATGAGCTATTCATGGAGGGTACAACAGAGCTGAAGGTAAGGCAAGGTTGTTACTAGACTATCCAAAGATGAGAGCCACGGAAATAAAGTGCTATTGTTGCTCTTCAAGTAATGACACTGACTGAAATAAAAGACATCTGGGTAGGAAATAGCAGCCTGCTTCCAGGGAGCATCCATGGTGTACCTCAGCTTGCCATGAATGCTAGCCCTGCTAGGCAACCAGGAAAGGGATCTGCAGGCAGCCATGAGCCAGGCCAAAGAGAGAAAAAGAAAAAAAGCCTAACCCTGAGAAAAAGGGGTGCATTCTTCCTAATTGTGCTTTGGAATGGAAGTCTTTTTATTCTTGCCTTTTGTTGCATTTTTCCTCTTCCTTTTCACGCCCCAGCAGCAGCCTGGCAGTTTCAGGCTGCTGGGAAGTGCTGGGTGGCCGTGTCCCACCCTTCCAGCTCTGCCTGGCCTCCAGGTGGGTTTGGGGCTCGTTGTGGGAGAACTGCAGCACCTCTGCACGTTCATCTCACAGTCTGTGCCCTGGGGGCTGGGTCAGACTGCAGTTGGCCCTGGCCCTTAGGAAGAGAGGGTGAAACCTGCCTGAATCTGCTGGAGAACAGAGTCTGGCTGTGGGAGATGGCAGGATTGCAGTTTCTCACCTAAGGATAAACATCCAGCCAAAATTGACAGGATTTTTTGAAGTGGCTGGTGGCCAATATCAAGTTCAGAGTGTTTGGAACATTGAATAGATGTTCGTAAATAAAACATAAATTTCTCTGAGCAGTACTTTGAAGAAGGCAGTGGTGGACTGGAAGAGGTGCGAAATAGGATGCCCAGGGTTTGGTGAGAAGTCAGTGGCAGAGAGAATTGAATGTGGCTCTCCTCTGCCCAGGCTGTCACCCTCACTTCTGGGCCATCTTTTCTCTCAGCAGTTTGTGCAAGTAGACTAAACCTCACTCAAAATCCAAGTGTGAAGGACAACAAAAAAGGGGGGGTGTTGCTCAGGTGAGAGAAAAATGGCTTTGGGCAAGAGCTGAGAGAAGCTGGGGCAGCAGGGCAAGAGTGGTGGCAGCACCAGTGAAAAATGCTCTGAGGTTGTAAGGAAGCAGGACCAGGAGCTGTCTGGGTGAGGAGAGAAGCTCCCTGTGGTGATGGTCTCGCCTCTCACACACATTTCTTGCTCTCTGTTTTGCCTTTTGTGTTTCTCTGTTCTCCCTTTATTATTAGATGTGCACTGGCAGCAAGTGGGTTCTCAAATCTTTATCGAAATTCTTGGCTTGATTAATGAAAATTTATCATATGTGCCTCCCATCTTTAAACAATAAAGCCGTGATACCCTCTGGAGACCCAGAGTGCTGGGAGTAACCTGAGGCATCCCCTCCCTTTCAGCACAGGCTCAGGGTTGAAGTGCAGGGAAGGCTGCAGGCAGGGCCAGCTGTAGCTCAGGCAGCAGCCTCAAGAGGGAGAGAAGGCTTTCTCGCAGGCTTTTATGACCAGCGTTCAAAGGGGAATGCCTTTAGAGAAGAGAAGGCTGGGCTTTCTGGCTGTACAAAACTCAGACCTGCAAATCTGTTCTGTGGCTTTGTTTTCCCTGATGCTTCTCTTCTACCTAATCCTTTCCTTTACTCCTGCTGATGGCTGGGGACTTCTTTTCTCAACCTGGGGGCTTTAAAGCTTAGTCTGGCATGAGGAGTCTCACCTAAACAGATTCAAGTCTGCACCTTTTCTTCTTGGTCATCATCCCTGTGTCTGACAGGACAAATAGCCTGGACAGGAGGGCAGGAGGGGAACAAACTGATTATTTCCCTTGAACTGAAGGATGCCCTGGCCCTGTGTGGTTGATCACTGGACAAGAGCAGCACAATTGGACAAATGACCAATATAATAGCTAACAAATGGAAAACACTGCTGCCAGCAAAGGAGCTGGCTATTTAAAGGCAGCAAGAGGTTTGCAGCGCCAGCCCTAGCAACAAGGACAAAAGTTATTCCAAACACATGAGGCAAAGCCACCATGAACCCACTGTAGCATGCTATTTATAGGAAGGGGGCCTTCATTAATTTCTTAAAGGGTGATGCCAAAACATCAGAAGAAATTTGTGGTGCACATAAAGGAGCAGCACGTTGCACTGTATCTAATTGCCAGAGTAATTATTTTCTGCTATGCAAATTACCAGGAGCAAATCCACTGCAGTACATCTATGTGTATTTAATTATCATCAAGAGCTGGAGTTGAGGGACTAGATTTAATATGTTCATAATGAAATAGCCAGAATTTGTGTGTGCATTTGCAGAGAACTCGTTATTTTGCCACAGCTGGATTTGTTTATTTTAAATAAATCATTATGGCAGATACAGTTTCTGCGTGCTTGCCCATCTGCTGATTTATCATAAAAATTGTGGTTTCATTTCTATGGGTGGTTTCTATCAAACACAGATCACCCCTCTTGCTTGCAAGCTGCATGTTTCTGTAGGATTTAAGGAGTAGCTCAATGCAAAGAAAAGCCATTTTGTCCATGTATAAACAAAGGCAGGAGGAATTAGGACCACCTGGGTGGGTTAAGATTTTGTAAAGTTTTGGGTCTTCATACTTAGAAGCTTGTTGTGGTTTACAACCAGGACAAAGATGAAAACTGGAATTCTAGCAGCACCCTTTTGTAAGCCAAACCTCTTACTGTTCAATGTCTATTTGATGGTGTGCATGAGGCAAGTTAATACTTTTGGTTTCTAGGGAATATTTTATATTTTCTCATCATAGCAAGAAACAATAGAAGTGTACACAGGATGTACACTTGTACATGCCATGGTTCTTCCCCTCTTAAGCTTCAGACTTTCTGGGCCAGAGCTTTACTAAAGATATTGGGATATCATTTCAAGGCTCAAGTTGTAAGAAAAATATTAAAACTGGGAAGAAATACTTTTGCCACTTTGTCATATTTTGGTGGTTTTCTGTTAATGGAACTCTTGGAAAAAAAAAAAAAAATCTGAAATCCAGCAGTGTAGGTGGCTGTTCAGCCAAGAAAAATCATGTTGTGTAGTCCCCAGAAGCAGTGTATGTGACATTAAGAACTTGGAATCTGCAGCCCTGGAGGAGATGCTCCAGTCAGGAAAAGTGGTTGGTCAGGACAGATTTATTTCCTGTGTCTCCTGGCGTGCAGCTTTGCTTACCTTGATCTGGCAGCACCAACCTGGACACAGTTGGCTTCCACTGAACACCCAATTGTTTGTTGTGGTCACTGTTTCAAAAAGCAGGAGGGAGGCTCCAGGCTGTCCCGGTCCTGACGTGCCAGGGGAGTGCCAGGTGAAAATGTGGTTGCACTGCATTTAGAAACACAAACCACTGCCAAGCCTTCGTGTTCCTTTGTTTCCTCTTGCGGATACCAACTCAAGTTACAGAGCACAATAAGCCAGGGGTAACAAAGGGTCACAAGGTACCGTGCTGTGTCACGGGCGGTGGGCTGGGGCCAGCTTCTGGTGACATTTCCGTGATGGTGCCCACAGGACCCTTTTTCACAGTGTCCCTGAGCTGGTTTGTGTATAATTGATGGGTACCCTGAGGTTCTGCCTCCCTCTCCTCCCCAGGACATCCTTTTCTGTGTTAGTTTATTTTTTAAATAATTAAGAGACTTTGTGACTGCCTGTCTATCTGTCCCGCTGGAATTCCTCTCCAGCTGCTCTCATCCCTTTCCACAGCCCCTCCTTTTCCTCCCCAACACGCTTTTCTTTTCACTGTATTTTGAAGGAGTGTCTTTTATTTTTGCTTTGTGCAATGAAACTTTATGAATGAGATGCCCTGTTGGTCCCCTCCTGTGGCTGGTGGTGGCTGCTGTGGTCTGACCCATGCGTGAGTTGGTGTGGCTGATGTGGGTATGAGGTTATTCCAGCAACACTCCATGCATCTTCTGAAGGATTTGGGAGCAAGGATAAGAGTCTGCTTCCACTCTCCTCCCAGAGCACCCATTTCACTGTGATGCCAAGCTGCAGAGAAGCTGTGGCACATCTTAATGCCACTGGGAAAATCAGCTTTCGAAGGTGTTGGCTTCCCTTCTGCTGCCAAGATTGCCTCTATTCCCAGGGGAAAGTCCTCCAAGTAGAAGAAGAGAAGCCTCAAAGCACAGTGGAGCTGCTGGAGATATTTGCTTTATGTTTTGGGCTTTGTAAAAGTGGTTTGCATCAAGGGTGGATGATGTTGCCCTGGTAGAAATTGTGATTTTTGTGTAAAAGCCTGAGATCTCAGGGCAACTCTGGTTTCTGGGCATGGATTTGGGAGTGAGAAATGCTAAGACTATGCATTTCTCTTTTCATTGTCAACAGAAGATTTTGTCAGGCTGCTCCTCTTGACCGCATATGAAGACCATCTATTTTAGACCTATTTTAATCATTTGATAGATAAACTTGCTCCCCATCTCTGCTTGCCTGGGCTTGCTGCTCTCCAGATCCCCGTTTTAATTGACACACAGCTTGTGGCGTGGCTGGGGGCTGTGCCAATAACTCACATATTCCAGGCATGGCAGGCAGATAGGCCCCCTCCCTCCAACACCATCATTCCAAGCAAACATCAGACAAGCACCCGGCTTTGATGTGGCTCCTGGGCTTGCAGCCTCAAAAGAGGAATCTCTGGAACCCCGTTTGCACCGTTCCTCATGCCAGAAATTGCAGCAATGTCACAAGAGCCAAGCGACTGGGTGCTCAGCATGGCAGAGGGAATATTTTGCAGACAGGGTTGTGCTGGAGAATAATCAAGAGCAGCAGCCTGAGGTCGGCAGGGATTCGGGCTGTGAAAATAATAATAATCAGGGATGGGGAATGGGTGATAGGGCTGTTGTTGGACCATCTGAGGCACTTGTCAGAGGACATTAGCCCTGCAATTAGGAGAAGCTGGGGAGGAGGGAAGGGAAGACAGCAAGAACAGTGCTGCAGCAGGGAGGGCTTTGTGTCAGCATACAAAGCTTTTTTCTCAGCAGGGCTGCTGGGATTTGCTCAGGTCCCCTCCCAGATAAATTAACTCAGTACAACACCTGCTCCTTTAATATGGCCAGGCGAACTCCACTGAAGACCTGGCCTGTCTTTCTCTTTCTTTGCTTTTTTAAAATTTTCTTTCTTCTTTTTTTTTTTTTTAATGAAATTGAAGCAGCCTGTGAACCCCCTTCTCTTATTTTATTCCACCTCTAAAGCACCCTTTCTCATGAAGAGTGAGAATGTTTCCCCCATAAGAAGGGCTGGGGAAAAAAAACCCAACCAAACAAAAACAGTTGAAAGATTTAGAACAAAACAGCCCCCCCACCAAAAAAAAAAAAAAGAGCCCAAGCTGGCAAGAGGTGAAGGGTATGTAATTGCTATTCCTTCTGCAGCCCACTAAAGCTGCATGCTTTAACCATCTGAGGACAGCAGGAAATTTTCTCTTCCAAGAGAGTCAAATGTGGGGTTTGCATTTTCTTTCTTTTCAGGAGGGGTGTGGGGTGAAAGAGGTGGGTTTCATTTTCCTTGGGATTAGCTAAAGCTCCTTCCACTTTTATGTTGGCAACATGAGGTTTCATCAGACCTCTGATCCTGCCCTGAATAAAAATATAGCATTACTGTCAAGCAGAGCAGAGGGCTTGAACTTAACTGGATTAAAGCACTGGATTTGAGGCAGTGCTCTTGGAGGGAGGTGTGGGGGCTCCTCTGCTCCCAAATTCAGCTCAGGCCTAGGGGAGTCCTATCTGTGCTGCTGACTGAAAAACTTCAGCCTGAATTTTCAGGATGTTTTGTTTGATGCTCAGCTGTCCCCTCGCTGCAGTTCCATGGATTTATCCTTGACAATGCCCCATTGGCAGCAGCTCCCTGTCAGTGGGGTGCACCTCGTAATCATGGAGATGTATGCACGAGTTTAACTGCAAATAAATGCCACATTTGCTTATAGCTTGGTGTTTGCCTTTCCCATATGAATAAACATCCCTGGCTGCTCCTCTCAGTCCTGCCCACACCCTTGAGAAAACTTTCACAGCCTGTTTGCTGCCCTTGGCTCTCAGTTTGCTCTTTGGACACTTTTCTTGCCAGACTTTGCAGGTTTTTTCTGACCTCTGCTGATGGTCCAATGTGTTGTGGTTTAATGGTGTGTTTTACGAGGCAGCAGAAGCCTCAAAGCATCTACTCTTGCCTTGTTGTGTGTCGTGCCTCCCATCTTGGTGAGCTTGGATGTATCCCCATATGTCCAGTAATGAGCATGGGCTAATTGCCTAGGCAGATAGAAAAATAGATAGGTAATTTGTAGCTATTTAATTTTACATTAGGTGGAGGGATGTAGGGGCAGAGGCTAATGTTGTTGGCATTTCTTTTCAGGGTTGTTAACCAGATATGCTGCCTCTGGGGCATAACAATGCCTCCCTCGGTAGAGCTCTAATACTTTTATTACATTCTTATTAATTTAGCAATGGCCTAAAGTCTGTGAGGCACCTTCCAAGGCATGATCCCTGCCCTGAGGACCTTGCAGACTAATTCCAAAGCGTGATACAACCGGGGATTACTCAGTGAGAGCAAGGGCCTAATGGAGTAAGGAATGGTTTGTATTAGATAAATGGATAAGGATGAATCAGTGCAAGAGTTAATCACGTTGTTCCTCACAGGCACGTGGGGATAAAGCAGCTCCTCAGGAGATCTATGGTGTCTTTCAAGCAGGGACCAGAGCTGGAGGTGTCTCCTGTCTCCCAGATCCACATGAATGGCTGCTCTGGGAAGCAAAGTGCTCCACGTGCAAGAAGCAATGTCAGCAAATGCTCTGTCAACAATTCCTTGGCTGTAACCTCCAAAATGGGCCATGTCCTGTCCCCCAGAAACACCAACAGCTCTCACTCCACCTCCCCTCTTAGCCCTTTGGGGGCAGAGGGCTGGGGCAGGTTGTGTTATTTGGAGTGAAATCGTAAAGCTGCGTCTTATTGCCATAGATTTCAGCTTTTGGGAAGCCACAAAGTGATGGTCCCAAACAAAAGAGCCGTGCAGGAAGCTGGGAAAGGGCCGGAGGGGAGCGGGGGCTGGAAAAGGGCTTAAGCTCAGGGGTGGCCAAAGGGTCCCCCCACCCCCCAGCACCTGTCCTGCTGTCTGCAGCCTGCGAGCTGCCCAGCACGGCCATGGGACAGATGGGTCTGCAACAGCTGAGGGAGCTCAGGGCAGGCGGGATGAGAGCCAGCCCAGGAGCCCTCCCCTCGGAGCCCCGGGCTGCTGGGAGCCAGTGGGGAACATTTGGTGTCCATGTGGCATCTGGCAGCAGAGTTTGCTTCTCTGGCATTTCCTTTGGTGAAAGGAAGAGCAAAGCAATTCCTTTCCAAGCAGCTGCTCCTCTCCTCTGGGAGGGAACAGCATCCTCCTCCTCCCTGCCCTGGCCCTTTGGCAGGGTGCTGCATCCCAGCCCCCTAAATTAACACCCTCAGCCCCAGGTAAACATCCTTTACACTCATTTACTCGCTCATATTTTTCTACTACTGAGAAAAGAAAGCCTCTCTGCATCACTTACGTTAAAAATGAGTTGCTGTGGCAACTGGACGCCACACTTAAAGTGCTTGGCTCTGTCTTCTTGACATCATTGTTTGACTTCCAGTTGCTGGAGCAACAGATCTCTGGGAAGAACCAGTGAGGCTGAGGTTTCTTTCTTTCTTCCTCCACGTTGCTTTTCTTTGGGGCCCAAGAGCACCAGCAATGGTTTGCTTTTCACTGAAGACACACACACTGTTAACATATGATGGGAAGATGTCAGGCAGCAGCAGAAGGAATGGGGGTAAGGTCAAGGGCTCGTTACAATGGGGGAATTCCTACAAAACTGAAAAAAAGAGTGAGAGAATGAATGAGCCGTTATGTGTCCCAAGATCAGAGGGTTAGAGAAGTGCCTCCAGCACACTCAGTGTCAGGCATTGCCATGTAATACTTTTCTGTTGGTGGTTCTGAGCCCCAGGTTTTCCCAAAGCAGACACACAGCTGGGGTGACAAGCAGAGAATGTGAAATGCCATCAGATATAAGTCAACACCACAATGTAGCTCCTTCATTTCCTCTTAATGAAATATTAGACTTATAGCTTCCTTCCAAAAACTTTTTGTTGCTGTCCTTGCTGACTCTGGCCAAAGAGCAGCTGTGTAACCCATCTCGGATAACTTTCTGCTGCAGTGGGATGCAGGAGGGCATATGGGACAGCTGTTTACTTAATTATTGCTCTCTAAAAGCTGCCTGTCCTCCATGGTAATTGTTCAGGGCTCTGGCTGTAGCCACACAGGGTGGTTGGGGGTTCTGCCCGTTGGGTGCACCAATGTCCCCTTTGTCACCACGTTCCCACTGGTACAGGGGTATCTTGGTGATGCACTGGGACTTCAAGAACCAGAATAATGATCTTTGTCAAAATGCTTACAGCTAGCATTGCTCAGCTCCATTTTCACTGGGTTTGTGCACTGTGGTGGCTGATGACATCCAGCTCCTACCTCAGCACTTTGGGTGAGCTCACATCGTGGTCCTGCACAGAGCTCTTGGTGACACGTGGCTTCCCAGAATCATGGACTCCTAAAATGGTTTGAGTTGGAAAGGACCTTTGAGATCATCCAGTTCCACCCCCACTGCCACGGGGTGGGGTTTTTCTCTGGGATTAGTGCTTGCAAAGCTTGAGGGGACAACAGCTACTGACTCTCAGCCTGATGCTGAATTCCCAGTTCTCTAGGGCTGAGTTTTGAATATCTCCCTGGCAGGAGGCTGACCAGGTGTGGTGTAAAGGCCAGGGCAGGAAGGAGAGTGGAGGTGGGATGATGGATGCACTGGAATAAGTTCCTGGTGTTACACATTAATGAGTAATAAGTGAAATGTCAAAGGCAGAATTGGTTTTTGGCAAAGACTTTAACCTTAAAACCTTAATTATAAACTACTGCACTTTTAGTATGCTAAACATTTCTTTGATTACCTGATAACACAACCATAGGATTTCAATTTGTATCAGTAAATTAGGAGAGGCCTTAAGTGATGCCGTTGGATGGGCTAGGATCCATGAAATTTAAAGTGCAGTTTTTAATTGAAATGGATTTGAAGTTAAATGTTAATTTGGAAAACAAAATTTGAGAAGTAGTAATAAAATGATGTTAAATCTCTTGGTGTCAAGATAAAGGTAAAGGCAACTGTCATTAAAAGGTACTTCGACTCATGGAATCATTAAGGTTGGAAAAGACCTCCAGGGTCACCAAGGCCCACTGTTAATCCAGCACTGCCAAGTGCACCACTAAACCATGTCCCATGTCCCTCAATGCCACAAAATTATTTAAAAACCTGAGATTTTCTTGTTCTGAGAATTCTTGCTAAGGTATCTGGCTGTCCAGCTCATACCACATTTCCATATGTATACAAAAGTGCAAACTTTTTCACAATGAAGTTATGGTTTCAGTATTACACCCTCAATGCCCACAAAATACACAGAATTCAAATTAACAAATATACATGCCTCAAAGTCTACACAATGTCAGCCACAAGTATGCAGGCAAGAATGCTGGCTGCTAGAGCTTGGAGTTAGCTGTTAGTGAACATTTGTATGGTGCTCAGATAATTTGTTCTTTAAATGCCACACATGGTTCAGATGTGGTTTGAGGAGCTATAAAATGGGATTTCAAACTGGTTCTGTCCCCACTCTTAAAGCCATGGCTCAATTAGGGCTCAGATGCATCTCAGCTCTAGGGCTGGCATCCTGAGTCAGGGGTTTGTGACTAGCTGGGGTTTGTGGGAGCTGAAAGGCACGGATGCAGCTGCTTATTAGTGAATTTGTGCACGTGCCAGTCTGCAGTGAAATGTACTTGAAATAACCTATCCTAGATGCCTCTATGAGGATGATGGCCCTGATGATTTAGCTATTTCGGTTCCAGCTTGAATTATTCATGTATTTGAAAACACTCATGAATTATTTGTGTTTTCGCTAAATATATAATTTAAAACCCCAAATCCTTCCGACAAAATATAATATTTATTCATTTCTCACTGCTCTGATGTGCTGCCCCTTCCCTGAGACAGCCCTTCAGCCAGAGGCTCGTGGGGAGATGCGGAGTCAGGGCACAGTGAAGGCATCAGCATCCCTGCCTTGACCTGTGCCCACAGGGAATCAGCCCCTGTTGCAGCAAGAAAAAGGAAGACTTATAAAACTTAGATCTAGCCCCAGCTTGTTTTCTTTAACTTCTGGGCTCTGGGTTTTGGGGAATGGTGACTGTCTCGCACACAAGGGTTTAGGATTTAGAGGCTTGCTTCCACAAGCTGACACACCTGGATTTAAGGTGCCCAGCCGTGGATCAAAGGAGCTTGATCCCTGTGATGGAAACTCCTGATCTGGTACAAATTCACCACCCGGTTCAAATGCATTCGACAGCTTTGTGACATACCTTGATCCTGGGAACCTTTCTGCCCAGTCCAGAGCTGTGTGTCAGCTTCAGATTGACATAATGTGGCCAGCTACCTCAAAGCTGCAGCACATCACATCATGTGCTCAGGCTAATTCAGCAAAAATGTGTTTGTGCTTGATCCAGATCGAATCTGTCCTGCCACGAAACCTCAGAGTGGAGCAGATGTGATATTAATAGATGTGCAACCACAGCCTGAGCCTCTCCCCCTCCCCAAACATCTGCAGAGAGGGGGGAAGGCAGAGCTGGGAGGAGGCATCCTGCAGGGACAGCGCTTCTGCTCTCGTTTAACTGTGTGAACTTCCCAGAGCTTACATTAATTTTAAAGAAAGCACTTTGGCATAACTGACAAAAAATCTCGTCCCTTCACCTCGGGGGTTTTGTTTCTTCCAGGGAAAGTTTGAGTACCTGCTCTCTAATAAAGCATCTTAATATACCATGTGGTTTTTATCTTTTTTCTTTTCCCTCACAGCTCCTTTACTGCAGTAAAACTGGCACAGTAACAGTAGTTTTCTCACCTCTTTGGGCTTCATATTATCTTAATGATCTTGAACATAATATTGGCCTGAACTGCCCAGTGCCACTGCTGAGGCCTTGAAAAATGTCCTTTCCATTTGGTTGCTTCTGAGAGACCAAGATCTGTGTTCTTCCCTAATTAAAAAAAGTAAAAAAAAAAGCCTCATAGTTTTCCATGAGATTCCCTGGTCTTTTTGCTTTTACATTGACACTACATTTCCAGCAGAAATCTTTCATTTCTGATGCTTCTGTCATAAGACTTTATATTTCCCCCCCCCCTCCCTATTAGCTGATTAATGTGCTTTCATTTTGTCTAAAGTGTGTGTGTGAGTGTGTGTGCGTGTCCTCAACAAAAGCCTTTTCTCTCTTCATCTCTTATGTTCTGGGACTGAGGCCAAGTTGTGATTGTAATAATGTAATCTCTCCTGAATACTTGAAGTGATGGGAAAAAATGAGATTTTGAAAATGAAATAGATTAATCTATACAGCTAGAGGGGGGAAATAATGCATTTTAATTAGCTCTTGAGAGTAATTTTCCTTAAAGTAGTACAAGCCAGGTGTGCAAAAGTATTCTCCTGCCTTAAGAGTGTGGTTTCTCCTTCTGGAGTCCTTGGAAGAGATGGTGACAAGTGACAAGTTCATTTGGGATGCTTCTGTTGAAGGGATTGAACATAAGGTAATGGGACCTGATTTTATAGAGGCTGCACTTAAGGATCTATCTGAAAATCAAGCTCCTCTCCCCCTAAAAATGCCTCAAACCGTGAAGCAGCTGCTCACTTCAGCTCACAGGAAGACTTTTTTGTGTGCTGGTGCACACAGGGGAAGGGTGATTTATCAAGTTGTTTTATTTAACTTTTGTTCAGGATGAGATCATTCCCTAAAAGGTGTTCACAGTTTATTCCCTTGCTGGCTGGGGCTGCTGTCTGTTCTGCAGGCAGGAGGGCAGGGAATGAGGGAGTTTTTCACCAGGCAGGGGCCCGGGGCTGTGTTGGAAGAGAAAAGCTGTAACTCATGGTGTACCTGCTCCTGCTCTGCCTGCTTGGGAAATGAAAAATCACTTGTCCATGGTGTGGTGGCTGTGCCCAGTCTCACAGTCTGGGCTGGGAGAAGACACCCAGGCAGTGGCTGGTGGGCAGCTTCCATGCAGCCAACATACTCCAGTGACTTTTGATTGTCAGACAATGCTCATTATAACCCTTAGTTATGAAGCCACCTTAAATATTCACCCTAATTAATTTTTCTCTGATGGTGAAGGAGCAGTTTTCTGATGGTACAGCAAATAAAGTGTTGTGACCGGGGCTGGAGAAGTGTTCGATTCATTGATAAAGATGTTTATTCAGAGAATCATGGAATGGTTTTGTTTGGAAGAGATTTTAAAGACCATCCAGTTCCAACCCTTGTGCCATGGACAGGGGCATCTTCCGCTAGACCAGGCTGCTCCAACCTGGCCTTGAACATTTCCAGGGATGAAAAAGTTCAGGCAATTTTTGGCTGATTAAGTCTGGTCTTTTCCTCGAACCACCCTCACTTCTCCTGTTCCATCTGCATAACAAAAATCTCCCTTCCTGGGGTGCTAACAAGCTCCTCAACCTCCTCTTTCAGCCCTGGTCTACAACCAGCTGCAAAGGACACATGATTTTAGAAAATGTGCTGTTTTACCTCAGTCTGAGTTTTATATTCCAGCCAGGCATACTGAAATTTTTCAAACTTCCTTTTCAATCAGTCACTTTGGCATCGTAATGGCTTGGGTTGCTCTTTTCTTAAGTCTGTTTTAATTCTTTAACTTTGTATTTTAGCAGCAAGTTGCCTTGAATTTACAGTTCCTGTTGAATTCCTCTATGAATAGCACCTAGGTTTCCTACTCTGCAGCTGCAAACAAGGTTTAAAAGCTTTTGGGATTTCTTGGCAGCTAATAACTCCCAGACTCCAGCATAGTTCATTTTCAAAATGTTTCTCATGCTTCAATCTGGACAGCGTTATGCAGGTCAGGGAATCCTGTCAGACTGGGGGCCAGGGGAGGATGTTCCATCAAAAGCTTTTTTGGCAAATTAAAGGGGAAAAAAAAAGAAGGCCAAAAGGACCTTTAGGAATACTGCTTAATATCCTTTCCATCCAAAATAGGAAAAGCACCTGTAACTGATGCCAAGCACAGGACAAAATAAATAAATAAAAAAAAAAAAAAAATCCCCAAGCAAGGACCTCCAACTGGAAATATTTCCTGAATGATCTCACTGAGAATCCCGTAAGTGGCTGGATCAGTTTTCGGGAAAAGGGAACATGGGCTTGAGCTCCGTACTGAAAGACAAGAAAAAGCTTCAGGAAAAAAGAATGAGCCAAAGCCAGATGCAAGCTGTCAGAGGTGCTGGGATTTTTTTCATTCCTGATTGGGACCTTTTGACATTTGCACCGAAAATGTCACAGGAATACAGCAAGACTTGAGGTGAGGGAGCTGGTCTAAAAATTGACACTAAATGATGCTTGTAGCTCTCAGCTTGTGCCCACCCTGGCACAGAGGCGGGGCTGAAAGGTGAATTTTATCTTTCCAGACCTGTGTCAGTGTGTGAGGGATGTGGCAAGTGATGGGTTGGGCAGCAGAGGACTTGTTTAGTGTCACCTTGGACTTGAGCAGTTCATTCAGCTCTGCTGTGTGGTAAATGTGGATAGGTTTGGTGACAAAACATTTCTAGGCTCATGCCCTCAGCTAAATTTCAAGTTTCTCATTATTACAGACTGGCACTTTTAGCAAGAACATCAAGCTCATCACCAAGTTGGGGTTTGTCCTTAACTCTGAGCGGATCTTTGCTTGTGTCTGACCTAGAGTCAGATACTGTCTCTCCTTTTTAATGATGTGTCTGCAATTAGTATTTATTTTAGATTTCATCAGTCAGTGCCTGTCAGCTAAAACCTCAGTAATTATGATCTTGTTGTCAGAGAGAAAGGAAATTAAAACTCATGAGGTCACACCAGGGCTGTGAGTCCGCTCTCAGTGTATTTGGGATCCTGGGCAGGACTGAGTGCATTTAGGGTCGTGACCCAGAGAAAAATGCAACAAGGTTTTTTTCTGTATATTTGGGCCAAACTGAGGCACTAAGATACATTTGGATTGGTATTTGCACTTAGCAAAACACCTGCTCAGAGCTGGATTTCACTGTTCAGATTTTTTGTGACTCGTCCTTGGTTTCGCTTCTGCTCTTCTTCATTTGTCCCTCCAAAGAAGTTAAACTGGATTTATCCAGAGATCCTGGATGTATCCTGGGATCCTGGATATATCCCGAGATCCAAAGTCCACCAGCCTTTGCTTCCAGCTGCACTGGAAATGTTGCAAGGCATTTTCTTTTACAGGTTAAGAAATATAAGACAACTGGATCATACAGATCAGATGTTTTCAACCTGTAAATTGCAAAGGAATAGGAGAGGCCTCCCTCCTATTTTAACTGCCAGGAAAAAGAGTCCTGAAATCTTTCTTTTCCATTGCAACATAGGCTTATGAGATAGAAGAGACTGAGACCTGCCAAAGTAAATCCTCACTGAGAGCCTGCTTGGAGCTTTGGAAAAGATCTGAAGAACTTAATCTGAGTTGAATTAGTTTGCCTAATCCTAGTGATAATTTGGCTGGAGGTGTTCACTCCTCTCAGATACACTGCAGGCTGCATCCTGTAGTACTTAGGCACAGATTTTACAAGAACAGAGAGTCTCAGGGAACTTCCACACCACCATGTGAACACCTTCAGCTCGCCAGACTGATGCACTTCATCAGAGTGGACTTTTCTGTCACAATAGGATGGCTGGATGTGAGGTACAAGCCTGCAACTGCAGGTCTGCTTAGCAGGAGAAGTAATGCATGTGCCATATGGTAGAAATTGATGTCTGGTAATAGATGTTTCATGTATTCCAAGAACAACATTTGCTCCAATTGAAAATTCATACTCTTTAACTCTTTTTTAGCCTACAGCTTGATTTTAACTTGAGCTTTTTGCTCAATTTAAGGCTCTGCTTTCTCTGAGATTCCACAGCATCCATAACGAGTACTACACCCTTTCTCCACAAATACTCTCTGTGGGCTCAGCTTCACATGTCCCTTCATCCCTGGTGCCCTGCTGGGAGGGCTGCACCGTGCTGACAGCTTGTAATGAGCTGCAGGAACCCAGGGCAGAGAGGGCTGCTTTCCATGGGGGAGGGCAAGCTTATCTCTTAATTTCCAATCTCAAAAATATTCTGGGGTCCTGGGAGATGAGGGGCCTGTGTGTGTAAATGTAAAAAATAATTCCAGCAGTGTTTCTGGCAAGTGGAGGTGATAGAAACACCATGGCAGAACCATTCCATGGTGAAGATCTGGTTGGAGAGGGCATTTCTGTCCCAGGCTCAGTGTGCTCCAGCACTGTGCCCATCTCACTGAATGCTTATGTAGGAGAAACAGAGGGAAGAGGCTCCAGCATTACTGAATAGCTCAGTATTTTATTGCATTTGGGGTTTCATGGTCAGATATTTCATTTTAAAAAACCCAAACAACTTTTTTTTTTTTTTAATAACTTACAGTATTTAGTTGTAAAACAGTAAGTTACTTATTGGGAAAATTAAAGGAACCGAAAAGAAAAATTACTAAACAATTTGTAAGCCTCAGAGTAAGGCTGAATCTTATTTTCAGGAGAGATGTGATCCTTACGTACTTCATAAGAATGACCCTGGTAAGTTCTTTCTGCATAATTTAAACCTGAGTTGGCTCAGCCATAGCAATGCTTCACTCTTTTTGGGTATCTTCAGTGAAAATCACCTCTAAATTATCCTTTAGGAACAAATGTGGAAATGCAGTAATGTCTGGGGTGGAGGATGAACAGTGTTCAAACAATGCTAGAACTGCTCAGCACTGAGCTTTCCTGCTCTGGAAATTCACAAAAATACCATATTTCTCTGAAGCTTTTAGGGGCATGCAAGGTACCAGAATATGCTCAGTGGGTTTAGGAATAACCATTCAAACCCTGACTGCAGGACTGACTGGGGTCTCCTCAGAGATTTATACACTGATTTATCAAGGGGAAAGTGTTCCCCACTGCTCCCTGACCTCTCCAAGCCTGTCCAGGAGGAAAGGGCATCTACCAAACCCCTATGCTAGGACCTGGGGGATACTTGGAGATATGGATACCTTCAAAAGCAGCTGGGCTCTGGGTATAAGATAGGCAAGCAAAGGTCTTCACCTAGGCACAATAGTCCTTCAGCTGCTCCACACATGATATTGAAAATATATATAGAATCTAGAACACAGCTAATACAACACATAAAATACAAATTCATAATATATATAGTATGTACATGTCCTGGACACAGTTACACTTTTCCCTCGGGCACGTTTCCTTGTCTTCCTCCCTGTACATGACTCTGTTCAAGCTGTGCCACTTGAAGTGCATTTGTGTGGGTCTTGTGAGGCCTTTTAATTCCAGTGGGGCAAAGGACCACGTGGCTCAGAGTCCCATCAGACAGAGTGGCAAAAGCTTTATCTGGTGAAGTCCAGGGGGCCACAGCATTGGTTCAAAATGAGGGAACGAAAACAGAGCAGAGAATTGCAGCCAATATGTTGGAAGAGACTCCAAGAAAATAGCAAAGCTGCCTTTTTGTACGGACAAGACACGTTAACTGGACAATGGACTGAGGAAGCACACCTTCATTTGTAGAGACAGACTTTATCCAGCGTTGTCTCCTTTCTCCTGGGCTGGCACATGCCTGTTTTGGCTGGTGCCAAGGGAAGATGCAGGGCAGGTCCTGGGCTTCTGTGACAGCCCTGAAGAATGTAACTATCTGTACTTTGTGATACACAAATCACATGTGGCAGCAGAGGGAGGTTTTCAAGTCTCCTTTTCCACCATTTAATGGAACTCTGGCTGCAGCAAAGGGAACAGAGTCCTGGGGCCTCTTCTCATGTCTGGCTGTTTTGCTGGAGCAATACTTAGGATGCACAGACCCATTTTTTCCCCAGCTATAAGGGGAAGAGAAATGTAAGGGGAGAGGGGACTGCTGGTAGGAAGGAGAAAGCCTGCATATTTATCCTTCGTGATCATATAAGCAGCCCACACTTATACAGGTTATAGGTGTTGGCTTCTCAATTTTAATATGATGGGAAGCTGCCTAGAATGATGGATGACCTCCTTTAGTGGAAGAATGCTTTGTGTAGCTGTAGTCATAAATTCATATCTAAATCTCCAACAAACTGAAAGGTACTTTCATCTGCCTGAGGAAGATGATGTTGATATTTTTTTTCCTGAACCATACTGTTTCCTATCAATATAAAATCTCTACAGTGAAGGAGGCTGTGAAGAGAGTTGCTTGTGCTGAAATACAGTTCTGTGGGAGCTATTTCATATTCTCCTGAAACTAGACAGGACTGCCATCCAGAAATGAGCTGCTGGAAAATACCCTCTCCCCAAAACACCAGCTGGTGTGTCCTCCTGCAGTCACTCTCTGATTTCTACCTTGACTTAACCAGTCAGGCCAGTCAGTGCTGGCAGGCTGCATTTTCCTGTCACTCTTCCCAGCCCTGGGATGAGATGAGTATCTGCCTGACCGTGGCACAGGGAAGAGCAGGTTCCAGGGCTCAGAGCCTGCAGATGCACAGATAAAGATGAGAGGACATCTGGTCTCACCCGCAGCCTGTGAGACGGGCTCTTGGCAGAGGTTTCTGAAGTGGCTTCAAGTGGGGAGGAGGGAGGGGCCGCTGGATCATCCTCCCTTCTTTTGAAAACGCGGGAGGGTCCTGGGGAGAGGGCTGGGCAGGGGAAGCTGCCAGATGTGAAGGGATGCTCAGCCAAAGGGAAACTTCCAAAGGCTCAACCTGACCTTCAGGGGTGTTCCCATGCGAAGCTTTCCGACTGGTCTCTCTCCTCAGCGTTGCTCCCAATCAGAATTATTTTCAGGCTAGTGGTACACTGCCCCACCCTCAGCCCCCACAGCTTGCACGTATCAACCAAAGATATGCAAGTTTTGGCTTTTTGTCAGGTTCTTGTTATTTAAAGAAAGAATAATCTCAAATAAGCACAATCTGTGATCGATCCATAAAGACACTTCAAGGTTGTGTTGTCTGATAAGCACAAATAGAGATTGACTATCTAAAATTCATATATCCCCCTGAAACCCCCCAGCTCAGAAGTACAAATATCTCTCACACACAGAATCACCTAGGGTCAAATTCTCTGCTGGTGTAAACTGGCAGAAATCCATTGACTTCTCCCATAAATCAATTTAATTAAAAGTGTCTTCTGATGTGTCTTTGTTTAGCAATAATGTTAATTTGAGAAGGTGTGATGGCAAGAAAACAAATCCCATTACATCCCCTCTCTCCAACCCTCTGGCTAAATTCTGTTTGTAAAGAAAATATTTATTTTTTAAAACCGGAACAATAAATGTATTGTTCACAAGAAGTCTTTTGTTCTGTCAATAGATTCACTCAGAAGAAGCGTATCTGAGGTTGTGTATTGGAGAGGGAGGAGAGAAAGGGCCAATTCACAGGTATAAATTGCCCATAAACGTAGGGACAATGAGTTCACCTGATAAAATCAGACCACCCTCCCTGCAAAATTATACCTGAAGCATAAAAAAATTAGTACTTTTTGAACTTCTGAGATGCTGTGATTTATTTAAGAACGTTTTTCTTTTATGTTTTCTACAAATCTGACTATTCCACCGGGACTGCCCCATTAGGCTCAATTCAGCAAAATGCTCCCGAGCTTAAACTCACCGGCAAATCACTTAAACACATGCTTAATTTTAGGCAAAGGCTTAAGTCTCAGGCATTCAAACCATTCATGTGTGATTTATTCCTGTCCTTTTGGAGAGCAGAAGGAATGTAACTTGGCCAATCCACAGCCGATAAGGAGGCAAAACCAAAGTGACAGACCGAGGTGTTGGGAAATATTTGCTTGGCTCTGAACTTGTGTATTGGCTGGAACGGGTTCAGATGTTTCCTTGAACTCTGTGGGGAATCCTCATGGGTTTTTTCCTGCTTTTCACATGGGCTTTAGACAACACGAGGGCTCCTAAGCCCCAGGTGCTCTCGCTCAGCACTTGACAGCATGTAACACATCGGGACTGCTTTGAGAAAGAAGTTGGGACAGATGGGCAGCCTGCTGGATCGCTACGGCTGTCAGGGGTCAGCTCTCAAACTGGGCTCTCTCAGCCTTCAGTGCATCTGTGATTCTAGATTACTTAAACTCTATGGAATATGTGTCACGAGCATTTTCTCACATTTATGTCCTGCGGGATCTCCCAAAACCCTGAAATGCGAGGTGTCACTATGCCAGTCTTGTTTGTCACCTACCAAGACAGTCCCAAAAGCAGGTGGTGCTGGAGACTGTCACCGCGGTCATTCTTCTAAGCACCCTTGTGATCATCTCCTTTCCTCTGGAGAAGGAGCCATCGAAGCTGCGCCCTCAGGTACCAGGTTAGAGCACTCGTGCCTCCGCAGAATGACACAGGATGTTTGCACTGCACTTCCTTCTGGGTTTAGCCCGCCCTGGATCTCTCCCTCCTCGGGAGGAACTGTCTCAGAGCATCCCACGGCTCCCAGGTGCTGTAACCGACGGGATCACCCAGTGGTTTCCAGCAAGAAAGTCCTGGGATCCTGGCGACTAAAGGAGAAACTTGGGGGGAAATCCAGATATTGAATAGTTACTTTGTTCAGGAGACTAAAGATGTAGTGAGCTAGTGCAAGGGTTTTCTTGGAAGTGCAGGAGGCTTCAGCTCCCCCTGACTCTGTGCATGGTCACAGCTCATCACCTCCTGCCTCTGCTCCCGAGGAGATAAGGGCTACCTATTCCTTGATCCTCACTTCTGCAACCCTCCCTGAATACAAGGGTGCAGTTCTTCCATGCATGAGAAAGAAGCCTCTGTCAGTGCTGCTACAGTGAGATCATCCACTGAAACCGTAATTGCTTAATTAAATTCATTTTTCTCGGATGTTTCCCTACATTTTTCTGGATGTGTTGAGCTGATGAGTCCTGTTCACTTCCTGAGATGTTTATAGGCTGTAATAAAGAATATGATGGACAATTTTGTCCTTTGAGGGCAAGGATTTAAATTTTAGCCTGTATTAGCTGAGGATATATTGGGGGATAAGCTAATATTTCTTACATAGAAGTCTTTGATTTGATCCAAAGCACCTTAGTTTACAGAGTTAAACATTACTGCTGGAAATTATTTCAAATTTGCACAACATTGAATCCTAAGAATAGTTCTGAATTGAGCTTAAAACTAGTGTGCATTGAAAACTTTTGGGGACTGAAAGAGGGAAAAGAATCAGAAAGGGATAAAAGAGAAAAGACTGCAGGAGCTAAGACAAAGAAAGACAATCCCTTCATCACCTGAATAAAACCTACTAAGTGTTGAAATGAGGTCGAAAGATATTCGCTGAGACTGTGAAGTAGAAAGGCAGCAATTATTTCTTTGGAAAGCCTCTCTTAAGGACTTAAGCAGAAGCCTGGAGGGGGCTGCCTCCAGCTAGAAGGAATTGCCCCTGGCTTTACCAGGAGAGAGGGAAAGAAAGGAAGCAATTACCCACTGAACAATGGCGCGTTAAGGAGCTCCTTTCTGTTTCCAAACCCAAGCTCCCTCCCCAGTGTGAATTCCAGCTGGGAGAGAGGAGGAGAGGGCCCCGTGGGAGCAGCAGCTGCAGGCGGGGAGCCCCTCTCTGCTGGCTGGGACAGCCCCGGTGGACAGCGAGGAGATGGAAACCCTCTGAGGATGCTCATTCCTTCAGGGACGGGTAGCTGGAATAGGGTTATACTGTGGACCCACTTTTTGCAAGCCTTCCTTCATCAGATGGTAACAGAGGAGGTTTAGATTGGAAATTCGGAAAAAGTTATTCACAGGAAGGGCTCTCAGGATGCCCAGGGAAGGGGTGGAGTCACCATCCCTGCAGGGATTTAAAGGACATGTGGATGTTGCACCTGGAGATATGGTTTTGTGGTGGGCTTGCTGTGCATTTAGGCACTAACCCACCACTTAACTGGTGGGTTAGTGGCTAAATCGGGTGATCTTAGAGGTCTTCTTCAACCTGAATGATTCTGTAATTCCTATTCCTCTCTGCACTGTCTCCTCCACACCTGCTCATCCACCCAAACTCACCCCTCTGCTCCTCAGGAAGTTAGGAGGAATTGAGGAGGATTAGTCAAACAAAAAAAAAAAAATGGAAATCCTGGGCCCATTTAGAAAAAAAACACCACTTTTTAAAACTAGAACTCAAATCAAACCATTGCAGTCCCCCTCTCAAACCTGCCCTGCCATCAGGGCACGTTGCAGAGCATCTTGCCTGCAGCAGAAAGTTGCTGGAGTTTCAGGCATTGCTACAGTGAGATCCTTGGTGGGTGAAATAAATCAGCAGCACACGTGTCCCAGTGGGAAGGGCAGAGAGAGGAGTTAGAGACAGGAGGTCCTTCCAAGCTCCACCACCCTTCCAGGGCAGGGGGAAGGAGGGACTGCTCTGTTCACTGCCCAGCAGGGAACACTGAGGGGCTTTAAAAACACACAGACCCCCACACACACATTCTCTTGATGGCTGCACCTTGGCTTTCCAGGAGCAGGGGATTCACCCATCTCCCTGGTTCTCCAGCACTTGGCTGTGCAGGAACAACCCATGGCATCTGTGTGTCAAGCTGAGCACAGGGAACAGCTGGAGCCTGCTCTGTTTTATGAGGTCTGTAAAGCTCTTGTGGGTGCTGGCAGCGTCTCTGCCCCTCCTCTCCCACCCCAGCCACATCTCCCCCTCCTCCCACAGCCAGGCACCCAGCCTTGGCCTCTGGCCTCGGGGCTGTGCACAGCTGGACAATATTTCTGGGCTGCTTGAAACAGCCCATTCCCACTGCCTTTCTCAGCCAGCCTCGTTCCTCTCTGTGTATGACCTTAAACCTTTCTTCCTGTTCTTCCCCTTACTGCCTTTTTCTTATGCTTTGCCTTCCCTGACCTGTTTCTGCACTTTTCCTCTCCCCATACTTTTGCAATTAGGTCAGAGGGATGCTTTCCCATCTCTAGGACACTTATTTCCAGTTGTCATCTGTGAGTGGTGTTCTGCCTCCCTCAGATTCTCTTCCCAGATCCATATTTCTGTCAGGGTTGTACAAAGACATTTCTGCAGCCACAGGTTGGCCTGAGTGGCTGGAGGGGTTTGATTATCTGGGTGGAAACCACCCCAATGCCTCGGTGCTCTGTGTGCACCCTGCACTCCTGCCAGGCTCCTGGAGGCTGCTGCCTCGCATGTGTCAGAGGGTGTTATTCCCCCTTCATTCTTCTCTGGATAGAGCTGACTTCAAAGAGATTCTGTTCTTCATATCTGCAGGTCAAAACACTTGAGAAAATGATGCCAGCAGGGTTTTCCCTGCAGTGTCTGTGGGTCAGGAGGTCAGCAAGGAGACTGGTTTTGTTCCCTGGTCAAAGGGAACTTGTTGCAGTCCCTCTTGGGGCTGCAGGAAGAGGGATGATGGGAAAACCAGCCCAGGCAGGGCTTCAGTGCCCCCAGGGACTTCAGTGTCCATCCAAGCCAGAAGAACCTGATGGATGAAATGTGGATTTTGAGATCATCTAACAAAGTGATCTTGATGCTAGTGGAAGGTGTCCCTGCCCATGGCAGAGGGGTTTAAATGAGAGGATCTTTCAGGTCACTTCCAACCAAAACTCTTCTATGACTCCATGTTTCTAGGCAACAACCTGGATATTGGTGTGGATGCAGCCACTGCTGGGCATCAGTGCTGCCAGTCCCTGATGTTTTCATGTCCTTTACAGCATGAGTCTGTTCATCCCTGTGGAACAATGGGCCAGACCTCTTGAGTCCCATGAGCAGATTTCTCCTCCAGTCATGCTGTGAAGCCTGAAGTTGGCACTATTTGTCACCTGAGCCATGCTTTGGGGTCTACTGGTGGAGTGGATCTGAAGACAGCGAGGGGTTTGGGTAGGTGTGGGGAGGGTGAGAGCAGGTCACAGGTGAACCTACCCACAGTTGGCTCCTCTCTGCTCTCTGTTGGGAAGGGTCATTGGAATAATTAAAGTCCCAGAGCTCAGGTGTTGAGCTGATGCCCCTGCTCAGAGAGAACACATATACCCACCCAGCCCTGGGGACCTGCAAATTGTGGCTCATCCTCTGTGGCTTCCCCAAGGTAGGATTGTGCCATGCTTTTGCTCATAGGTCTCTTTTTTCACCTGGGACAGGACTGCTGCTCTGTTGTCCTGCCCATAGCTGGGAGTGAGCAGCAGAGCTCGAGTGCAGGCGTGTGTGGCTCCCCTCTGCAAGCTCCTCTGCCTGGCAATCCCTAATCCTGATAAAGCACCATCTGGGCTGGAAGTGTGTGAATATCCAACACGACAGCACCTCACATTCTTTCTTTATGCTTATTAATAACAAGCTGTAAAAATAGCAGTCAGACAAGATGAGATCATAAGGCTGATCGTGGGATGCCATATGCTGTCTGTTTTACTGGGGGAGACACACAGAGGAGACCTGTGCTCTCCTGCCAGAGCAGGGTGGGGCTGGGGGCAGCAAGGGGTCTATGGGCTCTATTCTTTTTAGGATAAACCATTTAGGATAAACAGAGAGGCACTGCTGGAAGTTGTTGAAAATCTCTGAGTCTCTGAGGAGCACCAGGTCTGTGGACAGGACAATTATCCCATGGGTTTGTGGTGGCTTTATCTGGTTGTGCCTCCAGCTGCTCTGTCCTGACCACATATCTCTATTTCTTTGAGGTGATGATACCTTAACAGAAACCAAAGATTTAGATTTTTCCTTTTTTTTTTTTTTTTTTTTTTTTTTTTTTTTTTTTTTTTTTTGACTCTCTTTACTGTTAAGAGTTGAAAAAATGCAGATAGAAAATGCTGGGCCCATTTATGCTTGTACATGCTTCAAAAAGATGATGTGTATCTTGGCCAGCTTTGGAATAGCAACATTTTCTGTGCTTAAAGGAATGATATTTCCAGCACCTAGCAGTGTCCTATTTGTCTTTCAGAATCCTCTGGCTGGGAAGTGTTAGTGTAGATTAGGGCTCTTCAGACTTCGATAGCTCATGGACAACAATGCTGTGTCAGTGAAGTGTGAAGGGCAAGAACCTGCACCATGCTGACCCAGGCCAGGGTGTTGTGATTTCTTTTGCTTTGGGGATTTGCCTGTGTTACATCTGAGCTCTGGTTCGTGGCAAACTGGAGAAATAAACTCTTTCCTCTGTTTAAGGAATTAATTTTCTAACTCAGAGTGTTGCTCCCTTGGTAACGCCCCGGGCTGTGGAGCTGCATGTTCTGCAGCCCCTTGTGCTGGTGCATCTGTGCCTTGCCAGGGGAGCTGTTTTTGGGGGGTTACTCTAATACCCAAACCAGCCTCAACGAGGCTCAGATGCCAAATAAACCTTGCACAACCAAGAGCAAGTGGGACCTTGGGTAATATCCCCTCTGCTGTCCCAGGATGCGTGCATGAGTCATTGTCTGGAAATCCAGGTGGCCAGATGTCCTCCAGATCCCGCTGGGCTGCCGCGGCAGAAGGGGCTCCTCAGCTTGCCTGCTGCCTGCAGAGGTTCCTTAGAAGTGTTATTTCTAGTTCTGGCTTAGTCCATGATTTTGGAGAATTTCTTCAGAATTCTTTGTGCTCATGGCAGAAAAATCACTGCTGTTTTGCTCTGACAGAGAGTGGAAGCGTCACCTGAGAGTGGAGAGTCAGTGCTCTGTGAAAGTGGTCAGGACTGAGGCTGGTGGTACCGTGAGGATGAGAAAAATGAGAATCCTTAAGGAAAAGCAATCTTACAGGGGTAAGAGGGCCACAAAAAACCCACCCCAAGCAACTTGCTGGAACTTTGTAGGATTTTTGGTGATCCCTGTGTAACTTGCCGCATCTGGAGCAATGCGTGACCTTTGTTCTCCAGGTGCGGGTGAGGAGCTCGCACATCCCCCGGCAGCGAGCCAGCACTTGTGGGGCCGGCCCTGGGGGAGGCATCTGCAGCAGCTGGGTCCATCTCTGCCCCCCACCCTGCTGGGAGGGAAGGGGGCTGTTGTCACAGCTGCCCGCAGCACTCGCTCTCCAGCTGCTTTTGGCTGCCGCGCTGGTGGCTTGCAGGGAGCAGAACCAGGGACCGCTGCGGGCCCCCGCTCCAGACAGCTGTGGAAAGGCTCCTTTGGGTTTTCCCAGTGCCAAAGGCTTTTATTTCTTAGCACAGCATTAATCTGAGGGCTCTGCCCCTCTCTGTTCCCCTCCAGCCCATGGGCTGCAGGCTCCAAGTGGACGATGTTGCTGGAGAGTTTGTCTGGAGTTTCAGGAGGGAGGCACAGTCCTGCCTTGGGCTCTGGGTTGTGCTGGCTTTGCAACCAAGATGGTATTCTTTAATTAAAAAAAAAAAAAAAAAAAGGTTTATTTTTTTCATGACTTTTCAAATTGTTCCAAAGCCTGGTGGCAATAAGAAATGAGGACATAATATTGCTTTTAGACAGTGACACATGAACGTTTGATGAAAAATCAGTAAAATAACTAGTGTTGAATTTAATAAACTCTTTAAAAAGCTGTGAAACACCAGGGAGTCCTCTTTTGACGAAGATCATTGTCTTTCCAGAAGGAAAAGCAGATTTCTGAGGAAAAAGTGTGACTAGATCTAGTTGGTAACTTGTTGGCCATGAAGAGAGGTTTCTCTCTCTGCCTCAGAACCACCTCCATCCTTCCCCATAGCCCTGGGCTGAGCTGTGCCATGAGTGTGCAACTGAATTCCATCAGCCTTCATAGGTCAGGCAATTCTCTTCCTTCTTGAAGAGGCAAAATCAGCCAAAGCCTTCAAATTCTGTTGTTGTGAGGAATAGGGAACTGCAAGGAGCAGCTTTGCTTTAGGGCAGCTCCTCCTCATCAGTGCTGTTATCCCATGGGCATTGTTCCTGCCTGTGCCCACCTTGGGGGCTCTATAGATTAGGGCTCCATAAAGCACTGCCATGCTCCAGGATCAGGGCAGAAAACCCCTTTTTGTATCTGTCCCTGAAGGAATCTTGCTGGAAGGTGAATCAGGGCAATGACTCTGCAGGAGCCTGTTGTAATTGCCAGATTTAAGATGTTGGGCTCTGGATAAATCTTAGCTTTTGCTTTGCTGGGCTAATTCAGGCTTGAAAACTGAAGTGACAGCTTATAGCCAGGCTTTTCTGTTTGGCTTGTCCAAGATTGTGGATGTGTGTTACGTGGCTAAATGCAAATAAGCTGCTCCCAGAAAACACAGTCACACAAGTGCTAAACTTATTATCTGCATAGGCTGATGGTGTGAGCGACTGGAGACCACATAAATTACCTTTTTTCTGCTCAGAGTGAAAGTGATACTGGTGCTGTAGTCCCTGACAGTAAGGAATGACTCTTTCTGGTTGGACAGGTTTGATTGGCTGCTAATTTACTCTCCCTCCTCTCATAATTCAGCACAGCTTTCTTGATGCGCTCTGCCAGCTCCCCCCAATTTGCTGCTAGGAGGATTTTCATGCAAGTGAATTGTGGATTCCAGTTAAAACATGTACTGAGCACGCTCCTGCTTGATGGCTCTGTGCTTAGATGTCACAGGAAGAGACAGTGTTTTGTATAACTGCAAGAAAAATACCATGTTCTAATTAGTGTAATTTATAGTCCCTTGCAGGCTAAAACAACAGCTGATGAGTCATGGAAGTTACTTCTTCTGACACTTGCTGAAAGAAATGTTATTTTAGCTCCCATGGTTTTTGGGGAGGGGGGAGGAACAGGGTGTGGAGGGTCTGAAATGCCTCACCCCCTCTCCAGCACCTACCTCCTGCAAAGTGTTTCCTGTTTAAGGATTTCTGGAGTGGCTGCTGTGCAGTGAGGGATCACTGATTACGGCCATGTCTAATTATCAGCCATGGTGGATCCCAGTTTGAGTGTTTGTGTCTGAACTGGAGCTCCTGAGCCCACTGTGGTTGCTGGGACAGGAGGTTTCTGTAGCTGCAATGGTGTCAGTGTTGAGTTTGTAGCTGAGCAGGCAGAAGGATGAGCCCTCAAGGCCCCCTGTGCTCCACCTGGGCACTGGAGCGTTGTGAACATACTGTGGGCAGATGAGGGCTGAGTGAAAGGTGAGACTTTCAATTCCATTTTCAAGGATGGTCTTGCTACTGAGTTTCAACCTTGTCCTACCCCTCTGCCCAAGACTTTGTTCAAATTGGTCTCTGCAAAGGTGAGCCACTGGGATTAAAGCTAAATTTTACTCCTCAGGTTGGTTTTTCCACCCTGAACTTGTCGCTGATGCTTGGGGGAGCTGAGACAAACAGCTCAGCACCTGACTGAACTGAAGGAGTGACAGGCACAGGGGTGGGGACCCTCCCACCGTGTCCTGGGGGCTGTCCCTGGCCATGTAAGTCTGGCTCCGACCATGAGAGGTCAGCAATGGCCCTGCCCAGCAGCCAGCTCCCCTCCCTGGAGCAGGCACTGCAAAGCCCCCTCCGTTCAGGTACAGGGGATGCCATGTGGATATTTTGCTCAGCATGTGTTGTCCATGCATGTTGGAGTGGTTAGTGGCATAAAATAAGCTCCCTGGAGCATTGGTGTCTGTAACAAGCTGTGTCAAAGGTTTTGCCCACAGCAAAGCTGAAGATTCCTTCACTAAACATTTCTTTTTCCTCCTGGTTGCTTGTTTGGCCACCATTTATGTGGTTTATGCTGTTGGAAGACAGCCTATTCTCCAATAATAGATAAGATATGACTACCTTGCACCGTTGTCTATGAACTTCAAGAACTTATGGAAGCTTTTGGAGGAAAAAAGCATTCTACAAATCTGAATCTTTGAATGAAAATGAAGTTGCAGAGACTTCACCCCATGGCATGTCAGTTATGAAGGGTCCTCAGACAGCAAATGAAGTGGCCATTGCTGGTTCTGCTGAAAGTGTGCCAAGGACCTGTTGGACCACAGACCTCAGGCTCCTTAGAGGTGTTATTTCTAGTTCTGGCTTAGTCCATGATTTTGGAGAATTTCTTCAGAATTCTTTGTGCTCATGGCAGAAAAATCACTGCTGTTTTGCTCTGACAGAGAGTTGAAGTGTGCACCTGAGAGTGGAGAGTCCGTGCTCTGAAAATGGTCAGGACTGAGGCTGGTGGTACCGTGAGGATGAGAAAAATGAGAATCCTTAAGGAAAAGCAATCTTACAGGGGTAAGAGGGCCACAAAAAACCCACCCCAAGCAACTTGCTGGAACTTTGTAGGATTTTTGGTGATCCCTGTGTAACTTGGTTCATCTGTGTGACCTTTGTTATCCAGGTTTATCAAGGTCAATAAAAAAAAAAAAAAAGAAAAAGGCAGGAAGAGTACTGCCTTGTAGCCTTACTCAAATACACTGTTCTTGTGTAAAAACCCAGAGTAACTCCTGAGGCAAGTGATGATCTCAGCTGAGTGGGGCCAGATAACAGGATTTCTGGCAGACACACACAGTTTTAAGGTGCTTTTCCCAGCTATTTTTATGACTGATCACGAGATGGTATTTAATCCATTACTGATATTTGCAGTATGACTTTAGAGAAACAGTGAAGGATTAAATAACTTCCAGAGGAGCTAATTTCTCAAGAATAAAATTTCTTTCTTAAGGACTGCACTTAACCTGAAAACTTCAAATCCCCAGGTAAATTTATCAAGCTACTGGTTGTAAAAATATATTGGTTCAAACAGATTTTGGGTGAAAGGATCTCTCAAGTGAGCAGCACTCAATTAAACTTAATCTGAATCTTCTCTTTCCTGATGTATTCAGTCTTAGTTTATCTTTTTTCTTCTTCCATCTTTGTAGCAAGAGGCCTAAATCCTATTTTCAGTTATTTGTACTGAAGTTTTAAGGGATATAATGAAACCTGATGCATTTTAAAGCAACATTTTCAGTGTTTTTTTCTAGTTTTATGGGGGAGAGATGCTACTTTCAAATACAATTAATGAAAGTTTGCAGATGCCTTGTAGCTCTTCCTTTCTTGGTCTTACTCCACCCTCCAGCCTCTTCTTCTCTTCCTCTCATCAGTCAATCCTGTATGAATTGTCTCAGCCCCTCCAGAGCACCAAGCTAGCATCTGAATAGTCCCAGAGAGCGCAAATGATTTTGTTGTTCTGGTTAAATCCCTCTATGATTTTCCCAGAGAAATGGGAACATAAGCAAAGATTTCTGAGACAACAGTGGAAGAATTAATAGCTGCTCATCAATAGTCTTTTATTTCCTCTGGGCCTGTATCTGACAGCTGGGGTGACTTTCTACAGCCATGCCTGGCAAATACTTGCCACTGTGAATGGAGATGTTCTTCTTTCTGCCTGTTAGGGGTTAAGGTTGGTCTGAATGAAAAGTCTCAGAGGGTTTCCATGCATGATAATGAAATGTTGTTACACTATGCAGCTTTGCTGGAACAGCCCCTGGATTTCACAGGACAGGGAGGTGGCCATGAGCTGTTGGTCTTTTGCTTGTGGCTTCCTTCTCACAACTGGCACTGGCCTGAGGAGCTGCCCTATGCATCTCTCCTCCCACTTCCTTATCAAATGACTTCTCTTCCCTCTGCAGAGACTTTCTTCTCTCTGACAACAACCCATGGCACTGATAAGCCAGGTTTTCAAGCCGGAGGAATCATCCATCACAGCTTGTTCTCCTGTGCTGCCACGTGTGAGGCTCATCACAGGGATGCTTGGTGCTCAGCTCCCTCCACAGCTCCAGGAAAAATGAAGCTAATTAATGTTCTAGTGCTGAAATTTGTTTTCCAGTGTGTTATCTCCAGAGATGTCTCCTGAAAGAGTCCAAGCCTAGGCTTGGATGAACAAGGGGTTGGTCTGGACGTGTCAGTGACTCTTTATCCCTCCTATCACAGGGATGGGAGAGGTCAGTGCCTTGGACAGATACTAGAAATATGGGTGGTATTTCTGCCTCTGAGGCAATTCCTGTGTGATCCTATGGTCCACTCTTGTCATCCCCAAGTGCCTTGGCAGAATTTAAGCCCTTTATTTTAGGGAGCAATATCTCAAGTTGGTCTTTCATATCCTGTGCCTTTGTTTCTCTGAATTAGTAGTACTCAGCTGTGTGCCAGGGCAATTTTAGGGCACCATTCCTGGTGCCAAGCTTGAGCCCTAGAGCTTCTGGTGGAACTTGCTGTCCAATTGCAAAGATAAAATTCCTCAGAGAGCTTTAAATCTCAAACTCACAGAGCATTCCTGAAATAGTTGTGAAATGATATTGAGTAAATACCTAAGGCAATGTTTAGATGTGGCAAGCAAAGATGCCCTGAAGCTGTTGAGGCTTGCCAGTTACTTCTCAAGTGTATTCTGGAGCATCTAAAAAGGACTTTGCTTTTGACACAAGTGACCATGCAAGGCATGTGAAATGCCCAGGTAAGGTGGCAATCTGCTGCTTGAGGTGGAACCTAGCAAATGCAATGCAGGCAATGCAGCTCTGAAGTGAGAACCTGAGCAAAAACATACTTGATGCTCTTAGAAGTGACTTTTTACCACCTGCCATATATCATAATTGGTGTGACTGGGGAGGAGAGGGGGGAACATCTCCTTTGCTCTGCTCCTTTGTGTTAAAATAAAATCTTATCTGAAAGGCTTTAAATCTTTCCAGGAAGATAACCCTCCGTCAGAAAAGCTGAAATAAGTCTAGGCTTTAGACATATAACAAGTGAAAGTCATTTTAAAATCCCCTATTAATAAATTGTCATGCTTATACCTGGTCTTGTTCTGCTAAGTGTAATTTATAGAGGAGCTCCAGTGGCTAAACACAGCACAGGGAGGGATAAATTCAGCAACTTGTAAACACTGCTTGTGTTCCCCTCTCACAACGTTTGAAGGCGTAACAAGAAAAAAATCATTGCTTAGACCATAATTTATTTAGGAGTGTCCAGATCCTGGTCAGCAGAGTCAGTTTCGTGGAGCAGCTGATCAAGAGTCTGAGCAAAGCCTGGATCTTAGAGATGAATCCAAGCAAGGTGGATCTTTCTGTAAAGTGTCCACAGAGTCTTGCTGGTGATTGCATTTTCCAAGTCTTACCTCTAAAGCTCCGTCATATCTGACCAAGGAGCTCTGATTCTTTTGTTTGAGTGTTTTTTTCTGCAAGCCATCAAAGCTCTCCTTCCTGTTCAGGAGAAACTGGGTTTGCTTTTAGCAAAGATGGACAACGTGGGCAAGCAAAATGTGTGTCTTGACCTTCATGCAGATGGGGAAAAACTCATCAATCAAGCCAGAGGCTGCCATGCTTGGTCAGGCAGTTCTGAGCTGGTGTTCATATGGTTTAGGAATCAAATCTATTGTGATCAATTATGCAGAGAATTCCAAGTTGCTGCACGTGTTCTTGCACTCCAACAGTGCATCTGAGCACAGGGAAAAGCTTCACTATGTGCTGACCTTGTTAGGTTGCCAATCTGTGTCCTGGGATAGTGTGGGCAAGCCCTGGGGTCTGTCAGGCTGAAAAGGGGTGGCATAGCACAGGTTGAGTTCACCCTCCCAGCTGTGGCCAGAAAAAGGCAGGGACAAAAGGGAAGAGAGGATCTCAAGGGAAAGGATGTGGTTACTTGTGGAACTGATTGCAGAAATCTGTGAGCTGGGAATGGGAAAGAAAGCTGCTGGATTTTCTAGGAAAGGCAGTGTGACAGTAGAAGATGGGCTGCTTTTAATAATCTGTTCAGAACTATTTCTGCAAGAACAATGAATCTCTGTGCCTCAGTCATTCCCCATCTGTTTTCAGAACTCATCTGAAAACTCATCTTTCCTTCCTCTCCTCTCCCCTTCCGCTCTCTCCACTGTCATTTTTATTTTAATTTTGCCTCTCTGCTCTCCAAAGTTTTTATGGGGATGAAGCTTGAATGAGGCAATAGACAAGGTAACACACATTAGCCAGCAAATCAAGAGCTGATTTATTTTTATTGCACTCATTTCTTTTCTTCACACCCCAAACATCTTCATAAAAGAAATGATTTAACCTTTCGAGTAGGAAGGATATGCCAAGGAGTTCTGGGTTTGTGTTGTAAAGTATTGTGAAGTGTAAATCGAGAAAGGCATAAATCCCTCCCCAGTTTGATGCAGCTTTTGTGACGTGCTCCAGGTGATATTGTTTGCTGTGGGAAGGGTTCCTGCCTTCACTCCCTTAGCAAATATGAAAAGTAGCCTTTGTATTTATATACAGATGTAAAAAGGATCAAGGAAGGGAAAGACATTTTTACCTCCAAAGGCAGTATTCCTCCTCTCTTCCTTAGTTCGTGGTGGAATTCAGGTGCTTTGGGCACTTTGGGAGACACAGAACATGAGTGAAATGGGGATATGAGGTGTTAATGGGTTGAAATCTCTTAATGCATTAAACATAGGCTTAGACATTCTCTCATTACGCTTTTCCAGTTCCCCCCACCCAAACTGCTCTCAAGGGTATGCTTCCCCTGGGTCAGAATAATCATCTCTCTGGTCTGCCACCAGAAAACCTCTGCTCAGCGAGTATTTCCAATTTTTCATTAGGATAATTTTACTGCGTAGATATTTTTTTTTTCTCCCTCCTGCCAAAATATCCAGCCATGTGCTATTATTTCCCTGGTGCAAAGTGCCACCACTTCCCTTTCCTGAGCCGGTGGATATCAGGGAGAAGCCTGACAGCCTCCTCTGCTGATAAATGATGGAAGCCTAAAGGGCAGTGTCTGCAGCCAGATCCTGCTCTGGCCGAGCTGTGTGCCTTGGCAGAGGGAATTTGGGAGTTCTTCTTGCTGGGGCAAGTTTACACTAAAGGTCACAATGAGATTCATCGTGCATTTTTTTTTTTTTCTGCAACAATACTACTGAAAAGAGCTGCGTGCTGGGAATGGGTATTGGTGGTGACAAGGAATAGCAGTTTGCCTAAGCTTGTAAAGGGATTTCACTTGCAGGGGTGTGAAGTCCTTGCTGGGGAAATGGCCAGAGGTTTGGAGCCTGTCAGCTTAAAATCAAGTTAAAGAACGTTGTGGGTTTGGTGTTTTTTTTTTGTGTTTTGTTTGTTTTTTTTTTTTTTTTTTTTTTTTTTTTTTTAATTTAATTTTTTAAAAAATAATTTACATCAAAAGTTTTCTCTGGACTACAATCCCTTTGATTTTCTATTTTTTAAAGACTTGCCTCCCAGCTATGTCTGCCAGGAGTGGGCACTGTTAGTGCTGCAGTTTTTTCTCCCACTGTCTGCCTGAAGCCCTCAAATATTTGGGGCTCTGTTGGGTGTTGGGGCATTTGGGACAGGGAGAGCTGTCCCACGGGAGCTGGAGAGTTGTGCTGTTGAACTGAGAAGCAGGAGCTGGTCATTCCTTGAGTTCAAAGTCTGTATTTGTTATGGTGCACAGCTGTGGTTGTGTCTTCCTATAAAGCTCAAGAATTTCTTCTGTGAGCCCTGATGGTGAGGAATGAATTCTACCTCCTTTGCCCTCTTTCTCTGTAATGGCTCCCTGCACTCCATTAATTAAATGAATAATTTTTCAAGGAAATTCTAAACACTTAGTGACAAATCAGCTACAATAACTCTGACAGAACCTGGCTATGAAGTAACACTGAAAAGGAATTAAAAAAAAGGCATTTAAACATAAAATGAAAGGCTGAGAACCCAAAAATCCACTAGGAAAAAAAGCAGACTTCCCAGATCTCATAATTTCTAAATAAATTCCCTGTTAGCAGCAGCTTTGCTATGGCTCATGCCATTTCCCTGCTGTAGTTAGCTTGAAATATTTTATCCTCCCTTTCCTACAGATCTCCTGACTGCTTTGAAAATGAGACCTTGTGTTTTTCCCTTCAGCATCCACTTTATTCTCTGCTTGTGTTCACAGACCTTAGGATGCAATGCATGGCAAGGAGGAAAAGTAGAGTTAATTTGCTGGTATCTGTTCTGAGCATGATTGCTGTTAATTGTCAAGCTTGTCCTCTCCTGACTGCAAAAATAAGCTGGTTGAAAATAATCCGCTGTGTGCTTCTGTATTTTGCTGACAACCTGCCAGCTACCAACTAGGGGTGTGATAAATGCCCAAATGGCTAAAATTTCCAACCAGCTTTCCACTCTCCTGCTTTCCAAGCTGTGCTTTTAGTGCCAGGTTTGTCATCCATGTGCCTGTTGCCTCCTGCACATTAAAAAAAAAAAAAAAAATTAAATATATCTCCAAATCAGCTGGAATTTCAGACTTTGTGCAGCCCCTGAACCTGGGCCCACTAATATGTTGTGATGCCAACAGCTTCTTTTCTAGCCATGGCTTAGCAACATGCTCCTGAGCAAGGTCATGCTGCTACTGAGCCAATTACAAGCAGGTTTATGTTTTGGGGGACTGTGGGGAGGGATGGGGTGTGTTTTTAAAGCTGTTAGACTTGAGAAATCCTACTGAAACACCATGTTTATTGCCTGACTGGAATTGTGCAATGCAGGATTTCTGCCCACCTCGTACAGCCAGGGAAGAAGTTGGGTTTGGCAGTTCAGGCACATCCAGTAGCTGATAAAGGTCCCCAGGTTTTCTAATTCTAGCTCTGACCTTTTTTTTTAAGGTGTAATAAACCTCAGAACCTGGCTTTGTGGAGATGGGGACAGATCTGCCCAGTGCATAAGCTGATGCTGGCTGTAAATATTCACTCTCTGTTGTGCTGCTGCCATGGACACACCGTGCTGTCAGTGCTTTGCTTGAAAAGCACACTTGGTGCTTTTGACCCACCTCAGGCTTTAAAATGATTGACCACTTATTGTCTGGGAAGTGAGTAGCCTTGTCTCCTGTCTCTTTGGGAAGGGGTGGACAAATATTGAGGCTGTGCACTTAATAACTTTCACTTGTGTCATTTTCCCTGGAGATCCATAAGCAATATATTTCTTGACTCCGAGGTAACTCTTCAAATGAAACTTTGATGCCCTGAGAAATACCTGCAAAAAAAGACAGAGCAAGGATCTACTCACCCTAACCCAGAGCTCTTGTTTGAAGCTGAGATGTAAAATACAGATGGGGATCTGATGTTTCTTTGAACCCAGATGCAGCTGAAATTAAAGATGTAATTCATAAAAGCTGAAAACATCTTGACTGTCAGTTTGAGCTCAGTGGTTTTCTACCTGCTGGAGCAGAGAAAGCAAGTGAGGGCAGCATAGGTAGATAATGTAGATTTTTTTTTTTAATTATGATTTTTTGTTGTTCATTTCTTGTTAAAGTGAAGGTTTTCTTAGAGTTTAATTGTGCTCAGAGGAAAGAGTGAGAAGAATATAGCTGTGATGGTTCAAAATAATAAAATGAAGGATAATAGGGCAAAGGGAAAAGCTAATTATGAGTGTTTCAAAGGAAAGGCATGAACTGGGTCAGTTCTCTGCCCTCTGAGGTTTTTCTAATCCTGCTTGCTGTAATGCCTCATGCAGTTTGATTTAAAATGTTCATAGTAATGGAAACTCCACTGGTCCATAAGCAAGGAGACCTTCCCATACTGAGCTCTGGCCCAATCCTCAGACTAACATGTCACCACCTTTATTTCATCTTTGTGGTTTCATTTCTTCACCCCCTGCAATTCTGGGACACATTCTATCTTTTTTTTAACCAAGAAAATTATCCTTAAAGAAAAGATCTGCAGCCTTTGTAGGTCAGTTTTCTACACAATCTTACAGGTGGATCCATGGCAGAATGGTACACACTTTTCTCACTTCAGATTAAGGTTTGATGGACATGCCAAGGTTCTGTCTAATGTAATAAACCCAGTATTGGGCATTTTACAGAATTTTATTTTGAACTAGGGTGAGCGCCACCATTATTTCTGGATATTCCTCATTGTGTGGATTTCAGGACAGGTCAGCCCACCCTTTCAAAACAAAAAAACCTTTGTGTATCGGCATGGTTCAGAGCAGCAGTTGATCACAAGATAATATAAATAACAGGACAGGCTCGTGGAGTAACATGAGGAATAAAGCTGACACAAGGACTCAAAGATAAACGAAACTAAGAATGAAATCCATGCAACGAGAGCAAAATGTCACAGCTGGAGAACATCAGGGCTCCCAGTTCCCAACAATGGTGCTGCATTAGACACATGGGCGAATGCATTTTCCTTTTTAATGGGAAGAAAAAACAGATTAACAGACCAGAAGGGAACTGCAGTGTGAACTGGTTAGATCTCTGACAAACAGCACAGGAGCTTTTTTTTTTTTCCTTAATGATTTGAGCATTTGATGTGGTATTTCTGAAAGCACATTGGGACCTTTGTCTGAACAACTATTCCTAAATCATTGGCTAGAGAGAGAGGTCCAGAAGGCAAAAGGACATGACTGAGGTCACACAGAGCCTGGCTTTAAAGGAAAGAAAAGCTTCCTGCTCTCCAGGCTTGTTCCATCTGGGTGAATGAGGAGGGTTGAAGAATTCTCCTAGAGCCCTTGCTACTATTCACCACCTGCCTTTAAAAAAGAAATGTTTTCCTTGCAGTATTGTGATTGTTTACACGGTAAAATGTTGGGGGTTTTTTTTGTTGGTTTTTTTTTTTTTTGTTTTGTTTTTTTTTTTTTTTTTTGTTTTTTTTTTTTTCACTTGATAGTGAAAGGAGGTTCTACACAAGTGGGGAAATGGGGCGGGGTGGCTCAGTGGGTTTATCTCCACTTTATTCCACTGTAGCTACTTTTCCAATTAAAAGTGCTGGCTGGCAGTTTGCATTATCAGGAGAGCAGTGGGAGCTGCTGGGCTGTGCAGAGGATTTGCAGGCAGGATTTCTCCCCTGCTCTGGGAGCCACAATGCAGTAGAGTGGCAAAAGCCACTGGAAATTCTATCGTGGCCTTGCAGGTGGATGGAAATGTTCAGCCATTTCCCAGCCAGTGTGAGCAAACTGATAGCAATTCCCAGGAGCTGCATCCTAATTACATCTCTGCTTGGGGATCATTTGAACCTTTAATGAGAGGTTGGTAAGGAGAGAGGGAGAGGTGGTTTTTTATTACAGCTGAGGAGAGAGGAAGGCTTTGCTGCCAGGGAATGTGGGCTCCTTCCAGTGCCATGCTGAAGTAGATGTTTTTCCCACTCATCATAGAAACAGTAGCTGCTTTCTTTTGGTGGAGGGAGTGGGCAGGTTTGGCTCATTTTGTGGTTCATTTTCCCCACGTGTTGCTTCCTGGTAGCAGGATTTTGCTTTGCAGAGATGGAGTTGACACATCGTCCCCAATTCTAAAATTTGGTGGCATTTCTTTCTGTTTTTGGGGGACAGGATGGAGGGGGGAAAAATATTTTTTGACCAGTATTTCCAGTTTGATAATGTCATAGGTGGATCCACTGGGGTACAGACAGTGGTAGGCCAGAAAGGATTGTTTTCTATTTCCCACTGACTGCTGGCCACAATTTCTGGCTGATGGCCCCAAATCAGGCAATTGATGTTCAGACATTAGTTTGCAGGGACAGAGCTGCCACAGAAACTTTACCAGGATTAGCTCAGAGGTTGCTCTCACAGTTTTCTTTAGCCACTACCCCTTGACATTGAAGACTTTTCATGGGATTGTTGGTGCAAAGTCATGGAATGGCTTTTTGGAGTCCACCATGTCCCTGTAAGCTTCTGAATTGTGTGGTCGGGGAGCTGAGCCAGTATCAGACAGTCTAAATCAACCAGACAGAGAAAAATGCTTGAATAAACTGTTACAGGAATGACAGGAGGCAGTTCTGGGATGTCCCTGACAAAACAGCTTAAAAAGCCTATAGTGGTTTTATTGAAGTCTCTTCAGCTTGAAGAATAACAAGATGTAAGACCTAGGCTTCTTTTAAGTCCTGGTGCAGTTGGAAGCCTTTTGATGCTCACTTTGTTTTCTGATTACTTAAAAAACCTAATTCAGTTCTATTGCTGCTATCAGCATTTTGAGACTTTGACCATCTAAGATTTGTCAATATTGTTCTTGCTATTCTGCACTAATTTATTGTAGTTTACCTTTTGCTAACTGTGGGTTTTGCAGATAGAAGGTTTTGTAGCTTCAGTGAGCAAATGCTGACCACAGCATATGAGCAGAAATAAACTCAGCTGTGACCAGGAAAAAAGTAATTTGAGGATTTCTTTTGGATCCCATCTTTTGTGATGCTAAACAAGTGGCTGAGGACCGATGTGAGAAACTTTTGGATAGTACAGGCTGCTCCTAAAATGAGGAGTCACTATGTTCTTACAGTGTCATGAAAAGTTCTACCAAGATTATCACTGAATTTTTCACAAGGGGCCAATATAAAACATACTGCCTCTGATTCCTCTTTGAGGTGTTTATAGTCTGAATGTCTTATCTGTGTGGTGCCACCATAGGAATGAACACACTAAATCCTCAGCAGGTCCCTGGGACAATATCACTTTGTTTTTCCAGACTTTGGCACCAGGAAATGTTTCACTGTACTACTGAGTCAGTAGTGAGGATGGTGTAGTTTAAGCTGCTTGTCTTCCACTGCCCTCTTTGTTCTCATCTTTACCTTCTTTTGTAAGCTTTCCACCTGAGCAGCTTTTTAAGCAGCCTCAGCAGGCTTGAGAAGGATAATTTCATAAGTAACTGCTCTCTGAATGGATACTAAAAGGAGTAGGCAGGGATGTTTTCTTCAAGGTCCCTTGTGCAATGACTGTGGGTGTTGGAGGAATCTGCTGAGGAAGGGATCACACAGGCTTCATATTCTGTCAACAGCATCTTCTATGGTTGCTGCTGGAGAAATGAACCACTGATCTAATAGGGACTTCTCAGGCCCTTCAAGCAGTCAGATATGTCCTTTTCTGAGTATAGATTGGAACCCTGGAAAGCAATCATCACTCTAAAAAGGCTGGATGTGTCCTGTGTGTATATCTGGCTCACTAACACAACTGAATTTCCAGCTGAGACCCTGGCAGAGCTTGCAGCCAGGTGCAATACTAGCTGAGCTAAAATAAAACCTCTTAAGTCAATCCAGCTGGCATCCTGCTGAGTGTCTCACCTTTTGGCATCATCTTCTCGTTTACTCATGCTCCTTATTGTGATAGAGCTCTTGCTGTTGCCACATTTCCTTTAGCTATCATAATTCACGCTGATGCTTGGCACCCAAATGGTTAAATGCATTTGGCTTTGCTGTCCTGCTCAGTCCCTGTAGATTGTGTTGGAAGAATTGAATGAAATTGATAGAGCTAGCATTACAGTGAGCAAAAACCCCCTGAAGAAAGAGTAGATGGGTGGATAGAGAGAATGACCCCAAAGAAAACAGCTGTCAAGGGCAGCTATTGGTTTATCTTTCATTGAAAGAGAGACGTAATGAATTCTAAATTAAGAGAAACTAGAAGCAAGGCTGTTTATCAGCTCTCTGCTGCAGCATAAACAGGCACTTTAGAGGTATCGACTGCAGTCTCACTTAATGTGCCAGTAGGTGCATTTCCTCAGTGCCTGGGAACACCATGAACCTCAGGGTGGACTAAAGCTCTGATATTTGAAATATGCCAGGTCAGGGCAAGAGCTGTTTTGCATCTTGGTCTCCTTTCAGAGGGTCTCTGAACACGGTTTTCTTCTGTTTGGCAGCTGTAAGAGCAGTGTAAGCACGTGCAGCCTAAATTGCCTTTTGCATAAGGAAGGCAAAAGGTACTGACTTAGGTGAAATCCCCAGGGACAGCACTTTGCAAGGGTCCCCTTGAAATTATTGGGGGCTCTGAGAGCAAAACAGCTCCTCAGTAGATCTGCTTTGAGAAATTTCAAAGAAAATGTTATGCCACCTTCTTATCTCTTCCCATTGTGAGAGTAATTGCCTCTTTGTGGCCCCACTGTGCAGACCCTGGATCAGTATTTATCAGCTGAACATTCAAGGGTGGCAAGCAGTCTGACAACTGACTCCAAATAATGTAATAAGGCCGACTGATGAGTTGTCCTTGCCATTCTTGAGTGTTTTTCTCCACAGCCTGTCTCTAAGATACAGGATAGGAAAGCTGTGTCTGCCTAAAGGTGGGTTTGTGCCATGAGCATAGATTCCCATAGACTCCTAATTCAAAGGAATTCTTGATGCTGGAAAGCATCGTCACCTAGACAGGATCCTCAATTATTTACAGAGACATATATTTCACAGAACATATTTCAGATATTGTCCACAAAATTCTATGTGAAGCTTGCCTTTGAAAGAAACTCATACTCTCAGCAACCAGTTCATGGCAGACTGACTGACATCTGAACTTGTGTTTGTGAACAATGTTCCCAGAAGCAAACTTTTCAGAGCTGATGTGATACATCCAATTAACTAGTTTGATATTTCAAAGTATATCTCATGAGAACTAGTGAGCATTTAGTAAAACAGTAAATTTTGCTTAGATTTGACAGAAATTTTGATTCTGCTGATTCTGATTTGATTCTTCTGATTTTGTCTCAAGCTCTGGTGTTTATTTTTTTGTCTTATGTTTTGAGAGATGCCAGCAAGAGTTTTCTGCAGCCTGCCCAATAACTTGTTGATTCTCTGGATTTTCCGTATCTTCATTATTGAGCTGTAGGTCTTGGAAGGGGTTGAGTATAAATGGCTGAGCCACAGAGCCCAGGATGCTGGAATGGGTTCTCCACTCCTTCATCAACACCACTTTCCCTTAGCTGAATTGTTGAAGATTAATTTGTCTCAAAGTGTCAGCTTAATAAGGTCCAAATCCAGATGCCAGGGATGAATATGGCTCATTACATTATCTCCTTGTGAAAACAATCCTCACCATCCTCTGCGGCGCTTTGACTCTTCTCCTTACTTGGCTGCATGCTCTTTTGTCATTTTTGCACATTTTTGTGTCTTTAATTAAAAGAAAAGGCCTTCCCCATGGAAGATTAATTAGGATAAGTGTGCCACCATTAATATCTGCCATGTTTGGAAAGAGATGATTCACCCTGTGATTAAAGCCAAACGGAATCTGGAATCTGAGGAGTAATTAGCCCTCAGCGGCTCGTAAGTCTGAAGGAAGCACTATTTATCAGTGGCAGTGCTAATGCAATTACTTCTCCACTGCAGCCTCCTGGACTGATAAATCATGGCCTGAGCATTGGGAGAAGCTATCAATTCAGGATTATGCTTCTCTGAGTCTGCAAAGAGAAAAAGGGAGGAAACAAAGGGACAAGCAACTTCTCAACAGCTCTGATTGTATCAAAACTATGGAGGCCAAAGGAATCTGAGGGTCTTTTCTAAATCCATTTCATGATGTACAAAGCTGTGAAACTTTGCAAAAATCGTTGAGATTATGACCTTTTTTTGGGGGTGGGGGGAGAGAACTGAATCCAAGAAAAGCTTATGTTCAAGCTGTGAAATTTGGGCAGAACAGTTTATCTCTGCTGAAGCTGAACTTGTGATCCATCTTTCCTTAGAACATTTTTGCACATTTTTCCTATGTTGGATCTTTTTAGGAGTGGATGGTGAGCAGTGAGTGTTAAGATGCTGCTCTTGTTTTCTCTGTTGCTGGGGATTTTTTTTTGGGGGGGGGGGATTATTTTGCAAAAATCTGGAGCACCTTTCCTGTGGGATTTAAAAGATTATGAGAATTTGTTGTTGATTAATGTATTCTTCTTTCATGTGTATATGCACTCAGTCTCTGAGTTGAGGCAGAAAGTGATAAAATGTTATCTGATCCCCTTTGAGAAGCCAGGTGCATCCTTGATGGTGCTGTCCTTGCTTGGAGAGAAGTGCTGCCTCTCTCCATGAAGGATTTGTCCTTAACACTTCCAATTCCCACTCCCTGACAAAAAGCTCATAAAATGGTTTGTTTTGAAGAGTGAGTAACCCCTGTCTCTTCATCCTGGTGTTTCATAGGTGCCATTTTCCAAATCTGAATCACACAGCATTTCACCACATTGAAAGTAAGCTCAGAGAACCTGGGCCACTCCTGGAGTCTTTCCAATGAATTCCACAAAACTCTGCCATGTGCCTTTCATTTACATTGCATTTCTCAATTCCTTCCATTTCCTGTAATTCCTAAGGTGGAACCAACCAGCCAATAAAATATCTGGAGGTTGTGGATGAGAATATGATGGGCTAGGAACTGCTTGCTGGCCTGGACCATGGGGAAATACCTTGGTCCTTTACATTATGGTTATATAGGAATACTCTGGGTTTAAACTTGACTTCTTATCTCTGACTGGTGCCCAAATAAACAAGTGCAGCTGGGAGAAGTCCAGCGGGGTTCAGATGAGATAAAATCTTCCTTCTTACAGCTGCAGCTGCTGATAGAGTTGTTCTGGGATCATTCTATCTTCTCTGACACAGAGGCATTTGGGCCAGGACCAAACTGTTTCTTGCACTGGTTGAAACTGTGACCCTATTTTAGATGTTCAGAAGCCTTGTTGGAGCTGAAGTCTGTGTAGGGTGGAGGACATGTCCACTGGCTTTTCTCAATCACTTATGTAAAGACTTTCTATCGTATTTCAGAGCTGCTGCTTGAAGCAGAGAAGGGAATAGGGTTAATTGTGGAGCAGCAGTGCAAAGGTGGAGCTTGTCCTTCAAATCCCAGGCAGATCTTCTTTCAGGAACATGGAAAATGAACAATGATTGGGATACTCTTGTTGTAGGTGTTGGTTATGTTGGTTTCTTTTTAAGCAGATGGGCAAACCAAGTCAGACTGAAATTTCTTGAAGGAAAAGATAACACATAAAATTACATTAGCAGCTGCTGTGTTGTATTTGTTGATGTGTTGGCTGAGTGTGGAACATGTCACAGTGAAACAGCTCCAGCATCAGTGAAAGAACACCATTCCTTTAGGAGCTAAAGGAAAAAAAATCTGATGTCCCCTTTGACTGCTGGAAAAAAGAAGCCTTAATTACCTACTGGTCCTCTTATAGAAAAGATCTGGCATGAGATAAACATTTTTCTGAGATGATTTTCTTTAACAAGTGTGTCCTTGACCTAGCTAGTGAATTATAGATGCTGTTTGTCTTGTATCAAACACTTTGATTCTTTTTATTTTCACAGTGCAAATATAAAGTAGTTTTGAGCACTGAAGAGTGGTTTGCCTTTCTAGGTCCTGTTCTCTCATGTCAAATTTTTGGGCTGTTATGTTGTTCCACAGGCAGCTTCTTAGGTATGGTGTTGCCTCACAGACCCTTATGAAGATCAAAGGGATTAAGCTCAAAATTCAGGGAAAATATGGAGAAAAGGTAAGGGCTGCTTTTTTGAGGTTAAAAATATTAGTATTTAGACAAGTGGGCCCTACCTTAGTGCTGTGATAGCAACCAGTTAAAATCTTTAACTGGAGCTTGGAGCCATGTGGTGAAATAAGGCATGGGCTCATATAGTGGACCTGGTGATACTAAACTTCTGTGTACCTATTTTTATATGTATTGCCTACAAGAACACTTGGCTTGGGTGAAGAAAGGTGGTATTAAGAAATTTCCAGTACCTGTTGATACTCTGTGATATAAAGTTAACTCCAGAAATGAAATGCAGGCCAAGAAATGGTTGAAATGACCCATTGCCTTCCCTGCTCTGCACTGCCTCAGGTAAGGTCGAGTACATCAATTTTCTGTCTAGAAGGTCAGTAGTGGGAGCTGTTGGGTAGCCAAGGAGGTGGATTTCAAGAGACTTCTGAAATGTGACTGCTTGACTGGTTCTAGTTACCACAAAGTCAAATTTGTGAAAAGGCTGCAGTGAAGGGAAAAAGTAGCCAACACAAGTGAAAAGTGACTAAATTTAAAACAAAAAGGTAATTTTTTTTTCACTTGTAAGAACAAGGAGCTTTTGGTTCCTGATGCTTCTGTTAGGGGCTCAGTGGGCCAAAGGAAGAGATTTGCAAGGAGAAGTTGGCAGGATTGTTACCTCTTATGGGTTCTTGTTGCATAAACCCAAAGTCTGCACTGCATCCCAAGCATTTCTTTTGCCTGGCTATAGGAGTGGTGGATAGAGAGAGGTGCTGGGGATGGAAGGAAAGTACTCCACCCAGCCCTTAAGATGATCTTGCTAGTTGCTTATTTATAGTCTGTGGTTTGGGCTGGTGTTAAAGCCCTTGCTGACTTTGCAGTGGTAAATAATACTGAAGAGTTGGATTGTCAATACCTCATAAAGTTGGGGATGGCTCAGTAATACACAATGGGAAGTGAGGTGAGACTGGCTTTAGATGTAATTCAAACATTCAAACTTCTTTCATAAAGGCTGGTTTTTTTTTTTTTCTTTTTCCCCTGAACCTCCTTTGTTATTTGGCATGGCTGAAAAGATTGAAATAGAGACACCAAATATCTCACTCGTTCTTCATTCCCAGCTGAAAAGGCTTCTTAAGAAGTGGGCTCCCATTTTAACTGGAATCAGTTGCTTCCCACAGATTTGGTTAAACACTCAAAGATTCCAACCCAAAGTGACTTTTGAAGAGGTGCTGAAGCAAAAGGCTGTTCCTGAAAACAGTTTAGACACGTGGCTGCAGAAACTCTGTTGATAACGTTCAAGTTCCTCAGTAATGGGCTGCTTCTGCTGGCCTTGGAGTCAATGACCTCACCTGTTCCCATTCCCAACACAGTAATCCCAGAATATCCACATCACCCCTGCCTGGAATAAGCATTTTTAAAGAATATTCTAGGTTTTGTTTAACTCTTTACTACTAGTGATTAATTGCAGCTCTTTCAGGAAGCAGGAATTAGGGCTTTTTGCTCACTTCTGGTTTTGTTCTTGAAGTCTCTGAAAATCTCAGCCAATGTGTTGATTTTTTTCCTCCTCTTTGTTTCTTAATGCCTCAAATACTGCCTGTTTTGTTAAATTCTGGCTGTGGTTAGACTTGGAAGTATTAAAACAGCATTTAACAGAACTACCTGAGAAGTCTGAAACAGCTGGGGAGAGAACTTCCTCTTAGGAGATTTAAAGCCTTTTCCTGGAGCTGCAGGAAATTTTTCAACATGGTAGAAAGTTCCTTTTGCTTTCCTCTGTATCAGCCTGGAGTTTATTCACCTCCTAGTGTGATTTTTTTTTTTTTTTCTTTTTTCTGTTTTCTTCACACCTGCAAAACTGATCAAAATTCACCACTAATTTTCTAAACTTGCTTGTTTGGCTAGTTTCTTCAGGGGAACTTGAGATATTAACAATACTAAGGTCCCATGCCAAAAGCCTGATGTGTGCAAATGTGGGTGTACAATTTGGAAGTAATCCATGGAGCTGCTGGCTGCAGGCAACTGTTAGAGTTTTAGAACCATTGTTAGCCAGTTGTAAGAACACAGGACCAATTCTGAGAGGGGTTTTCCCCTCCCTTTACACTTGTGCAACTCAGCAGCTCACACAAAATTAATTGTACACTGGACATACACACGGCAGTTGCATCTGAGCAGCCAGTAGCCCCTGTGACCAGAGGGACTGGGTAATTGGCTAAAGTGGAATTTATATTTCATGTTCTCTGCCATGAAGTTGCTTCTGAGCTTCCCAGGGGCCTGCTGCAGTTTGGTTTTATTGACAACCAGAGGTATCCATTGGCCCTGCCCTTCTTTACTGTCCCATTTGGGGATCCATTCCTTGATAGTAACACATCAAAATGCTGAATTAAATGTATTGCTTAAAGAAATGTTGTGCAGGAGCTTCAAGCCATGCAGAAGGTGAATTGTACTGCTCAGCACCTGGTGTCCGAAGAGCTCGTGGCAGCTGCAGGCAGGAGTTGGGTTCCTTGGACCTCTCTGAAATGTGTGGTGTCATCCTGACTTTACAAGTAGCTGGAGGCACGGGAAGACATACCTGAAGTGCCACGCAACAGAGCCTCATGCTCTTTTCCTTCCCTCTTTTCTCCGGGCACCCTCAGCTCAGTAGGACCTTTCAGCACCCAGCAGCCCCCCTGGGAGGCTGCAGCAGGGATAAATTGTGTGCACAGCTCAGCCTGACAAGAGCCCCAGAAGGATCCTCTGCTCATTAGCAGCAGACACCCGTGGTGATGCCTGGCTCCCGTTCAGGAGGCAGCCAGCCATCCCCACTCAGCAGCTCTGCAAGCACAGCCAGCCCTGCAGATGCCTTCCAGCAGCATCCAACGTGCCACAGAGGGGCTTCCAGTCCACAAGCCCTTTGCTGTTTTCTCTTGGAGCAGATCTGGTTGCCTTCATTGTCAACCCTGCATAAATAGATTAGCAACTGCCCTTTCAGCTGGAGGGAGCAAGGCAGACAGTTCAGGAGGAATGTGATCTGAGTGAGCTAGAAAGCTCAGACCTGAAGCATCACTGTAAAATCAGAATTCCCTACTGGTCAAATGACAGGCCTGGGTAGCATTTCACTGCTGGGTCTGTTTAATCTTTTTCCCGTGCCATTGGAAAATAGAGAGCTGTGAATTTCCTGCTCAACGCTTCATTCCTGCTCAGTGCTTCATTTTTGTGCAGATGGAATCACAGAAATGTCTTTTAGGACCTAATATTATCCATCATTGTTTTTAAATTTGGTATGTTTGCAGGTGTAACAAGCCTGGGGGGAAGATGATGTTTTTAACATCTGTGCTACTCCAATGTTTCTGCAGCCAGTGGAATTAATTATTATTTTTTATTATTACACTTAGTGATAAATGTTCTGCATTAGTGAGGAATGGAGGAGGAGTTAACATTGCTGGCGTGCTCATTACTTGGAGCTGAATGGACCTGTTCATGTCCTTATCAGAGATCACCTCTGCTGGTTTCTGACCCTTCAGTATATGCATCCATTTCTTCCCATGAAGGAAGTGGTGGAGAGATTATGCCCCAGTATTTTTGAGCATCATCACAGGATCTTCCAGGTCCACACTGAAGAGCTTGAGGTGTAGACTGAGAGTGTAGGAGCCAAGGGTGAGAAGGTCAGAGGCAATGCACACTGTTCTTTTCCTGGCTAAAGGAAGGTGCCTCAGCTGCTGTTGCAGGATTTTGGCCACTTCTCTCCCATCCTGGGCTGGCCAGCATGAGGTCATCCCAAAAGGTGCACACTGATCAATTGGGAGGTACGGGCAAAGGGATTTATCAGAAAGAATCCATTGGGAAATGACAAGCACACCTGTGATGTCAGGGATTTCTGCTTCTCCATCTTCCATTCTTACCCTATTTTTGTTTTGGATGCTATTTATGTATATTTTTGTATGCCATTTCCTGCTACCCTCCTAAAGAAACCATTTTAACAGAAATCTCCTAACACCATATGTGCTGGTGATGAACTCCTTCCTCACCACCCACTGGCATTAAAGACTATTAAGGTAATTACACTTGCTCTGGGAGACAAATCATTTCAAGAATCCATCCTGCAGCTGCAGAGAAGTGAAATTGTGTTGTGCCAGTGATGCCAAAGTATCTGCTGACATTTGTGTCCAGCACAGCAGGGGAAATAAATTTTGACCTTAGACTGTGTGGATCAAAGTGAGCATTGAGGGCTCTGATCTTCTTGCCCCACCTTGTCTCCTGGCCCATGGGTTTTGTTAGTAATTCCAGCTTGCTCTGGTGGCTTTGCCTGAGGCTTGGGATATGAAAGCTTTCTCTCTCTGCGTGGCTCCAGTAGAAACAGGAGTTTATTAATTTCCACACCTCACTGGAAAATAACAGATGAGGCATCTTGAGGAGTTTACATTTAAATGTTTGGCTGGTTTTAGTCTGGCTGGGAGACTGAGAGCTAAAATCACAAGTGGAATTAATGCAGGTTAGGGGAATTTTGAGACTTGGAAAACTGCTCTTGTTGACTCTTTGGCAGCCCTCCCCACAGAGGTACAAAATGAAAATACCTATAGCATCTGTCTCCACAAGGATCTGTAGATAGTAGAGAAGAGATAGATAAGCATTTACATTAGCCTAAAATATGTGGGTTTATTATGCTATGAGACTATAGTCAATAATCTAAATATTTATCACAGCATTTGGAACTGTTTGTAGGTCCTTCTTTATCTGCTTAGTGATTTTCCCTTTGTGTTGCACTTTATGGCACGACTCAAGAGTTAAATACAGTCAGTTCACCAAAGTGATGCCAATGGGAGTGGATGCTCCTAAATTTATGTCCCTCTTGCATCAACAGACTGTGTTTCAGATAGATAGCTTGATTACAATTGCTTCCTTTTTTTCCAGTTTGCTTGGATTGCAAATTCTGTGCATTGGGAGAAATCAGTTTTTTTTATTCCTGTGTCTGTGTTATAGCATGTAAATTTCTGGGGTGAGCAGGGCTGCTTGGCTTTCTCATGATACAGGGAAGAGGCATTGAGAATTTAACTAAGTTTTCTGTCCCTGGGAATTTGAAGATGGTTCAATTACAGGTCAAAAGCAATTCTGTGCAAACTTCTAATTTGAAAAATGTTACAAGAAGGAAATATACATCATTAACTCATTTCTGTTACAGGATAACTATTTTTCCTCTTCATCTTTCTTTCAGCAGTAGTTTGGGGAGCCTGTCCATATAATTAATGATATCTGATTTATGTTAATCACTTATGATGTCTTTCTTGCTATGAAAAATGACTGTATTAAGCACACCTACCTTTCGTATAAAACCTCCAAAACATGCTCACTAGAGTAAGACAAAAGAGTGCTGCACTTTAATGCCTGTGCTTGACAAACAGCAGAGATGCTCAGGAAGGAGCTGGAAATTGAAAAGTCAGTTCCTCCAGCCTCTGGGGATGAGAGGGTGGGAAGAATGGAACATAGCAGGGGCAAGACAAAGGGAGGTTACAAAGAAGGCTAAAAGGGCATTTCTCCTGTCCTTGCCTGCTAATGGACACTCTGGCCATTGCCCTCTGTGGGATGTCCAAGGACTGTCCAAATGGATCTTCTCATTGTTTGTAACAATGTGGTTTGTAGGGTAGGTTTGGAGCAGGCCAGGAAGGAGGTAAGAATTTAATGACTCTGAGCTCTTTCATTGCCTGTGCTGAATATTTCCCAGAGGCTGCCAGCCCAGAATGTTTCAGTGGAGCTAAATACATTTCAATTACTGCTATTTTTAATTAAAAATAGATGTCACAACTCATTTGACACTTTGCTCTGACTTGTGCCTTGTTTAATCTACAATTATTTAGAAGGGTGCTTAAGACAGGCTACCGAGATGGGGAGTCTTTGCAAACTGAAGTATGAATCTAATTTCAAATGACATTTTGGCAGCCCCAGTAAGCATTTTTTTTTTTTTTTTTTAAATTCTGCTTCATCTTCCATCCACATAGAAGAGCTCCCAACACAAAGCAAAGACAATGCCATGGATTGAAACCATGGGATGAGTGCAGGGAACTCTACTCACCGCCCTGTGCTGGCAGGTGTTACCTGTGTATGTGAGGACAACTTGTCATTCGTATGTGGTCTGCAGCTTCTTGGGGTGCTTGAGGTGAGATAATGTGAAATAAAGAGAAAAGGAGAAACCTGCTTGAAGCTTGTTCAATAGCTCTGCCTTATCAGCTGGATTCTTCTTGAGTGAAGGCTTTGCCAAGCTTTGTCTTCTTGGTGTACCTTAAAATTTCTGTCCTATTTAACATGGGGAAGCTGCTTATTAAGAATCTCAGCTGTCCAAAATGTGGCATCTTGTTTTTTTTTTTTTTTTGTGGGATTCAGTTTTCCAGCTTATGATATGAAGGGTTGAACTGTTTTGCTGAAGGCCACACAGTGAGTGGCTGTGCCAGGAAGAATACCTTGCATAGTATTTTATTCCTGTGAATGTCCTTTATAATGATGATATTGTGCCACCACTGAGGCAGGTGTTCAGTGGCACAAAGTGTCAGCAACTCCTACAGGTTTAAAGAAGTAGGAGAGGAGAAGAAATGGCCTTTCAGATGTGGCTTGTCTTATATTAAAAGAAAAAAAAAAAAGAGAGGTTTATTTGCTCATTATTTCTTCATTGGAAGTAAATGCTTCTTACAACACAGAAAATAAAGATAAGGAAGAGATGGTTGGTTGGATCAGTCTTTTGGCTGATGTGGCTGGGAGCTGCCAGCAGTGGGCTCATTCATGGCCTCTCATTGTCCCTTTCTCCCACCCTGGTGTCCCCTGCTCCCCAGGCTGTGACACATCACAGTGCTGGCCACATCTTCAGCCAGGTCTGGTCCTCTGGAAACTTCCTCCAGGCCACTGGGTAGTCTTTGCAGTGGTCACTCCTGTTGTATTTTTGCATCCTATATGGAGCGGTGGAGAATTTGGCCGACTGACCGAAGCCTACAGAATGTATCTCAAACTTTCAGCTGTAATCCTGCACCTCCCTTTTGGCAGGACTTTTTATAAGACTTCTGCATTCCCCCAGCCTTGTTCCTCCTGAAAACCTCCTTCCCCCACTAACACCTCAGGCTGGCTGGGATCCTGGAGTTTCTCCTTTCCAAATGAAGGGTCTGGCAGGAGGAGGGATTGTCCCCCAGAGTCAGCTTTGTGGTGGTTTCAGCCATTAGGAGAGCCCTAAATTAAGAAATTTTGCTTGGTGTTAAGGCCAGGATTTCATAATTTTCTGCTTTTATTAGTTTGTTTGTACTTCCTTAGCCCCTGGATTATAGATTTTAAACCAAGGACTTTGCTGCAATCCATCTCTGTTCTTTCTTAACTGTGCTGTTTGGCTCGGTCTGATCCCACTAGACATTCAGCAGAACGTCTAAAAAGCTGCAAAAACTAGGGGAAAAAAATGCAGAGAGGAAAAAGGGAAGAAAACCTTCTTTTCTCCCTTTCACCTTCCAGAAATTTTGGCCATGCATGGCCCAGAAATGAGGACTTTCCAAAACAAACAGGCTGCATTATCACACCACACTCCCCTGGCAAGGAATGAATTTTGACAGCCTAAAACCGTATTTTTCTGTGGATGGGGGAACAAATAGTTGCAAAGCAAACACTGAGCGTGTTTGCAGGTGCTGTGCTCCATTGTGTTTGCCAACCAGATGTTCTGTGCTGGGACGCTGCCCTGGCCTTTTCTGGGCTGAAATGTCACTCTGGATGAAATAGAGCAAAACCCTGCACAGTCTCTTAGAATGAGCTGAGCTTTTAATTTGTCAGCTATTAATATAGCTGTGTCTTTGTATTGCACAGGGCACCCGGCAAAATAAACATGTAAAATTTGACCTTCAGAAAATTAACTACCATTGGACCATGGAAATCTGCCTTGCTGCAGCAGGCTGTGGTGTACTTAGGTACTATGGCAGAGCTTTAAAATCCCCTGCCATATGTCACAGGACTGGAATAGTTTCAGAGAGTTTTCTCTGCATAAAGTACCTCAACCTGCTGTAGCTGAGTGCTACCATGTGCATCTCGTGGTGTTCTAGGGGAAGGTGACAGAATGTGCACTTCCAAAAGGCAAATATTAAGGATGTCTGTAAGTAACTCTCCTAGAGTTGTGCTTTCTCTATTGCTCTTGCAAGAGGTTAGATTTGGGAGAAAATATTCCAAAATATTTGGGAATATTTTCTCCCAAATATTTTCACCCAGTGGTGCTGGGTCTTGTAGCCAGTGATCCAAGAGGGAAATGTTTGACAAACATCAGGATTTGAGCAGCTAAGCTTTGCTAACACATAGTTTTGCTGTAAAGGTGGGTCCTTTCTGTGCTGGAATTATTATTAACTGCTGCTTTGGATCAGTAAATCCACTGGTGCTTCTACCCTTGCTTGAGTGATGTCCTGCATGTGTTCCTTTCCTTTTCTAGCTTTGTTCTTACTGGAGAACAGCAGCAAAATTTGTGATGGAAATGAAGCAGATCATTTTAGCCTTTACCAAAAGGGCCCTATGGAAGGGATTGGGATATTGACTCTCAAGCTGTTATTCCCTCTCAAGGCCAGTGGATGCTTTTCTCAGTTACTTGGTTCATCCAACAACAACTTGACTTATAGGTTTTCCCAGAATGACTAGAAATCAGTTTTCACTGCAAGGAACATCTTATGGTGTCAACTTCTCCCACACATCAAGGATCAACTTTCTTCTCCCTTCTCCCTCTTGCCCAAAATGAGGCCCCCTTTTTTTTTTTTTTTTTTTTTTTTACATCTATCACAAGGGCCACAAGAGTACCTTCTTTGTTTTCCCTGTTTTTTTTTTTTTTTGACCTTATTTCACACATGCATAAAGCACTGCCCTTGTGCTTGAAGCAGCACTGCTAATTGACAGGGATTTGGAGGAAGCATACCCATGTCAGCTACTGTCTGCTCTGGGACCTCTGGAGAGTATTAATCATGGAATCACAGAATTGTTTAGGTTGGACAAGACCTTTAAGATCATACAGTCCAACTGTTAACCCAGCACTGCCAAGTCCACCACTAAACTATGTCCCTAAGCATGAAAGAGCTGTTCTCTTTCATCCTGGCAACTCCTCTTAGAGATTTTCTTTGTTAAAACACCACAGGCCACATTGTCATGTACACAAAAGCCACATTTCACCTCTCTAGCTATGCATGGCATCCTAGGGTAGATATAAATAAAAATGGCCTTCAGACTTCCCTTTGTGCTCCCACAGAATAATGCAAACCAGCCCAAAATGAGAAATCAGGGTTGTGTGAGAGGGAGGATGCTCAGATTGTTAATGAAGTGCTGTCCCCAAACACTTGAGCACTGTTGATTCCTTTCCAGTTAATAAACCATTTATATGTGGCCTGCTTTTAGCATGGAACCAAATGCCTTTTTCACTCAAGCTGTGATGTATAATTATATAGCTGACATCAAACATGAGCAGATACCAAGTCAAAGGAATGAATTTGGTCCTGTTCCTGTAATTCCATTTCCATGTTTCCTCTCTTTGAATTATATTTTTTATTGAAAGCTTCAAAGGTCAGCTTAGACATTCAGAGAAAATTTGTAACTCAGATTGTTTAGTATTCTCTCATATAGCACAGCCCTCCATTACCCTGTGTCAGCAAATTAAGGAAATGAAAGTTGTGGCCAAGGATTACAATAGACCTTTTACAGCACATGGCATACTATCAATTTTAGCCACGGGAGAAATGTGCTGTTCACATACAGCAAGTGGGTGTTGAAGTTTTTAATCTAAAAATGAAATCTTGCCTCTAGGAGAGACAAGTAAAGACCATAGATCTTCCTTGCTGCTGGATAAACCTCTTGAGCAGCTGAGATCTCTTCAGCCACATGTTTTTCCTTTATTCATTTTTCCTTCCTTTCTTCCTCACCTGGGGACAGAGGGGCATCTATTCTACTCGACTGGAAGGGCAATACTGTAGCACAGAGATATGTGGGTGCCCATATATTCACAAGATGGAGGGCCAGGGGAGATGGATGGATAACCTACAGACTTTTTCTTAGCTGCAAAACCCTCACAAGGTCTAGCAACACACATTCACCCAGCATCAATCTTCTGTGCAGTCCTAGGGAGGTTAATGGGATTGCTCAGCTGTTTAAGTACCTTGCTGAATGAAGGTGATAATTAATCAGGCTGCAAATTATTCTGGAGAACCCAATTTTAATGTGAGGTTTGCTTTACTCAGTAGTTGCTATATAGTTGTTCAGGGCACACTTGATTTAGCTGGGCCAAGAAAAAAGTGATAGACCAGTTTCACTTAATTGCTATTCAGTGTTGGGTTTTGATTTCCCTGGGAGTGTTTCTTTTCCCTTTCAGACATGGGATTTTTGACCTGCTTTTCTCTGTCTTCACTCCAAATCACAGCAGCATATACCCTGTAGTCTTGGAAAAGCTTTAGTTTGGTTTCTAAACTTAAAAGGCTAAAGGCAATACATAGATGGTTCTAAACTGTTGTCAGAAATAAATTTCCCTGGAGTGCAGTGTAATAGGGTCAGAGTTTATTGGGTAATGCTTAGTCAGTAGATGGCCCAAAGATTAGGAGTTATTTTAGCTGGGGCATGAATAATTGAGCTGAAGGCAAACTAAAGTCAGAGATGCCTCTTATCAGGTTCTGTCACTGTGGGATATGATCATTCAGGCTTTCATGTTCCACAGAACTGGTGTTAAGTTCAAAGTGGTGTTGCCAGCTGAGCAGGTGGGGAGCACCAAGGAGCCCATTCATGCTGAAATGCCTCTATGCCTGGGTAGTCTGTAAATGTTCTTTTGGAGAGAGAGGTGGTCCCTCAGGCAGGATTTCACAGCCCCTGATTTCATCTCCTGCTTTTATTTGGATTTAGCAGTGGTGGCTTGTGGCTTGCCTTGCCTGCACAGCATCACCCCAGCAGTGGGTGGGAGAGTCAGCTTGTTGCTGGGCCAGGTTTAACACCCCTTCCCAGTCCTGGAGTGTTGTAAGGGTCATGTGGGCATGCCCTTTCCTACCCATTCTTTAAATGAGTCTTGCTGTGATGTGGGCATGGCCTTTCCTACCCATTCTTTAAATGAGTCTTGCTGTGAGGATAGACTGGTGGGAGCAGAGGTTGGCTTGGGAGGCTGTGATGGAATGGAAAAGATCCCCTGCAAGCAGAAGGTGAAACTGGGAGGTGAACCATGCTGTAAGACCCCCACAAAACTACCCATTTCTAAGTTTGTTTTCTGCTGGAGTCTGTGAGCTGAAGAGGTGTCTATCCCCTGATACTTTCCAGAGAGCCCCTCGTGGGGCTGTTCCTGATTTTTAACTCACTTTAGTAAGATGATCCAGTTTGCTCAAACTCTTATGAGCTCATTTTGACAGGAAAGACTCTGTAACAAAGGGGCTAATAATATCCCAGAGAAGGAGAATTGGAATGCACTGAGGATCATAAACTTGTCATCTCACATAACTGCAGCCAGAGGAAGAGGGAGACTCATAAGAAGGAGGTTGAGTTAGCCTTGAAAAACAGGTCTACTTTTGGATTTAGCAATTATAAAATCTGTAAATAGAAGGTGTATTGTTTTTTGGTAAAAAATGCTGAAGGAAATGGAATTAATGTATTTTAACTATTTTATGATCTCTTCAGATATACATAGAAAGACCTAATCCTATTATTTCACATGTAATATTTCACACAAACCATTTTCAAAACTGTTGCATTCAGCAGAAAATGGATAGAATTTCCCCAGGGCTGATAAAGTGGCAGGCATTAATTTGGGAGTCCATCAAACAGTACTGCACTCAGAGATCTGTAATAACTGGAAAAGGAATAGCTAGGGAACTGTGCTGCTGCTAGAGACCGTTTCAGAGGTGGGTTAATGGGACAACAATTCAGAAATGGATCCCTGATGCCTGGATAGCCATCCTGTTCCAAAGGTTCAACCCTAAACAGCAATAGGGGTGTTGAAAGTGCACCAGATGGCATCTGTCTCATGCAGAACTCAACAGAGTCTAAGTTAAACACAACCCACAGCTGCCAAGGTTGGGGTCTTGGAAGTCGTGTCCCAACTCAGACTTTTGGGATGTTATCCTTCTCCCTCAAACACAATATGGGGGTCTGGCACATCCTTTTTAGCATTGCTTTCCATTTAATTGGGAGAAGTAAGACTTGTTGGCATAAGAAATACTGCAACTTTATGGTGGGTAGGAATGGCAGAAGTGAAGCTGACAGGAGGCAGCCGGACTACAAATTAAAATTGAAGCAGACCAGTCTTTTCTCATTCCACTAGCTCAGGAAAATATTGAAAGCAAACTGCTGGCAAGTCAGCAGTGAAAAGCAAATTAAATTTGAGACCAGATGGTGTAGATCAGTATAATACAAGTTGATGTCAATAATGCAGTGTGATTAATGCTGCCAAGAATATCACTCACGATCTTTCCCAATTTCAGGTGTTATTTGTAGCACAGGTGAGGTGCACACAGATGCGTGCACAGATCATTTTGGAAAGTGAGATTTAATTGAATCTCTGTTCCAAGAGAAAGTCTGTGTCCAGATTTATCTGGCAATGTGCAGCCACTAGAGACTGTCCTGGAGGGGGGAATCTGGGGTTAAGAAGAAAAAGAGCAGAACACAGGGTTGTATGATCTGTGTCTGACCATGAAACTCAGTGCAGGACTGGATGCTGAGCACTGAAGGCTTGTGTGTCTGATAACTGGGCAATGCACATCAGATTTATGGGTGTGATTTTAGCATGCTTTATATCATTCCAGTAATTATAAATTTAGTTATTTCTCAGTAAATATGAGTGTATCTTGGTAGAGTGTTGGGTCATCAATATTGCCTTATTCTTGTCAAACTCTTCAGTGGTGGTGGGTATTGTCTGACCATAATACATCCTCAAGACTCTTCATTTTCAGAGTGCTCTGTGAATTAATTATGAAGAATATTTCATATAGTCAATAGTCTCAGTGTCATAGTTCATCTTCTGATGGCACACTGAAATTCTGTGTGAATATCTGATAGAAAAATGAGGTCTATGTAAAATAAAAGCCTCACTGTTGGATTAGATACCAATCTGCAAAACAGAGTTGTAAAAGATGAGTTTGATGATAGAATGAAGAATAACTTTTAAAGTGAGTCACATTGTTTTGAGTGATGTAGTTGTTTTCCAGGAAAAATCTGTTTCCAAGGATCAGGGCATCCTTGGCAAGGTTAAATGTGCAATAACATCCCTTCTTAGTGCTGAACTCTTTTATTTTGAATGGTTTTTTTTGGAGAAAAACTTGGTAAGAGACTTCAGGTTTTCTCAGGGGATGAATATCAGTCAAAATTGACTTTTTGCCACCTTTACCCCTAGGCAGACATGAAATAGGCCATCTCTGAGGGTATATAGACACTTGTGTTCTAGGCATAGGGATTTAGACATTCCGATAGAAAGTCTGACCTTTATGGAAGAATATTTTGTTCTCTGACTCTTGCCTTTCAGAATATATTTTCTGTGACTTGATATGCAAGTCCTTCATTCTCTGGATGTGCCTTTTTTTGGTGCTTCTCGTGCTCATTAATCACATTAGCCATTCCCAGTCTTTGTAGCACACTGGGAGTTAATATATTCACTCCCTTTTGTGTGTGTTTATAAGCATGTGTCTTCCCTTTGGTTTGTATTGACTCTGAAGGCTGAAGTGAGGATCAATGGCTCAGATTATTTCCTTGCTGTCAGCTATTGACTTTCTCTCAGCCTGATAGCAGAGCTCCTTTCCCAGGGTGATGCTAGCAGGGCAGGGATAGGAGGGGGAGCTGAGCAGAGGCTTCACAGAAATCGTGCACTTTATCTCAAGGCATCTTTAACTGAATGCACAAGAAGATGAGATAAATTGCCAGAAACCTGCAATTGAGGGTGGAAAATTAGAGAGGCTGAAATTCTCTATCGATGATGCTAAAACTGGGATAGCTTTTGCCTCAAGAGGTTTATTTATTTATATGATGATTGTTGTTCTGCTCAGATGGTTTTGAAGCTGAAAGTGGTTTCTTTAGCTAAACTGCTGTGCAGGTTGGGCAGTGTGGATTCCCTTCACTGCAGCAGAAATACTCAAGATCAGTATGTGTGCATACAAAATCCTCCAGTTTCTGAAGAAAGGCTTTGCCTCTGTTCATCTATTATGCTGTGGGTTCTTGATTCATAATTCTCTGCTAGATCTGTAATTATCTACATCAGAGTACAGAAGTCACAATTTAATTCCTAATTAGAACAGCAGCATTTCCCCTTTTCTGCCAAAGATGATGCTCAAGTGTCAAAATAGAGAAAAAGGGTAGATATTTTCAAGGGAAAGTGAATTTATTGGAATATTAATAGCTCCATCTTCTATTATAACAATAGTCTGTCTTCCAGAGTTCCCATTTTTTTTTTTTTTAATAGGGAAGTAAACATTTTTATCTGGAAGAATTCTTTAGGCTTTGAATTAAAAATTATAAGCTTTTAGTTGACAGTATAGATGGGGAGGAAAAAATGATGGAGTAGTAGGGAAAGAGAAGCTGGGCATGAGTGAGTCTCTGAAGGACTGGCAGCTGATTCTGGAAGAAGAGGTCCTGTGTTGGTCAGCATCTCTCCAACTTGGCTTCTTTTCCCACCTCCACCCCTGAGGATTAGGAGACTCCTTCAAGCCAAAAGGAAAATTTCCACTGACCTCAGTGGACTGGAGTCCTTGGCATTGCCCCAGGGCTGGAAGACACAGTGGGAGAATGTGTGTGGCAGCCCTGACCCAATGTCTGGGTGCCAGGGTGGGAAGCTGGAGTGGCAGGTGGGATGTCTGGTGTTCCTGAGCCAGCACTGAGTGTGAACTGGGATCCACTGCTCTGCTGGGTGCCTTGGGCATGGGGGTCATGGAGAAAAGCTGGAGGAGAGAAGGATGAGTGTGTCCATGGGCTGAGGAACACCTTGGGTTTGGATTTGGCTTGGGTGAGCTTTAGATACTGAGCCTGTCTGATCTGTCAAAGTTGGAGCTGTAATTGGGCAGTTCAAGGTGTCAGGGGAATTTAAAATAAATGTGTTGATTAAAGGCAGAGTATGCTTTAGCTGACCACAGAGTTGGCATAATCCCTATTTTGCACAAGGGAGATCCTCACAGATCTTCCTGGGCTGGGATCCAACCCTGCCCTCCTCTCCTCATGCTTATTTTGTTGGTCAGCTCAACCCTGCATTTTAATCAACACAGCCCATCATTAATGTACATACCTAGCTATGTGTAAACACAAATATATAAACTAACTTCAGCTAGGAGGGAAAGATAAACAACTGCCTTTAGCAGAATTTCCCCCCTTGGATCTGCCTGAAAGCAGACAGTGGAGTTAGCTGTTTAGCCCAATTTAGTTTTCATTTAACCAGACCAGAGAGTCTATATTACAAATGACATGTGGCCACCACAGTAGCATAGTTGCTGTTTACCTAATCAAACATGATTAATGCATTGGTTTTACATTAGGATCTGCTTTTCTCCATTGTGAGAGTAGTCAAGGGATTTTCTTTGTCTGCTAGCAAGGAAGAACAGGTTTTTTATCCTATTCTGCTTATTGTGCAGTCATGTCAGCGGTAAAAAATGTCTTTTAACATGCCTTCTTTTATCAGTAGAGAGATCAATACAGCAACTTTCTGAAAGCATAATTCAGTTACATGTGTTGTGGGAGACTAACACGGACTCTCTTGGCGAGAATGCTTTTCAGATAGGCAGGGAAAGACATCATGGACTTTATTTCAGAGCAGGGTAAGATTAAAGGGATTTCAAGTGTGCTTTGAAAATATCTTATAAAGGAGGAAGGTTCAGGCTTGCAGAGGGATCTGTGTTCCAGAATGGAAATCGAGCATTGCTGCAGATAAAGTCTGCCTTTGCATCAGTGGTGGAACCAACAGAAATCTCTGCTGCTGAGTTGGACCTGAACCTGAAAATGACAGTGGTGGATGGTGAGGACAGTGGGTAGATGGATCTGTTGGCTTCAGAGGAAAGCCACCCCTGAAATGGAAAGTTTTCACCCAGGACATAACTATAAGGACTAAACTCTACCCTGAGATAAGCTGAGAGATTTTAAGGTATTTTGAGAAGCGTTGGACAGATACTTCAGTGAACCTGCACTTGGTGAGTGAGGAGTACTGAAGCCATTAAAGGAGGCACTGAGCTGCACCATGTTCTGCTCTTTTATCTTGGCTAGGACATGCTGTTAAAGGAAGTACAGCAGCACTATTGGATGGCTTTTCCTGGCAGGAAAACAAGGAGCTGACCGGAGTTAGAAAGTGGGCAACCACTTAGACTTGGGCTGGGCCATCACTACAAAGGCTTGAAAAACATATGTCAAGTGTGGTGTAGAGGATTTTGGAGCACCACCTGCCATAGGTCTGGATTTTATTTTCCCATTTATAAACATCAAGGAGGTTTTCTTCTTCCCTTGAAAATGCATGAGTCCTTGACTCCAAAAAATTTTGGGCCAGTACCTTCCCTTGATTGTCATTCACAGTCCTTAATAACCAGTCAGGATAAATTTAATAACTCATGACTACTTTTTTATAGCATGCTCACAAAATCTCATCTTGAATCAGGAGAGACATCCATAAAAGCTACTGAAATTCAGAATATTCATCACATAAGTGACTGTCACACATTTCTTCATTTTTTTTTTCTGATGATTTTGTTGGCCTTAACACATTGTCAGCCTTTTTGGACCTCACTACCTCTCTACAGGAATGTTTTAATTTTCAGAGAGATTCCTGTACTTGTCATAGTCATTAACATGTAAATACATCTCATAAAGCACTGAAATGAACTAACAGTTACAGCTTTTCCAGCCATTAACACGTGTGATAGTTAAGCCTGATTATGAACTTCACCTCATTGGCAACAGTTTCTGTGGGTCTGTGAATTTCTCTGCCTGCTCTGAGCTGGACTAACGTGGGAGTCCATAAAGCTAAAGTCTAATTAATTAAATAACAGCACTAGTTCTTGCACTGGGCTTAAATGTGCCAGGGAGCATTTTTTTCCAATTCTCAAATAAATCTGCTTATTGAAAATACCATCCTAGAAATAGGAGTCTCTGACTTTGAGAGATGCCCTGGAATTTAACAGCCCATTATTTTTATATGGGCAATTTATTGCAGTCAGAAGTGATAGAGTTCATGGAAAGCGGGTGGATGGATGGCTGAATCATTCCATCACCTGTCATGACTCATTCCCATCATTTCCGTCTCCTCACGAAGGGTGCATAAACATGTCTGCAGACTCAACCACGGCCCAGAGCATCTCATTAAAACATTGCCTTGCTTAGGGTCAGGAAAAAGGTTATGTAGCCCCATGACTAGGTTAGAAGGGAAGAGGGATTGAGATCTTGACTGCTTCATTCAGAGAAGAGTGTCCAAACCAAAAGCACACCCAGGGACTTCTGCTTGGGCTTTTTCTTGAGTTTCTCACCTTTGCAGGCAATGGCACAGATACGATTCCTTCAGGAATTTTATAGAGCAGTTTGGTCTGGCTGCTCTGCTCCTCGAGTTCTGCATGCTTTCAAGGGTCCTCTCATTCTCTGGATGATACTGGGTATGGTGACCTTGTTGCTGGTAGTTCTGTGTCAAAATATGCTGATGTATCCTCTTCTCTAGATACAACCAGATGTTTTGGTGATAGTGAGCCAGATGACTCCTGCTGGAGCTGTCAGACAGTGAAGTTAGCACACACTTCATGTATATTCTGTCCTCTTTCCTCAACAGGCTCCCATAGGGTGAACAGTGCAAACCCTTTTGTGGCTTGGCTTAATCCACCTTCAAAGTGGAACCCAGCCTGTTCCTCCCAGCAAGAGCTCTCTGGACCCAAGCTCTGAGCTGACCTGCTGTGAGCTGACCTGGCCAAATGCCGCGTGGCCAGAGTTAACTCGAGCAGAATTTATTAGCTTGCAGAGGGCACTGCATAATCCAGTTACACAACTTCGCTTTCGGAGCTGGCTTGTGTCTGGCCAGGTTGGAAGATGGGTAAATGTCTCTGGAAAATTATTTATTATTATTTCTTAACAATGAAATCTTGTTGTTTGCTTGCTGTAATGGCTGAGAAGTCTAATCGCTGATTAAGCTTGCACTAGGGTAGGGATGATTCAAACAGAGCAGCAAAAATACATTGTGTGTCCAAAGGAATTCATAATCTGGATGTCATACACCCTAGCAAGGGAGCTCCAGGCTGAGCCCAGCAGCGATAAGCTCATGCATCTGTGAGCTTTGTGAAAGAAACACAGTGTCAGTGGGGAAATGAAGGCATTTTGTGGCCCAGAGTAGGGTTGGGACACACAGTAGGTGCTCCTTGATGGATGCAGACTCTGGGACTGCATCCCTGGAGTGCAGCGAGGCACGAGCAGGTTTGAGTTTGCCAGCCCTTGGCCTCTGGTGGAGCTCACAAAACACGAGCAATCTCTGTCCCGTGTCTTCCCAGGTCTGTGCCTTGCAGACATCACCTCAGCAATTGTTGCTGGCTCTTCCTGAGCTGAACCCTTGGCCTCCTGAGCTTCGTCCCTGGCTCTGCATGGCGATGTGATGCAATCATGCGAGTGCGGCCCCTTTATTGCACCGAGTGCATAATGCCCCATTATTCTCTAGACAAGGGTAGGGGGAAACAGCTGTTTTACTGATTAAGTAAATAAAAGCATGGCTCTCCAGTCCTCCTCCCTCATCCAGCACGCAGAAATCTGCCCAGGCTCTGCGCATCGTCACCATCCACTCAGCTCCTTGCCCCCGAGTGCCATGAAAGCAGCAGTGCTGCAGCTGGAGGGCTGCCCTCACCTTTGCTCGCTCTGCTCCAAGTGGTTTTGTGAGTCAGGCGCTTTGCTTTTGCACAGAAACCCATATTCCACCCTGCCTTTCCATTTGCTCATGCCCCTCTGCTGCCAAAGTAACCACGGCAGGGCCGGCGTGGGGGGGTGGAGGGGAGGGGAGCTGCGTTGCCAATCTCTCATTAATTTCTAGATGCAGAATGATGGGGGTGATGCATGTGAGAGTCTAATAATAATGACCTGAGGTCCCAGGCATGGTGAGCAAGGCAAACTTCTTTAACTAACAACTTAATTATAATAAATTTGAGTCTAAGAGCACCAGGCAAGTAAATCAATCAACCCTTGCAGGCGGGCTCATTAAAACTAGCAAAGCACAGACCATAAAGGTCATCTTATTAAAAGGGATTAGCATTTTCCAGTTAAATCCTTTGCTGCCCATAGGTGCTAGGAGAGAATGTGCATTCTGAGGTTCTGTGTTGTTGCAGTGGTAAAGGGCTGGCCCTGCACAGCTGTAAATGCCTGCAGTCCCCATGGTCAGGCTCGTGGCTGCCAGTGCCCGTGGGCAAGGCTGGACAAATGCTGGTGGACCTTTGCCAGTCTTGCCCAGCTGTGGGTTGCCAACTGTCCCGTGGAGCAAGTGAAACACGATCAGGGCTGAGGTCTTTCTTGCAAAATACGAGTCAGCTTGCTCTCCAGGCTTTTCTCTAGTCCTCTCTCACAGACTGAGACATCACCTCAGTAATTGTTGTTGGCTCTTCTTCCAATGACTTTTCTGGCTGTGTGGGATGTCTCTTCTCCTGTCAGGTCTTAATATATTGTAGCCCTCAAGCAGCATTTTTTATCTTTGCCTCTCTTTCCTGGCTGTGTGGTACAGTACTTTGGGTTTCCTAGTGCTTTGAGAGGCAGATTTTCACAGGCCCAATTACTGTCTTGTTCCTTTAGGAGAGTATATTTACCTTGGAGGAAACATTAGACTGAGAACAGCTATCAAAACAGCTGGCATCCTTCTTCCTGTTTTCCTCTTCTGTCAGATACAGTGTTGATGGCAGGAGAGGCATTTTTTTCCCTTTCCAAACTTTCCTCTGCCCACACTTGCATTCCAGTGATGACCCTCTGCCTGTGCAGCACCACTCACTGCTATTGTGGAAATGTGGTATGAAAATTGCTGTGTTTTCTGTGGATCCTGGAGCAGTGGGGATGGTGCTGGAGGGGTCATTCCTGCTCCTGCATTGCATTTTGGATGGAAACTGATTTTTTTTGGAGGTAAAGAGAAGTGTCTCACAGCAGTGTCTGTCACTGGTTGAGCAAAATATCCAGAGTTAAGAGGATTTTTTTCCCATGGAGAGACAACTGCAGTTAGGAAGGTGGGCTATATACCACCCTGTGCTGCACTCCCACAGCTCTGCCCCTCTAACCCCCTTCTTGATGAGACTCTTCTCCCCCATTAGGGGGACACAGCCCAGTGCTAGCAGCTCAGTCAGCTGTAAGGAGAGTGAATGCAAGAGGCACAGCTCATGGCACACTTCCCTCAGCTCCTGCTGTGCCCAGGCAGCACTTTGATTGCACAGCAGTTTACAAATAACTATACTTGATAGGATGGAAGTTCCCCTGCACTATACTTGATCATTTCCAAAGGTCTTTTTCTTTTAAGCCCTAGGAGGCCTTGGGGGTATGTAGGAAATTAAGCAGAGCCTTGCAGCAGTTCAGGAGTTCATTCAGAACAAGGAGTTATGTGTTGGAAAATATGGTGGGAGAGGTAAGGATTAGAAAAAGCAGAGCATCTCTTTTATCCCACTAGGCTTCTCTTTTGCATAGGAAGTACTGAAAATCTTTCCTGCTCTGCTTGACCCATCAGCAGAGAATATCACAGAGAGCTACAGGCTGCCTGGGGGAGAAAAAAAAAAGGAAGAAGAAAATACTTATTTTCTACTGTGTTTCCACTCAGATGTCACTGTACTGCTTGATGATCCTGTGCCATCTCTCTGTAATAGCAAAAAACTGCTGAGAAGAAGAAATGGGTTTTGAGATTGCCCTTGGTAGGGAAGTGCTGGCAAGTGGTAGGTGTCTACCAGCCTGTGCTCCCTCATCAGCTCCAAGAGCTTGCTGGGGAACCTTTGGATAATTGTCACTTAATTTTTCTGCATCAGGCTTATGATTTGGAATGTGTAGTACTTAGCACTGTGCATATCAGCTAAGTTGCTTAGATGAAAGGCTCTGCTGACTACACAAATGTATTTCAGCTTAGCTCAAGAGCTCAGCCTTCCCTGCTGCAGGTGAGTGCGGAGTTTGGAGCCATTTTTATGTCTTTGCCTTCAGGCACCTTCAGCTTCACACATCCCTTGAACTGAATGTCTGACTGGCACTAGCTTTGCACGGTTTTGTCTTGATGAAGGAGTTGCCACAGAAGAGGAGGAGCCCCTTGTTCTCCCCATCCCTAGCAATCTTTCCTACTTCCACAGGGGCAGGGACAAATTCAGGACAGACCCAATACCATCATCACTGTATGAGTTCTGCCTGCCAGTGTGATCAATGCAGGATCCAAAATGGTACAGTTTAATTGGAATACTGTAGAAAATACCCATTCTTGGTTCTCTTGTTTCCTCATATTTTCCACTCACCGCCTCCCCTTCACAGCCCTTCAGCCTTTGCCTGGAATTCACCTCAACCCACAGGCTTCTTCTATTTTTTTCCCTTTTTTTTCTGGGAGGTGAGGGGTTAAAACAATAAATATATTGGTTCCTGTTTTTCCTCTCTGCAGCTCCTGAGCTCCAGCTGGGTGCAGACATGGAATAGTAACAAGTCCATGGGAAAGGCTCATCTTCTCACAGCCCTTGCAGCAGCACTCTGAGCTCAGTGTGAGCTTCCCAGAGCACAGAGGCAGAGCTGAAACCCTCACTGATGCTGCCAGGAACTTTCTGCAGGGATTAAAGCAATAGGGTGGAGATGAAGTGTGTGTGAACCCAAAGTGGATTCCAGGTGTCTATGAGGAACAGTGTACTCTGTCTTCAGCTGAATTTAAAATATGTATATATACTTACATAATCTGTGGCCATTGGCACTTAGCTCTTTATCATCCAGAGACACAGCAGAACCTTCCAGACCCTGAAGGAAAGCACATTTCTGGTGTAAGAGACAAACACAAGGCAGCAAGATCCAGACTCTTAATGATAACTTTGTTTTGCTTTTGTCCTTTCATGGCAGGTGCTCTTCTTCCATGAACTGTAGTGCTGCTATAAACACTTTTTGTTCCTCAGTGATTCCCGATGGGACAGAGGGAATTCTGCATCTTTGCAGATGGATAGGTTTGCTTGGATTGGTGTCTCAGCCTAGAGCATGGCAGGAGGGGACAGACTCACCCCAGCACACAGACTGGCATGGTGCAGGCAGCCTGGGTGGTCTCAGCTGGGTGCAATCCCATTTCCATTTCCCTTTGGCTCTGTGTGTGCTCATGGGGAGTTGCTGTGGCTCAGTTGTCATTGCTGTTCTGTTATAATAACCCAATTGCTGTCTCAAAGCCCAGTTCTAATCTGGTGTTAGGGAATGCCAGTTCCTGGGAGGTCTCCAATGTGCTGAGCATGGCTTATCTCCTGGGGATGCAGCAGGAAGATACTTCCAGGTGATGCTAAAATTGTGGCAGGGGGACTCACCAGGTTGGCACTGCAAGGTGACAGGGTGACCTTATGTGGTAGAGCTGTTGGGCTTTTGTTTTGCTAAAAGATGCTAAAACTCAGTCAAAAGTACTGAAACTGGAGCAGGTGGAGATGAGAAAGCACTGATGGATGTTTGTTATGTCAGCTTAACTGGGGTGGAAGTGCCAGGAAGGCAAATGAAATGAAATGCCCCAAATTGCGCCTGATGTCACTTAACACTGCACTCCTTGCAGTCACTTTGAATAAACACAAAACATTTCTTTATTTTCATGTATTCTTCGTGGAGAAAAATAAATGAAAAAAAAAAAAAAAAAAGAGAGCAGCAAGACAGTCTGTACTTCCCCTACCCCTCGCCAAGCAGTAGAGAGCAGTGGGAAACAGTTAGCAAAGGTGTCAGATTTTCTCTAAGGGCAGTCACAAGGCTCTTGTGCCAAACACTATTTGACATTTAATTTAAGACCCATGTAGAGTAACAGCCAGGGCAGGCAGAGTGTTCCAGTTGACAGACTGGCTCTATTTGCTTTAATTTCCTTAGTGCGATGGCCAAGTTTATCTGTGAGCGAGAAATACTCAGAGTATTATTTTTTCTGTTAGCCCATGATGAAAAGAGAGCTCTGTGTTGTGCTCAGACACCGTTTTGGGCTTCAGGTGGCCTTCATTAGGGAGCATAATGCAAGAGAGCTGTGCGTCAGCGCCGGAGGAGCAAAGAAAGTTGTGCCTCTTTGATTAAATTCTGCTGAAGTCAAACACTCTGTTCCTGGACTGAACTGAGCCATTCAGCAGGTTTAAAGGTGCAGAGAGGGGATCTGTGTGTGGAGGTTTCAGCCTCACAGCCAGGAGGAGAGCAGGGAGAGCCTCCTCCTTCCTTAGAGGCTGGGTCAGGACCACTCAGTGCAGAAGGCTTTGTGCGAGGACGTGTCCTGTACACGTGCACAGGGACCATCCACAGCACCTCAAGGTGCTGGTCTAGACAAAGGTGTCCCTGCCCAGAGCAGAGGGTTGGAATGAGATGATCTCTGAGATTCCTTCCAACCCAACCCAAAATGGTTCTGCTCTATGTGGTTTGTTCTAGAAGCCCACGGATAGGGAAGGAAAGGTCGAGGGTGCTGAGGGGAAGATTGCAAAGGGTTTTTTTGCATTCTAGTCTCTTTAGTTTTCCTGTTGGAGCTGAGAAAACTGATCTGGTGTGCTGCTGAGGAGGTAAGATGGGAATAAAACCTACTTGCTGAATGGTGGGAGTTGGTCTGAGGCCTGTGTGAGGAGGGGAGCAGTAGTGGAAGCTGTGCTGGCTGCGTAGCTAATATTGGCAAAGGGGAAATGTTGCAAGGTGCATGTAGAAACGAGTCAGGAAATGTATTCGTCACTTGAATTTATTTTTTAAAAGAAAATAAATGCATTTAGTCAACAGCATGAAGTATGGTACCTCCAAAGGTACCTGTTTGGTGATGGAGAGAGGGAATTATGTTAACCATGGAGATAAGGAGTATCAGGGAGAAAAGTCTGTGAAAAATGTGATTTGTCACATTGAAGAGCAAAAGCAGCTGCAGAATATGAAGCAGTGGGAGGAGAAGGGTTCCCCAGGCAGTGGGACAGAGACAGCAGCCTGCAGGCAGCATTGCCTGGGTGGAGGAGCACTTGGCTGCTTTTCCAAGGTCATTAGGAAGTCTAGACTTTCCCATAAAAGGGACCCATTTGCTGGAGAATCCTTGGGCTAGCACTGCCCTGAGGGCTTCACAGAGAACTTAAAAAGGCATCCAGAACAGCCTGGCTAGACTGAGGCACCTTCCCTGAGTTTTTCTGTGTGTATGGACCTTGGAAGACAACTTTGGGGCAGCCTGGCAGGAATGATTTCCATGGGACATGCAGCCTGCCCCAGCAGAAGGCAGCTCTGGGGCTGGGACACTGCTGCTCCAGGCTGGCTGGGTTTAGCTCCTCTTCAGGTTCCTCGCCCAGCAGACAGAACAGAGGAGCCAAACCCAACTGCATTCCTCTCAGAAAGGCAGAAATTAAAAAACTGCTTCTGTATGCTGATGCAGGCATTTGAGGCATAACTCTATATTTGCAATTATCCCCAAAACTCAGAAAGGAGACTTCCACCTTTGCTACAAAACTCTCTTGGTGCCTCATCACTGGGTTGTTTGGCCAGTTGGTTGGTGCCATCCTATGGCTTTAAGCATTTTAAATACCAGCTGTCCTCCCTATCTTAGAGAGCATCTCTGTCTAGCACAATCCCCCTGGAGAGAGCTTCTCCATAGCAGTGTTCAGAGTAAATCACAAGTCCAAACACCTCTAATATCACAGAGTGTGCTCTTTTTCCTGTTAACAGGGGCTGCCAGCTTGTGCTACAACTTACCTTGGAAGGAGAAACCAAAGGGAGATGCTAAAGGCAGGGAAAAAATGAGTGCAGCTTTCTAATTGAGTCAGGGAAAAAGAACAATCCAAGGTTTGTTCAAGAAAGGGTTTGAATGTTTGGAAGACTGGCAATTGTTGGATAATATTCTTTTTGCTAGCCCAGCTATGTTATCCTTGTCTTAGGACCCCCTTGAAAGCCAGTGTCAGGAAGATTGACCTGGTGGGCTGAATCAGTATTTGTCAATAGGAACAGCTCCTGGAGACAGACAATGGTGCCCACCCCAAAAGAACCCACCCTGGGGGCTGCAGTGGGGGATAAAGAGTGTGGTCAGGCTTCTGCCCAAGGGAAACAGTTTGCTGAATGTGAGAAACCTTCTGGCATCTGCACAGACTTAGCTGATGTCACTTCAAGCCTTGAGGAGTTTGCTGTCTGACTGGGACCAGCAGTGTGATTTGGACAGCCATAACACAGCTGGGGATGATTCCATCCTGGGAAGGTGTGACTAACCTGGGGCCATTCTAAAATGGTTTCTGTATGTATTTACTGGATATTTTGGTTGCAGGTCTTCTTTTTCATAATTGGGCCTTCCTGAACAGCAGTTGGATGTTTCAGCAAAGAGAAGAATGTGTTCTAAAAATCAACCAACATACCACTAAGTGGGGAGGAGTCCTGGATAGCACTAGGGTAACTTCCAAAATTGGTGTTTACCTTTGCTTTGCTTTTAGCAATCCAATTTCTCTTTGTGAGCTGTGTGTGCAGAAGGGAGAATATAAACTGAGTTTATCACAGCAGCAGAGCTGGAGCAATTCCAAGTACATTGGTCTATACCCTGGAAATAGGAGACTGCTTATCCAATTATTTGCAGCTTGTTTTCAAGGGAAAAATGATTGACTTGAGTCCTGCACACAGGGTAAAATCCTGCTAGAGTGTGTAATTTTGTCCTTTGGAGTGGGATGTAGTCCCAGGTTTCATGAGATGTCGCTTTGCCTCCTGGGATTGTTGAAATGCTGCTGTGTCAGAGTGGGGACCTTTAGTCTTCAGATGAGAACGTGGCTCTTTGTTGGAGAGAGAGATGAGGTTTAAGATACACATGATAAGCTTTATCTTCCTGTCCCAACCCTTTTCACCTACTGCCATGATTAAATTTGTGAGAAGAGTCACAGTAATAAATAAACTATACATTATTGAGGGTAAAAACTCCCAGGAGGGAGGCATTGAGTGGTACGGAGATACAGGAACACTTAACAACGAAACAAAGAGACAGAGTTTGGCTGAACATCAGGAAAAACATACTGAGAGTGAAATAAATTTGGCCATAGGACAGTTCCCAACAACAGTAGCAGCATTCCTGTTACCCAGACTAATTTTAAACACTCCTGTAGGCATCACTCCCATCTGGGTCTGGTGAGAGAAGATGTCAGTCACATGCATAGTTTGAAGATGCCACCTTTTCTTTGACCCAAAGTTTTCTATGAAATTTGTTTTTTACTCAAAATGGAGATAATTTCTTTCCGTCTGAACAATTCTCTCCGTTTGTAGCAAATTTAAAAAGAAAAAATCATTTTGGTAAGGTGAGGACAAGGGAAATTTCCAGCTGTTTTAATGTGGCTCTTCCTTTAAAGGGGTTTGGAATCAGCTATAATCAGACCAGATTTTTGCACTAGGTAGCAGAAACAAAATGAGTTGGAGGAAGATATTAAAAGACAATTTTCTCTCCAGTTCCTATCACAAACCTGCATCTTCAGAGGTATAGGTGGGTCTGCTCAGAGTGGTAGCATCAGATGCTCCTTGTCCTCCTACAAACCAACCAGAAAGGAGTCAGGAACAAGGTTTGGCCAGTGATGTGGATACTCCACATCAGCCACAGCCTTTTCCAAATTCTTGCTTCTTCCTCCTGGTACATTTTTTTTTTTTCCCTTGTGGCCAAAGTGAATCCAGTATGAAAGCCCTGTTACTCACTCACTGGGATTAAGCACTGATGAGAAGAGGTGTGAGAGGTAAGGAAAAGTTGGTGCAAATGAGTCAAGCCCTCCTCCAGTGCCTGTGTGGGCAGCCTGAGGGCATTCCAGGCTGTTGGTTGGGAGGGCATGGAGCTCCTCCCCGGGCTCCTGGCCATCTGGAGGGGCTGGATGGTGCTGGATGGTTTTGTGTTTGCTCCCTGGCTTAGTCTCTCATAACATGGTTTGCAGCACATATTTTGTGATGTGAGAATGTGCTCTCTGTTCACTTCTAATGCACCTGTTGGTTCCACAAACAGGCCTGCCAATTAAACACAAAATTCAAATCCCACAAGGATCTTGGTTGCCTATGCTGGAAGATGTATGTATGTAATAAATGGAGTTATGAATATACACCCAAGCCTATTTATGAGTTACCATATGAGAGAGAAAGCAGGGTCAGAGTACTGAATAGGCTCAAATAACATATGGATTTATATGCTAGATCCACCTTCCGATCCTTTATTTCATCTCAGGCAAGTTATTTAGCTCCTCTGAGCCTCAGATCCTCACCTGAGTACATGTGGGACAATAAAATAATCCTTTTTATCTGTTTTTTCTGCTCTGGGTCCTCATGCTCAGAAAAAGAATCTGTGTCTCTGTGCACACACTTGATTTTGTCAGGGCTTTTAGCAACGCTCAGGTGCTGCTGTTGCATTTCTGCTCTGTACTCTCGCAGACCAGATGTGATTTAGGAGCAAAAGCAGAGATACTCCTTCAAGTCCCCTTTTATGTTTCATCCTTGGTACCTCCTCTTACAAGTAAGTGAGCTGCATTTTACTCATCAGATTGGAACAAAACTTTGGTTTCCATGGAAATCAGGTACCTGTATTCAGCAAAGTCCGGTTATTACTCACCAGGAGAAGGGCAGCCAACATTGTACTTCAGCTGTAGCTGACAGGCAATTTATATGGGACGAATCCCTTAGCAGTGGACTTCAGCCTTTCCTGAAATCTTATCCCTTGCCTCTCCATGTGAGCAGGGCTGCTGGCTTCATGGAGCAGCTCGTTCCAGACAGATGCTGACAACTGGAGCTGAGTGGTGCTGAGGGAACGTGACACAAAGCTGCAGCAAATGTATTAATTGCATTGCTCGGGGAGGGCTGGATTCTTTCCCCTGCCCCTCCTTTCTCTCTGCCAAAGCTTTGTGTGTGCTGGGAGCCTTGCTGGGTTTTTCTCATGTATGGTAATTAACTAACACAGCCCCGAGTTCTGGGCATCTGCTTCACATCCCGGGAAGGTGCGTTATTAACCCGAAAGGATTTGATACCCTCCCGCTGTGTCCCATTTTCTCTGCTCTTGCCTGGTCCTTCTATTTGATTCAGCCTCCCAGGTCCATTAAGATCTTCACAGTTGCCCATGCACAAACCTGACAGGCTCATGGGGAGATCCTAAAACGATGCTGGTTCAATTAGCAGGATATAATTTGCCCTTTGGTGAAACCCTGGGCTCCCCTGCCAGGCTAAGCACTCGCTGCCAGAGCACTTAGCACAAGGAGGAGTGTTCCCATCACATCTTTCTCAGTGTCAGGTCACAGGAACCATGAACCCAAGTAGCTGCCGTAAGAAAGGAATTTTATTTTTATCCCAATTTTATTTTTCCTCATGAAATGAGTTTTAGAGAAACCAGAAAACTCAGTTCGGATATTTGATGTGAACAAACCAGCTGGCAGCTGTAGTTTTTATTTTAGCCTGGGAATCCTGCTGGCTATATTTTTTTTCTTCCTTCCCCATGAGCCCCTCTTGCAATTTGAGTTGTTCTGCCCTATAGGTCACAGACCAGTTTGCCGTACAATTTTCTATCTCTGTGTTGATCAAACACTTTTCTGAATGATTTGCTGTTTGCTGTGGTTGTTAACCTCCTGAGTACTCAGCCTTGCTTCTTCTCTCACCTCTGAGATGTGCTGAAATACCTGAAGATATACCAATATCAGATCATGCATATTCATAGTGGTTATTCCCCATTCAGCTGCACAGACAACAATTTTCACATGCTCACCAAAAGTAGCTATGAGTCAAACCTTGAGCAAAAGTGATATTCAGGATGGGAGGAGGGAAGGGGACTTGAGATATAATTTGGGTTTTTTTCTCAGCCTTCAACCACTTTGGACAGTAGCTGTTCCCATGAGATCTTTTGTACATTAGCAAAGGGATGGATTTGTGTACTTTGATGGTGGAGCTTCTCACACTGGGGGAGGTCTTCTGGAGAGATGAAGTGGAAAAGGCTGGTGGCATCTGCCCCTGCTGGGGCAGGGAGGAAATTTGACCAGAACTGCTCTGAGAGTAGTGCCAGAGTTCGGTCTGGTTGCACTGGCTCTCTCACACGGTGGGAAAAACCTGCCCTTAGCTCTAGTCTTGAGGAATGCTTTTTCTTTTTTTTTTTTTATGTTACTTCTCTTTCCCAGGAGACTTCCTTGGGTTTATAAATGACTGCATTTCCCTTCGGCATGACAGCTGCAGCTTCACCTCTTCTCGTGTGAACCTGGAGTCAGGTCAGGCTAAAATGCTGAATCCTTCCTTTCTCCTTCCCGTGGTTCTCTGGCCCCCTCCTTCCTTCCCCATATCAACTGCCTGTATTGCCATAACTTGAGGATTAGCTTTTTCCCTGCAGGACTGAGCTGAAATTCAAGTGCTTTACCGAGCAAAACAAATCTCTTCAATATTAGCAAGGCAAAGCAAAATGCTTGAGCACATGTGGTTTTTGTTAGCTGACTTCTCCCCCAGCCTCATGTTTGGTCGCAGTGTCAAATTCCCTCTTAAATATGCTTAGGAGGTCACGGAAAGCAGGTGAATAGTCATACAATAAAAATCACATCACACCTCTTAAAAAAAAAAAGAAAAAACATCCCCTCTTTCAGTCTTCCTCCCACCCCACCCATCCCTATGCACAGTAGAGGCAAAGACCTGATTATACACTTAGTGGGAAAGAACTAAAAATGAGCTTTCCTAGCAGGCTGGAGCACAGGGATGTAATTAACAGATCAGGTTGTTGCAAATGAAGACACAGAGTTATAGGGTGCCCAAAGTTAAGCAGGTACATCTAGGTCAGGCTCTCAGCAGATACAAGTTGTCTTCCCTGGAGTGATTCCACACGGCAGCACGGGCTGGCTTCCAAAGGAAAGTGCTGGTGCCAGCTGGGTACTTTTGGGAAATGTGCGTTGAGTAAGATGCTGAGGAGATGGCAAAAGTATGTGTGCAGAACACACCTCTGAGTGCTCAGTGCAGGTGTGAGCAGTAAAGCTTGGATGGGGTTTTTGAAACCATGACTCAGTTCCTTTAGGAAGATCAGATACTGAGTTTCTGTTGTGTTAGCAAGGGGAGCTGAGCCAGGGCCCCAACACCCCCAGTGCTGCTCAGTGAGACTCACATGAATCTCTCTGATTGATTTGACCTTATGAAAGAAATTCTAATAAATCCTCGAGGTCCTGGTAATGAATTTTATGAGTCCCCCCAGCAAAGGCAATACCTGTCCTTTGGCAGATATATGAACTAACTCAAAGCTGGCTTGAGCACTAGAGAGAGCGCGAGAAATGTTTGTGAGTGAAGTCTCTCAGTGAACCCAGTAGCATTGCCTGAAGAATATTCATTCATTTTACAGCTTAGATAGACGCTTGCAGCACCAAAGAAGCTGTGGATGCCTCATGCCTGGAAGTGTTCAGGGTCAGGCTGGATGGGGCTTGGAGCAGCCTGGTCTGGTGGCACCCATGGCAGGGGGTTTAGAAACAGAGGTTTGCACCTGTGGGTTTTATTCAGGTTGTTTGTGTGTATACACTGATTTTAATGGCCAAAAGGTGACAGAGTGAAAAATAGAAATATTGAGGAAACTTCATTGTGTTCAACTCTGTGCTTGGGTATTTACTTCTCTCAGCAGGGCTTTAACATGTGAAAAGGTTTTTAACAAAAGGTTGTCATAGCTCAAAGCCAAGACCTTGCCTCTTGTTTTACTGAGCAGTGTGTTTGACTCATATTTGAGGCACCTTTTGAAAGAGAAGCTGTCATGGTATGTGCAGGTGTGTAAGCTATGAACCTTTGTACAAAGCAGTGAATTTATTTGAGCTGAGATTTGTTCTCGGAAGTTAGTCTTTGGGCTGTGAAAACAATTCTCCCCATTACTCTAAGATAGATTTTCCTGGCAATAGATATCCTGGTTTTTATCTTGATTACTTTTTTTAGTTCTCACAGCCCTGCACTCTGCTCCTGAGTCTTTGGTGCTCTATAATTTCCAGTATTTTTCCTGATGTAAAATAGAGGATGAAGGCAGCAATTGAAACAATTGCAGTAGAGAAGGTTTTCAACCTCTGCCTCTGCTTGCTGGCATACCGTGAGTCTTAAATAACATGTTTATAAGGTGGTCTGATGTGTGACATTCAGATGAATGCTAGTGTCGTTCAGAAGTGCACAGACCTGCAATTTATATAGTAAATACACCTTTCATGTTCAGTGAAGTCAAAGTCAATCACCCTAGTCTCAGGGTGACAGTATTTTAAGCCATAGCTGTGCAATTCTACTAATTATAAAGTTGGGAGGCAGAAAGGTCACAATAATTCAGCCTGTATCTCTCTGGGATTCTTTTGGCTATGAAAAAAGAAAGAAGCAAATTTTTGTTGCAAAAAGATTCCACTTCTAGGTTTTTTTATTCTTCCATGGGCTATAAAATCCATGCAATTACTTATAGGGACTCTTGGTTATTGCGATGATAGTGTTTAGAAGCAATTAATTTGGAGCTTTATTCTCATAAATAGTAGATGGCAGTTACTGGAACTCCTGCTAAACAGCGAGGGAAGCAGCCCTGGACCACTGGATTCTTTAGGGTGTTCAGCTGAGACTGGAAAAGAAGAGGTCTGTGGTGGGTGAGAGGGTAGATGTGCTTGCATGACATATAAGCAAAGAGGTATTGGAAATATGTTTGCCTCTGGAACACGTAGATGAAGTGTTTTCCTCCTCTTTAAAGAAAGCTGTAGTAGTAAAAAAATGGAAGTGACAAGAATGAGTCTTAAAATTTCATCCCCTAGTGAGAAATCTGAGATTATTACTAACATCATCTTTTTGAAGAAAATCAATAACCCAGAGCTATCTATTTGAAAGCATAACAGAAGACTGGCTATAAGGGTAAAAAACCCCAAAAACATTCACAGGTAGCAGCTGAAGAGGGTGGTTTTAAGAATCATTATTATTTTTGCAACTTTTTACCAGTGGTTGAAGTTTGCTATTAGAGCAAATTGGTTATGGTGGCAATATCCTCGCAGGGAAATGTTGCTTATATCCCATGTGTTTGTTTTTCCTAAGAATCTAATTTTCTATTTCAACCAGGAGCAGAGGGCAGAGATCTGCACAACATTATGGCAGCAAGTGTTACCCATGAGGTCACAATGAAACACCCACTGCAGCCACCTCATGCTTTGAAGATCTGAGGGGATGAAACACAGCTCAGCTGCCTGCTGTAACAAGAAGTAAAATAAATAAATAAAGATAGATAAGTTGCCAAGAAAAAGTAAAATGCTTCCTACACACCAGGAGTAAAAATGTAATGGTGTCCTGTCACTTCTGGGCAGCCTCAGAAGGAGAATTAGGGAAGACTAAGTTGTGCATTTTGGATAATTCTGCCCTTTGCAAAGCTGCCAGACCCGTTCCAGCTCAGATCCTCTGAGGGCCTGGGACGTTCACCAGTGATGGGTGAAATGTACCATCATGCTGGGGCAGGAAAGTGGTGGTGGAAGTGTTGATGCCTTTGATCTGCTTGGTACTGGTCACAAGGGATGCCCACGTGTTGTTTATTACTTACAGGAGAGGAGCTTGGCAGCAGCAGTGGAATGGAGGATGTACTGAGGTGGAGAGGCTGGGGATGATGAAAGACAGATCTGCCCACTCAGCCTGGGAGGATGGGGTTGCTCTGGCAGACAGTCCCGTTTCTCTTAGCACAGCTGCTCAGTTTTGATACTCTACTGCCTTACTTTATAATGAGGTTTTGGATTTGGACCTTTTTGTCTCATTGTCACATGTCTTTCACTTGTCTTTGTGTCTTGGGAGCTTGGTGAGTGAGGCTGGGTTTGGAGCAGGACCTGCTGTGATGATAAATAAGCTGCAACCAAAGCCATGGGCCCCAGATAATAGATGTTCCATTCTGCAGGACGCACCCGTTTGGGCAGTTTAATTTCGAACCAGTTAAAGATCCTTCTTGTGAAAAATGACTTCCCATTCCCAACCCTATAATGAAAGTAAAATAGTGGGAAGACAGATGAGTTAGCACTCCTAGAAATCTATTATGTAGCTGGGTGAGAAATAAAACAATTTGTCTCTCCCTTGACTGACTTTTCTTACACCAAATAACTGTGTAATTGTCTTAAACCCCGAATAGAGAGCCCAGTCTGGAGGGGAGAGGTTCTTATATTTCAGCTGGCTCCCAGCTGTTCAGCTGGGGAGAACAAGGTTGCATGTGTGAAGGGAATGCACTGGGAACCCATTTCTCAGAGCTGTGACCCTTTTCCTGTTTGTCAGATGCACTGATTATCTGTAATAAGTTTTCTTGCTAAGTATTGTGTGAGATTCTGGCAATACAGCTGCCTCTGAGCCCAAAAGAAGTCCTCAGCTGGCTGAGCCTTGGGTGGACAGTGTGGGGTTGTGCACTCTGTGAGAAGCAAGAGGAGCTGGCTGGAGCCGTGGAGCTCAGAGCTGCACCTTGGATGTGACAGTGATGGGGCTAATGCACTCAGGAGACAAAAGATATAATAACCCAAGTAGTTATTAATATTTTAAAAATTTGCATTATTTGATGTTTTTACTCTCTTTTAAAATTGCTGAAACAATGCAAAGGAATTTTGTGGGAGTGAGACTACCTTTTTTCTGGGTTTACTGTAGCTGGATATGTTGTTGTTCCTTCCTTACATCACTTTTTGAAGTGCTGATTCTGAATGCTCTCTATGTAGACTCAGAACTCTTTTTTACCATGCATTATATAGGCTCCATTTTAGAGCTAGACATGGCAATGGCTTCCCCTTAATGAGAGAGATGGGTATCTCTTCTGATGGTACTGGAATAATGCAGTTTGGGTCAGGAAGTGGAAGAGATTTCAGGAAATATCAAGAAGCCAGTTTTTCAGCACATGGCTTGAACGTTACCCTCTGTGTTGATATCTTTGTAAACTGCTTTCTAAAAAATGACCAGTTTTATTTGAAAAAGTATATCTTTTTTTCTCAGTATGAGGCATGTGAAATTCAGAGACTGTTAAGTCTCTAAGTTTTGTCCAGGGGCTAGCAGTGCTATATCTTTCAACTCAAGCTTTCAAAACAATCAGTAGTTTATTGTGTTAGGACAGATTTCTCCTCTTCTGAGAGCAGAAACTGTGTTTTAATAGCAATGTTGATAGTAATCTTTTTAAAAGTTTGAAGCTGTGGTATGGAGAAATTCAGAGCTCTCAGCATAGTGCAAACTTTTGTAGCTAAATCAATGAGCTCCCCTGTTAGAAATGAATGACCAAAGGCTCTGCATCATGTCTGCCCCCTTTACATAATCCTAGTGGTGTGGAAAGTGGAAAATATCTTGCTGCCCAGATATACAACAATGAAGGCACAACGACACACACTGAACACACAGCCAGGGAGGAAGTTCAGGTCTGTCTAATTTGAAAGCAGAGGAGTAAAATCAGGAAGAAACACACCCTTGAAAAACCCAGGGGTGTGAAGGGGATTTCTGTGCTTTTCTCTCTGCTGCAGGGATGAGCTGATGGCCAAGAGCAGGCGTTGTCCTGCTGTGGCTCTTGTCTGTGTGTGTGTGTGAAACCTGCCCAACTCCTTTTGGGACTTGACTTTCAGGGAATGTTGAGTCTCTTTTTTGTCTCTGGCACCCAGCTGAAGTCACAGCTGATGTGACATCCCATCTCTGAGCCATGAGATATTTTCTCTGCCCAAACCCATGGCAGAGAACAGGAGGGAGCAAGTTTGCTTTCAGGAGTACCCAAGGATGGTTTGGGGAGCATTCTATTGACATTTTGGCATTGCTTTGGTGAGGGCTGTTCTGTTTGCTTGCATTTACCCTCTTTGTGGATGGATTTCCTCCTGCTCTGTGTCTTCATGCCTGAATCTGTCTTGTCAAGATTTGATTATGGCTTAAGTGTGTGAGACTAAGCAGGGGAAGCTGTCCCCTGAGCATGAGGCAGCAGGGCACAAGTTCATCCTTTACTTGACTTTCTGTGATGATCCAGCTCCTGTTTCAGTAAAACCTCACCAAATGAGTTTGGCCAAAGCATAGAGGTGCATGTGGGGACACTTCTGTGCTTTGCCTCCAGTTTGCTCCCAGCCCTGGTGCAGGAAGGAATGGAATGGGCTCCTTGGCTCTGGCCTTGGTGCTCCTCCACACACGTGCAAGGTGCAGAGTAAATGGCTGCTTGAATGGGAAGGAGCTGAAAAGTACATGTGGTTTGGAGCCTGGTTGTATTAAAGAAAAGCTAATGACAGATATTTACATGGAAATGTCAATAAACATTTTCTACATGCTTTTGACTGGCCTGCTGGTAATGTATTCCTAATGGAAACAAACTGGATCCTCAGTCAGCCCAGTGCCTTTGTCAGTCCTGAACTCTGTTTAAAAATAACATTATTTTAACATGTTTTTAAAGCACCTTTTCCTAACATGATCCAGAAGGCTGTGTAAAAACAACTTGGAATAATCTTGAAACCCATAGAGGGCCAAGCTGGAGAAAAGGAGCCAACACCTTTGGGCAAAGAAAACCAGAAAATCTGAAGAAAAGAGCCAGGAAGAAGGGAGGGAATATATTTTCATGGAAAAATCTACCTCTAAAACAACATGTTCTCCAGAAAAGGTATTTTTTTTCTTGAGAAATCTCCATGTAAAATGAATGCAATGCTATATATATTTATTTCATTTTCTCTATATATCTATTCAATTTTCTCATTGAAATAATATCCTATTAGCACCTAGAGCCAGCAAGCTTTTGTCTTTAGAGCTCCCTCAAATTATGATTTTGGTTATTCTATTAATGGAATATGAGATTAGGGACTTTGGGTTAAACATATCATAAAGCAACAGCAGTGTGGATCTCAGATGCCAGTTTCATTTTTCAGTGACTGGTTAATCTGTGAATTGAGGAGACCAGATGTTTAAATTCCACATTCTTGATATTCCTCTAGCAGTGTCTCCCAGTCTGTGGCAAAACACAATCATTTGAGGCCACTCTGAAGGAATGCTAAAGCAAAGCACAGCTTGAGAAAGACTCTTTTAAGAAAATGGTAACTCTGCAGTTTGTGTCAGTCCTGTTCCTGCAAACTGACACCTAAATGACTGACAGCAGCACAGATAAATATAGCAGCAGCACAGCAGGGGAGTGAGGTGAATAGAGGCACATTCCAGTGACAGACTCTGTGACATCCTGAACTGGTGTCACTGATGAACATCTTGATCAGCGAAAAAGTCCCAGGATTTGCCCTGCTGGATTCAAAGACACTGATGGAGTCTGAGGCAAGTTCCAAGGCACAGATTTCCCTTCACTTGAAGCCTGTTCCCTCTGGGCTCAAGTCCTTCCTGAAGATTTTCAGGTGTGGTCATGCAGGATCAGGAGCTCCTTGTGAAGTTGGTCTGTTCCTCTTTTGGTACTTTGGTACTAATATCTGTTTGAAAATAGGAATGTTGAGCTCTGCTTTACTTCTCCAGTGAGATCTGGAGCAGCCCATTCTTGCAAAATAGATGCAAAACAATGAACAGTCAAGAAAAAAAGTCAGCCAAGAGTTGGAAGCATTTTATTGTGCTTAATGGTCCACCAATAGTAGGTAGAATCCACTGGAAGGGTGAGAATGTAGTTTCCTGCCTTTCACTGACCAACACCTATTTAGTGAGTTTAGTTTGTAATTCTGGGATGGTGGGAATGACGTGGTTTCAGGCATAGCTCCAATTTCTGCATCTAGTAGAGGCCTCTGTTCTGCTGAGTCCTAAAGGTGCCTGTTCCACTCCTCTAGGTAAGGATCTGTAAAGGAATATGAATGATTACTGAAGATTAAGATGGAAAAACTTTTATTTCTTTTTGCTTTTCTCTGCTTGCTTAACAATAAGCCCAAGATTGTTATAGATAGAGGTTGTATCTGGCCCCCTCTACTTTATGGATTGTTTGTGTATCTAGACAGGCTAAGGCAAACTACATACTTGAGAACAAAACTTCTCCCTCAGAGAGGATTTTATGATGCACCTTTGTATGATATTATATCAAAGCAGAGAAAATATTTATGGGAGAGTTTCCCAAGCAGTATGTGTATATTTGTGCACAGCCATGAATGCATGAGGACTCTCTCTGCAGGATAAAAAGCTTTTGTGATAGTTTAAGAAAAATACTGAGCTACCAAGGGGACTGGATCAGCAGCACTTTTCTGAATACTTGTGCTTTTCCCAGACAGCATGCAGAAATAATCTCTGGCTGCTGAGGCAAGAAATAAAAAAGCAGCAAATTTGCTCTGATGGGGTTTTTTTGGCTTCTGTATGAGCCTGGGTCATGTAACAGGACTGGGTTGATTTATGAGCAATGCATCTTTTTGAGGGTGCTGAATTCAGAGGCTACTAGGCACTGCAATTAGATAGTGTTTGTAGGACAGGGGGATTAGAAAAAATAGTCACGTTACAGCTGCCCTGTGTCTCAAAGCTTGTTTGGAAACACTTTTAATTGGTCTATCTGTCATGCCTTTCGTTTGGATTAAGAATGGCTGGTGCTCTGTGTTGCCCAGAAGCAATAATCTCAGCAAGACCATGTTCTCTTCACAGCTTCATTAACCTCTACAATAAACAGTCAAGGCTTTACAGCATAAATGTTCACAGAGAAAATGTTTTGCTGCACTTGTATGGGCCATCTGTCTTTTGACGTAGCCATGGGTGAATGCTAGATAGTTATTTCCTAAAGAGTTCACTACAAAATTCAAATTTTCAGGCCCCTGCAGATATTTTGAGTGGACTCCAGCTCTTCTTTTGTACATACATTCCCAGAACCCCCTTGTGGGCTCCTTCAGCAGAGCTCAGTGTAGTTGGGAAGTCATGAGTGGGTGCTTGGGATGTCTGTAGCGTTTAGGAGGGTGGAAGTGAGGAGACAGGTTGCAGTTATTCCCCTAGGAAATAAACAGTACTTTTTCACATGCTGCATCTTGCTGATTTTGGCACCAGACTGCAGTATGCCCTAGCTGGAGGGAAGAGCTGGGTGGAGACACCTCATGGAAAGATCTTGTGGATAAGCTTTTCTTCTCACCTGGGAAGTGCTTTGAGAGAGGAGCAGAAAAAGGGAGAATAACCCAACCATGAAGGGTCTTGGGTTTATAGCCAAAAATTGTCTGAGTGACCTGCAAAACAGTTAGTTGGCTTTGGGAACTTGTATATTCAGATGGCCCTCTCAGGCAGTAACTAAGGTGGTACTTTAAACAAGTCCAGATAAGGAAAAAAAAAACAAACAAAAACAAAAAACAAGACAACAAAACAAAAAAGAAAACCCCAATCTCACAAAACCTGCCAAAATAGAGCAACAATAAATGTATTAATAGTAACTGGAAAAAAATCTCCATGCCAAAATCCTGGAATGGTGTGGAGTGATGTGGGGAGAGAATGTGTGGCACTGCTTCTTCGGCTGTCTGCACTTGACATGAGCAGAAGTGAGAGTTGGGTTATGAGGTTAGGTTGAAAGTGGAGTTGAGAGAAGGAATTTGTGGTGTTCCACACAGGGATTTAGGTTTGAAGTAGTCCCTCAAGCTTTTAGGGTTATTTCTTTGAAAGTAATCCCATGTTAGTCCTGTAAACCTGCCCCATTGCTTGCTCTGCTAAGGCTGTCTGGATGATCTCTCTGTGATGGTCTGTCTTATAAAATATGCAATATCTGATTGAGCTGAGATTGATTCAGGCTATAATGAGGTTGTGTATGTGTTAATAAAACCCTGTTAGGTTGTTGATATAACAATGCTGCTTCTGTCACAAATTGTTTTAACTTCAGCTTGTGGCAAACAACTCTGGGCTCACAAAACAGATTTCACCATTGACCTTTAAGTAATTTAATAATGATTGGAGACAACATTTTCAGGGAGAAGCTGCAATATAAATTCCAGTTTCTACTTGGATGAAACTCCTTTTAAAATCTATCTTCTCTGTGTCTTGTGTTCATCCAGGTACTCACAAGAGTTTTCATCATCCAACCTTAACTCGGCTGCCCCGTTGACTCTCAGCCTACCAGCAGGGAATGGGCACTACCAAGTACATTTTTGGATGGCATGGAATTTTATTGGGACTATGTATGCTTTTAAAATCTCTTCTTTTCTTTCCAGAAATGCTTTAGGGTTTGATCAGAGTCTTGAGAGGAGCTAGTCCATGGAATAGCAACAAGTTGTTTTATACACAAGCTGCTGGAAAACACACAGGATCTCTTCATTTAGCTGAGATGGCATCTTCTGCATTCTCTGGGTCTCTAGCCAAATTCATCCCAAAGATAATGGGTACCACAGGTAATTTGAGGAACAAAGAGCCTCTCCCTGCAGCTATGTGCAACTGCTGGTGGTTACCTAATCCTGCACCTGCACACAATTGCTGATGGTTTCATGATCCTATCTCCTGCTATCTCACACAGTCCACTTACCTCTTTGACACTGCAAAACGTCTTGTGCTGTAGACTCTCTTGTGGCTGGACACTCTTACAGGCCACTCATCTCTCTTTGCTCCAGTTCTAACCAAATTTCTCTTCATTTGATTCCCCTCTGGTTATATATATATATATATATATTAATGTACTAAGAAAACTCTTTTGCACAAACCAGAGTGGTTGGTGAGGCAGCTGAACCTGATTAGTATTTCTGAGCATCTCCATGAGATAATCTGCAGTCATCCTTCCTCCCTGTTCCCTCTATTGCAGGATAATTTTATAACAGTGAGATCATGCATTCAGAGATGTTGTCTTGATGCAAACCTGTATCTGCTAAGACATCTGTGTGAACCATTTCACATCAGCTTTCAGTAGCAAACGAAGGTGTTCCCATTCCTTCATGCGTGCTGAGCTTCTTCCCTTGTGGAATTTTCCAATGATGAAACAAAGTATCTATCAGTCAGGAATTATATCTAGGTTTTAAATCTCTTTTTGAATCATCTCACAATTTTCCCAGCTATTTCATGGTCTAAAACTATTTAGTTTTCCTTATGTCTTGTCTACTTTTCAGGAAGATTTTACTGAGATATTTGTTACTTACTGGTTCCACTTTTTACCTCTCTCTTAAAACTCTGGATCGTGTTAAGAGTATGTGTGGAAACCAGCAAATATGAGTGGTTTGCCAGAGGTCATTAGCAGCTGTTTTAGATCCTGGAAACTCTTGAAACCCTTTGCTCTAATTATGAGAAATAACAACATGCACCTGTATTATAATTTTTATCTGCAGATCTCGAAATTATTCATAAATATCTGTCAATTATTCACCACTCCTACATGGGAAGGTAAAAGTCTGAGTAAATGGAAGGGCCAAGTCACTAAAGAAACTAAAATAATGCACTGTACCTTTGACCCATACTGAGATGCTCGGGATCCACAGCTCTGAAGGAATACCTGAACTTGCAGGACAATGCACTGGGAGAGCTTGGGATGCCAGTGCAGTACATGAAAGTCAGAATATGGAGTGGAAAGCAATGCAGACTCACAAAGAATTAAGGGTTTACACAGATGTCTTTCTGGGCGTGGGTGCTTTTAGGGTGTCTTATTTGCTGCTCTTGGAAAGGAATTGTTGTTGCTCTTTTCATGCTTGAGCTGCTTTTTTGCATTCTCAGAGCAGATGGCAAGACAGTTACATTTTTGGCTTTGTAATTCCTCCAGAAGCTAACTCTGCCTTTCTGATTACCTCCTCTTTTGCTTAAACCTCTGGAACATAATTAAAGTAGGTTCATTAATTAATAAGTAAATTAAAAATAAGTTGGAGAGGGCCTTAAAAATAATCTTTTTCTACCTTCCATGCCATGAGCAGGGACACCTTCCACTAAACCAAGGTTGCTTAGAGCCCCATCCAATGTGACCTTGAACACATCCAGGGATGGGCCACCCAAAATGTGTGATCATGTGGACCTGAACTAAAGCTCTGGGATCATCTGACTTGTCCATGTGGATATGGACATAAACCTTCAAAGAAAAGATGATTTCAGACCCAGTGGTAGAGTTACTGCAGGTGTAATTACTGTGTGTACAGCAAACCACATGAGCATAACTCTCTCCATGTTGAACTGGAGTGCAAAAATGCTCACTTGGGAAGAGCCTGATTCATACATTACTTCACGTCAGAAACAATCGTCATATTGAGAAGAGATTATTTGCATTTGATTACTAAAAGCTGATGTTTAGTCAACAGCTATTTATATTTCTGAGGGAGGTAAGTCATTTCACTTATTAGTAGGCAGATATATACAGACCTTAATGAGAAGGCTGCAAGGATTTCTGTGATGAATTTTACATGAAAGCACGGTGCTGTATCTGACACCGGTTGTCCAAACTGGAAATCAATATTTCTGGGTTTGATGACATTTATAAAGAAGGAAATCAAGCTTGTTAGTGCCTGTCATGAAATGAAGTGGGTATTTAGTTTTCAGCAAAAATCTGCGAGATTTTTGGAGGTCTTGAGGACTGCAGATTTTTTTTTTTAACCAGTTTATCCAAGGTACTCTTTTTCTATATAAAAAACTGTTATTCTTTTTATGGATATTTCCTGTGGGGTGAGTGTATGTAGGGGACCATGTTTACTGTGGAATCTCATTTTTCTCCATAGTGTTTTTTGATATATAATTACACTGTTTTGGTCACATAAAACTCTATTATCTTATGATTAAACCCATGCATGAATTATTGTCTCAGAGAGTGCAATTCTGAAATAAAGACATGGTTTATTTTCATTTGGCCAATTACACAACTTAAAATCTGATTGAACACTGGAGGTATTACTCTTAGGGGGATTTTCTCATTTACAGTTTGATTTATTTTAATAGTAATAATAAAAATTTAAAAATATTAAAGAATGGTTTGAAATTGAAAGCCTTTAGAATGTAATATAGAAATCTTTCAGAAATATCAAAGAGAAGTTTATAATAATTCAGTCATGTCTTCACCCGTGCAAGACAAACTGGTAGCTCTCACCAGACCTTATACTGCCAATTTTTCATCTTTTTTCAGTCCCTCTTTTTATAACCCTTTCTGGATACTAGAATTGGGAGGATGAATGGCATCGGTCAGTCATGAAAGAAAATGCAAGGCAATGCCATTTTTACATTTACAGCATTTATGTTTTTGGGCCTCTGTGGAAGGAATACTTTTGAGTTGTTCCTTGGCCAGGTTAAATACTGCATTATGGGCTTAGATTTTTAGATACACCCCAACCAAACACTGCTTGGCAAGTCCCTGTAGACATTTGTAAGTCAATGCCATGGTTCATTCCATGTTTCTTCAGTCAGAAGAGTAAGCCATGGTTCAGCATGAGACTCCTTTGTTCCCTTCTGCCAAGGAGGTGAAGGTGGGGAGGAAGGGCTGCTCTCTGCTGGATCTGTCTGCCCGTGCATGAGAAATTAAATGCTCCCATCCCATTTGAGGGATACTGTGATTTGCTGCTCACATCTATCCATACCCATTAGCCATGCAGGGCAGAGTGAATGGAGTAGTTGGTGTTCAAGCTTTCAAAGAATCAGGAGTGAAATTTGAATTTGTCCAGAAAACACAGTGTAATGTTTCCTTTGCTTCTTGTCTGGCTTAGCCAGGGCTCAATATGGGCCTCTCTTGCTGAGTTACTGCCAAGAGAAGGTGAGAGTGTGTTGCTGTGAGGGGTGAGTGAGCAAGGACAGCCACCCTATAATCCAGTAGAACAAAACTGTGTCCTTGCAGGATAATAAGACAGTGTCCTGCAAATTAATTTTTTTTTAAAGTAAATCCTTTGTTGATTGAGTAGCTGAGGCAGATATTTGAAGACCTCTATTTGCTCCCAGTGTAAGTGTAAGCAGATGAACTGTGGGCTTCTGGGTTTTTTCATCCATGCAGCATTTGCTAATGAACCTTCACTGTGTCTTTGAAGAATCCTTCATGGTGGTGAGAGGAGCAGCAGATGAGCAATGTGATTAGTGATGCTGTCCATATTAGCTCCATTGTTTTCACCTTTTTATTTCTTAGGGGAGTAGGTTCATATCACAGGGCCCTGGTTGCTGCAGGCTGGGCGTTTCCAGCCACTTCATTGCTGGAAGAATCTGGGAAAATGGGAAAAGCTATTGCACAAGAAACTGAAGAGGAATCACACGCAACATTGTTAATGATGAATTTCTTCCTGAGCTGGATCTAGCAACTGTCAGCTGGGAAAAATATTGATAGAAGTAGCTGGCCATGGATTTCAGAGGTAGCAGAAGTAAATGATGGTGTGAGAACTGTTCTGGGCAGAGGGCTCTGATAGTCTTGCCAAATAGTGGTACAAATTTTAGGCTTCTGTTATCTGTCTTCACAAGACCTTTCTTTCTGCTACTATCTTTGTCTGCAGGCTGAAATTCTGTGATATTCTGGGATGTAAATACCTAATTGTGCTTGCAAATCAGGTATTTAAACTTCCAAATCCTCATCATCTTAGTGTCTTTGTTTTCCAGATTATATGAATCTGAAGGGTCAGAAAAGATTTCCATCTGTGAAGCTGTCATCCTGACACATTTCATCCAGGACTTGTGGCATTTTGTAAATGCCACCTTAACAATCAGGGATGAGGTATTGCTCAGAAATATTTTTGGTAAATGAATAGAGGCACTTTTAGAGGCAAAAATGGAGACTGTCACAGCAAACATCCCCAGAGCAGTGCATTTTCCAGGCTGGACACTGTCACCCATTGGATCTGTGATGGAACACAGAATTTTTATCTTGTGCTTCACTTAACCTGCCCAAGCAGCTCCTGGTTAGTGAGAATTTCTCACTTAAGAAGAAGCTGGCTCCTGTAGAAACAGTGGTGGGCTCTTACCTGTCCTGCTGTAGAGCAAATGTCAACTTTTATGTTTTGCTTTCAACTTTAGGAAACACCACAAGGAACAAGTAATTATTTTATTGTGGTTTAAAATATGTCTACCCTCAGGTAACAGTAATTTAGCAAAATGAATCACTGCAGAGTTAAGTGGGATTTGGATCTTCAGATTCTTATTTATAACATAATTTTTGTGTGAGGGGAGGGTGAACCAGAAGTTTTGTGATAAATAGAGGCTTAATTATGGCAATAAACTGTGGCTTCTTTCTCAGAATGACAGCCTCATTTATTTACTTTTAAAATAGTGTGAAATTATTAGACTCCAGGAAAAAAATAACATTTTATCCTCCAGAGTAGTTCTCCTTCTTTTATGAGATATAATTAATAACTTACTGCCGTTGATGTCCTCTCCAGAAGGAGCCCAAACACTGCAGTAGAGCTTTGTATTTTTTTATACTAAGGCACTTCACAGATGACTGCAGTTATTTTTACTGTGAGACACCGTGATGCTATTCCCACTGGAATATTTGTCAAAGTGAAGCCCTGACAGCTTGAAAAGATGATGGGGAGAAGAGCAGCTCTGGCTGATTCAGTCTGGGCACAGGCAGTTCTGCGGCAGTAAAAGGCAGTCACGCAAGTGAAAGCGTGGACAGGGCGATGCTGTTGTCTCTGTGTGACAGCTCGTCCAACTGCCTTCTGCAGACCTTCCTGCCAAACTCCAATATGGGCCTCCAACAGCTCCTCGTGAATGTCTAGACATCAGATCAAGATTATTGAAATTTTCTTCACTCACAGTCCCAAATGCCTTTACGGTTGAAACATCACCATCATGTTTTTGCTCATTACAGATGTCTCCCATCCAGGCAGTGTTTAGATTCCTGTAGCTCTGAAAGTCTTACATGCACTTTTTGTCTAGGTCTTGTGTAATATTTGAGGCAGCAGCCTGTTCTATCTGCTGGTTTAAATAAAACTCAGGTGGTAGCTTTTATTTCATTTCAGCAACATCATTTTTTCCTCTGACTTTGACAGGTGCCGTGTGGCTCAGTTATAGGACCTGAATATATTACTGGGACTGTGCTACCTATGTACTCACTCCTCTCTCTCTAATCCTCCAAATGGCTTTTCTTCATTTCCCAGAGCTTTCATAGACTCTTCCCCACTTATCTTGCAGTCTGTATCAAACAAGATCAAAGTTCCTGCCTCCAATCAGCCCATAATGCTGCCCTTCATCACCTGCTCATTACATTTTCAATCACACATTTCTTGTCCTTTCTCTCAGGCAATCCTTCACTCTTGGAGGAAAGTCACCATCAGCCCCCCCCCCCCCCCGAAGTGGCATTGGAGTCCATAATTTTTACCCCATTGCCTGATGATAATCATTAGGTCTGTGGAAGGTGCATCTGCCACAGTCCTCATCTTGATCTCACCATTTCCTTGCAATTTTGCCTCTTTCTGCACATTCCTGTCATCTCTTGCCTTTGGATGGTGATCTCTTTCAGGCCAGGGTGGCCTCAGTACATTGTGTGATGGTGGCACAAAATTAGTAACAATAATATCCGCAGAATTTTGAAAGACAAGGAATATTCATATTCATTATTTTAACATCATAAATTGTGTCCAAATAAGACTTCAGAAATAAGCTACTTATTTAGCAACTTTCTGCTGTCCTATGAGATAATGAGTTAGTTATATATGTCTTTTATACATTTTTTAGGAGATGTGGGAGTACATTCAGTCACAGTAACTACTCCACAGCTATCTACTTTCTTACTAACAGTATCAGAGCAAATTTAAAGACATGAAAAGGATACAGAGAAAATGGTTCAAATTAACTAAATCTCCACATTAGTGGATTATTCAAACCTTCTGAGGGGAAGCATTCATGCAAAGTTAAAATTGCCTTAATTCACTTTGGAAAAAATATTCAGTTTTAAAATATTCACACAGCATTTGGGGACATTACCTCCTCTTATTAATTTTTTTCTGGTTTCCTGGTTTGCCTGGGTGGGAAACCCAATACTGGGCTGGGAACTGAACTTTCTCACTGACCTCTCTTCAGCTGATCCTTGGGATACACCACAGAGATTTGCTTGACTTCGTGCCCAGATACATCTCTGGGAGCCTTGTGCTCACCCAGCCGTGTTTGGAGTCAACTCCCAGGGGCTCTCTGGGTGCAGCTGATCCTGGGGTCTCTGTGTGAGCAGCAGGAGCTTTCTCAGATGGTTCTGGATGTGCTGCACAGCTGCTGCAGGGAGACCTGGGACTGGCACTGGCCCCATTCAAACACATGGTGAAGAGCAGGGATTGCAGCTTGCAGGGCTCATTGTCTGGATCCAGCTCTGCAATTCTTTGTTGTCCCAGAGGAAGACACGTGGCTAAGTTTAGCAGGAAAGCTGGTAAATTGAGTCATTCTTTTGACCAACTTTTAGCACCATCAGAACTGTTCTTCAGTCAAAAACCCACTCAAATTACACTTGTTTAAGTTTAGTTGTGTGGGAGACTTCTAACAACATCTCTACTGCTTGAATATATGTGCTATGAATATTGCAAATGAAAGCCTCCTCACCCCCCAACATTAATTTTATAGATGGATAATTAATTATCCTCCCTATGGCAACTGGCTGTGGTTTTTATTAACTTGCAAATCAAAAGAAGAGCCTGAAAAATGACAAGCTAATTTTTTAATAAGGTATGTCTTCCGTGTTTATTCGTATTTTATTACCCAGCAGTCTGTAAAGTTATCTATTTAATTTGGAAAAACGCATTATCGCGGTTTGAGTAATCTCCCATGGAAAAAAAAAAAATAAAGATTATTTTGCAACCACAGTGTTGAAATATATTGTGCTGCAGTCACGAGTATGCTAACCAGATAGATATCTTTGCCTGATTTAAGTAAATCAGACTCTCACTCTCTCATTATAACGATCGTGACTGTAGTGTTCATGTTCATAGTACCCTTTATGGTTTTCTCCTGATATGTGGTGTTCCCAGACATGAGATTTCTGCCCTGTGGTTTCCTGCCATAATTTTAACTTTTTCTTTTCACCTTTGAGATAGGCCCAGGATTTATTTCAGCAGCGAGTGTTTTGCAGTTAGTTTTGATGGAGTCAAGATTTCACTGGTACTCTCTAGTCTGCAAACCCTGGAATTGTTCCACCAATGTGTAATGACGTTTGTACAAGCAGCTCTTCCACATGAAGGGAATGAAAAAGTACAGAGGAGCTCCTGCCAATGCTTGCTTCATATTGAAACTATTCTGAGGAAGATTCTAAGAAATGAGGATGAAAATCATGGAGAGAGAGAGAGAAAGGAAAAAAAAAAAAACCAGCAACAAAAAACCTGCTACAATATTTTCAAAAGCTGTTTGTACCCTTGCTACAGAGTTGTGTTTACCACTTGTGGTCCTGCTGTTTCTGTGGCTGATCAGGAAATAACAAGCTCTGCAGTCCTGGCCATGTTTAGCAAAGTCACTAATTCCTAATTGCTTTGATTTCACTTTTCAGCTTCTTGTCCCATCGAGTGCCGTCTCCTGCCTGGGACTGTGCCTGAAAGTGGTGACAGATTCCTGCTGCCGAGGGCCTGGTGTGTCCTGCCCCTTTGGAGAAAGGCAGCTCAGCTCTCTATCCTGCACTTCTACCCCTGCTGCCACCAGGAATAATCATACCTCTGCTCACGTGGATCCATCTGCTGTTTCATCCTGCTTCGACCATGGGAAGTCCCAGATGTGCTCATGGATGATGTTGGGTGCCCATAAGGGAAGAGGGGATTTCTCCTCACCCCAAGGCCAGCTTTTTGAGATGAGCTCATGTCCCCTTTGAAGCTCTGAAACAAATTGCTCTGTTTGTTGCCCTGTTGAAAACTTGGCTAGAAGTCATTGGCTTTCCTTCTGAAGTACAATGGTTTATCATCTCCATATTCCTTTTGTTCTATTGGCATAGTTTAGAGATTTTTTTATTATTCATATTTATGCATCACTTCTTGGAAGCCTGTGGGGAAGACAAGATAGAGAAATCATACTTGAAAGAAAAAGCTGTCAAGCCTAATCTGCTGCATTTCTCATTTTCTGGAATGGTGGGAAGAAATCTTTGCGAGGCAGTTGTTTGGACAGTCTGATCCAGCTTTAGAAACCCTGGCACATTTATAATGTTTGACTATATAAAAGGTATGGGTGCATGTGAGGGCTATAAATCCAGGTAAGTGCAGCACTGGGGAATCCAGACCCGTGGTTTGCCAAGTGACAGCAACAGAGGACACCCAACGTGCCTGAGGTGAGGGGGCTGCAGCCACAGGTGCCCCAACAGGCAGGAGCTGGCTCCTAACAGCAGTTGGGAGCAGACATGAAGTCACAGCATTATTGATCATCATCATATTTACAGGTTTAATATAGCTGGTTTGTGTCTACAATGAGAAAAACACGATTTTGGATAGCAGTAGTGTTTTGTCTGCCTGAGTGATTAGTGTTTCACTTAGCACTCTGTTAAACTGCCTGCCAGAATCATAAAGGATGCAAGCTGCTGTGTCATATCTCTCTCCAAGACCATTAGGATATTTATTTAATCAGAGGGTGAGGGAAATGTTGTGCTAAGCACCTCAATGAGCAATGTGATCATATTGGGTAAGCAAGAAATGTGCTTTGATGTCTGTGGGGGTGAGTTGGTTTGTTTCAATCTTCATCATGGGGCTTCAGTGGTGAATCTGAGTTTGTTGGACTCCTAGAGCATCCACAACGTTGCAATGGGAGCAGGCTCATTCAAGGGTTAGCTGACTTGCTGGAATTGAGCTCCTGGCTCTGTGCTGACCCAGTGAAGGGAACCATTCAAGGTTGGCATCCAGTTGCTGGTCTTGACCAGTGGGAATTGCTGATCCCCCAGGGCATCCCATGGGATGTGCTCTCTCTTTCACTGCTGCTCGCACACAGAAATAAGACTTCACACGCTCTTGCAAAGTTCTTCTCAATTCAGAAACTAGTATCTGGCACCAATAATGAATTTTGAATTCCCTGGGCTAATTACGTGTAGTCCGAAAAAGCCAGAAATGACTTTGCCTTTAATTAGAATTTATCTTTCTTAGAGGTAATAAATCATTCTGGGGTTTAGGGCCATCCATGCACTTCTTTTGCTTTTTATTGACTCAAACTTTGGTTTCCCTCCTTGGAGTGTTGCTGATCAATATCTTGCCTTCCCATATCATGCTGTTTAACTAATATTTTTTCCCATGCTATCCAAAATCTAGATCCTTACCATTAGTAAGCGATATGCAAAACACTTGACTTCTCTCCAAGCTCAGGATAATCCCCACCCTACCAGCTTCCCTAGAAGAATGCAGCAATCACGTTTCCTTTTTCTTTCTTCAAATTTTGTTCATAACCTTGCTGTACTGCAAATTAAAGAGAGTATTCTTTTCAGCACTGGCACCAAATTAATTTAATTTCCATATTTTCATTATCTTCCTATTAACCACTAGCACTCTGCAACAAAGAAGCTATTTGAAATATATAAAGCTACAGCCATTCCCTGCTGCAAACTCTCAGGGGTACTTCGATAAATTACATCCTCATAATGAAGAAGTAGGGGAAAGAGTGGCAACAATAGATTTTTTTCACAATGAAATGAAATCGGGATTTGATCTGATGCAACATGACTTGCTCACAGTGCAGATAGAATATCAAATTATCCCTGTGAAATTTAAACCTTGCTGTATTCCTCCCCTTGTATCCATTGTTCTGCTGAAACCTTGAAGACTGCATACAATAATTTGCAAATGGGGATTCAGTTGATACAGTTTATTTTTGTCAACTTTCTCAATTTAATTATCTTCAGCCTACAGTCTAATTTATGTGTTTGATGTCACTATTCATTAGCAGTGCAGATGCAGCCTGGAAAGAGATTGTAAAAAAGCCCAACAATGCAGCTGGGTTCCCTCTTTAAACACAGTGCACCAGTTAAATACTGGAGTTGGTTACAGAACGGGTTTGAAACAGCACCATCAGAAAAATTACTACCTCAAGAAACATAAGAATGTGAGTTTGTATAGGTAATGTCTGTAAAAGTTGTAATATCAAAAGGATGTAGTTGTAATTCTGTGCCAGGACACATATCTGATTCATTAGCTGTCACTTAGAGGAGAGACAGACAGCCCCTAAACTGGAGTTATGATTTTCAAGGTCACTGGCCAAATGAAAAACTGGCAATGCATTTCATTTTGGGTTACTGTGAAATGGATTTGTTTGGGTTTTCTGTTCCCTCCCTTACATAAAAATGCCTTACACCGTTTTTAAACAAGTCTAAGGTTTTATATATTCAAAATGAAATATTTGGGATTTTTTTTTTTTTTAAGCACAAACTACAAAATGAAGGTCACTTCCATCTGAAAAAAGAAGCATATTTAAAACATTTTTTGCTTCCACTTGTGTGGATTTTTTATTTTGTTTAAAACCAAATATTTCCACAATCAAAACAACTTACTGATACTGACAAAAACACACAGCTTAATTTTGATTACCTGAAATATATGTTTGAAAGAAAGTTACATATATTGGTTTGGCTGACTCTACTAAATGCAGTCCCTGAGTTGCTCAGAGATCAAATCAAGGTGCTGGCTGGCTCTGCTGGTCTTCAGCTCTGCAGGTGAAACCCAGGATTATTTTATGCCTGCCCACTGCATAAGGGAAGGAGTTTTTTCCAGTTCAGGCTCATCTTGCTGGCAGGAAGACACCTGCTCATGAAAATCTTTTCAACACAGCTTCCTCCCCCTGTCCATCTTATCCCTGAGGAATTAGTGGATCCCTGGAAATAGGAAGGCTGAGCCCTTTGCTGTGACTTCTCTGTCACTTGTTGCTCCCTGAGGATGGGCCCTGCTGGGTTACAGGACAAACCAAGCGGGCACACTCTGCTCTGGGAGGTCTGGTTACCCTGGCAAGGCTGATCTGAGTTTTTGGCTGTGTCTCTTTGCCCTCTGAATGACAAAGTAGCTACTGGGAAATTAGGAAATAACTCATTAAAACCTAAAAACCCCCATCCCTCCTCCCCAAGACCAAATTCACTGCTGGTGTAGAGTGCTCTGCCCACTGTGGGAGGTCTTGCTTGGCTCAAAATCCTCTGGGTTTTGCTGAAATCTCAGGTTTCAGGAGCGTGGCCTGTTGCCCTTGCTTCCCTGGCCATGGGGCCGAGGAGGAATTGCTCAGTGCCTGACACTTGCCAGCTGGAGCTGCTGCTGATTTTGGGGGATCCCATGGGCTGGCAAACAGGTGCCAGCGGCCGCAGTGACTGTTTGAGTGGGAGGTGCTGCTTGGTTTTGGGGTATTTGGGGTCTGAAGCTCGTGAACCTTTGCATGCCACTCTGGTGATTGCTCCCAGTTATCTGGATTAAACCCCACCTCTTCTTAGTGTGAAAAATCCAGCCCACATAGCTTTCAAAATTTAAAGCCATCGGGTGAATCGTTATGTGTATCAATTAAATCAACCCTTCCAGTGACAAGTGGATATTTGATTTTCAACCCCCAAAGGACAGTACATACTGTATTACACTATGGTGATATTTTCTAATAAATTATCTAGCTGACATCTTGCCTCTGAGGGGGAGAGGTAGATTGTTAACAAAGAAGACAAACCTGTCTTTTTCCTATTCATGCCTCATTTCCATTATGCATAAGGACACTGCTCTCAGTGCTCTCTACTTTGTGAATGATGAGAGGTGGGACAGGAAGAGTTCCTGAGCTGCTCATACAAACATATAGATTTTTTTTTTTTTTTAATATAGAAATATAGAATCGCTTAGGCTTGAAGAAATCTTTAAAGGACATTTAGTCCAATCCCTGTGCTGTGACTAGGGACATCTTCCACTAGATGAAGTTGTTCAGAGCCCCATCCAATCTGACCATGAATATTTCCAGGAATGGGGCATCCACCACCTCTCTGGGCAGCCTGAGCCAGTGCCTCACCAGGCTCATTGTAAAAAAAATTATTCCTTATATCTGTTCTAAAAACTTTTTCCTTATGCCTGTTCTAAATTGACCTCCTTTAAATTAAAAACAATTGTGCCTTGTCCTATCACAGCAGTCCCTGCTAAGACATGTACAAAGCAGTCACAGAGTCAACCCCAGCTTTGCCCTTTCCTCTTCCTTTCCCTACCCAGAAGCAAGTTATAATCTCACTCATAGTAATGGAAATATTAAATCAGATCTTCCAGTATCAGTATTGCTTCACCTTCAGCTTCATAGAGCCTCACCTAGGGTGGGAAATCACACAGCTTGTGCAAGGAGACCACGTGAAGTTTGCTGGCTTGGGAGGGACCCTGGCTCTGTACAGGAGCTAGAATAAAGGGAAAGGCTGGGTTTGCTCTCTTCTGGTCCCAGGGATAGCCAGGATTTGTTTCTCAGCATCTCTTTCCTCATTTGTGGAGATGCTGACCCCAAATATCCCCACTGGGACTAAGGTTTGGTGAAGAGCCAGAAGAAAGGCCGTGTGAGGAGAATATGTTGGACCCAAGGGAATGTTTGTGAGGTTTCAGTGGTTTGCAGTGTTTGAGAGAATCACTGAAATTATTAAATTGGAAATAATAAATTCTCAATTAATTCAACACTTTGACCATGTAAGCTGGGGGCGAGGGAGAGAGATGACAGCTGGTGGAACCAAGCTTTGCAAACTTCTGTGAGTTTTCACTGCCCAAAAAATCTTTTGTTACTTCCCAAGTTGTTTCAAAAGCATAATGGCATCTGCTAAGGGATCAAGAACCACACAGTGAGACACCTGTAAATAAACAAGCAAAGGAGACGTTAGAAGGCAGTTTTGCATGAATCTACATTGAAAACATTCCTCTGATTCACTTTTCTCATATTTAGGAAAGTGTTTCTTGGGACTCAGTTTCACTTGAATACAAGACATTAGCTCATTGTCTTTACTGGGAGCTTGTTATGTATTAATATCTATTTATTAGTATTTGATTCAACAAGTTACATGAATTTGGTTCCAGTAATTTATTTTTTTTTAAACCAATCTTCATGCAGCTTTATCCCATCAATATGTGACAGAACAACTGGTTTGCTGGGCTGTGTTTTCCCTAGTTCTGCCTCCAAAAGGGTTTTCACAGCTTTTAAATAGGAGTTGTTGTGGTTTAGTGTCTCAGAGCTGCAAGTAAATGGCAGTTCTCCACAGGGAAGGATGTGTCTGAAAAAGGCTCAGCCTTCTGTAGACAGTGGAATAACTGCAGGAGAAGCCTTAATTGGGTGCAGGAGGGAGGAAGGAAAGAAAGCCCTTGACAGGTTGAAATATTTTTCTGTAGCAGCAGCATTTTAGAGGCACTTGTTAATGAAAATGATTGATTGGAAAATGAGTAAAAGCTTTTAAATCTTAAAAAATGATTTTTTTTTTTCCTTCTTGAAAGTGGATTCCTCATCTGATCAGGAAGACAAGAGAATTTTCCTCTCCACCTCCAAAGAATTAAAAGTTCCTTCAGGCTCAGTATTTCTGAGAAACACTGCATAATTATGCATGGGACACCTGGTGCATGTGTGTGACAGGCAGGATGAGGTAGCTGGTTTGCTTTTGAGACAGAGAATAGTGAGAATAAAAGGTGAAATACCTTTTGTACTAAGTGTTTAATGATGTCTTTTGTCAAACAAATTAACACCAGACACCCTCCCCAAAATCCAACCTAAGCTAATGAACAGCTGGAATATTACCTGACATACCACCAAAATTTTTAGATAATATGTATTGTTGGTTTTGATGTAAAATAATGAAAATAAAATAAATGACAGGCTGTTTTCAAATGGCTTTATTGTCTGTTCTGTTCTAGTGGAAGTGGTAGTCTTCAGTATGAGTAGGGAAAGTAGAAATAATGGTAGGAATATTAATATCCACTTATGTCACACTTCCAAGCCCATGAAGTATATGCCAAGATGATACATGACATCAATGTAGCATTAATAAGAGCTCAAATATTAAAAAAATTCCCAAAGTGAGAGATTTTCTACCAGTTAATTCAGATTTGTTGCCTATTTATATTTCATAAATAAAATATATCTTTTTGCCACCTGCTTATATAGCTGGCTGGCACTCATAAATAAAATAGTGACCCAGTAGAATTTGAACATTGGGAAAGGGAGGGAATATAATTTTAAAATGTTGAAATTAGGTGAGGTGGAACAAAAGTAGCTGGCAGGCTGCATTGCTTTCTGTGTATTCAGCTTGCATGCAGGGTTTATATGCCTTCAAATTGTTTGAGGTTTAATGGTCATAAAGATTAGAAAAAATTAAAATCCAGTGAAGTAGAAAGCAGGGCTCTCCCCACACACATTTTCTTAATTTAATTTTTTTTTTAAATGGGTCTGCTTCCAGCAAAATATTCGGTTCAGAAGCTCTGACCTCAGATAAAGAATGTGTTCAGCCATTGTTTGAAATCAATGGGTATTGTCCATGTGCTCAGTGCTGGCTGGGTGTGTGAACACCCTGCTGATCAAGGTCTCTTCTGGCAGAAGCCCTGAAGTCTCTGCAGCCCCAGGAGTGAAGCTGTTCCCCTTGGGAAACGCTCAGGCTCCATTTGTAGTGGAGAACCTTTGTGGAATATCCCTTCCTGAGGATCCTGAGGGTGAAAATGAAGCAATTCCTTGCTGAAAAGTGTGTGTAACTGGGCAGCTTGGGCTGCTCTGACAGGGGTGGGAGGCGTTGCAGGCACAGCTGGACTCTCAGATTTGTCCCTGCAGTTCTGGTGGCTCGAATCCCACAGCTGTGGCTCCTGTCTGTGCAATGCTCCTTTCCCAGGGTCACTTGTGTGGGTTTTGTCTTTAAATGATGGCAGGAGGGGCTGAAATGATTTTTTTTCCTCTGCTGGCTTTATCCTCTGAGCACACACGATGCAGTTGTGGGCTGCATGCCTGGGTGGTGTTGAGCCTTGGATCTCTTCACAAGCTCTGCACGGACAGAGATAGGGAGCGTGCTTCAGTCCAGCTCCTGGGCTCTTGTTTGCAGTCCTCTGTGATGCTTCAGTAATCCTAGGAGCTAACAATAATAATATCAAGTGTCATTACCAATGGCTTTTTTAATCATCATTATAATTCTTATTCTGAATAGCACTTAAAGCACATTTTTATCTTTCGTCGACAATAACGTGCAGCCTCATAAATATTTAAATTGTCTGATTAAATTATCCATGCTGAAACAGATAACTGGGCACTTTAATAAGCTTAAACTAAAATCTTGGCTGTTATTATCTCCCTGGAGAAGAGAGAGAAAGTAATAAATGTTCCCTTGGCCCAGGTGACCCTCACACCATTCAGATCAGCAGCGGGCAGTTCTTGTCAAACCTGAAAGATGCCTCAGAAATGAACAGAAAATTGTTGATAATTAATAGCAATCATCATAGTCTGTCTTTATATCTCTCCAGCTGATGATAAAGAGAGGACAGAAAGCCTGCATGGCTCCTCTGCTCCGGAGTCAGGAAACCAAAGTGGGGAGAGCTGCTGGATGGGGTGAGGCTGGATGGGGTTTGAGCAGCCTTATCCTAATGGCAGGTGTCCCTGCCCACGGCAGGGCATTGGAACTGGATGATCTATAAGGCCCCAAACCATTCTGTGGTGGTGGTTGTGCTGGTGAAGGTGTCCCATTGGAGAAGGGCAAGAGCTGTGATGCCTTAGAGGTTGATTACCAAACCAGCTTTCTCTGTTTAAAGTCCCTGTCAGACATTCAGGGACACTTCAAGGCTGTATGAGATTTTCTGAGCCAGAGAGGACTGCTGTGCTGTTCTCTTGAGGCACATGCCAGCCATGGGATGTCACCCGACTCCTTGTTCAAGTCCTGTGGCTTGCAGCTGGATCAATGCATACATTTCTTAATTGAAAAATGAAATTGTTATGGCAGCTGCTGTTTTTCTCTCTTTGTGTTCCTGGAAAATGTTGAAACAGCCTCTGAGTCACCTGTTGCTGACTTCTGAGGTCATTGCCCTCGCTCCAGCAGAGGAATCTTCTGTACCTTGCCAGCCTGAGTCAGTGAAAGCTCTGTACAAGCACCTGCACCAGGTCCTAACTCTCCTCCAGGCATGAGAGCACCTCCCAGAGCCACTTCCAGCCCAGAATTGCAATACATTGTGATTTCCCCATTTGACACATGACATATACAAAATACACTCTGGGGTCTGGTGGGGCCTCAAGGCCTTGGTGGAGAAAGAGAGGAACCAGATGAGCAAATGGGGAGAGCAGGGAAGTTTCAGAGCAGGGAAACATGAAGATAAAGGGGAATCATATTTTAAGCAGAACTTGGGACAAGTCTTACTTCCCTGTGTGGGAAGTAAGAGAGCACCATGGTGGGGGCAAGGGAAAGAAGAATGAAGATTTGGAGCCAGGCTCAAAGCTGGTTGTACTGTGGAGATGGTGAGTCCATGCAAGACCCTCTGTACCATTAGAGCCTCCTTTGCAGGAGTGGGTCAAGCTGGCTTTGTTTGATCCCAGCCCCCAGATCACTTTGCTGCTGACTTGCAGTGGGTTACCAAGCCTTTGGTTGCCTGCTCAGCTATTTCATATCCTGTCCAAAATTTTTGTGCCCCTCCTTTTTTCTTAATCACTTCTGCTACCCACTCCAGTGGCTCTGCCAAGCAGCTGCAGCGAGCACATCTGGGAGCCAGGACCTGGTCTCCCTCACCTCAAACAGCAAGAATTGTTCTGTGTTTAATTTTTGTGCTCAGGGGAACAGCTCTGAACAAGTGTGGACTGGGTCAAAGCAGAGAGGAAGAGAGACAGAAGATTCCTATTGCAACCTGTTAGATTGGACAAAGTCAGCATAGAAAGTTTGGAGCACAAAAGCAGGAGGCATAATCTGATTTTCTTTTAGTCCCTTTAGTACTTCACAAGAAATTAAGCAAAATTTTCTCAACATCTTTCAGCAGCAAAAAAAAAAAACCCAAAACCAATAAACCCTCCACTTCACACACATCTGAAGAAAAAGAAAAAACAGATTGGTCTGAAAATAAAAAGGAAAAGCAGGGCAAGAAATATAATTAACAGACTTACTACCTCAGGGGAAAAGAAGGGTTTGTTTTGCAACTTCACAGGATGGGAAGGATTTAAATGTTAAGTGAGTGCCTGTATATCCCTGTGCACATGAATTTCTAACTCTGTCTGTGCTTTTGTGTCTGAGTATACAGATGGAGAGTTGGCAGGGCTTGTGTTACTCCATTTCTATGTAAAATGTATATTTTATTTATACATTTGATAGGAAACATGGAACAAGCTGTCAAGAGCAGGTGTGGGGTATGTGTGTATGAGAAATGCCTAATATATACTTTCTCCCTCCTTCCAACTTACACAAACACACCCAGCTCTTCAGACCACATTTCCACTCCATTTTAGGCCAAATACTCCCAAAGTCACTGAGCACTCTGCACCTTTCCCTGCAAATGAGGCACTGGCAAATAACAGCTGAAAACCCACCATCCCCTAACCTCTCATTCCTTTTTTTTTTTTTTTTTAACATTTTCCACAATTCTGCTGCACTCTAGTTTTTCCTGCACTCTAGTTTTTCAAAAGAGAAACTTCAAGCAGAACTGCCAGGTCCTTGTCTTGCTGAGAACAGAACACACAACACCACACACAGTTGTTAGTCTGGCAGGTAGTGCACGGTCCTCCCCGTTAATTAATCTTTAATGCCATTAATTGGTTGTCTGCTTGGTGGCGAGGAAAAAGGGTAAACACTGTTCACAAATCAATTTAATTCTGCTCCTAACCAGGTTGTTTTCAAGGGGATAAAAACAATTATGAGCACTGCAGTGACTGGACACTCAGGCTTTGCTGATAACATCCCTGGAACAGCAAATGCACGAGCCACACTCACCGGTGTAGGGCTGTCTATTGAGTTTTTTCCCCTCTCAGATTGACTCATTTGTTTGTTGTGGACCCAGGTATATGAGAAAGGAGGGATATCATTGGATTTAATTCCTTCTTTGCAGCTGACTCCGTTATTTTATACCCTGGGCCTGGTCTAAAACAGACCTTTTGGAGTCTGCTGCAGCACGCAAAAATAAAAGCAGCTGTTCCTTGCTTAGAGAGCAAACTTTTGGGTGTTTTCTTCATTCCACAGCAGGATCTCGGATTTTTCATTCTGTTAGTCACTGTGACAATCTTTGCTCCAGCACCTGGCTACAGAGCTGGCATGACACAGTGGCCCTTAGTTTTAGCATGAGGGCTGGGTGTGACAGCGTTTGGACAGAGCAGGAGTGGCAGCATGGAACTTCCCATCAATTAACCAAATTTCATCACAGGTGTGCAGTAATGTGCCAAAATGAGCCGGTGTCAGGGTGAGGCATGTGAGTTCTGTACAGTCAGTATCACAGATGTCATGGGTGTTATATGATAGATTATCCCTGCCCACAGCAGGAGAGGCAGAACCAGATTATCTTTAAGGGCCCTTTAAACCCAAACCATTCTATCTTCTGGTGACATCCCTCTGGTAGAGAGCTCTGCTGGGCTCTTCAGAGCCCCCAGCTTCTCTGAAAGATCCAGGGAAAGGTCTGTGTGTGTATGACTATAAACTCTTATTCCACAGTGTCTCCGAAGCTCCATCTTCTATTTTAAAACATTTCCTCCCGCCAGAATTGGCCTACCTGGCTTAGTCCCATGTCAAACACCCTGAAATACCCTCTAGATAGCTGGTGGCCCCTCTTCTTGTTCTAAATAGCCTTTAGTAAAGCTCAGCCAGTGGTATGATAATGTGACCATCTCCTACACCAGCTCTGGCTGAGCTCAGAGAAAGCTGCAGGGAAAGGGTTCTCCTGAACCTTCAAAATGATACTCAGGACTAAGCAAAACATCAGCCTTTGCTGCCCTGAACTTCAGAGCAACTCAAACCACCTGGTGAATGAGCCTGGTAACTCAGGAAAACTGGGATTAGGGCAGCAGGGAGATTTACAGATTATCTTTGAGTAGCAAAGGAGAAGGTTATTCCTCTGGTTCAGGGCAGGAGCTGAGGCACTCACCAGTAAAATCTGTTTTGCTTGAGGAAAGAAAACATATCTTCCCAGAAATGTCTTTAGGAGAGATGAGGCCTTTTGGCGTATGTGCTGTGCACATGGCAAGGCTTGTGGGCTGGAATGAAATCAAGCAGCAGCCCTGGTCGAGGAAGAGGCATTTGTAAGGCTCTGAAGAAGGATGATTTCACAGTGACACTGGATTCCCTGCCTGGCTGCACACAGAACTGGTGGTGTGACCCGGGGTAAGTGTTTCTGTGAGAATTATGGCTTCATAGCCTTGCCCTGCTCTGGCTGTTGGCGCACAGTGCTGCAGGGAGCACAAGAACTTGGAGCTGCTCTGCAGGTGGTGGCACCAGTACCCTCAGCTGGCCCAGAGGTGGCATTGAATGGGCAGAAGCCACTGATCCAAATGTCTGGTGCTCACTGGTTCTCTAACTTTTATTAAGAAGTTGCTAATTTAAAATATTCTGTAGTTTTTGTCCTTCCTGGAGGACTTTGAAGGCTTTTTCTGTGGTTTGTAGGGGTCAGAAAGGGCTTTGGATTGTAACCATGAGTATTTAACCCCAGATGAAGTGGATGGTTTGGATGTAGGTGGTGCTTGGCTCATGCAAGTGTAGAGGCGGGACCTGGCTGCTCTAAGTTAGGCACACGTAGACAAACCTTAATTCCTTCAGCAGAACTCAGACAAGAGCTTTGTCCAAACTCCTTGTGGCATTTTCTGTTCTGTTGTGACAGTTCTGAATGCTCTGCTTGCAGCATTTTCTTTTCTAATGTGGTGGCATTTATGAAACCTTTGTTGCTATCTTTCAAGGGGTCTGGAGTCTTTCTTTGTGCCCTTTTAATCTTAAAATTCTTTGATAAGGAGAATATTCTTTGTACTTCACAGATATTTTCACAGAAGCCCACTGGTGACTTTATGCTACTGGTTGAATTTTTACTTTTTCTGTTTGTGAAAACTGAATAGAAACACAATTCTCAATGTTCAAATGCCACATTCACCTTCCCCAAGTAGTTGAACTGACATTTCCTGTGTGTCCCTCTCAGGAACTGAAGCTCTTGCCAGGATAGCTCCTTCTCCCACATCATCTATCAGCTCCTGTTGGGGTATTCAAAGATTATCTGAAGCTTATATTACTTTTCTTTTGAAAATCGCTTTAACTTAATTACTCATAGCAATTCAAGAGGGTAATACTCTCACTGGTTGGGGTAATTAGGAAGCCTTAATTAGCTCTTTAAAAAATATCAAAATGTAGCTGTGTCATTGCTATAACATCCTCATTATTTCAATCTGGCAGCTTTAACTGCTGCATTTATGGTTCTGATTTACATATTATATCCCTTGGTGCTGAACAATATTACTTATAATAATAATAAAAAAAGGCAAGTTACTCCAGAGAACCATTACATGAGAGATGTGGATATAGACAATATGTGAAGAATATTCCAGTATCTTACAGTTAAACTTGGTTTATTACTACAGTATTTAAAATGCAATTAAATTGTGTTTGTGGATGTTACTTTGTTGTATCACTATCCTTGTCTTTCCTTAAATTTAGTGGGTGTGCAGAAACACATTATTGCTCTAAAACACCCTTGTTTTTGGAGGGTAAAAATGCCAAATACAATGCTACAGCTTCCAGAATGCTAAAAAAACCTTTTTGTTAGGCACAGATGAAGGTTTTGCTCATGATCTTGAATCAAGCAAAAGGTGATTTTAAAATTTTTTTCTCTTCCAGCCTTAATTAGAATAGAAATTTTTGAACCTATCAGTACTTTGTTCTAAAAGAGATATAAAGAATTTATATAGAAATATATTGTACACTTGTCAGTATAAAAAAAGCTAGACTGCTTATGGTGAAGAAAAAATAAACCTTTCAAGTAATCTTTTCATGAGTAAATAAATATAATTTGACCTTTAGCCATCGTGTGCATCACTGTGATTTAAAGTGATTCTTTAGGTGGAGATTGAGGGGTACTAGAGGAAATGATACGTCCTTGGATATACAGTTTTTACCTATCCAAGAGATGCTTCCAGGAGTGGAACAGGAACTCAAGGGAAAAAAAAAAGGTGGATGAAAAAAAAATTGTACTGACTATTTAATTTTAAATTTATTTCATTGCATTTTGTATGGAAAAGTCAGGATGGAATTGCGCAGGTGACCTGAGAAGCCTGCAGCAAATGGAGGTGAAGGTCTGGGGCTGGAGAGGTGGTTTTAGGACAATCAGAACATTTGGGACACTGTTTTGTAGATAAAACTATAAATAGCCCAGTTATTGCTTCCATTCCAATTTCCTATTATGTCTCTTCCTTATAGAGTTCTTTATGTATTAAAAAAGGAAGACCATAGGGAATAAGTTTGCATCTGAAAATGCAGGGAGCTGAGAAGTAATTTAGAAGTCACTTATCTGATATATACTAACTGATACATGAAATTGAAGGAAGGCAGATGAGTGGCCTCTTGGAGCTGATTTCATGATGTTGAAGGATGGATTTTCCACATTTGAATGCAACAGTTATCCAAGACAGTTTTCACTCCTAAAATGAATACCCAGAACAGAAGCTTTAATTTTTTTTCTACATCAAAGCAAAATCATCCCTTATTCTTAATGCAACTCAGTGTGACTGTCATGTAGGAGTTCACTCAATAATTCACAGTGGTTATCTCCCTGCTCTCCTCATCCTCTTGCTGGTCACTGAGGCTGCTGGCCCTGCTCTGATCTGCTGGTGCTGTGATGACCAGAAGATCCTGGACCTCAACAACTCATTAGCAGACCCACCACAACCTTTATATCCTCTCTCTCCAGGGAGTTCTCTTTGAGAAAAGTTCAAACCACTTTGACCCACTATTAGTCGTGCACTTCACTCCCCAGGTCTGATGGCACTGGAAGGTCTTCAAAGATGCTTTTTCCCCCCGTTAATTTCTGCTGTCTGCAGAAATGAGCTCAGCCTTTCTTTTCTGACATTTCCTTTGCCCCCTGCCATAGCTTTCTCAGAAGCAGGATGCTACTACAGATATTTCTCTGTTGCCCTTTCAGATGCAAACAACATCAACTTGCTTGAATAAAAACCATGCCACTGGATGGGAAAAATGACCAGTAAGTAGCAAATTCAAGAGGTTTTGCAACAATATAGCATCTAAATTGAGAGACAGGCTCTGGCAATAATGTAGTCCACCTCCAGTTTATTAAGATGCTGAGGGTTTGGGAAGTTTCTAGATAAATCTGCAAACCTTGCTGAAACAAACCAGACGAATCTCTCCGTTCGAGCGCTTTTTTCTTTTAACGCAGCATTTACCTTCTTACAATGGCTAAGCAAGCATGTTCCTGTGAAATCAGCTGGTTTGTTCTTCTCCAGCCATGCTTACCCTCTGCAAAGCCACAGTACAAACTAATTAGGGATTTGCTGTTTGGAGAAAGTTGTGATAAGTTTGCCGACAAGGGCATCGCCTAATCTCATTGCGCACACGTCAGTGGCCATACATGTGTGAAATTAAGTGGGTTTTTGCCGATTCCCACAGACTGCCTGTTTTTATCTTGAGACAACATTCCCAATCATAAAATGCATTAACATCTGCTATCAGGGGCTTACTGTAATATGTGTAACACCAGCAGCAATTCTTTGATATCACCTTCAAATGCATTGTTGAGGGAGATCACAGAAATGGCTTTGATAGGCTACATGATTTACCTAGAAGAAGGAAAAGCTGATAGGGAAAATAATCCAAGGTTTTTGCTCCAAATAGAAATAGTATAGATGGATCTGGTACCTCAGCTGCTGATAGAAACTGGTCTACCTGAGGGTATTTTGTTCTTTTAAGCTAGTTTTAAGTGAAACAATTGGCCTGCAAAGACCTTAGAATCAAACACACATCTGCATATGGGAGGTTTGAAGTTATAATAATATAGAGCAGGGAATCGAAAAAAAAAAAAAAAAAAAAAAGGGCAAAAACCAACTACCTTCTATGCAGTGGAAAAAGATCATCTTCAGTTCTAAAACCTAAGCCTAATTTTTCTCTAGGTCACAATAAAACAATACTTACTTAGCCTCCACAAGATTTGCTACAGAAAAATGTGATTGTTGTTAAAGCACCAGATACACGAGGCCAAGAAAACAGCATTCCATTTATTCAGTTATTTTGTAGTGTGATTATTTAGTACTTGTCAAGAGATTTCCAGCCAGTTGAAGCTTTCTGGGCTTTCAGCTGAAGCACAGTTTTGGAGGCAGTAACGTCTCAGTGGGGAATAGGGTAAGAATATTAAAATACAGGGTTTATCACACATGCCTGAACTTAACTGCAGGTAGGCTCAATAAAACAGCTCCCCTGGCAGTGAGCAATTACTTCATCCCTTCTCACTGGGGATGCTCCAGGGTCCTATCAGGACACCATTTCCTCTATCCTTGTCTTGAGCTGCTCCAGTTCCACACACAGTGGCTGCAGGATATCATCACAGCCAAAACGTGGGGCATAGGTAGGGGGGGAAACAAGGAGAAATAAAGAGAAGTGCTGGTTTTTTCTTGCTCTTGGAGCATCTCATCTCAAACCTTTTTCAGGTCCCTGTTCTTTCTGTGCTGTTGAGTAGGGCTCAGCATTCAATTTGCAGGGAGTAGAAGGTGTTTGGAACTGCAAAACCTTGGATCTGAAACGGGTGTGGGTGTGGGGAAGGGTGTAAAATGGAGGGAACTTGTTATAATCTGATGGCATATAAGGATTGATTATTTTTGTTCTATTTTAATTCTGTGGAAATACGAGTACTGGGGATCTGCAAACTAAGAGTGGTTTGCTGCTATGCAAAGGGAAACCTTTCCTTTTACTTTTTGCCTTTCTTCCCCCTAACCTCAGAGAAAATTCCCACTTTTCTTCCTAATTGAAACCTGCAATCCGTCTCTGTGATTAAACTGAGCCTCTCTTTTCAGCAAAGTGTATGGAAGAAGATGGTGAAAACCTCCAGTTGAAACTGGACATGTGATTTACGTAGTTAGCCTTAGGGGTGTTAATGAATGTGTAGCTTGTAGGAAACAAAGCTAAATGGCTGCTTATCAATGCACTAATTGGGATTGCTGAGGCTGCTGCACACCAAGTAAAATAACTAGGATGCATTTGGGATATTTGCCCCATGGTATTCAAAGCACGGAAGAAAATCCAGGGAAATTGCAGGAGAGCCTGACTTAATCAGAAGTCCGTGCTGCAGCAATCAGGATCAAATGAATAGTAATTGTGTTAATCAGCTTGTGAACTTTTGTGCCATGTTCATAATTTCAAGTATCATCAAATCCTGTGCAGTGGGCCAGTTGCTGCTGCTATAATGAAATATTGTCTGTGGGAGGAAGGGTTTATTCTGTTGTAAACCAGTTGCTGTTTTCCCTCTAGCAGTTTTTGTAGAAGCCTTGGATATTTTTATTTTATTGTTGTTATGATTGAACTAGAAGAAATATTCCAAAGTACAGCTGTGGAGTCTCTGCCCTATTTTTCAGGAAGGGGATTATTTTTTGTTACATCTGCTGAAGGATTGTTCCCCTCTAACTGAGCAGCATGTTGTCAGCTCTGGGAAAAAAACTCAGAAAATCCTTCTTTTACCTTCAGGTCAGGTTATGGCTGGCCCTGAGAGAACTTTGCTCCTCCAGCTGTGCTGATGTCCTGGGGTCACTCTGTGTGGAGATGAGGTGCCAGCCTCACCCAGATGAGCCTTTAATCCATCTGTGTCATCCAGGAAGTTACTCAAAAAATCAGGAGAACCTCCAGAATCCTGCTAAATATTTACTACCTTAAAGCTGGAGCTGAATGTGCAGGAGTTTCCTGCAGGTAGGGTCCTGCTCTGCTGCACCGGTCAATCACACCTCACAAATAAGGAAGGTTGTTTTGGCAGTGGTGGTTAAGGCATCAAATTCACCTTGCACCTGGGGGAGCAGCATGGCCCAGGGCTGAGCTTCCCAGCTGGTGGCAGCTCAGGTGTGGGAATCCCTGACCTGGGCTGTTATTTCCCAGTGCTGCTGCTTTTCTTTCCCAAAATGGATGTTTTCCCCCATCTTGTCTATTGAAAGTGTGAACTCTGTAGGGTTCTGAGCTCTAACCCAGGAGCAGCTGGACTTGGGAGCAGGAGCAGTTGTGCTGTGATACTTTGGCTCTCCTGTGTATATTTGCATGTTTCCTCTTTCCTTTCTGTATAACTTTTCCGTGGGTAACATTTTCATTACAAATAACCATAAAAAGGAGCAATAAATGTCCTGCCTAAAAGGACTGAACGAGGTTGCAGTGATTGGAAGTGCATAATGCCACGATGCAGCACGCAAAACTTCTCCGTGCTCTCATTAAATTAAAATGTCACTTATTTATAGGCCCAAATCTTCCTTGTAGAAGTCAATACAGAACCACTCCTCATCTGGGACCCCTTCCTCTCTCCTGAAAAATCACAAGCCAAATATGACGAAAGCAGCATTAAAAATAATCTTTACCTTCCTGGAGCCAGAGAGAGAAACAGAGACTGGTGCCTCTTTAAACTCAGGTTCTGTTGAAGCCAAAGGGAATTTTGCTTCAGTGAAAATGGAGTTGATCCAAATGCAGAATGGTAATGTAGGAAAAAGGTGGGTGCAGAAAGTGCAAAGCAGGAGAACTTCTTGAAAAGTTAAAGTAAATTAGGACTTGAAGTAGCCAGTATTCAGTTTTGTCCACCACTCTGTTTCCTTTGTCAATTTAAATTAATTAAGCTGTTAATTAGGGCACAGTCAGGTTATAAAACATATATCCTAGAAAGTCAGAAGAGTATGTTTTGGTTTAGTATGGTTTTTTCTCCCCCTTAAATGAGTCTGTGCCTTGCAGCACAGGGCTTGGATTCCTTGGGAGCTCTCAAGTGTATCCCAAACACAAATGCAAGCCTGTGTGTTGGCTTTTGATTTTCTTTTTTTCTTTAAGGTCACGTGTGATCTATGCCATAACCAGGGGAAAGGGTCAGGAACACGAGCAGAGGGAGGTGAGAGGGGCAGCCGTGATCACATCCCCACCTCGCCACATCAATTAAAGCCTCTGTTGCCAGCACTGATGGGTGAGTGGCACCGGCACCCCCAGCTCCTTCAGAGCAAGGCTGACAAAGTCATTTTATTGCTAATGTCTCGTCTTTATGGGGAGACGTCTACAGGAGTCTTCTCACACCCAAATTCCTGTCTAGCAGTGTAGGAAAGAAAATAGCTTGTCTCTTACCCTATGTTGATTAATACTTATGAATTATGTGGTTCTTTCTGCCTGATGCCATAGTTAAATTTCAAAATGCTTATCTTGGTCCTGGTGCTGCTCTCCCTGCTGTAAAACATGGGGGGGTGTGCATAGGGAGCAGGCACAGTTTGGCTTTCCAGTTTCCTGACCCCTTGTATGGGGAAATCATATTCCCTTCCTTTTCCTGACAGAAGAACAGGGCACTTCTGAGGTCTTCCTGGAATCACTGCAGCAAGTTGTGATGTGAATAATAGATGACATGAAAATCCCTGCCCAGCTAAGACAGAACAGTACAGCGTGGTGCAGTTTTCCTGTTGCACTGAGACACTGAGCTGAAAGCATCCAAGCTGTCATCTGCAATTAAAAACAAAATAAAAGCACCTGATAAGAAATAAAAGCTCTCATCCATTGCTATTCTCTGACTGGAGATAGTGATGTACCAGGCCTTTGTTCTGAGAACAAATCTTCTCCTTGGGAAATTTTTCTGTCCCTGTATTGCGGAGAAAGCGACACCCTCCCTTTTACCTCTTGCCTTTCTCATTCCCCTCCAGCTCCTGTTTGCAGCACACAGCCTGATCTGTGAGGTGCCAGTCCCAGCTTTTGAGGCTGTCCCCAGCCTTGTCCCACTGTGCCTCTGCTCTGTGGGGTCTCTGCCTTGAGCAGAGCTTGAACAGCCATCACCCTTATGGGTTTTGCTCCCTCTCTTACAGTAAGGTGCTGTAAACCCTTCTCCTTGGGGGATGCTCGTATCAAAAGTCCCCACAGCTCCTTGCAGGTGTGGTGACAGTGGCAGAGGGGGCGAGGATGCACAGACAGGCTGTGATCCCCCACGGCCCCTTCCCTCCAAGGGGCTGCTCCTTCCTGCCCTGACTCTGCCCTTGGAAATGGGGCTAAAGAGGCTTCCCCTGCTATTTCCCAGGCTTGGCTGCATTAGCTATTGTGGCATCTTCCTGGAAATTTCAGAGCCCTTCTGAATACTCTCATTTTTTTAGTCATCAATTTAATAACAGAATCATCCTTGCCAGGTGGGAGACCCTTTCCTGTCACTCTATCAGATTTTCTTCTGATCTTCCTGAAGCTTTTTTCCCCCACCTTCTTTCTGGCTTATTCTTTTCACATTGACACAGGTTGTTTGTTTTTTCATGCTCCTTTTCCCCTCAGGGTAGTCTGTGACCCTGCTATTTATCTTTCTGTATTTTCATTTTTCTTTGTGTTTTTCCTCCTTTGGCATCTTTGCTTCATTGCACACCCTGCTCATGTTCCCTCTGTGCCTGATATCCCCTTCATACTCTGTGCTCTTTCATCTTTTCCTTATAGATCACCTGCTCATTAATTTATTTCAGGATTTCTAATTCCAAAAATACTCATATTTCACTTTATCTTTTTAATTAATTTCAATGTACTTTGTTAGGTGACATCTTGAACCCATCAAATATAAACCCCTCAGCAGAAGAGAGTGGGTGAAATTATTAAATCAAATTCAGTAGAGAATGAGCAAGAAGTAGCTTCATATCTTAAACACAGGCATAGCCTTAGTAAAAGTAGTATTATTAAGTAGAATTTCTTGCTTGATCTTTGTTCTTTTCTCTTCCCTCTTTTTTTTTCTTTTTTTTTTTTTTTTTTCTTTTTCTTTTTTTTTTTTTTTAAGACAAATAGGAAAGGGACTGTGTAAATGAAATCAGTATTTTCTACCTCTCTTGGTTAGGAAAGGTTTTTTCCTTGTCAGCCCAGAAGGTCACAAGGATAGAGTGGAATATAAATGACTCTGAAAATGTTTAGATTTCATAAAATTCAAGCATGTACACTTAACATGCTGTCTTTGATTGGACTCTGCATTCCCAAACTTCCTGAGCAAATTACGTGCTCTGTGCTGCAGACTTGAGAGAGATTAGTGACATTTAAAAAGTGGCTATTTGGAGGGAAATTCATCCTAATGATGACCATAAGTCTTTTGTGTCTATTCATGAATTCATGAGGTTGGCCTAGTGCATCGAGAATGAACTCTAGGGACAATAAACAGAAACTCAGAAATGCTGAAATATGAATTGCTAATGAGGTTCTTCAGCCCAGGGCTTGTGTTGGAGTCTCTTTGCTTACCTGGCTGGTGGGTCAGGGAAGGCATTGCAAAGGATTTCACTTGGTGGAGATAAAATAGGTTAAATAGGTTTGGGGTTTTCATTTCAGCTTCATAGTTGTCATTTCAAATTCAGGCAAAGCACACTTCAGCACACAGGAAAGTTAATTTGTTGGGTCTCTCTGAATAAGTAGTTTCCTCTTTCTAATTTGTACCTCAATATCTACTCATGTTTTTCTTCAGAATTTTATATTACTTTTAATAGGTTGAATTTTCCTAGGGTAATTTGGACTGCAGCTGAGAAGATTCAGCTCTGCAGAATTTAAGTGGCTGCAATTATGTACATAACTAATCCATCAACCAAAAGTTGAGCGTGGATCATCAGAGGAAGGACTTATGATCTGTTCTGTCTTCTGTAATTTGCTTTTTCCAATTACACAATGTCATTGTTGCAATTGATAGCATTAAACATCGATTCCTGTTCTGTCATTGCCATTTTCCCTGCTTCACTGTTCTAAATGAGGTTTGGAGTTATTGCAGCAGTGAGCAGAACTGTGAGGAACCAGAGGTGCATTAGTTAATGTGTCAGCTGCTGCAAACCTGGCTCACACCTGCTGCAGTGTGGCTCTAGAGCTGGGATGGGCTGTGTTGGAGGGCAAAAGTAAAATTCTGCAGAAATTTGAAATTATTCTTCCAAACTCACATTGTTGAAGTCTGTAGCAAAGTTCTCTTCTGAGAAAGGAAACAAGTTGCTGCAGCCAGTTCATCTCTGGTCTAAGAAAGGCTCCTTCACTTGTTTGCATATTAGCTCTTCAGAGATTCCAAAGGACTTTACAATAGCCACGTTTGGCCTCTTTTTATGAGAGCAGAATTCCTTCTCCCATCCTGTCTGGTACCTGTAGGCTTTGTTTGCAAAGTACCTTGCATTCCACCTCCTGCAAACCTCTGGGGAGACCGAGGCTACTCTGCATGTTCCTGGACTGGAACTCACTGCCTTTTACAGAAAATGCATGGCAGTGCCACATAATTCATTCTAGAAGTGGTTTCATTGCTTTCCCCATCAGAGTTCTTGCTCTATTTGGGCCTTGATTATTTCTTGAGCCAACAGGCCATGGTTTGATAGTCATAGCTGCCTGCAACTGGTGTGGGATTTGTATATTAAAGTCCAGCTCTGCTGTTGGCAGTGGGCAGAGCCCAGAGGAAAAGGGCTGGAAGGTGAGAAAAGTATTCCTGTTTCATGGGTATTACAGCCTATGAAGCAAGGGTCTCACATCTTGTGCAACTGGATCCTGTGTGTGAATTGCAAGCCCTTTTTTTTAAATCTGAAAAAGAACCAGTGAAAATTTACAGATGGATGAAAGGTGGCAAGTGGGGAGAGGATTATTTTTATAAGAACACTGAATGTATTCTTAACTCTGCTGTGGAGTGGTCTGGTGATCTTAGTAAATTTATAGCTCAGGTGGATACAGGTGAGCCATTTGTTTAAGAAGCCTGGGATGAAATTAGCTATGATGAGAATATTTTGATTGTGTGAAGAATCCAAATGGAATTAGTGAAATTGGTCTACCTGCCTAGGGATGACTTAGGGTGAGGAAAAGATGTATCTGCCATCAAAATAAGTTAGTTTGTTGGATCTGCAATGGGGGGGAGGGAGAAAACTCTGCCTTCAAAATACAGAGCAGCAGTTTGATACTGCAGCTATGACACATCCTCCCTGGTACATGTTATGGTGAGATGCTCCAGCACTGATGAATAATTCAGGCTCCTGAGAGGAGGCCATTAGACACTGACCCAGCACAGGCCTGGGCCCATCAATCTCTGTTTCTGAAGGAAGCTGGGGCTGCAGCAGCATCCCTTTGAAAGCACCAACACAAGACACTTTTGATTTGCAAGCTAAAGCGGCCCTCAAGTAAGAAAATCAATTTCAACACAAAATGACACGTGAGTTTTATTAAGTCAGCATCGTCTAGCCTGCATTATTTAATAGTATGAGCTCCTCTGACCTCTGTGAAGAGTTAAGCTGCATGAGCAGAATAATGGATGCTTCAGTTTAGCTCCAGAAGTCAGTCAAGAGTTAAGGTAGAAAGAGTCTGGCAAAGTGGATTTACCTTCTATTTATGTCCTGGAATAACAAGTAGGTGAAATGTAAAATCTCAGGTCCAACTAAAGTGTTGTAAAGAAGATCAGGTGCTTCCTTTCAGTATATTTGGTTGACATCAGCTCTGTTTTTTTTGACCTACCCCCCTTTTCCCCCCCTCCCAAACCCCCTCTTCTGGTAGCCTTTTGGCTCTGATGAGAGTCGGAAGTTTGCCAAAATCCATTCTTTCCTGATATTTTGGGACTTGTCCTAGACGAGTATAAAGGCTGCAGTTTGGAAAGCAAAACAATGTACATAACACAAGGAGGAAATTGATCTTTTTTTCTTCCAACAACTACCATTTGAAGACTGCAAAGTTTATTATGAGTCCAGAAGATATTTAGAACTTTCAAAGTTCAGGAATGGAAGAGGGGGTGCCATGCTGAGGCGTGGCCAATAGCTGGGAGATATTTTCAGTTGATGTGGGAGACAGAGATTTTAATGTCTGCTATTGGCTATGTAGGATGTGTTTCCAAACTCTCTGGATTTGACTGGAAATCTTGCAGTTGATAATGCATCATTGACAAGAGTGTCATTAAAACTACTGAAAAACAATAGTTTTAGCATCTGTTCTTTTTTTTTTTTTTCTGTGGAGGAAAAAATGAATGTTTGAGTGTCTGGTTTTTTTTTTTTCCCTGAATTAAAGATGTGTGAAACTTTTCAGTCCAAAATTTTTTCCCTGAAAAATATTCATTTTGGTGGCTTATTTTGGCTGCAAATATTTTACCTTATAAATGTAATGCTTCGGTATATTGTTTCAAACGGGCATTCAGTTTTAACATTTTCTGTACATTCAGGTGGTTTTGAATTTTTTTTGTCACAGATTAGAAAACCTGTTCTTTCTGATGAACTTTTTCTTTGTATTTTTTGTTCAGCCAAGAATGTGGAAAATCAATTATTCACACAATTCTATTTGAATGAAGGCTTAGGTCAGGTTAGTTCTTACTTTACCCTGCCATTCTAATTATTTTCTAATATATGCAAATTCCCTTTGGCTCTCTGATAGTCTAGTCTGTCAAACCTTGGCTGCCTAATTGCATTAAAAATGAGACTCATCAGGCAAATAAGATACAATTCTACCCTTAACAGTTCTAATTGTTAAGAAGGCTGGAGCCATTGTTAAAGAGACCCATCTTTTGATAATATTTTAATTTTTTTTTCCTACAGATAATAACTTTTCAGTGCACCTCATCTGCTGGGAGTAGAGGGTGATGTTACCTTTCAGCCCTCAGAACTTTCCCTACCAGAAATGTGTGAGGCTCCCAGTCCTGTGCGTGGGCAATCCCTGCCACGGCACAAAAAGCTTGGGGCCTGAGGATGGGGCTCTGAGTCACTTGTTTCCTTCAGTAGTGAAGCCATTTCCCCAGGGACTTCAGTTTCGCAAGCCCAGCTCCATCCCCTTGATTAAGGAATCCCATGACTTGCGCCACAACAAGTTTTTCATTTATTTCGGATACAATTAAAAGCAAAGAAATTTAGTGTGTAATTTGCTGGCAAGCTGCACCCCCTCCTCCCAGCCCCCCCCCCACCATTACCCCCTAACCCTTATGCTTGTTTTCCAAATTTGGGTAATGATGAGACTCAAGGGAGATGTGAATTATAACTTGTCTGTGGCTTGGCTAATGAAGAAGGAACAGACTTTGTTTCCATCTGGACTGTGTTTTTATTTGTTTTCCCTGCTTTATTTAAAGGAAGCTGAATTTCTTAAAAAAAAAATATATATATATATATATATATATATATTGCATAAATAAATGAACCTGAGCTTGCTGGTAGTGGAGTGTGATTCCCAGGCAGTCCTTGTCCACACAAATACTTGTTGCTTATACAAAGTATATTTGCAATAGGAGAACATCTTCTGGAGGTATAGACTTGTGAGGGTTTGCTTACAGGGTTTTACATACAGACTTTCTCTGTGATGTTTTTGCTAAATTGAGTGCTCAAAAATTCCTTCTGCAGGGAAAATAAAAGGTGGTAAGTGTAAGGCAGCCCTGGCTTTGGAGCTGAAATAACAGGGGATAATTTGTGTGGATACACAGTGCTGCAGCTGGGAAAGCTGATCACTCCTCTTTTAATTTAGTTTACTCCAATGAGATGAGAGCAAGAGCTGAATGCCCTTTGCAGGCTTTCCAAAAAGATACAAGGGTCTGGAAAGACCAGCATCTGATAAATGGGAATGGAAGCAGCGTTTGAGAGGCTGACATGGTAAGGACATGCACAATTAGCAGCAGTTCAGCAGTTTACACCGTTTCAGGATTAGTTTCTGACTGTGGAATACTGTTCCCAGCTCCAGTTCCTCCTCAATCCACTGCTGTGCTCCCCTGGGTGCTGAGGAGGGTCCCACATCTGCAGGGATTTCCCTGCAGGCTCTGGGAAGGCTCCTGGTGGCTTTTGGAGCCCTGCAGTGGAGCTTGAGGGCCACTGCCACACTCCAAAACCTCAGCACCAGCTGTAACATCTTGCTCATCTTCTGACAAAATCAATTTGAGGTTTTGTTGTAGGAGATAGAAAAGAGCTCTTGGATGGGCTTCTCATGCTTTTCTTCTGCTTCAAAGTGACCATCAATCTCCACAAAAGTTTTGATGTGTCTTACGTCATCACATTGGAGAATGTTCTTAATGTTGTAGCCTTGACAGAGATGGTCAAAATGGAGCTGGGGTAGAAAAAAAGATACTGAAAAGGCTATGTGGAAGAAACAATTTAATATTGTTATGTACCTAGCAACTTGTTTCCTTTCCTTGCATGAAATTTACCTCTGGAGGACAGAGAACCTACCAAAAAACCCTACCAAGGTCCCATTTTGGGAAATCAAAGGAGACCACTCTGGGCAGAAAATCAAAACACAAATTCCTTCTTGTTCACATTATTTATCCCACTTAATATTATTAGAACCTGTTGAAGGAGGCTCTGTTTTCACTTTTCTCTGGGCTTTACATCCACTGTTACCATTTGCCTTGCTGGAGGTGGAGGCTATTTAATCTCCAGTTCCAAACCCACAGCAGGCACAGCGTGCTGCCTCTCTGCACACCACACCCCACACATCAGTGTGCAATTTGTGTATGAGGGGGCACTTTTGTTCTTTCTCAGATTGATTTTTCTTTAATCTGACACAAGATGTGTAGACAGAGAGGACGCAGCTGTTGGAGCAGCACAAAACCAAACACGTGCAGTGATGGAGAACAGCAACACATCCTGTCTGCTGTCAGGCCTTGGTGTACATTATGTCATGTTTGCTGCCTGCTTCTCTTAGAGGAATTAAAGAAAAATATTCAGGAAGGAGCCATTTTAACATGCTGCCATGCGAAACAACTGTGCCTGACCCTTCATTGCTATCATGTCTATGAAGGCCCTCATGAATTAGATGTGAAGCCTTTCCTTTCTGTGGGTTTTTTTTTTCCCCCATTTAATAAGGTGCCAAACAATTTGTCCCAATTCTGTAACTGATTTATTTAAATGCCTTGTCTCAACTCCCAGAGCTTGCTAAAATATATAATTCAATCTTATCAGATCCTGTTACGCTGCTTCCTTGTTGACCATATGGTGACAAAGTTCTGAGAAAGGAAATAGATTTAGGAAAGAAACAATGAGAATTGTTCCTGGTTCTGAATGATATATGGAGTTTACTTAGTTCCTACTGTTTCCTGAAAGGGCACTCTGGAGAGTAAATTACTCTGTTAATGGTCTAGAGACGTGTGCCTAAAATAGCTTCTGTCCTACTGTTAATAAATAATCTGCAAACATGTCACACTTCTCAGCTTTTCATTATATTAGGGAGAATGCAGGCTTTTCAGAGTCCTGTCCCTGGGTGTGCATTTACTTCTATCTATCTTCCCTCATACACCAATAAATAGAACTTTTCTACCATGCTCTAATTCAATGAAAAGACCTGTGTTGGTCATGTGCATAAGCTTTTCTTTTTTAAAAAAAACTCCAAACCCCTAATCCCCTAATCAATTGTTCCTTAAACTAGCTTTTTTTTTTTTTTTTTGGTGTGTGTGTGGTTTTGTTTGTTTGTTTGTTTTTAATTTATTTTTATTAACAAGCCTGAGAAGAATTTAAAAGCAGTTCTCTGGGGGTGAGGTCACAGGAGCATCTCAGACTCAGTTCCTGCACCTTAACGAAATGAATTCGTGTATGGGAGCCACATGTCCCATGGCAAGCACATATTGGGTGAACTAAGATCAAACTGCTGTCACTTTTTGGCTTACAAACAATCCAGAACTTGCTGACACTGAAAAAAATGAACAGCCTGAAAGCACAAGCAAGAAAGGGGATTCTCTTGATCTAAGGATGCTTCTCCTTGGAATGCACAAACAGTACAGATGACAGCACCTTACAGCTGAAGGGGCTTTTTGACACTGGTGTAGACTGAGTGATGTTCCCCTGTTCCACTGTAGTCCTGACTGTGTAGCTACCCTAGAAAGATGTGTTTGGCTTCAAAGAGCTGTTTCATTTCTCGTTTCCTCTTCTCTCTGGTCATTCCCCTTTCATATTTCTGATTTATTCCTCTTCCACTGTCCCAACCCTTTGTGCCACCTCTGAACTGTCAGCAGACCTGGCAGGGAGATGAGACACAGGGATAGTTTCACTTCTTAATGTTCTTTATTCCTGGCCCCCAGGCAAAACACATCCATCCCCTGTGGGGTGTCAGAGTGGGACAAACCACTCTGGGCTGGCCCTGGGGGCTCCGTGTGTTTGGGGCTGGTGAATCCCTGGCTGTGGGGCACAGGACAGGCAGTGGCTGCATTTCCTCCCCATATCTCAGGGCTGCACTATATAATGTTCACATAAAAAAAAAATTGTGTTTTCCCATCTTGTTATCCTTCAAAATATCTCTCATCTGACAGCATTTAGGAGCTGATTGTCTCGAGCATTTTGAGGAACTGGGCACTGATTACTCACTGGTTGCAGTTTGCTTCAAAGTTTTTTAATGGAGACAGAAAACCTTTTATCTGAAGAGACCTGAAAAGTGCTTTGCAAATAGCAATTAACCTCCGTGCCATTCCAGTCAGTTGTCAGCTGTTAACCTTGTAAGCTTTCTCCTGACTGCTTTGCTGTGTGTGTTTGGTGCCTGAACCTTGATTTAACACAGGAGATGTTACCATGGTGTTTGTTAAAATAATTTCTTGGCCCAGGGAGAAGCTGGACGTTTGGAGGTCATTTTGGTTTATGATGTAAAGCGCAAAAGGAAAGTTATGTGGATCCCAGGTAGATTCTGAGTGGAGAAGGGAAAGGATAAGTGGCTTTCCCCCCATCCTTCACCCCCAGTTTCAGTATATTAAAGGGTTTTTTTAGGGCTTTGCTGTGCAGAGGTGAGATTGATTGCTGCAGTTGAGGCTTGCAAATCTCTCAGGATGCCCCGGCTCAAAGCAAGCATCTCTCCTGGCAAAATATTTTAACCTGATCAATAACTGCTCCTTTTGTTTATAATTTAATTACACTGTGAACAGTGGAAACAGGCAGTTGAGAGTTGATCTGATACCTGCAGGTCTCTTCCTGCTCTGCCTTGAGGAATGAGGTCAGACCTTAAGAACTGTTAGGCTTTGGTCGTGTTTGCTGCCATCCTGTGTTCCACAAAAACCATCAGCTGCACCAGGATAAAACTGGGTTCATCTGTGGCCAGCCAGCCTCCCAACATGCACATCTCCCTAACAGGCATTTATTAGCTGGAAGGACTGCAATAACTCTCCTGCTTCAGTTTTATTGTCTCTCCCAGCACTAAAATGCTGTGTCATGTTGAGCAATCACTGAGCTTCTCTGCACCTCAGTTTTTCAGTTCCAAAGGAGGGAAACGACATTAACCTGTTGTTCAGGGGTGATGCAAAGGTGAATTACTGTCTGCAAAGTATTTATAGATTCACAGGTGGAAAGTGCTTTTTTTCCTGTCACAAGCTTAGCCACAGAATGCCCCAGTTTTTAAATCTCATTTAAACAACAACAAAAAAAATATAGTTTTTATTCTGTAGTTCCCAGGCTGCAAGGAGATAGATATTTATGCCACACTAAAATAAATTAACTGGATATTCAGGTAGTGAAGGTAGACAAGGGATATCCTTGACTCTGGACCTCTAATGTATTTTTATTTTCCTCAGTACTCTAGAGACCTTTTCCTTCACTAAAGTTTATAACAGGAATGGGAATAGTTTGGTGCTGATAGTGGATTTAGGAGAAAGAATAAGTTAAAGTGGAAAGCTGATGCTTCTGAAAGAGGATTACTTGAAATCAGGGGAACTTGTACTGTTTAGTGCACTCTGATGTGGGCAATTTAATTACAGCTGAGTGGCAAAGGTGAGAAGAAAAGCTGGTGGTGTTGATGACAGGTTAAATAGCTGGGGATGGCACGGTGCAGTGTTCACAAAAGCCAGCCCCTGCTCTAAGAAGCTCCCGTTTTCCTCCAAATATTTAAATGCAGACTGTAACACTAATGGCTGTTAGTGCTCTGTTCCTGTGGCTGCTTATCCTGCAGGTAAAATACACAAGGTCACTGAGCTGGGCCGTTTGCCAAGGAAGTAAAATTGCAAAATCTTTATTAAAGAAGAGGAAACACTGAGAGCAATGTGTCTCTGGGAATGGATTACATTTTCTTCTAATTACCCAGAAATATGAAAGCTGTGTGCAAGGGAATTACTGCAAGAATTAGCATGAGATTATGTATTTACCCATTTTAAAGAGGGCCAAATTTACAAAGCAACCGTGATCTACTTATGGATTGGTGCCACCAGGGACTGAACTGCACCACAGTTGTTTGGGGGCTGGATCTGCCAAAGTCTGATTTAGCAGCTTCTCCTCTGTGCTGAGCTCAGCCTAAGAGGGTGAGCAGCATCCTCTGTCAGCAATGTGAGCTGCTACCTGAGCAGAGCTGCTCCTCCAGGGCTTCAAGTATTCATACACAAGTGGTACAAGCTCATGCCTTTTTGAACCAGAGAGAGCCTTTGATGCTCACAAGATGCATATTTTAGAGGTTTCTGTTCTGTTCTGTCATACCACTCAGCAGATACCATAAAGGGCTGGAGGGGAATTGGGTGTCCAATATGGGTTAACTGCAAGGGAGAGAACTGAGATTGCAAACTTACTTAAATAAGATACTTCGCTTTTAAAACATCTCAAAAGGAAACAAATGCCCACAAATTCCACTTTCTACTTGTTTTCAAAGGGTGGCAATGAGCTTTAAGACTTTTCCTTAATCATTACGACCTTGCTCATTTTTGTTATTTTCTGTATATAAATAGTGCAGGAATTCAGGAGCAGACAAGTTTACAGACATCACCTTGTACCACTGTCACTCACTAGCCTCTCATCAGTATTTGTTTTTTTGCTGTAGGTGCAGATATGCTTTGGTTTTGCCATTCTTGTAAGGACTTTGTGTCAGCAGGAGGCCCTCAGAGGGAACATTCTTCTCCCAGCTTCACTGGAGTTTGTTCTCTCTTTGTTGGGATGCTTGTCTCGGAACACAGCTGCAGTTACATGGAAAATAGTTCTCTGCACAGATATTCATGAATTAAATCTTGCATATGCAATAACAAATTTTAACTTCTAGACAGAGTATTTCATTCCCCAGAGTTTCATAACCCTGTAGCACAGGTGCAAGAATTGGTTCATTTCTTAGGGAAATTTAGTCACCTCAGGGAAACATTATGTGTTACCTGCTAAATCCATCTATCCAGTTTCTTATTCTGAGCTGACTCTGGGCTTTCCAAATGCACAAGCATTTCCTTCCTGTGTAGCTTTACATTATCCATTGAAAATGAATTATGCCTTCAACCCCCTAATTCACTTACTCTATTTCCAAAGTTGCCTTATTGAATATTATGATCTTCTGTGCATTCATGTTTTAATTTGCATTTGATTAAGATCCCCAGACCTTGTAGACTGACCTTGATCATCCTTGGAAGCAGAAAAAAAAAATTGCAACCACAAAAGGACAGCAGTACACAAACACATCCATATAGGTGTATTAAAACTTAAGCTGTGGGGTTTTTTTAATCATTTGAAGAAGAAAAAGGTCTCCATGTTTTAACATAAACACACTTATGTAGCTTGTTTTATAATGTGTTCCCACTTGAGGTTGTGCTTCTGCCAGAATCTTTGCCTCTCTAACATTAAATTGCAGAGGCTTGAATTCTTCAGCCCATCTTATCTTTGACTCTGCTGTGAACACTTTGTCTGCTCTTCCCAGTGCTTCAGTATTTTTGTGTCTGTGGTTTAGAGTTTCCCACCTGTTCTAGCACTACTGAAGTCAAGCACAACTTTTCCTTTCCAAAAGGGAAAATGCAGTCACAGTTTTACTGGTGATGGCAAAATAACAGTGCTTCAACTCTTACTGGTGATGTCAATATTCCCAGAGTCACAACAGAGTATGGGAGGAACTGAGCAGTTTGTTTGGACTGCAAGCAACCTTTTTCCTCCATTTTTCCAAATGTAAGTGCTCTGTCCATGGTATTGCAATACTTGTGGTGAGTAAATGTAACTGTCCACAAACTGAAACAAATAAACAAATTTATTCCTCAGGGACTGTAGGATTGCCAACTAAGATTTTCCCGAGCACTTTACAGACCAAATAACATCACCTGCTCATGAAGTAAGTACACCTGTGTGGCATTCATCCAGGGTTTTCTCACTCCATGAGTTGCCTGTGATCAGATTGAGATTTAAGAACCCATGTTTTTTATGGATAGCTGCCTATCCAAAATTGCCAGGGAAGTGTGTTTGAGCAAGTTTCAAAGTTCTGCTTGTGAAAGAATTCTGTGATTTCTTATTCACATAGCAGGTCTGAATTCCCTTATCCCTTCAACAGTAATTCAGTAAACCATTGCTTATGCCTTATTTCTTTATTCTTCCTGCATAGCTTTTCTAAACTGCAGGTGAACTTTCTTCTCTTGATAAAATAATTTCAGTTTTAAAATGAAGCCCAACTAGCCCATGGATCTTGTTTTTTGCTTTTTGTTTAAATACAGCCTGGCTTGTGTAAACACTTGCAGAACACATACAGTAACAAATGCTGGATCAAAACATAGGTCAGAACACATGCAAGCAATCCTGGATGCCTTTCCTTCTGGATTCAAAGATCTGCAAAGACTGTGGTGGATTTGGGCCTGCCAAGACACAAAAAGGGGAAAAAAAATCAACAAAATTTGTTCCCCCTGCAGAGGATGGATATCTGTGTATATAATTCTTGGAGAAAACCCAGCTCCACACAAAAGCCCAAGTTATTTCTTTATTTCTTTCATGTTCTTTTTCTAGCAACTAAAAAAATAACTAAACTGTGCCATCCATCCCAGACAATGGATGAACAACAGCTTTCCCTGAGATGAACCTCTTTGACTTGATGACTGAACACAGATTTTGAGATCCTGGAATGGCAGGAACACATCAATTCTTTGCTTGCTCATGGTTATTCATTCAGGCCTTATCAGAAATTTATTTCAGGAGGATGAAAGACTTGCTGTTTTTTTCTGTCTCTTGCAGACACGTGACTGAGACAGGTTATAGATGGATTATGGAAGGATTATGGAAAAGATGAGTTGTTTGGCTCCATTTTGACACCTTGCTGTGCTTTATATTAAAACATATTTCTAATAAAATGCAAAGAGGCATTTACATCAGCTAACAGTTTGACCCAGGGACCTTGCAGCTTTTTGTGGAGACACTGCCCTCATATAAATAGCTGTTTGTTCATGCTCTTGCTCTATTCATTATGGTCAAAGTCTGAGCTCATGTCTGTTTCTTAACGCACAAAAAGTCTATAAATTCAGCGAAGCTTGAGTCATTCGTGAGTTTCATTAAGTCAGATGTTACATTATGATAAGCCTGGACAATATGAATGTTGGCTTTTAAAGATCCTATCTCAGGGAAAAAAAAGACTCTCTAGCTATTTTGAGCTTTGCAATTAACCACAAATGTAAATCCTCACTGTTAAAGAAAATACAATATATCCCATTACCAAAAAGCAGCAAATGGGATTTAGCTTGTGTTAGAGAAGACATGCTGTCGTTTTTGTTTTTCATTACCAGAATAATTGTAGCAGATTTATTTAACCAATCATTCATCAGCTAGTTTACAAAAGCTCCTGGGGCTGCTGCAGTTGTTGGACAGTTGACAGAATTATTTAGCTGATAAATACAAAAGATAATTTGATTCAAGTACGATTTCTGTGGGGCTGAGAAAAACACAGCGGTTGTTTTGTCTCCCTTTGGATTCAAAGAGGATGCAGAATTAGATCTTGGAATACGAGTTGGTTTCACAGTCAGCCTCTGGAAATATCTTGATCTTTTAAAAATAATTTTAGTCATTAGTTCTGTTTGTAATTAAATAAATATAGCTACATTTTGCACTAATTATGCCCTCAGTCCAATAATGCACTTAACAGGTGTATGACTTTAAAACATGAATAATCCTGCTGGCTCGATCTGTGCATAACAGCTTGGTTCATCAAAACACAGTAAGTGCTTTAGTCTCACTAGAAGCAGTAAGTTTTAGGTGTGTGCTTGAAATTAAGCATGTGTTCAATTGCTTTGCCTGGCTGGTGATGAAAAATAGCCTGTTAAATTAGCTGCACACTGGAAAGCTTTACTGGATCCGGGGCTGTTGGAGTAAGGCTTGGAGAGACACTTATTTATAATTTATTCTGTGGCACAAATGACCTGATATAAATGCTGCAATTTACTATTGGGGCTGATTGTTGTGGCTCTTGGAGTCCTCAGTAAGATTTTTGCTTGTGGACCTGGTGATTTAGAAAAAGGCAAGAAGATTGGTCAGAAATGTGGAAAATGTGAGAAAGGATCAGCTGAGGAGCCCTTGCCAATGGAGGTGTCCAGGAGCAGGACAGTGTCCCCATGCATGACAACTAAAATCAGCCCTGCACCGGGGAGACCTGAGACTTTGGTTTTTGATTCCTGAACCTGGAAAAAAGTTTTACTGATGAATATCTGAACAGTTCCCATGTCAGTGGTTTTATCATTAAACAAAGAGTGCAAATATTTCTGATCTCTTTTCTTCCTTTTTACGAAGGAAATCTCACTGGAAATAAATGAAATGTGACACAAGCAGTGTGTAGACTGATTTTCTTAGTCAGGCAAATGTTTAATATTTATTTTATTTGTCTTGTTGGAATCTTACCTCCCAATTGCAGAGGTAATCTGTTTTACACAGATTAAAATGAAAATTTATACTGACATGATTTCCTGACAAGAGTCAAACAACTCAAGGGCCACAGTAATACTGCAAGGTACTACTATTTTCTTTTTATTCTCAAAAAGCCACACTTCCCAAATGGGTTGGAATGTGCTGAATAGAAGAAAAATGGTGCAAAGTAATTTCCTTTTCCAAAGATGCTCTTTTGTAAGTTGCTGTGAAGGGGATCTGAACGACATCATCTACTCTAGTGAAGTGTATAATGAAAAATCCTTCTCTTAAAAATCTCAAACTCTTACCTGGACTTTGAATTCTCAAGTCCCCCAATGTTAAACCTCTTTATTTAGCAAGGAGAGAACAAGTGTCACATTTTAATGTCGAAATCAGCCATGGAAATCTACCAAGGCTATGGTAGAGATGGAGCCAGAAGATTTGTTGTCACTCACCCTAAAAATATTTTTCCTGCTGCTGCATTAACAAAAACCTAAGAAAACCATTCCAGGTTTTCCATGCCTCCCTCCCTTCCCAGAGCAGAGATTTAATTACCTATAATATCTTCCTTTGGCCTCTACATGTTTTCTTCTGCAAGATCTGCTGTTTGTCCAGCTCCAACCCAAATTTATATTCCAGCATTTCCATTTGGGAGCAAGAATTATTATTTTGTTTCTTTGTTTTGTTTAGTTTTTGGGTTTTTTTCTTCCCAGTTCTCCTTTCCTCCCTGATGAGATGGAAGAGCCCATGATCTGCAATCCAACACACCAATATTTTCTAGGCTGGCTTACATCAGTACATTATTATTATTATTATTATTATTATTATTATTATTATTATTATTATTATTTTATTCCCCTTCTCCCCCTCCCCTTTATTAATTTATTTATTTTATTGCTGGTGTTAAATGGTTTTGTCAAAAGCAACTCTTTACAGACCATTAATGCCAGAGCAGGTGATTGTTTTCCAGCAGCCCTGATGAATTATTCAAGCTGCCAGCTCACAGCCCCATCCTCAGCACCGAGGGCTCTTCTCAGGAATCAGGGTTATTAAAGGTAACAATGGTGATGAGTCTCATCTCTGGGCAGGATGTGCCCATTATTCCTCAGGAGCAGCTCTGTCTTCAAGCAAATCAGACAGAGCTGAGGCTCCTTCCACCTCTTACTTTCCTCTCTCCCTTCTGCTGCTTCTGATGATGCTACAGCTTTTGAGTTTCTCTTGTGCAGTTGAGGAATGTGATAAATGCTTTGGGTCAAGTGGAAGGCAAATGGTGAGAGGAGTGCTTAACCAGCAAGCTGCTTTTCTTTTTTCCCTGTCCCTCTTTCTAAACTCATTTATTTCACCACTTCTCATGCTCCTTGCATCCTGGCTCTCTGCAAGCACTTGAATGAACATGTTCACTGGCAGAAATATTCTGGGATTTGGGGAATGATAAGACTGGAATATTAAAGCAATAAAAACTGTATACATATTCATATACCAGGAACTTGATTATTAATTGTGATAATCTGTTCTCAGCTGTGTTTACAATGGTGGTGAAATCTTATAAGTAAATTGTGAGGTTAGTTCTGAAGCTGGCAATTGGTCTTACTCATGCCAATCACATAAGAGAACTGGGAAAATACTTGGAAACCAGCCTATTCTCTTGGATTCACCAGTATTCAAAACAACCATGAAACATCTAAGCTCTCCAAAATGGTATTAATATCATAGTACAGTAATAATATCATAGTTTTTTGTTTTCTTTGCCTTGAAATGTGATTTCATATTAGATATTCTGAGGTTTTGTGAATATATTTGTATAAAAATACAGTAACAGCCCCTAGACTTATGCACAGCTGAGCTGCAGGTGGCTTATAGTCCAGCCAACTGCTTGCAATTTTAGCAGGCAAGTGGAGTTTAGTCCCCCTCAAGTCCTAAGGGAAGCTGTTGCTCTGGGCTCTTTGGATGATAAACAGGGCATTTCTATTATAATGTGCATGGCATAATTACCAATTGCTTGATATGGTTCTATAGGTTACTGGAATGGACTGAAAAGATGGAAATTTTTTTTGTATACATTTGTGATGCCTGTGCTCTAGTTTTGATTTTTTTTTTTTTTTTAATGAATGTGGATTGTTTAAAAAAAAAAAAACCAAAAACAAAACCTCCATTATTCCTGCATTTGTTGGAAAGCCTTTCAAACACTGGGAAATACCAAAGACAGTATTATACAAGGAGACAACTAAAGGAAGAAATCTTCAATAGCTGACCATAAATTTTCCACTTAAACACATATTTTTCTCAACTTCCCAACCTACTTAGAATGAATACATTGCCCCTGGGGACTGGTACAATGCCTGCCACTGATCACATCTCCTCCATCAACCCTGTTCTGGGGATGAGGAAGGACTGGTGTCCTTTCACAACCTTCTGAGAAAGCGAAATGTCTCCTTTCCCTCAATCTATTCAGTTTATTGAAGAGGAGGTTAAGAGGTGATTTGATCCACTAACAGATAGTAGACAGCTCCATTAATCTCGAGGTGGGAAGTAAAGCATGTAAGGAGATCCAGTGGTAGGAAGGTAAAGGTGCCTGAATTTGAGCTCTGCTGTTTTTGACAGTGAAGGTAACTAACAACTCACCCAGGTCTGCTTGTGGATTGTCCCTCCTCTGTGTAAAATACACTGTCTTGAGCAGCAGCTGTGACTTTGGTAGAGAAATAACCAGGTGGAGTTTGCTGGCTTCTGTTCTGCCAGGGAACGAGAGAACAGAGGACTGGAGAGGGACTGTTAACAAGGACATGTGGAGGTGGGACAAGGGGGAGCAGCCTTAAGCTGAAGTAGGGTAATTTAGATCCAAAATTAGTAAGAAATTCTTTACTGTGAGGGTGGTGAGGTACTGGAACAGGTTGTCCAGAGAGATCGTGGGCTCCTTATCAATGGATGTGTTCAAGGCCAGGTTGGATGGGGCTCTGAGCAACCTGGTCTAGTGGAAGATGTCTCTGCCCATGGGTGGGGGGTTGGATCAAGATGATTTTTTTAGGCTCCTTCCAACCCAAACCATTCTGTGACTCTGTGATTCCATGAACAGGTTTCGTTCTGGCCTAAGAATCTATAAAGGGTGAGAGAAACCCCCACACCCACCCATCTCCCATGTTTTCTGTACTTAAATGTGAGGGAAAAGACATGGTAGAGCAACAAACACAATATACTACTATAGCTTAAAACTAACTCAAAAGATAAACATGGACCTAAAATATCTTTGTTTGTTCATCCCAATGATTCAGGCCTCTGTAAGAAAGTAGAGAGCATTTTTATTATGGTTTTGTTCTGTAATTTTCAGGCTGTGATGCTGTTTCATTTGTCTTAGGAGGGGACATTGGGGAACCACATTAATGAAAGCAGAACTCCTTGCACAGAATGCAATAGTCAATATTTTTTTCCTAGAGAGCAGAACCAACACTGCCTGTTGTTAATTTTCTTGCTGGTTCTGCTGCAGCAGAAAAGTGTGGCTGATAACTGCTTATATAAAGACCTTCTTCAATTATTTTTCCCGCTTCCAAGATAAACTGAGGCCTGAGTAGGAGGAGGCCACAGAAACAACAATTCCACCACAGCTCCACAAAGGCTCAACTCTTGCTTCTTTTGCTAAGCATATCAATGAGTAGGTGCCATTCAAGCCAGTGTTCCTAATTACTGGGGCTTTAGCAACAAGGCTTCTAGAACTAATTTTAAGTAGCCAGAACTTGGAAGACAGGTTTTATTGATATGGATCTGCCCAACAAGCAGGTTGGGAACACATATGGGAAATACTTCATTTCTCTTTCTAATCCCCTGAGGCTCCTGTTTCCTGAAAAAAACACCTTCAGATTCTTTGTTTGATACTGTGACACAGCTGACTGCTCTTTCCCCTTCAAAGCATGTAGGACAGGGCATTTATTTCAGTGGTGTTATTCTGCACTGTGTCATGTTTTTAATGAAACTGGTTAGTAGGAGGTGGCTGAGGCTTCACCCTCCCCAGGCAGCCCCAGATAATCCTCTTTGGTTTTGATGTCTGTTTTCCTTGAGTACGAAACAAGTTGTTATGCTCCTCAAAATGGATTCTCTGCATATTCTGATTCATTTCAAGGTCACCTGGAGGATATTTGCAGCAGCATTTGATGGAGATTATGCTCTAAAGGCAGGACTGAAGAGCAGTTGATAAGGGTTGAAAAACATTAAATTTGTTCACTTGTTAAAAGCATAAAATCACAAGGTTAAACTTGATTGTGGTCTGTTAACTTGGGACAAGGCTTCTGCACAAATGTCAAGTGATGTGAATATTAATAAACCTTTACTTTAGGAGTATTTTCATCCTCAAAGTGCCTTTTTGAGATAACAAATGAAAGTATTTGTCAACTCTAGTAGCTGGGAATGATGGGCAGATTACAAAGCAGCAGTTTGCTTAAGAAAAAAACCCAAAAAACTATAAAGCTTGGATTTTAATTTTCAAGATTAAGTGCCTTAGAGGGCTTTCATGCCTCTGACTTTGGCCATCTAACACAGTGAGAATCAATCCTTCTCAAAGAGCTGTAACATCTCTAGTTAGGACTTCAGGAGTGCATGTACTAATGAACAGTAAAACGGCACGTGCAGGAAGACTGGGATTTTTGGGTTGGAGCTTTCCTGTAAGATTTTTAATCTTTGAAGTATTCATAAAAAATAGCTGTAATCCTTTAAAATGTGTTAGCTGATTTAATACTTGCATTCCCACTGTGAGTGGCACAGGAGTTGTATCTACCTCCTAAGATACACCTTCATTCATACTTATTCCATGCTGTGCTCTTGAACATGTACTGATTTGTCTTAGCCTGTTGCAGGCAAAAAAGATGAATGGAAACAGTTCAAATATAGGCTGAGATTTAAACTAGAAGTGTCCTCAAAAGCTTGGATTTTCAGGTCTGTTTTCTCCTTCTGAAAAACCCATCAGTGCTGTTGATGAGGATCATGTGGAGTTGGTGTGAAAAGCCTCAGTTTGTCCCAACCAAGTCCTGAACCTTGGTGTAAACCTGGGGAGATTTATGGTTTCAAGATGAAATCAGGTAATGCTGGAACTCTCTTGGGGTTTCAATACCAGGTGAAATATGTTGTTTATTCTTAGGTTTTCCTTTGAACTTGGTGTTTGAACTCCTAAAAAGATATTATTTTGGGGGGGTGCAAATTACTGCCAGATGGCAAAGGATAAGTGTCTGACAACTCTTCCATCCTGTAAACATTTAGTCTAGGTGAGGTTCTGGAATTGGAGGGTGGAAAAGACTGCAGGGAGGGCTGGAACTTTGCATGACATTCCTGTCATTGTTTTTTGAGATGGCTGAACTGGCTCAGGCTACCAAAGGGTTGATGAAAACTAAAACATTCAGAAAATAAATAGCGTTTGATTTATTTCACAGCAAAGTGCCAAGAGTTGCAACCCGCAATGCTTTGCTCTGTGAAATGTTATGTGGCAACAAGTTTCACTCCCAAAATAAAGATTTGTGTAGAAACGTGCTCTTTTAAAATATTTTAAATCTGCAGCTTGGTAAATTTAAGGTTCTTTAGCCACATTTGTTCCTAGTAAACTTCACAATTAGTGAAAATACAAGGACAGAACGGACTCAAGATGTTCTCTGTCGAGCATGGAACAGAACTTAATCCAGCTGTTTGAGTTGTGTGAGGATGGGGCTGTGCTTAATTTTGTTAGTGTTAAATGCTTGTGAGTCTGCTGTCTTTAAATACTCACACTGGAACTGGCTTTATGGCACAGATTAGACCTTCAGATTTCTCTTTTCTTCAAAGTTATGTGGCATGAAAACGAGGAAGAAAAGGAAAAATCAATGATTTCTCCTTTTTCTGAGCCACAGTCTTCCTCTCTGCCTAATTTTCCAGTGAATTATTGGCCTTTTTTGGTGTCTACACAATTATAGAAATCCTGTGAAAGTCCTAGGTGAAATTATTTTAGTGTAATTGATGTTTGGAACTTTGTGGAGTTCAGTCCCTTTTATTTCAAACCAGGCAGCACCTATTAAGTTCCAAAGCTTATTCCAGCTGGTGGACTTCTTCACTAGGTTGTCTGGCTTGCTGAAACAGAAGATGTTTTAGATAAGTGCATGACTCCAGAAGTAAAAATCATTGCAACATCCTAAAAAAAAAAAAAAAAAAAAGAGGAAGAAGTTCTCAAACTTCATGCCTCTGGCCTGACTGGAAAGGTGTCTCATGGAAACCTGGAATGGGTTATTGGTTGGAGTCAGTTCAGCAGACGTGCACAGCTCTTCTTCACCTGCCATCTGAACTAGTGTTTTCAAAGATTCTTATTAATCTCCTTTGCTAGATTGTTGCCTGAAGGAAAGGCCTTGGATGAAAATCCCCAGAGTCTGAGCAGCAATGAAAAATACATATCAGTCCAGATATTTCTTGCACAATAACTCTATATTTTCTTTCTGTACATAAAGATGATTCTAGCCACATACACACACTCACACACATTCATTTTCCATTTACAATTTCAAGGTGAACTCCAACGCCATGGGAACATTATCTTTTGTTTTAATGTACATAACACTGATGTACAAGACGTGACCAATGTGGTTCCATCTGCATCGTGGTGCAGTTTAAACAATAAAAAATTTGGGCCACCTGCCATGACAAACTTCAGCTTGTGGCTTGACTGCTGGGGAGAAATTTCACAGGTCCCATGGAAAGCTAAAGCATGAAAATATACTGTGGGACTGCAGCAGCTTATGGCAGGGAGAATGTGCCTTGCAAAGTCAGAGCTGCAGAGAGTATTTCATGTCTTTGGCAAATGTGTGCAGGATCTGAACCATTAATCAAACTCTGACAGCCGGCTCGGGGAAGCAGAGTGTCAGATGGAGGAGGGCTTGCAGAGCCCCATCCAAATGGCATCTGGGGGAAAAGAAGAGGGGGGAAAAAACAATGAAAGGAATGTTTATGGTGCTGGAACGATTCTGCTTACATTTATTTTAAAGGTTTGGAAATTTATATTGATCTGAGCAGGAGCTGGTTCTGGGGGGAGTTAAATCAGTGTTCCCTGTTGCCCTGTCAGGTTTGATTTATGCTGGGCATTTGACAACCACTCACTTCAGAAACCTTTCAGAACCTTCTTTTCAACTTCCTAAGCAAAGCAAATGAGCTTTTTGAAAAAAAAAAAAAAAAAAAAAAAAAAAAAAAAAAAAAAAAAGACAAAATAAGAAAAAATAGCCCACCCTGAAACAACAACAAAAAAACTCTTATCCTGAACTAAATTTAGAGATTTCTGCACATCTGGCAATGCTAATGTCTCTGTGATGAGTGTCCAGATGTCTACTTAGAGAAGGTGGACGTGTATTCCGCTTGTTTATGTATAGTATTTGCTGACTTCAATTTTAGCAATCTGTGTAATAGCTGCTTTTGTCAAAATAACATGGCTTTGTCTCCAGCTTCCCCTCCTTTTTAATATTCTCTCTTTTGTGGAATTCAAATACTGCATAAGGAAAGAAAGATTCTTTTATTGCATTTCTTATATATGAAAATTAAAAAGATAATCTGGTTTATTGCCTTTATGGATTCATGTATATGTTGGAAAATGCAGAGTTGACCCTTTTGAAATCCATGTTTTTTCTGCTCCATTTCTTTTGGGAGGAGTCCATCCTTGGTTTTCCCAGTGATGAGAGGTACATGTAGTCAATGATGTGAAAAAAGAGGTTTTAAATCTTGTGGTGTTACTGGAAATTAGCAGAAAGTCATTAGCATCACTAGGGTTTTGTTTAATTTTCAGCAATGCCACAGAGGCTGGCTGATCATCAGTACAGTAATATTTACATAGCTCTGCTGGAGATCCACAGCTAAGAAATGTCCTGGGGGTTTTGGTGGTTATTTTTCCTTTTTTTTTTTTTCCTTCTTTCTTCTGATTTACTACTGATTGCTTTCTATCACCAAAAATATTGCTTACCTCTTGCCCATCTAAGATATATTCTGTATATCTAGAGAAATATATCATTAGTATTGGGATTGGTTATCAGAACTGCTTTTAGCATGTTCCTAAATATGCAAACACATGCAATATTCACTTTTATAGAGAACATTTGTTAGGGAAATGAAACTGTTGTCTGTGTTTTGGGATGGGATCTTCAGGGAAGAGCTGTTGGACAGTACCACAAGGAGTGCTAACTCTGTCAAGCTGAGTTCGTGGATGTTACACTTGACAATTGCATTTTACAACCCATTTTGAAATCCCTTTCCAGGACAGAATGGTCTCTCCAACCTGACATGGCTGATGGGCAGGCTCAAATTCTCATCTGCAGAAAGCCTGTAGGGACCAGGGGCTGGAGCTGGAAATAGAACCCAGATACTCACCTCTGCCATTCAAGGTGGTGTATGAAAGTGTGTTTTTATGTCAACATGCAGCCTAAAATCCACCAATTTGGTGGTACAACAGCTTCAGTGACGTGAGTACAGTGAAAGGACTTGCCATGGACACTCAGCCCTTCTAAAAACCTTTGGAGACTTTGGTGGGCTTGGTTTGTAGCTGGAGTTTTCAGTTCCACATGTGCAGTGGGGAAGCCTGTTGCCATGAGTCACAGTCATTATCCTAAGGGCAGAATTAGAAAATTGCAGTGCAATCTGCAGCCCTGCTGCAGATACAGAGACTGCAACCAGGCTGCTGCTTCTCTGGAAAAGCTGGCTGGAAGATGGAAAAACAAGTCCTTTAGACATCAACCATTTCTGTTCCCTAAGGAAGCGAGCTCCTCTTGGTAAGACAATGACAAAATATAAGATGTATAGAAAAATCTTTAAGAGAATAGATAAGCTAAACTCTGTCACAGGCTATCTTTAAAACAAAGACAAAAGAGGAAGAAATAAAAAAAAAAAAAAAAGAGGCTGAACTTCCAGTAACCTCTTGTGTGAAAAACTGCCAACTTACCCAAGTCAACAGTGAACTCTGTCTGCTCTTCCTCTGCTGAAAAATTCAGGCTCATGTCAGCGATGTTTCTGAAGTGCAGTGCCTGTGCAGCGGGTTGCATTGGCAGGTAACACAATCCCTCAGCTACAACAGGCTCTTCCTTCCAAGGCATTTTAATTTTTACAGCTCAAGTGCTCTGAGGGTGCCAAAATAATCAGAGCTTTGCATTTCATGTTCTTGCCATATATGGCCTGGGATCTGATTGCTAATCCCTCAAGGTGGCAGTAGCTTAATTAAAGCTATGTATAGGTGAGGAGATAATTGTAATGTCCTTTGAGTGGCTGCTCCTAATTTACGCCGTGTACAGCCTGATACAGTCATCTATAATGTATCAAAGGTCCACGCTAGATTTTAATGTAAAGCTGTGTAAGATAAATGAACAGTACATGTGGCAGGTGCTCAGTACATGCATTTAGATTAAGCCCTGCTCATTGAGGTGCTGATTAGATGAGTTATGTCAGGGAATTGTAACTGCTTCAGTGGATGAGGAAAAGGTTGTTTCGAAGAGCTCATTTTAACGGTGTAGCTGGCACATAATTCAGATTTAAAACAATAAATGAGAGCAGGAAGGGTGCAGAGTGCAGATGCTGAGCCCCATGGACAATGCACACACAAATGCAATAGAACTTCTGGGATAGCTAAAAAGCTGTCTGAGTAATGCTCTCCCTGATTAGCTTTAAATACCTGGTAAAGATATTTAAGTACATCAAAAGTGAGCTGGGAGTGTTATTTGTTCAGAAATGGAGGCTCAGTCGTAGTTCATTTGCTCTCCCTGTGTCTCTGTAGGTGCAGGAGCATGGGGGTCAAATCCGTCAGAGCAAAGGTGGAAGCACAAGGATTGTCTTCCTCAAACAGTTTTATTAGCAAGAGAATCATTGTGTTTATCAAACTGGCAGAGCTTCTGAAAGAGATAGCTGGGACTTGCTTTTTCAGCACTGCAGCAAGATCATAGAGAAAATATGCACTGATGGGTTGATTAACTCTCCAATAATATATGAGAGGTTTTTGTCTGTGCTGTTTCTCCAACTGGGCTGGGACAAGCGCTGGGTCAGAGGATTTGGTGAGCACTAATGCTCACCAAGGCCATGCCCTTCTCTGTGCACCTTGGGGCTGGTGAGTGAAGGGGATGAGGCAGCTCTAAAGAGTAGAGCATTTGAGGGCAGAGAGAGGGCTTATAGCAAGGATTTCTGAAAGGAAAATAGGATGAAAGTGGAATGAGGGCTGTGCATGTGTAATGAGCAACTGTTTAGATCTGTTCAGCATGTACTTTTGTTTTATATCCTCAAAGAAAACAGTACAGCTTGGAAATACCAGGCTCTGGCACTTGCTGCCCTCTGTGCCTGTGAACTCACTCAAAAGGTCAGGAACGTGCTGCTAGGTGTTCACAGGAGCCTCTCTTACCAGAACCTGGTTCTTGAAGGTTTTTTTTTTCTCCAGCAAGTACAATAACATGCTGTGAGTTTTTGCAGCCACTCTTGCTGCATTAGTCATTTTCACCTTTGTCTTTTCTCTTAAAGGTCAGTTGAGATCATAGCCCCTCTTCTGCCAAGCACAGCACAAGAAAAGGTGAAGTGGGAAAAGGGTGAGGTGTAATTTTGTAGGGTGACTGTCAGCAGGAAAAACTGGAGCCAGGTAGTGCTGTGAGGATCTGAGCTTTAAATCAAATATACATGAGAGGGAATATGCTTCCACCTTCTTCTGGTCAGGGATGAAAACTCCACAGAAAACACCCTCTAATGAGTTAATATTACTGGGTGCATCTGTGTGTGATAAGAACCATGAAATACTGGAGGGTGCCAGCACGTTCCTACCTTCACATCAGCAATACCTACTCCATCTCACACTGTGCACTCTATTAAACCTCACAAGCAAGACAAATACCCTGTGACAAGTGACCAATCTTCCATGTCTTGCTCCAACCTCACGAAACAGAAGGCTCCCCTCAGCCAAGGCTCCTGGGGGGAGCTTTGGAGCAGTGGTGTTCCCTTCCTGTTACACGAAGGCTTAGCAAACCGTGCCATAAAAGACATAACATTCAATTGACCTTTTGCTTATCTATAAACGTAAAATGAGCTGCAGAGACCCCGATTCACCGAGGAGCCATTTCTGAGGAATTTATTTCCTTCTGCCAGCCATAAAAATAAATTGCTCCGCACAAAGAATAGGCTCAAAAAAACAGCACTGCTCACCTATAATAAGATTATTATGAAGGAGATGTTTTTCCCTGGGCAATCACAGCCAGCCAATGTGTTATCAAATTTTTATCTTGTCAAATTGCTAGGCACTGATTAGCGTTCTAGGGAGATTTTTTGTGTTAAGCTGGCCTTCTGTAACTTCTAGGGCCTGAATACCTAAAAGTGGCTGGATTCAGGGATTGACTTCTATTCTTTGAAGGATGGATTATTCTTTTTTGCCTCTGTCCTACTTTTAAGCCAGATTTGTGGAGCAAATCTTTACACAAAGCATTCAAAGAATAAAAAAGTCATTCTTACATGTCATATCAGTCTATTTGGACAAAGCCAGGCAAAACTGTTCTGAAAGGCAATGGGAGGATCAGGCAATAAGTCAGGATTTATCCAGCCTGTTTCTCCTTATGGAGCCCAGGACAATGAGAATGGCTATCAGTCTTGCTAGGACTGTAACTGAAGAATTTGGCTCACTCATTACCAACCTTTCATTCTGCCTTTTCAATGAAATTCATAGTGGAAAACACTCTTCCTAACGACAAATACTCCTCCTAAAAGGATAAACCCCAGCACATTGGCCCTCTGTGATTAGAAGTCGGGTATTATCAGGATTAGGTTATTTTGTGTTCATTTGTGTCCTGATGTGTCATGTACTGATGGAGATGCTGGGCAGGGGGCTGGTGAATCCTACAGTCAGAGAATGGGATCTCTTTTTGGTGCTGTTATGTCCTGCTCTCTTTCCCTTTGCACTCCCAGCACTTCAGCCAGATCAGATTCAGTCTCAGGCTTTCTACAGGTCAGGTTTTTCCACCCAGATACACCTTGTTACATGAACACCATGTCCAGCATCTCATTGGGAAGGCCAGCTTGTCACATCTTGGTGGCTGTTCCTCTGATGGGCAAAGGGAAATGCAAGAATTGGGGAGTCGAGGTGATGTGTTTGCCTTGGGAGCCAACGTGCTTTGCTGCAGCTCTGTGTGGGGTCTCTTTTTGCTCCTATCATGACAGTGGAGCACTAAATGAAATACATTTACTTTAGATCTAGGCCATCACTTTATGCTTTCTGAGTATTTATTGTTTGCAAATGTGTTGGGAGTTTAAATCACTATGTAATGGTGATTAATCTTGTGAAAGTTCAAAATAGCCTTCTCTGTTTTCACATGTTACTAATTAGAAAACAGTGGATTAGTAAAATCTGCATGAAATGTGTGTTTAGAACCATGATTTTAAATTGTTCCTTGGTTTCTCAGTTCCTACATATCTATTTCAGGAAAAATAGTGCAAACCTCATTTCTTGTTCAATGGCCCCTGAAACTACAGACTACCCCATGGTGCTGTGTCTCATGGTAGCACTATATATATATCTATATATATGTGTGTGTGTGTATTTGGGTGTGCATAAATGCATGTAAAAAATTCAGATCTGTTTCTAAAAGGACTGGGTTTTCTCATTCTCTCCAAGATGAGCATGTTGGAAAGCCCCATGTTGGGGCCAGGAGGGACCTTGGTGCCCTGAAATGAGCCTTTGACGAGTGTTTGGGGAGCTGGCTGTGATTTTAACAACCAGTTTGACTACACTGCCTCCCACAGATCTGGGTGAGGGGCCTGTGTTTGGCAGGAAAGCTTTATAGTGGCACGGTTTAACCTGGTAAGATGCTGAAGTCATTTTCCTATTAGGAATCTGGCTTTGCTTTGCATGAGTACAGCATGTCTGCACTTGGGGTTTCTGATGGGAGTGTTCTTAATATAGACCAAAGCTCATGCAGATCGATGTCTCTTCAGTTAACCACTTATTTTTATCAGAGTGATGCTGAAAGAGCAGGTCCTGTTGCTTTTAAATCACTCCTGAGTTCACACTGAAGAAATAAAATCAGTCTCAAAACAAAAGATGACTAAAAGATCTCTGTTTGCTGCTAAATGGGGTCACCTCAGTCTGGGTATTGAAGAGGGAACTGTGATCAGCTGGTACTTTCCTCAGAGTCACTCTCTTGCTCATGCATATTCAGCTCCAAAGGGATCAAAACCAGCTTAAACTACTTTGCACAAGGATTCTTTTTCTCCCCTCTGTATTGTTGGATCTAAGAGTGACACAGAGCTGTGCAAATGGGCTGTGATAGAATGAGGATCTGCTCTGGGGTGACCACAAATCCGCTCCTTTCCTGCCTTCGCATTTCTCCCCCCTCCCCTCCTGTGGTAAATAGCCTCTAAAACAAACACACGTTTTTAAGCATTATGTCACTTCTGGGCAGCAGCCAGGGGATAAGATTAGCACCATTGTCATCAGAAAGAGCAAGGGCTGTCTCTTTGATAAATGATATTGGATCCTCAGGATTTGTTATTTTTTAATTTAATGTGCCTGTGTATTTTTGGATATGAATGTCCCCAGATAGCCTCAGGATGGGGGGGGGGGGCAGGGGAAGGAGAGGGGTGAAGAGAGTGTGATAAGGGAGCTTTGCTGTAGCCCATTTTCTCATGTCTTCATCTTTGTGAGGGAAAAAAACCCCAAGGTATGAACACAGGCCCCTTGCCCAGCTGGGTCACTCTTGTACCCTCTGTGCCACAAGAAAGACCAAAACATATTGAACAGTTAACATAACTTGGCTCATCACTCTTTTCTCTCCCCTGGTGAATTTTTCATCCTTATTTAGCTGCCTGGCTCTTTGGAATAGCAAAGGTAATGTCAGTCCTGACAAACTGGGAATCATGACATTTTGAGCTGGGCAGCTGCTGTGAGTGGCCATATGAGCCCAAGGTGCCTGAAGCCCTAAATCTTTTCTTTCTCCCTTGGTCTGGTTTTCCTCTGTCCTCTTCTTTCCAGCCTCTGATACAACCCCTGGGACAGAGGATGCCCATTTTGTGTTCTGTGTTTTCACAGCACCTGCTGCCATTTCTCATAACTGGGAGATTTCAGATTTGGAGAAAGAAAATAATGGCATTCACATATCCAAAGACTTCCTATTACAAATGTCCTTCAAAAAGGAGTAGGGAAATCAAATGAAAACAAATTCTATTTTTTGGAGATACAAGTCAACTGTAGCTGAACTTGGTGTTTATTTTTGTTGGGTCTTTTTTTTTTTCCTCCCCAGACTCTTACTTTCAAAAGAAAGAATGTGTTTTAAACTGGGGAAACAGCCCCATTCCCCACCCCCAAACACAATCCAACAAAGAAATAATTGTTTCTTGGAAATTATTTTAGTTGCCAATTTCATTGCTCAATCCAATGTAAAGTGAAGCAAAGACAAATGCTGTCACTAGGAACAGCATGAGATTGCTTTGTGATCTTAACCCCCTGTACCCTTCTGATGGAGCATCTGTGGCTTCACCCAATGTGATTCATTAAAGAGATTATGTATTAAAACAAACATGCTTTCTATTACCTGAGAAGCAGGGAGCATCCTCACCACTGTGCCCTGATGGCAGCCTATGCTGATTTCACCATTTCTTTCTCCCCATCAGTTGTGTCCACTTGATATCACTTATCTTGGACTGGGGGTGAGGAACCTTATTTCCACCTGCATTTATAGACTGCCCAGTGCAATGGGGTGCTGTTCATGGTGCCAAAACTGTAGCAGTGGAAAAATCCCAGCAGAAATCCAAAATGAAATTTGAGATAGTAGCCTTTCCTGAGCATAATTTCTTCAGTATAACCCCTGCATTTGCTGATATAGAAATTATCAATTCCCAGTGTTACTGGAGCTAGAGTGAAAATGAGCCTCGCTCTAATGAAATAATTTCCTTCTTTTCTCTCAGTGGGGAAGCTCATAAGCTGTTCTTCTATTAAAGGGGGCTGTGTTTTTTGGAAAAGGGAGAATATAGTCCCTTAAAGCATTGAGGATGAGCACGCAGCACGTGGCAGCACTGGGATCACTGCAGTCTTCCCATTGTGTCAGCATCCACCTGGGCCTCTTCATTCTCTCTTTCCAATTTATTTCCTTACATAGTAATGACCCAGAGGAGGGTCATCACTTTGCAAACGCCATTTGGCTGAATTTTGATGAGGGATTTGAATCACTCTGACAAATAGGAGCCTTCTGCATGGCTGGCTCTAGAGGTGGGGCAATGAGAAACCTTTCCCTTTCTTTTTTATCACCTTCTCTCCTACTTTGTACCAGGTGCATCTCTTCATGCACCTGGGGCTGGTGGGGGTAGTTTAGGTATAGTTGCAAGGTGCTATTTGTGCTTCCCAGGGCCTTTGAAAAGGCAGGAGGTGATTTTACCTTCTGCTGAAGGCTGGTCAAGCCCAGGTGAGCTTGTGGTGGGCTGGCAGTGCTGTTCTGAATCTGGTACTGCCCGATAACACCTTGAGTTATCAGAGTGTCTGGCTCTGCACTGTGTTGGTGACCTCTCAGGCCACTTGGGATCCCCCAGTTCCAAAATGCAGCAGAAAAATTCTTATCTAGAAGTTGAAGGGATTAAAAGTGCTGCTACAGAAGCAATTAGTACTACCTCGTGTCTTTTTATCAACTGTGTCAGATGTGTCCTACCTTTGTTCTGGAAATGAAGATCCCCTGGGAATCCTTATGCAAAATGACATTGCCAGTTTTTGACCTTCCAGCCCTGAACTTGTGTGCATTCTCACCAGGCTCTCAGCACGTTGGACTCCTATCAGTATCCTGGGATGTGTTTTAAATTAGTGCCTGAGGGGGGAATGGGATTGAGTCGTGCACCACATACCCAACTCGGCTGAACTTTCTTTTTATGCTTTTTATTAAAGTTGTATATCATCAGGAGAGTGTGAAAGTCACATTAGAGAAGGGAAATCATCTCCCCAGCACCCTGGCTTGTCAGGCTATTTTGCATAATAACTTACGGAAATGAACCGGCCACTTCTGATACTTGAGGACAGGCTGGGAGAGCAAGAGCCTTCTGAGGATTTATCACAAAAGAGCCTTATGTGGCACATCTGGTTTGTTTTAAGCACCTCTGTGTATTGGGAAGAGAGCAGCAGGGGATGGGGCGGGATTGCTTTATTTGAAATCTTTTGAGTCAACTGTTTATGATGAGAACAATGGTCTTGGGAAAACTGCAACCAGGAGACAGAGCAGCTGAGCACTTGAGCCACTGATGTGGAAAATTCTGTTGGGTTTCTTCACCTGCTTTACTTCCCTGCTGTCTCCAAAGAGCAAGTCCATGTGAATGCTGCTGTAGAGGTGGGATTTACCTTGTGGAATAGTCTGAAGAAGGCTGAAATTCAAATCAGCCCCCTTTGCTCCAGCACAGTCTCATTAAACATCCCTCAATGTGCAAAACCCAGCTGTCTAAATCATAGCTAATTATATAATTATTCAGCTATTGCCAGGACTTGCTTGGTAATTTGGTGTAGTTGTGGTGAGCAGAAAATGGATGCAGGATGCTTCTCTGGGGCAGGAGTCAGAGAAGTTCTGGGGATTTACTGCACCTGTGGCTGGGCCCAAGACTTCTCAAATTGCAATGCACAAGGTTCCCATTTGTAGCTTGAATTACACACCTGCCCTGGCACACATTCAGGAAAAGACATTACTTTAGTCACCACCCATATGTTTCTTGGCCTTAAATTGAAGAACAAAGCACTCAAGGAGAGTAAAGCAATGAATGACTCTGGATAGCAAAGTGCTCCTTGGTCCTCAGTCCTGGAGCAACACCCCAAACACTGGGCAAACCTTCTGGGTGTGCAATTATAAAAATACAGTTTTAGTCTCTGTGTCAATAGGCTCATCAGAAATCTTTCAGGATTGTTTGGCTCTTCCCTGAGAGCACAGATTTAATACTGCCAAAAATCAAGTACAATGTAAATTTATTTTGCACATAATTAAATAGCAAGCAGGAACAATTTCCCAACCAGACTAAATGCATTGGATTCTCCTTTAGTGTCCAAAGTTTCCTGCTTTTACCAGCTATTGTGTTTTTTTCATGACACGGCCTTACAAACTGCTATTTTACATTGGAGATCTTAAGGAAAGAAAACAATTAATTACACCTCAGAGCTAATTGGAATCAATACTTAATGTTTTTAGCTCTCAGTTAATTGCCAAATGATGTATCACTAGTTTGATGATGAAAAATAGATGGATATCTCAGGTTCTTCCTCTAGGGTGTCATTCTGTTGACATAGTAGCTGGCTCCAATGTTTTCCTTTCTTCCTGCCTGCCCCTCTGTGTTCTAATTCTCTTGCTTTAAATCTCATGTCAAATGTTTGATAATTTGGTTATCAAAATTTGGTGGTAAACTATAAAAACTGCAAGGCATAAGATGGTATTTATTTATTGGAAGATATAAGGAGTTTTAAAGGGGACCCTTGGAAAATGTTTCATGTTATTGTTCTCTTCTGATTCAGCTGATGAAGCATTTGTTTCGTTTCTGGTCCATGGAGGAAAGGGAAATATATCTTTACTTGGTTCTCACAGAATCACCCAGGAGTGTCTGCAGTAATTGAGTGCCTTAAATTGCAGCTGGGGGCTCTCCTGGGGGCTTCAGAAGTGCACAGGGAGGTCAGACCTTGAGTACTTGTTGATGTCCTGCCGATTTCCTCAAATAACAGTTCTTCCCCCAGCCCTCTAAAACTCGTAATGTGCTAAATGAGTGATGTGAGCACCTCCAGCTCTTGTTCCTGAGGGTCACCCCCACACAACCACAGTGCCAAGCCCCAAACTCTCCAGCTCCATCAGCAGCAATTCAGTCAATTTATGCAGCCACCTCACACCATGGTGTAATACACCTAAATATTGCCATGCTCTCAGTAGGTCTGACTCACACAGCACAAACTACTTCCACCAATAAACTCTAATAACCTGGTGCCAAGTGTTAACTGCTGCCTTTGCTCATGGCAGTGTGGACAGCCAGGCTGAGGACCAAGTGTGGCTCTGGTCAGTGGAGGTGCCCAGCAGTTCTGACTCAAGTCTGACTAAAGGAAATCTGTTGGTGTTAATGTTATATAGAAATTAACACTTAGACACATTCTGGTGGTACATTGACACCCACAACTTTTACTTGTGGTGTCCAGCATTATTTCACAGTTGGAATAGTCATTTTATAAGCATGGTAGGGACTCTAGAAAATGTTTTGTCATTTCATTTCCATTCAGCTTCTTCCCAGAGAAACAGGCAAGCACAGAGCACTGTTTATGATACCCACATTAATAATCAAATGTGTGTGTGTAGGTGTGAGGATTGCAAATAAACACATCTTAAAACAAGATCTATCTCCCTTCCCTGAGCTGGCATGCTCCCAAATGAACTCAATTGTAAAATTCCCTCATGCTGAATTCAGATTTTTTTCATGTATGAAAGCTGATGACCTCACAAACCCTCCATGTGGAGTTAGGGGAGTACTAAAACCCTCCAAATATTTGGTGGTGGTGTGAGTGCTGAGCAAGACCCAATCCATGGGAAAGGCAGACATGGGATGGACCCTTTGCCTGCGTGCTGCCTTTCCTTGTACTCTCTAAAGATGGCTATAAATGAGTATGAAGAGCAATGTTTTTCTGTATCTGTCCTCAGTTTTTCTTTCTGCAGCTGACAGCCCTTGTACGTGGCCAGTTGTTCTGTTTTCTGTCTCTACAGCCCTGCTGTTTCTCTTAGATGGCTGTATGAGGGTGTTTTTAGACAAATCCTTGAGAAACAGGGATGAGACTTAAGAAAGAGCAAGCAGTGAGGTGCTCCCTGTAGTTTACCTGTTTCCATGATGCTGTGACCCAGGGCAACATCACCTTTTCAGTCAAGAAGCACAGAAAACCTGGAAGCAAATGTTATCAGTGTTGGTTTGGGATTGACTCTAGGGTTTAAGGGTGCACTTTGGAGAAGGGCTCAGTTAAGAACTCTGTATTGTGTTTCATTTTTCTCCTTCTTGTCAAGCTTTTGTCACTGTTGTGAAACTTTCTTGGTCGTGTGACTCCTGCTGCAAAGGGAGATCTTTAGGTGACCCCTTGTCACTGCTGGCAATGAGCAGTGGCTGGGTCTAATATTCAGTTTTTAAGCAAATGTTTTCTTCCTTGAGCTGGTTGAAACACTTGTAACTTTTTTTTAATAGAAAAAAATTGATTTTCTCATTGAAAAAAGCAGACCTCTAGAATATCCAGTTCTATGCACTGTGAAAATGGACTCAAATCTAAGTCTGTTGGATAAAAACAAAATCAAGACAAAAAAAAAAAGCTCTTCCTCCCTTTCTTTTCCCTATCGTTATTAAAAAGAGATTAAAAAAAACCACATTATGAGATAAATTTAAAATAATGTGTTTTCTGGGGAGAAAATAGAATAGATGGATGACTTTCAGCCTAATTCAGTAATTGCCACTCAAGATACAACTTGGAAAGAACTTTCTAAAGCTGGAAAGTTATTCTAATGACATTTGTGACTGGGGAAGCATATGATTTTCTTTTGTGCTTTGATTAATATTCTCTATTACATGAGGCAGCTCAAAAACTGAAGGAATACATACTTTATCAGTGTTGTTCTGCCATTCCTTTAATGCAAACCAAGCTCCTTTTGTAAAATGAAAAAGCAAATTGGCCAGTGAAGGACTTTGGGTTTTTCTGACCTGTCTGATGCAAAGCTGAATGTGGTAACTCTCCTCTGTGCAATCAGATGTGCATCCACACAGTTAAACCTGAGGCAAGACACATCTGGGAGAAGGGAGATGAGTTTCTGGGGGTGAATGTGAAACATTTCTCCATGTTTTATTCCTTTTCACAGGAGTTGCGAAGCAGGGTGTGATTGTGTGTAAGCAACTGGGACAAAGCAAATGGAAGGAAGAGCAAACAAAGAGGAGGAGGTGAGGGAATTCATAAAGGAGTTTGCTTACAGCCTGAGAGAGCTGCTAGCACAGGTCTGAGAGATGAAATAAGATTTAGCATAAGAGAAACCTGTCTCTCAGTTGTATCCAATCCCCCCAGGAGACTCAAAGGCACAGGAATTTGCACATGGGTCTCTACATCTGGAAGAGAACAGGGAGTGATGAATTATTCATGGATTATCTACTTGTGTGCAGGAATTTCTCTTTATTCATAGTTCAGGAGCAGAAAAAGAAAAAAAAAAAGGGATAAAAAGTTGTATCACACCTGCCTTTTAATTTAGGAAGGTGTTACTTGTATGGCTGTGGGCAAAGTCATCTGGACATAATGGCAGGGTTTGCAGGATGAGGTCTTGAATCATGGCAGGCTTTTATTCCATTTCTTAAGCAATCTGAAATAGGGCAGAGGAAATCTCTGTGAAAAAGACAAATGTCTGGTAATTGAAAAATAGCCACACAATCATTCAAACATTTTTAAATAATGTGCAGCTTCATCAAGTCCACATAGAGCTGAAAAAGTGTTCTGAAAGATGCATTTGCAGGGCTCTCCAGGCATTGCCAGTGCCTTTGCTTTAATTTGGAGCTGAATTAATCTTAGTCTTCCAGGCTGATAAATGTAAAAAGTCCTCTGAGAAATCAATTGATTGTTAGTATCTTTGCAACATCTTAATATAGATGAGAGGGGAAGATTTGTGCTGACCAAAACACAGTTGGCTGTAAGGGAAGAGGGCAAGGAATTCTTTTCCATGTTCTTGCTAAAATAATATCCAGTGCAATGGACTTTTTGCAAAAACTCTCTCTATCCTTCTCAGCTGATTGGTATGCCCATGGAGCAAACTCATCCAAACTTAACCCTCTGAAAATAATGTTTTAACATATTGCTTGGGAATTGAGGGTCCAGAGGTCCTATGTGGTCTGAAGAAATGGCCCTTCCAGGGCCATTTGTCTTAATAATGAGGAATTTTGGAGACTAACGTCTCCTGTCCAGTTTGTGGCCAGTTACGTCTCCTGTGCTGCTGTACAGATTTGTCTGTTAGCTCAACAGCCCTTTGCCTTTGCCAGTGCTTCTTCCCTCCTGCCCTCTCTCCTACACTGCATTAATAGAAAGCAACCTTGTTGCTCAATCTACTTGGGGACAAAGCTCTTCAGTTTTCTATTTCTTCACTGGCAGAAGGAATTGTGCTTTAACTTCCAAAGGTGTGGAGCTGCTGTTCAGCCTAGAAGAACTTTTCCAAATGAGCAAAGACTCTTATAAAGTCAGGCTGCAGATATGCTCATTGTGTTTTTCTGAGGCATATTGAAATGCCAGATTTTGTTTTAACAGTTTCTGGGCTAAGTTTCTGTATGAACAAGGGAGTGTCACAATCTGCTTTCAGCTGAAGCCAGACACACTGGGTTAGAATAAACTAATAGTTTAAGTGTTCACTAACCAGAGTCCCATCTTTGGTTAGCAGCTGGGAAAAAGTGTAGGAGTAAATGAGCTTTTGGGCCTGAAATTGTACCTTGTGATGGTGCTTCCCTTGGATTGCCTGCTCACTTCCCAAATCCTTGTAAAACCTAATGCAGGAAAGGTTTTGCTTTTTAGCAGGGCAAGGTATGACACAGGCTCCTCAAGGAGCCTGTGGCTCACGTTACCTCCCCCCTGAAACTTCTGGCACATGTCTGTATTCATGTTTTCATCCCTGATAGTAGTCCCTTCATCTCTGTGTGAAAGCAGAGCTGTGAGAGGCTGATTTTCCATTGTGGATGTAACATAACTGTACAAGTTCAGGCTTGGGCAAGAATATACACCCATGTTTATTCAAACCCTGCCTGTCTTGGAGGACGGTGTCTTTGGAGGGAAGTGATCTCATCTCAGACTTTAGGCAGGACAAAACCTTTTCCAAACATCACAAATCTCCTGGCCTGGTGGCTCTCCTTGTCTTAGGGTAGTCAGGTAGGTGATGGTAAGAGAAAACAGCAGTGCCTCTTTCTGATGGAGGGGCTGCCAAGCTGACAGATATTTCTGGGAGCACTTTGACAGAATGCACTAGTGCTGGCAATGACCCCCTGTAGTACCCCTACACACTTCCTCAGCTGGGGAAATCAGCTTTAGCCTGGGGAGTGGTTGGGAAAGTCACAGCGATGTTATATAGCCCCTAAAGAGATCTTATGGATTCAGTGGGCAGTCAAGGGGAAGGAAGGCAGATGTTCAGTCTTACCTTGCAGCACAAACCATCCTGGGCTTTTCTAAATTAACTGGCAAAGGCTGATCTGCCTCAGCCACTGTCAAAGTGCAGATTGGATTTTCTGAATGTTTCTGCTCTCAGCACAGATCAAAAGCACCGTTCCATGCCAATGCTCTCAGTAAAAGTGACACTTTAAAAGGTCATGGCTGTGGAGTTGTGTTCATTTCAATTTATCAGTCTTGTAAAATTGTTGCATTCTTCCCTTCTCCCTGCTAGACAGGCTATGGATTTGTTATTCCTTTTATTTTTTTTTTTAAATCAACTCCTAATAAGGCATTGCAAAAATCCAAAGCAGATGACAGAACAGCAGCCATTCTTGGTTCTGTTTGAACTCCAGGTTTTCCATCTTTACTCTCTACCCTGGTTAAGAGTAAAGAGTACCCTGGTTGAGCTGTGCGTTGGGAACTGGATTTTCTAATGCTCATAACAGCACTACTTTTTCTGGTAGATACTAGAGATCCATACTAGGAGTAAAAGTAGAGTGATTTCAGGATCAGGACTGGGTCTTAGTTTTTACTTATTCTCATATGTTGAAACGAGCAGGAAAAATGCCTTGGTTCCTTGTTGTTGGCACTTGCTTTTCAAGGGAAGTTTGTTCCTGCAGGAATCCTCCCCTGGGTGTCAGATGAAAAACCAGGTACTGCTGGAAAAGGAGGACATTTGTGTTCAGGAGGGACATCATTAATGCACACAATCTGTTTTGCTGTTGGGAAGGTCAAGGAAAGACATGACTTGAGGAAGGGTTGGTTTATTCTCTGCTTTGGAACTGTTGGTCTCTGCTGAGTGAGAGTTGTGTGCTTCACTGTGGCTTTTCCTGGCAGGACAGCAAAGGGTGGGCTTGTTGCTTGAGATGCAGATCATGTTTTTTCCTGTCCTTTCCATCTCTGAACTGCCTTTCCTGGGAGCTGTGCTCTCACTTAGGTTCAGGACCATGAGTAGATGCTGCACAAAGCTCTACAAAAGGGCTGTGTCATCCATAAGCTCTTGAGCACAAGGGATGGAGGATACAGAAGCATCTGGGAGAAAGGTGTCTGTGAAGGGAGGCAATATCTGGCCTGCCCTGGCCCCCATGGCTCTGGGTCAGGGTAGGCTCACCAGGAGAAGGGCACGGCCTTTTAAGCCTAGTCCCTGGCTTTGTTAGCCCACACAGATCATGTTTGCTGTGCTGAGAACAAAGGGCTTGAACCACACCCTAAGATACAGTGCTGGGTGCCTGATGAGGTCCCTTCTTACTTCTCCTTGTGCTCCAAGGCACAAAAATAGCAAAATGGAGACTTAATACATCAACAACAGAGGGAAGGAGGGCAGCAAGGTCACGTTTCAAGGAGATCTGCCTGTGGCTGGTGTTCCTGTCCCTGTTGCCTCTGTGTGTTTGTGCTGTGCAGACAAGCAGCTTGGTCAGCACGGGCCAGAGCAGCTGACCTCAAACCAAAGGCTAAATTAAACTGTCTTTGCTCCCTGGAACCCTAAATAATGTCAGGGTTCCAAATCAAAAGTGCAGCGTAAAGCAAGGCCAGAACAACAGTATTAAGAAGCCAAAATTTCCTTCTTGCTGGTTGTGGCTAATCCAAGGTGGACTGAGCTGGGTTCAGCTTGCCAAAGGCTTTCATCCCCAGCTGTAAAGGACTGACCAAACACCAGTGGGAGGAAGTCTCTATTTTCAGTTTTAAACGTAGGGGTAACACATGGGAAGACATCCTTTGACTTCACAAAGATTGTTGGGGGCCAGGGAGGCATCAACTGCCATAACTTCATTATGATGAGAACTTGCAACATTTTAGAGACTCAAAAGTGGGTCAGATTAATTTTTCTTTCAGGAAAGGATTAGAACGCTCTTTAATTTCTAAATACACTGGGCCAAATGATGAACTGAAACAGATTCTTCCCTGTTATTTTTAATAGTAAACTAAAGAAAGTTTAATAGTAAAATAAAGAAAGCATAAAGACAAAATGTTACTGAATCCTTGCAGCAAGCCATGCAGAAGGTGTCAAACACTGAAGCATTTGAAAAGGAAATTAATAGATGATTTTATTCACGTGCTTGGTTGTTCCTGAGCAATACTGGGGATATGTACTGTTGTGTTACTTACCTTTTTACCCTTAACCTGAAAAAAGTACAGGTTTGGATATGTGCTTCACCTGTTTACAGAGCACTAATTCAACCCTCCTTACTCTACCCTAGGGAAGCATCCATGGGTTGAGTGCTGAAAGAGGTGAAAAGAAAGCTGTGTTCAGAATTTTGCCAGGTTTCCCCCCCCCCCACACAATCCATTCTCCAGTTGATTTGTTTGTGCAGGCTTGGCTGGTGTTTGTGTAGAGGTGGAAGGTAAAGCCTGCAGTCCATGGGTGGATCTTAAGCCCTGAAGTGACTCCTGTGCTGGGTCGTTTTGTTGTTTGCTGTTCTGAGGGGATAAAGCACACGTCAGGGACAGGGACTCACGCTGAGGGAAATCTGCAGCAAAGGTTTGGCTCTCAACAGTGTCAAGCTGAGCTGAGCGTGAGAGGCTTTTGTCTCCTTATGCAGAGACCTCAAAAAAACCTCCCTGCACACTGGCGAGGGTTTGTTTTGGTTTCTTTTTTTCTCCCCTTTTTAAATCTTTTTTTCTTTTTCCCTGCCAGATTTCATTAGTTGTCGAGGAATCACTGAGGCTTGGTTGCTTGGGCTGCTCTGAGCCCCTTCCTGAGAGATTAGTGGGAGCTTTCACAAGCTATTCCCAGGGTAATATTTTGGGTGCTACACTGTGATTTTCATCAGTGGTCCAAACTGTGCAGCTTTTAATTAATGAGAAGACTGTGCGAGGAAGACTGGCTGATAGAAAGATTGCTGGTAAGCAGCGATCTCACAGAAGTATTTATTTATTTATATTCCTGGAGTGATGCAATTCTTAATAGCAAGGCCCAGATTACCCATTTTAGGTGGAGAAGAGGCTGAGTTTGGATTGAAAATTCCCTGATGGAACTGAAGAGGGGGAGACAATTGGTCTGATTCCCAGGTTCTTTCTACCCCAGAAGCAACCTCTGCTTATGCAGCCTCTCTCCATTTACTTTGAGAAGGCAGATCAGGGAGTTAAAACTGAAGGAACCTGAATTAATGAACAGGTATTATTAATTTGGCCAAGTGCTTGAGAATGTGGCACTGATCTCAGAAGAAAGGAAAAAAATGGAAAGAAAAAGAAAATAAAAAGGAAAAACATGTTAACACATTGGCAAGGGAAAAATCAATCTGCAGAGTGGATATATTTAGCTCATATTCTCTACATTAGGGTCTTCTCAGATTTTGAATCTTAATGCCTGCTTTATCAAAGAGGATAGCATCCTGCAAAGCTGGAATGCAGGAAATCAACGCTTCTCCTCACTGCCAGACTATTATCACAGATGATGTTAAAAAAGAAACCACTGATTCATCTGCAGTGACTGCCAGGAACTCATGCAAGCCCCACAAATCACGCTGCTGGGCAGACTGCACTTCCAAAAGCAGCTATTAGAAGTGGCTGTTTTTTTGCTCTCTGAGTTAAGAATCGATTGGGAAATGGCAAAGAATATTCAATGCTTTCAGAAGTTATTTGCTGATTAATTTCTCTCTGAATCCAGCTGTCTCCCTGGAGTCTTGATTTTAAACTTACAATGTATATTTATTTTTATAATCTGCTTTTCGCCTGAAAAGAATAATAATCCCCATTTATTTTAAGCTTGGCTGAACATGCACTGGATTCAGAAATTAATTTCTCCCTGCTCTTAGCAGTTAAGCTTTGAAGGATAGATCCTCAGCTGCTATAAATTGTTTAGCTTCACTGAAGGGTATTGCCTGGTGTCTTTAACCTCTGGAAGCAACTCTCAGCTTAGAAACCATATGAAAATTGATTTTACTTGTCATGTCATTATCTTCATTTGGGTAAATGGTGTAACTGATGAACTTTCAACTCAGTCCTGTGAGGCTCTGAGTGCACCCAGGGACAGGGTGAGCACCTGGCAGTGAAGTGTTTTAGAGCCAAGGTGAGGGTGCTCAGCATCCTCCAGGGGGGTACTTTGTACCTCCTCACCATTTGGGCTCTGCTCTGGCACTGTCTCAATTCTGCCAGACTCAGACCTTCGAATCTCAGACATCCACTCTGAAAACTCAGGTGCTGAACTTTAAAGTTCTGAGGTGATTAGAAGATAACCCCTGGACCGGCTTGCATCTGACCTTCTGGCTCTGAAGCCTGGAGGGATGTTCTGAAAACAATTAAAACTATCTTTAATTTATCAGTTCAGGTTGTTACCTGGGCTCTCAACTCCACCAATCTTTGTGTGAAGCAGCAAGAGCCCTTTTCAGGATTAAGCTCTGAATCTGGTGGATTTGAAAGAGGACAGTCTTCAGACAGCAGTTTGGGACTGAGCTACTTCTGCAGGTCTATGGAGCAGAGGGTGCACTGAGACCTTTGCCAGGGTATTTGCTCCAGACCAGGCAGTAATCTGTGGGGCTGATATAACCCTTGTAATTAGCAACATCTCTCTTGATAAAGGAAGAACCTCTAAAATTGGATTTGAAGGCCATTTAATAAACCAAGACTAAGAAAAAATAAGCCCAGCAGATTTTATAGTATTTAAGGGTTTTTTCTGGTCAGGCAGCAGCAAATGTGGAATAAGGCTCAGAACTCTCAAAGCTGCTTCTGTAACCTGTGAAATCATAAAAACGACATTGGAAAGGACTTTGCTAGGGTTTTTTGCTCCATCCCTCTGGCTGCAAGCAGGATGTCGAACCTGCTGTTAGAAATTGTTGCTGCTGATGGTTCCGTACCCTCCTCTGGCAATTTATTTTAGTGCTTTAACTGGCCCTGCAGGTCACACACTCACCCTGGTCTTAAATCACAGTGCTGCTGATGATGGGCCCTGAGGAAGCATTTGGTGCAGGAGGGGAAAGTATCACACAGTCTGGCATGTTACTGCAAAGGACTGCAGACATGGATAAATTGGCATCTCTGCCTAGCTCTGCCAGCTCTGGAGTTAAGGAGCTGGCCCTGCCTGCCCAGCATATTGCAGGATAATTTATTGACATCTAATGGACTCTCTCATTTCTTTCTGTCTCCTTGTGAAAAGCGAAGGGGATTTCTTTCCCTTTCCCTTCTCCTTCCTCCACCTATTCTCTGAAATGCTAAAGCATCTGACTGCCTCCAAGCAAGGACAAACTACAAATACTTGGGTGTTGGGGTTTTTTCCTCCTCCCCTCTCCTCCTGAGCTCTGCAGCTGTAGGACAGAGCATTCTGAGGCTGTGAATGGCACCTTCTCCCCGTGGCTGCCCTTGGATCAGAAACAGCCTCTGGATTGATTTAAAGGCTCCTTACTCTGCTGCTGACCTGATTACCTCATGATGAAATGATGTGGGGCCATGACACCGAGGCATGATGTCATGGGCTTTGACGTGTCACCAGAAGAAATACAAGCTTCCTGGTGCTGGAACTGTATTACAAGGTGATTTTTGTTCCCTGCACGCTGATTTAAGGGTAGGTAGGGCACTTATGCCATTCATTCCTCCCCACTGAGACCACCACGACCACTGATTCTGCTAGGAGCCTGGCTGCAATGTGGGTATTGGCAGCATCACAGCCCTGTGGGGTGGGAGGTCTGGATGTGCCCCAAATGAAGGTGCTGGCCATAGGGCTGTGGATCTGTGCACAAAGCCCTGCTCAGCCAGCAGCTCTGTGCTGCTCCCAGCCTCCTAATTAGATTGAAGCCTGAAGTCTCTGGATATCATCCCATACCTTTATTTGAAATGATTTATCATGCCATCTAAATCAATCCCTGCAGAGAGACGTTATGAGGTCTTGTTTAAAATGCTGTACACACCCTGCTGCCCAGTGCAGTAAATGTTCTTGGCTGCATGAAAACCAAAGACTTGCAAACCAACCTTAGGAATATTTTTCTGCCTTTTCCTGCACACCAGCCGTGCTTTCCGTGGAGAGCAGGCTGACAGGTCTTTGTCTCCTTGGGTGGACACATCTGGGGATGAGGATTTTCCCTCTCTTACCCCCATCCCTGATGAAATGCTTGCTGAGCTCCCTCCTGCTCAGAACCTGAATCTGGCTCCATTAGGGACCACACCAAAATCCTCAAGAGTTCAGAATTCTGGGTTCAAGGCAAGGGGAGTGCAATTGACACAAAGAACTATCTCTGACACAAAAAATACCCTGCTATAATTTATGTCTTGTGTGCTTCCCTAGTGAGTAAAGCAGGATTTTTGCTCTTGATTTCACTGGAAAAATTGGGATCTGAAATGAAAGGTGACACAATGTGCTGCCCAGGTCTATTACTGTCAGTTTTCTTGAGCTGGTAGATAATTCATGGCAAGTAATTTATATAGCACTTTTACTTATCCTGCCCTTTATCTCATCTGTGGTCAATTTGTTGGAAGTCCTTCTAATTAGAGTTGTCTTTGCCAATCACATGGTTTATTTGTATTAGCTCATTGGCTAAATGTAGCTCTTACAAGGCATTAATGATATATAACTGTTATGAGAATAGGAAGAACTCCTTTCAACTGGAAATAATTTTTGCATTATTTAAGAAAAATGGAAGTCAGATGAAAAAAGAGATTTTTTTTAACCAAAATTGATTTCTTTTTAATTTCAGAGGTTTTAAAAGATCTGCTATATAAAACTGAAGCAAAAAAAAAAACAAAAACCCTAAGTGCAGCTCAAAGCCAGTGTTTTATTCTCTAAATGCTAAAAACAAACATTTTTATTCCCCACCACTACTCCCCATTTTTCTGACAAAATAATTGCACATTAATCAGCCCAAACTTGTGAAAGGTTTTGGATGGGAAAAAAAAAGGAAAAATAAAAATAAGTCAAGTCTGTAAAATATTTCCTAGCTCTATTTATGATGATAAATTTGAAAACCATTTTCCTGCAGGATAGCAACATTATCCTTAAATGCCTTTGTTCCTTCCACGCACCTCATTTGCTGGAGTATTTGCAGAAAAGGAAACACAAAAGAGAGGTGAACAAAGGGGAAGTGGTTGAAAGATTGGAGTGAATTGGAATATTTCAGACAGCAAATGGAGGGCAAGAAGGAAAACACAGATAACAGTGCCACCAAGCTTATGAGTGGATGTGTTCAGCCCTTGCCTGGGCTGGGCAAGGAGCTGCTTTGATGTTTCTTTTCCCTGGTAAAATCAGCTGATGAGTTGTGGGTGGGTGAGAAATACAACAGCATTTCCCTGTTCTGCTGGATAGCCTGGTGAATATTGGCTCAGAGCTACAACCTTAGAGCAAATCCTGCAAAGATTTACTTCAGGTCTGTTTTGTGAGCAGTAGGTTTGGTTTCTGGGTGCTAACACAGGTCTTTGCTCACCAGCTCTGGGTTTTGTGTAGATTCCAGCACTTGGGAGTCCATGTGTAGCTACTGCAGGGCTAAGCTTCAAAATCCCTGTGGAGAGCAGCCTTGTTACACTCAGCTGGGGATCTGCCTGCTCAGATTTTCCATGTAATCCATGCAATGTGAGATTAGCATCCAGACCTTGAGAAAAAATTTGGGCATGTGATTTATTGATACTTCTTTCCCTACTGATCGACTCTTCTCTACTAGAATCCCCTCCAGCAGGTAACTTTGAACCTGATTTTCTTCCCTTCATTTCTGCCACACTAAATAATTTAACCTCTGAGCGAATTTTGCCTCAGTGAAGCATGTAGGGAACCAACACTGCCCTCCCAAATTGCAATTATGCAGATTTTCCTCCCTGCTAGGGAGGAAAGCTGAATATTTTCCCCACTGCAGCATCCTTCTGCCACACTGTCCCACTGCTCCAGACAAAATCATTTGACACACGTGCCTTGTGCTCTTCATTCTGGGAACTGACTGCTTTCCTTTCTCCTCCCCCCTCCCCATCTCGCCTTCATTTCTCTTTCTGCTGAATGTCAGAGTATATTGAAGAAGCAGCATTTAATTATTTATTTTTAATGCTCTTTGGCATAAATATTCTGAGGGGCACAGACAATGCTGAATCGATCCCGGAGCCGTTGGACAGCGGGGCTGTTCACACCCTGAATTTAATTTGTCAGATTGATCTATGGAGATGAAGACAGGTTGCAAAAGACAAACAACCCTCTGTGCTCTGCTCTGCCATTCCTTGGCCCTCAGAGCAAAAAGGAAACCAAACTTACTGTGAAGATGTTGACTATTTCAGGCTTTGCATAAGCAACAACGTTAGAAAAACTCAGACTTACTTGGGTGGAAGCCAGGTCTGGGTTTGGATTTGGGTTCTGGCTAGCCACAAATCTCAGTCCTAGATTCAAGCCTCTGGTAGGTTTGGTAGTGTTTTGAATTGTTTGTTTAATAGGACACGAGGAGTCACATTCACCCATGCTGGTTTTTATTTAAATTGGTTAAAAACTCCAGGGGCTCTCTTCACTTTCCTTTCTCTGACTGTGGGGCAATCCAGTGCAGTAACAGTCATCTGTGGCAGCACAGAATGCAACCCTGTAGCTGGAACTGCTTCTTAGTCATGGAAAAGAGGAGAGAAATTTTATGTGTGAAGCCTAATCCGCTTCCTATCTGTGACGGGGGGATCTTCAGCCTTGGTCTGTAAAACAGGCCCTGGCTGCAAGTACTCAGCCCAAGGGACAGATGCATTAGGAGCCTTATCTAAATTCTTCAGTCACATTGTACCTTCAAAAAGGGGTGAAAAAAATCTTTGCTGTGCAGGCTTCCTACTGAGATTTCCCCCAAGCCTTCCCCCAGAGCTGCTGAGGCAGGGGGATGCTCCCTGGGACTTGCTGTGGCCACTGCTGGTGCCAGCTGGAGCTCAAGGACAACAGAGCATGAAAAGGAGTAAATGGGATTTGGGGGTAGCATGGCTGGTGGGTTTTGTTTTGCATGTGTGCATGCTGGGAATGTCTGAACCATTCAAGCAAGTCTAACAAACTTTACTCGGAAGATCTGAGACATAGGATGGTGTTTTCTCACTTTTAACGTGCGTTCTACTAAACACAGCCCAGAATCAAATATGACAAGATCATCCCAAAAGCAAAGAGATACTTGGAGCTTAGTTTAAACTTCACCTCCTTTTCTTATAAAGTGCTGTTGGATTTATTTCTTTAGGCCCAGGCAAGACCACTGTGAGCTCTTCTCCTTTTTCCTTTGTGCCAGCTTTTCTTCTTCTTCTGTGTAATAAATAACCTTACAAATGCCCTTTTAGCCATGGGTTAAACCCTGCAAAGAAGACTGAAGTTTCCTGTGCCTGGCTTTGTTCTTCTAAATCTGGTAAGGATGTGGAATAGTCTAATTTTCCTTGTCTTCCAGTATTCAGTGCTACTTTCTAGTTTTCCCTTTGAGTGATGCTCCCGAGTAATCATGGCACTGAACAAACACCTGGCATTTAGCAGTCTGCAGCCAGAGCAGTAGTTTTACTCTCCCTGTGTCACCTCCTTTCAAATCTTCTCTTTCTTCCCTTATGGCTGGCACTTTCCATTAGGTGACAGGTGCTAATTTTATTTTTCTGCTTGGCTGTTGCTGCCACTACCCTGTGATGCTCTTGTTCCCAGCCTTTCCAGTAATTTCCTCACACTTTTGGTCCTTGACTAGCATCAAACAGGAGAATACTGAATATCTTGGGTTTTGCCTGCTGCTTCTCCAGGGTAGGTTATGCTGTGAGCAATTTATGCACATGGGTTGGAGGGAAACACAATAGGAATAGGAAATAATTTTTCCTGTCTGCAGTGAGAAGTGTTGATAGAGCTGCATGTTGATTGAGCTGGACTTAAGCACAGTCTGCTTCCTTACACTCTCCTTTTGAGACTTTATCTTCACTGCTCCAAGGAATCGTCCTAGTAGAAAAGTTTCAGCATTTTAGAACAAAATCATATCCCAGAAAGATTCTTCTCATGCATTTTTACATGTATCAGTATCCAGTTTGTTGTGTCAGCACACATTTTTTTGCAGGAATGTTTGCCACAGGTCTCACTTTGAGAATCTGCAGCACACTCTAGGAAATCTGCCCAGTGCACAGCTCTTGGTCTGAAAGAGGGGAAATAAAAGCAACTTGCATGTCTCACTCATCACCAATTTTTGTTTGAAAGTGCCTAATACAGAGCTTTCCTGTTACAGCACTAAGAAAACAGTAGGGGAAACTGTAAAATGGAGTACATGAAGTAGGAAAATGGAGTTAGAAAGCCCTCTTTCCTGGGCATGTCCTGCACCAGCAGCTCGGGGGCTCTGCTCCCAGGGCTCTCTTTTTAAAACACAGACACGGTGACCTGCACAAAATCTATCCTCAATCCTGCTCTGGTCAAATCCATGTCCCAGTAGCCAGAAATAGCTTTGTAGCAGTTGCGCAAACCCAAATGAGTCACAAGCTGTAAAAACAACGTCGCTGTGGAGGTGAACTTGACACACATCACAGCCTCTCCAGTGCCAATCAGATAGGTTTCACACCTCGTGGATCCTCGTCCTTTATCACTCCTGCCATCATTTCAGCTACACTGAAAGGGCAGAAAAGCATGAACAAACTGTTACACTTGGCCTGACAGACATCTCTAGTTTCAATTACTGCTCTGTAAACAGATTGAAGATAACAAGTGCAGCCATCTCGAATGGCTCTGGTTGCTCAGGAGCTGCTTGCACCTGCCTGCTCATCCTCCCTGCAGAACATAATTGCATTTCACCTTCACCTCTTTTGTTTCCACCCTCCCTTCTGTTAGGGGTGAGATTAGAATTATTTACACTCCAGCTTAATGTCAGAGAAAACCTTCAAGGAAGAATGTGAGATGCACTGACAGGTGCCAGTCACTATTTTTCAAGAATACACAAAATCATTAATTCTTTCCAATGTCTTTATTTCAGAATTTTCCATTCAGGTCAGGTAGGACTGTGAGGATTACACTGGATGCTTTCATTATCTGGTCCATCATTTTTTGAGTAGCACAGCCCACCACAGCCTGGGTGTCAGTGGCCCATGAAGCAATGGCTATTTGTCCTTCAGCACCATCTCTGAGCCATCTCCTGCCGTGATTTACAATGAACTCCTGTTCCTACAGTGGCAACTGGATGTGTGGCAGGTTGTGAGTCTTGCTGCCCACCACCTTATTACTCTTCTGAATTTTGCAAGCAGCAGATCTGTGATGAAGTGCCTTCATCTGTTGTTACATCATCTTTCATTTCTGTGGCCTGTGCTGTCTGACACAGGGATGCCTTTTTTTAATGTGTCTACACACTGTCTCCAGATATGTTATCGAAATGCCTCGATAAATAGGGCATAAAGAACATCATATTTTCACAGCCATGCCAGGAGCTGAAATTGTCTGAGGTTATAAATGCTTTTTGCCCAACTTAAAACAAGTTTTACTCGGGTGGCTCAGAAGGGAGGAGCACGTTTTGCCTGAAGGCTGCTGAATTAGTCCTTGGGAGAAGGCAGCATTTTCTGAAGCACATTTCTCTCTGCCTCATCTCTGTCCCCCCAAACTCAGGGACAACATTCCTGTAGCTTTCCAAGGAGCTGAATCAAGCCCTTATCACACAGCAGTTGCTCATCCTCCTCCAACACCAGAACCCTTATTAATGCATTCAGACATGATAAAGATTTTGATTTATTCATCAAAATTTCTCCAGCAGCAAATAGAAGTGCATCCCCATTTCACACTAATATGCCTGTGCCATCACCCCTGCTGCTTAGATGAGGGGCTGATTTCCATGCCAGGAATCCTGCTTTGTGCCAGATTCCTTTATTCTTCTTGGAACTTTGAAGATACATTATGATGCTAATTAATTCCTTTCTCAAGAAGAGAATAATTGCAAGTATTGGAAGCAACTTCATCAATGTGGCGAATTAAGGCAAATAGATGCTCTTTTTATTTTTCTTTCTTTTTTTTTCTTTTTTTTTTTAAATTTCCCTTTTGATGGCAAAACTCACAAATTGATCTGACTTGTGGGTTCTGTCATTAACCCACTGGGAACTGGAACTGGCTGCCACTGGTGCCACTCACTGGGATTTTCCTACTGAGACGAAGCAAATGTTCAATAGTGGAAGACATTAATTCATTTTTGCTCAACAGGAGCTTCTTGGCCATGTGAGGGGTAGAGTTGGACTTCTGTGGTTGCTCTGTGAAGACAGTAGGATGGCTGCAACACAAACTTTATGTTCTTTAGGGATCCTCCCATGGGAATCCTCTGACCTTTTATATGTCTGATTTATATAATCCTCTCAGAGGACAGACTAAAGGGGGGATATTATCAGCCAATTAAAAGGTTCCCTCCTGAGGAGGGTAGAAAATAGCAGACAGATGATCTACTTTTTATACAACATCAATTACCATTTTGTTGCTGGATGCTGCACTGAGGAAGATCTGTGCTGTCATGTGCCTCTCCCCATTTGAAACTCTGTAAGGAGAAACCCTGTGGTGGATTCCTAAAGCTGTGTGGGTAATTAAATACTTGATGGGTGTGAAATGGACCTTTATGACAAATCAACCATCAAAACTGCACTGGCTATATCCTTATTTGCCTCTGGCTGTTCCCTACCAATTGAAATCTTTGTCTAAATGAATAAGTAAGTAATGTTTAAAGGCAAGGGCTGTTATTTTATTGCTCTTTTCTAGGAATCTCCCAGCTCACACCCACACACTACACAATCTCTGTGGTATTTGCTCACAGCTTCATCTGATCTGCCTCTTACTTCCCTACTTCCAGCTGCTCTTTGCATCCAGTAATGCTGCCAGTTATCTTCAAAAGGAAATGTGTCAGTGTGTACTCATGAAGATATGCAGTACCACAGTATTTATATCAGGGTTTTGGTCACACGTGTCATGTGGGAAATAAAAGATGCTACAAATGGGAAACAGTTGCTGCAGGCTCCAGGGTGTTAAGGAAAATATTCTGCAAAGCATCTTGTGGAGAGCGAGAATGTTGCCTTTCACAGATAAAGCTGGGTGTTTCTGAGGTTTCTAGGTAATTCTAGTTCAGAGAAATTTTTGAAAAGGGAGATTTCTGCTTTAGCATGTGGAGATTGTTGATCCATGACTGCAGACCTTGAAGAGAAGACAGCAAGGCAGTTCAGAGAAGGAATGAGGCAAGGCTGGAGCAAATCTGAGCATGGTAACTGGGATCTTGGTCCCAGAACACAACTTCAGGGAACAGCTGCCTTAGGCTGTAGGAGAGACCTGTCCTTCCAGACAGTCACCAACACGCTAGAGGTGCTCTGCTCTTAGGCTTGAGATGCTGTTGGGTGTCTTTGGAACCTCATTTTCCCCTGTGGTCCTGGGAGCTGTCTCTGCTACCTGCTTGTCACTTCATCTTAAACTGTTTTTCAGAACAGGATCCAGCTGTCACAGCTTCAAGCCATCCTAGTCCTGCTGTCAACATCAGAGATATTTTACTGCCATTCATGGCGTGCCCTGATCCTACCCCAAGGAGTGTGGGTGGGTTTGGACACCTCCACAGGGGCTGATATGTTCATTTAACTCCACATGGGGCAAGGACACTGCCTACACTTGCTGTCAGAAGCTGTGCAAGGTTCTGCATCCCAAACACACCAGAGGCTGGAGGGTTTGCGAGGCTGTGGCTGGACAAGAGCTCCAGTGCAGATGCATCCTGTGGAATGAAAGCTCCCATTATGCTGCCCTTTTAGCACATGTCTGCCTCACCCCAGTGGTGCTCATTAGTTCATGTCCAGTCAGTCCTTGGCTAATCCATCAATGCCAGTCATGATGGATGTGATTGTGAGGAAGGGCATTAGTGCCTGGGAGCTGCTGAGTGTTCAAAATCCAGGTGGGACAAAAATTCAACCCATCATTCACTGGCCTCAGTGGTGCCAATTCAGCAGCAATTGTGTCAGACAGCTGTGGAAAGCAGCAAAACTTCAGTCCTGAGTTTATTTCCCGAGTCCAGCGTGGTCCACTCCACATCAATAGATGGTCAATAGATGCTTCTCAAGGTCCTTCTCCAGTCTGTGCTCCTCACTGCATACTTCATTTTAGTTGCTCATGAGTCAATAGCCCACGGTGATCCTGGGTCCAAGGCCATCCTCTGAGTGCTGACCCAGGGCAGTCCCATTAAGGGCTGTCTGCAATGATGTGCTACAGGTGCTAAACCTCATTTCAGGGAAGCCAGTCCACCTGCCACACAGAGATCCCACCTGAGACCCTAAAAGATGTGTGGATGCTTTGGTGCAGCTTTTTGCCTGGATTGTCTGCCACTGGTGGGCCACTTCACAGGCCACAGTGTGCTGAGGGTGTGGTGTCTAAACCTCAAACCCTGTGTTCAGTTTTGGGTACCTCACTACAAGAAAGTCATTGAACTGCTGGAGTGTCCAGAGGACAGTGGAGCACAAATGTGATAAGGAGCAGCAGGGGGGGCTCAGCCTGGAGAAAAGGAGGCTCAGGGAGGACCTTTTCATCTCTGTGACTACCTCACAGGTGGTAGCCAGGTGGGGATCAGACTCTTCTCCCAGATAACAAGTGACAGGATAAAAGGGAATTATCTCAAGTTCTGCTAGTAGAGGTTTCTGCTGGATGTTAGGAAATATTTTTTCACGGAAAGAGTGCTAAAGCATTGAAACAGGCTGCTCAGGGAAGTGGTGGAGTCACCATCCTTGGAAGCATTTAAAAACATGTAGATATGGTATTTAGGGACATGTTTTAGTGGACATGGCAGTGCTGGCCATGGCTGGACTCGATGATCTTATAGGTCTTTTCCAGCTCTAATGATTCTGATTCTAGTGAAGACTTTTGTGTGAACATGAGTGAGACAGCAGACCCTGCACATCACTCCCACACTCTGCTCTCAGTCAGGCAGATTCAGAACTGCCAGCTTCCCAGCAGCTCAGCTCTGGGAGCTGTGCAGGGGGACCCAGCACTGGGGCTGTTGTGTGTGGGGGTCTCAGACCCCTCTGCTCCTCCTGTGGCAGGTGACCACAACCCAGGCCACAAACCCCACCCTGTTTGCTCACAGGGAGAAAGGCTGGCCCGGCAGATAAGGTCCTGCTAAGCCTTGGTGATATGATGAGGGTGAGATGTGACAGCTGCAGGCACTGCAAATATCTCTGTGTGCTGCTCTGGGTGCCAGGCTGCTGCGTCCCAGCAGCACGGTGCTGACAGCTGGAACCTCTGCAGAGACCAAGCAATCACCACAAATGACCTGAAGGCAGACAAATAAAACTCATTTCGAGTCCCTGGTACATTCCATCAAGGAATCTTTATTGGAAAACCAAATGGGAAATCCCAAGTCCTTTTTTATCGCTGTGCTGCAGAGGAGAACGTGGTACTAATGAGTCAGTTTAGCTGGGGGAGCAGAGGTGTTTGGTGATTTGGGGAGAGAGGAAATGTGCAGTTGTAGCGAGGGATTCCTGATTTAGGATGCACATGGAGTAACGTGGGCAGCAGGTGGCAAACTGAAGATGCAATATCTTGTTACAAAACTAGCAAAATATATTTTGCTGCAATCAAAATCTCAAGGTGCCATGTTGTTACAAACCTGGAAAGTGCATCACGCTGTGAACTGGGAGATCAGGTTTCATTTCTTTAATGTATAAAATCATTCATTCCTTTACAACCTCACTGATGCTGCCCACCCTGTTGCTTGATGTTAAATTTCAGGTCACACTCTTACTGGTAAATGTTCCAGCACTGAACTCTTCAGGCCTGTGCTCTGCATCTTAGACAGCAACTCACCTTTGGAATATGCCTCAGGTTTGTTAGCAAACTGTGTGGATTTGTCCATTAGGACAGAGATCCAGCAGATGGAAGGGGAAGGAGAGCAATTTCCTCATTTCAGCACAGGGCTGAGCACTGGTTGCATAGTTTATGTTCCTTAAAGACTTTTGAGGAATGACTGTACAACAACATAAATTTTGCAAGTGACTCAGATAGTCCTTTCCCGTGGAACTATAACTAGAAGGACAAGATTTTTAAATAGTCAGTATTCATGATGAATAATTAACACCCTTTCCTCTATGTGTGTACCTGTACTCTTGGAACTGAGACCCTGCCACATCTCTGAGTTCAAGAATATCAGCATGTTAGGGGAAAAATTAATTTTGAGACTAAAGAGAGGAAGACAGGATGTAAAAGAGGTGGAAGGGAAACCCGAAGTGCTGTGAGTTTTCAAGAAATCCAGATGCTCTTGAGCTGAAATCATAAGAAATAATCAATATCTAGGTAATTTGAAAAATAGATGACAAGGATGGTAGAAAACAGCTGTTCCAAGGAGTCTCTTCCAAGAGAAGAAAAAAAATGTCCTGTCAATTGAATGGAAGATTTAACTCCTCATGTTCTTGTGAGCCCCTGTTGCACTGTAATGACACTTGCAGATTCTAAGGCTGTTTTCTTAATCCTTGGGACAACATGGATCCTAATTGTTTCCATTCATCTCTCACCACAGCCAGCCCCCATTCCCTTTATTAATTACCACTGGAGCTCAACACAAGTGCAGCTTTCACACCAACAGCCCCATCTATCCTCCATTTCCTTCCATTTCCCTTAACTGTGCCAGTTCAGTTTACTGTGTTTGGTTTCTCTTGACACGAGATTTTCAGCTTGCTCCATACAGTTTACTCATCAGCTCTCACCCCATAAAATTTCCTGGAGCAGGAGAAATTTGGAGGGTGCTAGGGCATCCTTTTACAGCAGAGGATTCCTTGCTGAACTTGAACATCCTTATTCCCCAGATCCGGAGTTTTATTTCTCTTTTGCTTTGTTTGCATTACTTTAAATCGTGATGAATCCCAATAAATTCGTTGTGAATCGTGAGTGAAAATTTGGTATGGGAGAAAACAGCCTCATGTCCTTTTATTGTTTAAAGTGGAGCATTCCCAGTGGGTAAATATCCTGTAGTACCACTGTGGAAGAGCAAATATATGAAAAACCACTTAGTACCACTAAGGATACTAATGTAGTTAGAACATTAATCTTGCTGCAGCTGTTGTCAAAACTGTCATAGGGCTTAAGGTGGTTCCCTACAGCTCCTCAGGAGAGAACAGCACCAGTGTTTGGTACGGTCTTAACGGGAGGAAACTGGATCCGGGGCATTTTTCATTTAGATGTACAGACAGACATGTGCTTCCTCCCCAGGATTCCTGCAGCCTGTTCTCATCTGCACAGTATCTGTGAGAGCTTGGACAAGCCCAGGGCTGGAGGCTGGAGAGAGCAGGTGGTGGGAGCTGCTGGGGACGCTAAGCTGTAGGATTTTGTCAGGATGTTTGTAGAAAATGGGAAAAAATCCCATGAGAAGTGACCACAAATTTCTTACAGGATGCTCGAATGTTGCTGGGAGCAGCAACAGATGTGTCCTGTTGAGCTGCTACCTTCAGTCCTTTGTGTTGATTTTTCTTTTTTCCCCTCCAGGGTCCTTCTTTTGGGCTGATCCACAGCAATCAATACCTTCCCCACATTTACCTTTTGCAGCTCTCTCTGCCTGCTGTTTTAGCATCAGTCTAACTTCCATTCCAGCTCCAATTAATAATAATTTATAGGCAGAAGAGGAGGGAGAAAAGGGCAATTTCTTCATTGCATGTTATCCAGAAAAAATTGAAAAATTCTTCATTAAGTGATGCCAGTATTGAAAGATCTCAGGATTTTTAGGAAAATTTCAAAAGTTTGGGCCTGTCACTAAGGAGAGGGCAACCCAGCTGGGTGCAGGACCTAGAAGATGGTTAAAATCTCCATCTGTGAACACTGAGGAAAGAGAAGGACCCTGTTCTTTCCTTACATGTCACTCCTTGGCATGGGAGATGGTAGACATGGTGGGATCATCTGCAGCCCTGCTCTGGCAGGAACAGAGAGACTTGAAGCCTGTTTTTGAAGGGTTCTGTTCTCTGCAGCTGTGGAGCAGTAAAACTCTTTTATGTGATATCCTGGCATAAGTGAGACCCAGCTAGTTTTGTGTTAAACTCTTTGTTCGTAGGGAAAAGTGCTCCCTGTGGGCTGAGGGAGGCTGTAAAGGGCTCCTGGGGACCAGGCAGGACAGAGTGATGTAGAGACAAGTTTTGTAAATGATCTCTTGTGGTAAATGTCTTAGGCTTTGTGTCAGATCTGTGGCACCCAGCTGTGATCATCCAGTGTGCTGCACCCTAAAACCTTCACTCAGCTGATTTATTGTGACCCTCTTCTCCAACCCCTGGAACCCCAAATCCTGCCATGGGGGTGCCCCCATCACTGACTGCCTTCACATTACTTGCTGTCTCTTCACAAATAGGATTTCCACCGAAGCTGCACGTGCCTTTTAGCCAGGAACACCAAGCCAACATTTCAGCATGGGAAAACTAACCAGTGTGTTTTCCCTTTGAATAAAAACCCGTGTCCCTGGGGCTGGAGGGCCAGGCTGTGCCACTGCAAGCATTCAGGTTAGTGTGTCCTTAATGGAAACTTTCTTTCAGCTGGAGGTCACTGCTGTGAGCTGCAAATGAGTGCCACCCGAAATTCAACATCTGAAGCTTCCAGCTTTGCCCAAGAAACATCAGTTCCTTTGAGGCAGCTGAAGTCAGATGTTCAGAGCAGTTCTTGTCATCATCTCAATTACAGCTGAGCTGGGGCTGGTCGTTGATGTGGGGTGGGGTGGGCATGGGCTGAAACCCTGCAGCTGATTGTCACCCTGGTGCTGTGCTGGGAGCCTCTGCTGTGCCTCGATTTGCTCAGAGCCTTGGTCAGATACCTGGCATCGTGCCAGCAGACCGGTCCAATTTCTGTTTGTTGATAGATCTCCCTCCCATCTGATACCTTGACTAACATCCATTGATTTCTCCTCTTTCTGCTGGTGAAAGGCTGCTCTGAGCAGCAGCAGCCTGGTGTCTCTGGGAGGGGTTTCTGCATTGCATTTAAAACCCTCAATGTGAACCAGTGCTAAGCACAAGGAATATTTCAGGGCTTGCTTTTCCCTGCCACTTAGTGGCTTTAAATGGCAAAATATTTTTGCAAAGACAAATTGCTCTGCAGGTACCACGCTGAGCTGCTGGAAGGGCTCCAGATGCCCAGAGGGATGGGAATGACTCCCTGCATCCCCGTCAACAAGGCGAGATGGCTCTGAGCGTTCATTCTCCACAAATGAAAATTAGAGGAGTGTGAAATACTGACAACAAATTGCAGCACTGTTTGGAATGCAAGGCAGTCGTGCTGCTGAAAGGCTCAGAGGTCCACAGCTCATACTCAAACCCTGAGTATTTTTTCAGAGCAGCAGAATTAAGACCATTTTCAATATGTACAGGCTGTTTCTGAGTATGAAACACCTAAAGCAGGATCATTCCCCAGCAAATATCCTCTATGCCAATATGATGAAATTTGAATGAACCTGGGACTCTGCCTCAGGACAAGCCATTAGATTATCAAACTGAAGAAGAATTTTATGTTATAGGTTGCTTGGAAACACAGATAAAATCTGTCCCTGGCCTCTTTTGCCCAGTTGCAATCCCCAGTGCTCCCAGTTTGTGAAAACACAGGGGGTGTCTGCAGTACCACAAACCTGGCAGTAGAAAAATATATATTTATTCTATAATTTCTCACATGGAGATAATGTGGTGACCCTCTGGATCCTGGAATAGCAAAAATCCCAGCTTCTTTCTGTAGCCCTTGCTTCCTTCCCCTCCTCTCTCTACCAGGTATCCTAAAGTAGAGGGGCATCTTCTGCTTCAGGTTTTTAACCCTTTTCTCCCCAGAAGAGCCAAGGAATCTGATTCACTACAGGTGGGTTCAACATGCATGTTATTTATTAGGATCAGCAGCTCTGTAAAGTTAGGCAAGAAGTTGCTTTTCAAGGCCCTGGGTGGCTCTAAACATTATTAAGCATGGTCATTAGAACATGCTTTTCCAACCATTGAACGGCTGTGAACATTAAATATTTTGGTTTAATAAGTGCTTGCTTTTTCAGCTGCTGAGTGGCCTTAATCTTTTTTTTTTTCCGTCATTAAAAAATGTTGTTTTTCCAGCTCATGAGCCACTGAAAATACTGTTCTGTTTTTTTCTCTTCCTTTTTATTTCTTCCCCCCCCCTCTCTTTTTAATTTTTTTTTTTAATTCACTGATCAGTTTGTTTTTATTTTTTAAAAAAGGGTGAGAATTTTGGAGCCTTTGGCTAAAATAACTTGTTTTCAGCTACTAGGACAAGTATAGGGCAAGGCTTAAGATAACATAATAATCAAACCTTGCTTGTGTGAACAAGTTCCACTGAGATAAGAACATGCAAACAATCCAAACATCAGCAGATTGTCTTCTGTGTGTGCTCTGAAAGGATGGATGAATCACACTGCTGCATGCCAGCTTCCCCACCTGCCAGTCAAGCATGTCCTATTGTGCCATCCCTATAGATTCAGGGGGCAAGGTGTGAAGCAATCCTGGGGTCAGAGGTGAGGCCTGTGTGTTTTGGATTCAGAATGAAGATAATGCATTTGACTTAAATTTCATTTCCCCGCACTTGTTCTCCAAGGGAGCCCAGGTTACATAAGAAGAAAGGCAATCAGGAAGAAAGGTCTTTTGCTAAAGCATTAGACTGGAAAAGCAACTTCTGCTGCGGGTTCATTGTATGGCCATGGGAAAGTAATTTGTGCCATGGGTGTTGCCTAACCACCCCAAACTTCTTGGGATGCTCACCGTGCCCCACCTGACCTCCAGCTGTCTTTCCAGGAAGGAGGATGTCCCTGTAGGTCCAGTATTCTCTGTGCTAGGACCACAAACCCTTGAGAGTCAGGGGACATTAATCGTCTCTGCTTAGGCAAATAGATGGCAATCTTAAATCTTTCTGCCTAGCTCTCCCATGATATTAAATCCCAGGAATCTTCTGGATGCACAGGCTGCCCCTTATGGTTGCTACCATTCCTGCTCAGATCCCTGGTCCTGCTGGAGGAGGAGACACTGACAGGATGGAAGGCAGTTGGCAGGAAGTGGCCAACACCTTGCTCAGCTGGGGAGCTCTCCTGAGGGAGGCTGAAAGTGGCAGCTTTCCCCTGTGGCTGGGGCATTTGGCTTTCTGCAGCTCCTAAATCACCCACTTGGAATGCTCTGTGCATCAGCCTGGAAGGGAGTCAAACCGTTTTATGAAAGCTGCAATTAGTGGCTTCCCACAAACAGCATCCAGCACTGACAAGTGGCTGCTATGTAATGCTGTTTATGGACTTGTTTCAGGTAATGGAATTTCATTGCCTTTCAGGTGCTCTTGCCACAGGAAGCACATATATTTTTTCAGCTCTGTGATTTTTTCCACTAAATTGCACAAATCTTTATATTTGAGCAAGTGCATTGGAAACATTTTACTCTGCATTTATTCTGCAGTTCGAGTCCTTTGTGAAAGGAAGAATAAATATGTTCTTCCAGAAAAACTGGAGGGAGAAAGCAAAGGGAGCAGAGATAGTGGGAAACAAAACCTGGTCTTCACAGATAGTAAATCAGTGTACATGTATTGCCTCAATGTGCCTGTGCTGTATTGGCTGGTGAGGGGATCCAAAATTCCCCTTCTTCTCCACCCCCAGCTGTGGCAGCTCACACAAACCTCTGCCTGAACCCATATCTGTCTGTGGCTTTCTTGGGAGACTGAGGATGTGATCTGGAAGAGTTTCTTGGCTCTTCTGCACAGTTACATGCTAATTGCTAGGCATGGAGCAAATCAACCTGAGACTCCAAACAGCCTCTTTAACTGCAGCTGCTTTAATGATATGGAATGATAGAATCTTTATGGTTGGAAAACACCTCTGAGATCACCGAGTCCAGCTGTTAACCCAGCACCCCCAAACCATATCCCCAAGTGCCACATCCACGCAAATTTTGAACAATTCCAACACGATTATGTTGTGTTTAATGTGGGAACAGAGGGCAAGGACAGGTTCCATTGCTTCTGGCTGGCTCATGTAGTAAAACATCTTTCCTGGGATGATGCATTGCCCCCAGCCATCCTCACTCCCTCCCTGTGCTAAGCAGAGTCCTGCTGGGCTGCCTGCACTGGCATTTGATAGGAAAAGGTATCCCACGTGGATGGGAGGGCACAGCAAGCCTGGAGATGTGATCACTTACCCCGAGCCTCTTAGGTCACCCTTAGAGGCATAAAGAACATTTTTTAGAAAAGCTGAGCACCAAAGTGCACAGCATCCCCTTTTGTTCATAAACCCTGCTGAAATCATGAGCCTCAAAGGCAAAGGAAGACTGTGAACCCAAGGAACAGGTGAATCAAAGGCAAAGGAGTTGCTCCAAGGGAGAAAATTTGAAATCAAGGTTGCAGAAAACCAAGGCTCCTAATGGGATAATGCAGGTAATTCTATCACACAGCACTAAAACAATACACAACTAATTAGCTCAAATATTTGCTGACAATGTGGGTTTTGAGGAGGGGGGGGGGCATGGGATTTCATAAAACTTAATTAACTCATAGAGTAAATCAGTTTCATTCATTGCCACAACAGAGCCAATCAAGATAGGCTTACTGTTTGCTCATTTGGAAAATGATTAGGATTCCCATTTAGACTTAATTACAGTGCAAAGGTTGACAATTATCATCTTTGTGGAAGCACTGGATACCACAGTATCTCAGCTGAACATGTGCCTGTAATTATAGACATCATTTTCTTCACAGAAAATATAACCCACTTATTACCTGGATTTCATGCCTGTAATTATAGATAGTAGAAATAAAATAAAAAAAAATTAGAATAGGGCTGGTGCTGAGTTACTTTGGATCTTTTCACAGTAAATTACTTTGTGCAACTGTTTGTCACAAATTAAAATGTTGATTTGTGCTTTATGGTCCCCAGGGAAGGGAATTTGTGGACATAGCAAGGAATCAAACCAGCCACATGGGTCGTATTTTGACACTGCCAAGAACAGCACTGCTCAGATTGGTTTGGTTCATAAAGCCCTCCTCATACCTCCCTGAAGTTTCTCAGGTTACACAGGCATGTACTTATCATTGCAGAAGCAAACTGCTGAGAGAAACTTGGTCAGTCACTTTGGAAAATCACAGCTTGATCTGAACCACAACCAAACAGACTCACCCTGCTGACCAAAATAAACCACATTAGTATGAAAGATTGCAAGCAGTGCTTGGCTACGATCATTTTTAATCCTGCCAAACAAAAAATGATAAGCAGGTAGAGATTCCTCCCTTTTGCCAGCCCAAATCTCTCCAAGTGGTTGCTTCAACTCATCACATCCAGGGGCTGTGCCATGGCTGAGATAAGAGAAAAGGAAAGTTCAAACCATTTTACAGATATAAATTACAGATAAGGCAGGGGGTAAAACGAGGACATAACAAACACAAGCTCGATTCAGTCTGATTTGTCACCATCCCTCGGCCTCTGTTTATCCCATGGGCTTGTAAAGATGGAGGGAGAATGTCCTTTGGAGGGAGCAGCAATGCTGAGCACTAAACAAACACCATCACATTTAACAATAAAGTTGAATTCCCTTAGTTTTAATTATATTTGTTTCCAAACCATGGTTGGTGAGGTAGAAGTAGGTGAGACTCCAACTTTCCTGTATTTGTTTCACACAGGACGTGTCTGACCTTAGATTAATGCCTGAACCTCCTGGGCAAAATGGCCCAAGTGACTTTGGCACCAGGGCATCACATTTTCTTGGGCAAGTTTTTGCCTGCTTGCCAGCTGAAATGCTGAGTTTGCAACAGCTAGAGATGATTTGCAAGGAAATAGAAGGAAAGCGTGACATTCCACTCATATATCCTCTTTATTTTCCATGCTCTGTAGGAAGGAATATACCATTCAAATTTTTCTCCTGTCTTTGCTGTGCTTCTCTTGAAAGACTCTGTGTGCATCCAGAAATGAGCACTGCCCCACTGGGAGAGGAAGAAACCCAGCTTTATCAGGTCAGGTAATCCCTGTGCACCATAATCAACAAATACTGTCAGCAGGACTTCAGGGAGTACATTTTTGTAGCTGTGTTGAAAGGCAGCTGGGAGTCTAGAGGCAGAAAAGCTGCTGCTTTTTTTTTTTTTTTTTTTTTTTGGTTTTCCAGGAATATTAACTTGTGTTTTCATTCTGCTTTTTTTTTCCTCGTAGGTGTAGATAAAAGGGAAGAAAAAAAGTTTTGAGCGTTGGCTGTGTCCTTTTGAATGTTTAATGTTCAGGTGCTTTTAATATTGCTTGAATGCTGAGCATTTTGTAAGGAGAATAAAAACAGTCGTAAAAATAATACAACAGGAAAAATAAGTCCTTACATTGTTTGAGGCGCTTTTAAAGCTGAAGGCCTTCACTTTTATTTTGTTTCTTATACCACATTCACTGAAGCTTTATGTAGCCATGGAGCCTGCGTGGTATTATTGTGTTGCTTTAGAAAAGCTGAGAGGGTGGATTTTTTGATGCCTTGGCTCCCAGCTGCCTGGCAGCACGAAGTTCCTTCAGATGTCAGCAGAGAATTCTGCTCATCTGCAGGCTGAAGAGGCAGCTGAAGCCCTGGAATGCCAGGCACTGCCTGCTGTGACAGCAGGAGGATTCCACATGGGAGCTCAGGGCTGGAGCATCTTGCTCACTGCAGGCAAGTCAGAACAGGGCAGCTGTGCCCCTGACACCGCCTTCAGCACGGGATGAACGAGCTTTCTTTTGAACTGCTGAACTACAAATTCCCCTCCTGGCCCAGCTGCCACGGTGGGTGGGACGAGGGGGAGAAGAAAGAAGGAATAAGGCACCAATAGGGGTGTGCAGGTGTGGGTGGTGGGAGCAGCTGACTTGCCAAACCCACCGGTGTTCGCTCCACCCAGCTGAGCGCAGTTGGGAAATCTGGCAGGGTTTGATTGCCTGGTGCATGGAAAAGCTCACTTGGAATGCCTGGTATCTCCAACCAACCCACAATTAAGTGATTAGCTGCAATGATCAGAGGTTCAAAGAAATGCACCAGGTTGAGAAGTATCCACGCTTGTTTAAAAAGTAAGGATAATAATTTTTAAAAAAGAGCCGAAGGAGAGAGGAATCCTCTTAACAGAAGGAAGGAGAAGGAAATGAACAGAGCAGAGATTTGTTAGCATATACCAAATCAGGCCTATTCACTGATTTCATGCAGAACTAGTTGTGCCACTTCAGTGTTTATTTATCCACTACAGGAGTTCCAGATATGACAACAGCCACAGGAGCTCATTGGTACACAGGGATTTGCCAGCTGGTGGTAGAGACGTGTGAGATCCAAGGCAGGAGCTGCAGTGCTGTGCACAGTTCCTACCTTTGAGGTAAACAAGAATTAAAGTCTTAAAGATGGGGTTTTGAGGTTCAAAGCCAACACTGTAATGTGTGGTCACTGACCTTGAGAAGATGGGAAAAAAGGTTCTGGAGCAAAGGAACACATGCTGAAAACAACCTCCTGCAAGATTCACCAAGCTGCATTTTTACCAAACTACTTCAGCAGCAGAAATCTTGGGTCTCATTTACTTTCCTCCCTCACCCACCTTTAGTATCATCTTTGTCTTTTTTGGAAATCACTGCCAAAATTGTATATTTCTGTCTCAACCAGAAGCTGTCTGAACCTCCCTGTTGTTCTGAATTAGTGTCATAAATGGAAGAAGTTTTGACTTGTCAATGTGAGTTTTGAAAAGCAAGTTGATTTTCATATCCTTATCTGAATTCAGCCTGTCTGTGTATGTTAAGTGATTAGGAGTCTGTTTTTGACTCTTGGAGATGCTGCCAACTTAATAATCATCACCTTGCAAAGGTGTAAACACCACAACAAGTCAAGAAAAGTCCATTTCTTGTTATAAAGTTCTCTGCAGGTTAAGCCTGGAATAGAATATAGAGTTTTAAATTTCAAGGATAAGTAGCTTAGACAGCTATAGTGTCACATAGATTTATAAAAACCATTATTATTTTACTATTGCCATCCCTCTGAGTATAAAACTGAGAGGAGAGGGACATTTTTTCTCCCTTTGCTTTTTACCAGAGGTATTTTATGCCAGAATTCTTAGCTGTGCTCTTCAGAGGTGAGAGTGATTTTAGTGCGGTGTTTGTGAATAACTCTTGCATGGAGCAGGGATTTGGTGACTAAGAGAGAAGGCCTTGGGTGCACACAGGTCTGAGATGTAACAGAGTTTGCATTAAGAAAGGATGAGAAGCAATGCCTGATCTCACGCTAAGCTCCTCTGCAGGATGACTGTGAAATTATTTTTGAGAGAGATCCAGGTAAAGCTTATGTATAAAAATTAATCCAAATGCTCAAACCTAAGCAACACATTTTTGATACAGAGCATGTCATCTTAGTGAGCTGGAGAGACACAAAATTAAAGGTGAAGTGACCCAGATCACCTTGGCTTTGGTGTTTGAGGCTTTTGAGTGCCTTACTTTGAAAGAAGAGTACAGAAATAAGTGCCTTCTGAATATGCTAATAACTTGAGAGTATTCAGTGGGGATAGAAGCTCCTTGTATGTGAAAAATATCCTTGGGAACCATAGCTAGACATTATGCAAAATGAACCTGGCAGAAGTGGTGGGGAGCAGACTAGAACTGCTGAACAGGTTTGTTGTGTGTCTTCTGCAGGAGAAAACCTTCAGTGCTGGGCAGAAGGAAGCCTGCAGAGGGCTGTGGGAAGGAGGCAGAGCCAGCTTTGCATGGGAACACCTCATCCAAGGAGAGGATCCAAAGAAACAGGGTAGGTGATCCAGTGCTGTGCACTGCACGTGCATCGATGCATTTGCTCTTGGCTGTAGTCAATCAATAACTTCTCTTCAAGGCTTTCCAATCCTCCCTGAAGGAAACCCTGGGGGTGCCCACTCCAAGTCACACCTGGTTTGGAGCAGGCAGCCCCTGGCAGGGGAAAAAGGAATGTCCAATTTGTTCAGCGAGGAAGTATGTTTTGAATCTCAGTGAAATCTGACTCCCTGGATCAGGAGAGATAGTGCACGGGGTTTGAGACAGAAATCAATCCCATTCTTGAAGTGGTTGGGAAAAAGCAGCGATCTGTGTGGGAAAGCTGGAGAAATGGTGGGAGAGAAAAGAAAAATTACATGCATTAGTGGTTTATGCCTTCCAGACATTTACAAACTCTGGGTAATGCAACTCAGAGGGAATTTTAGTCATTCCAAGGAGGCTGCATGATTTAAGAGGGCAGGAGGGTTGCAGTTTGCTCTATGGTTTAACCCACAAATAAAACTTCCATCACGCAGTTGAATATCTGGAAGGAATTTGGGGGTGCATTTTTTAGGAGCACAGACATTAATAAGGCACAGCTTTACTGCCTCAGTGACCTATCACCTCAGCATCATCTGGCCCTGTGCTGCCCATGGGATGGAGAGGTTAATGTGTAAAACACACCACAGCTTCAACAGATTTGGGGAAACAAAGACAGTCTTGCAGTTGTTGCACATGTGATTTTTTTTACAGATGACATTGCTCTCTCTGCTCTATGCCTTAAAGACAACCTACCCAATCCATTTTCCCTACTCTCTGCCTTCCAGAAAGAGTTAAAACCAAGGCACCATGCAGGTGAAGGGCCAGTGCCCATCATCAGGCCATGATCTAATTAAATTAAAACTTTTACATGTCCCTTTAATATATTCTCCTACCTGTTTCATTGAGTGATAGTCTTCCAGTTCTTTTCCTAAATAGCTGATACCTTAGGAAAGATCCTAGTGTGTTCCTCATTCTATTCCACTTGCAGAGGCCACTTTATTTTTTTAATACATATTGTTATCTCAAGCTTAGGATTAGTTCTCTCAGCATTTTTCTTAAAAAAACTTTATTTCACCTAGAATTTTCCCTTTCCCGCCTTATATCTCCTGTATTTTTCACATTCCAAAATGCTTTTCTGCCTTGGTTTCTGATGTGTAAAGATCAGACGTATATCAGTATCAATAAAATCCCTCAATCTGTTTTGTGATGAACAACAGATGAGAATGACAGCAGTGAAAAAAAACAAGCATTCTCCTTTCTTGAAGGCCATTAAAAAAATGGAGGAAAAAATATTTGGAACTGGGATGAGAACTTCAGTCTACTGAGGGTTTAATTTTTATCCTTATTTTATTAGGAAAGGGAAACAGAGGCGGCAGGACTTGGCCAAATGAGTCAGTCATCCAGCCTAAGCAGATGTGCTGGCATGATTCTGGCGTCTTTCAGAAATACCAAGACTCATTTTGATTGTGAAATACTTGCAGAAGTGCATTATCAGAGAGCCTCAAAGGGGTTCATTTCAGAGCTAGTGGTTCGAGGCTCCTCTGATGAGAAGGAAAAGTAGATAATGCCTCATATTTCAATCAGACCATGAGCAAAGACCCAGAACAATCAAATTCAGCTCCTTTGCCCTTTATGCCATACTTCACATCTTCTTACAGCACTAGGAGAAAGTTTGAGCCAGTGGAAGCTGGAGCAAACTTGAAGAGTTGCAGCAATGAATAGGACTGAGAGAAACTGGGTTTGGACTCATGGGGACATTTTAACAGCTCTTTCTGATCTACTGGGAGAATAGCAGCAGGATAATTTAATTCCTGTCACTTCAGGTGCAAAGTGATCTTAGTGATGATGGAAATTTCCAAAGTGATGTGCTCTTGATTTGTTTCCTTTCTTCTGCCCCTCTTGGCTCAGCTCATCAGAGCAACTGGCTCATGGTCCAGGCTGTAATTTGGTTCATGATTAAAGTCCTCCCTCTCCCATGTGCTCCCATCACTCATTCCAGATCTAACTTAGGTAACTGGTGACCATTCCTAGCCCTGAATTGCCCAGACAAAGCAGGGAGTTGCAGTGTCAGGTATTGAGGGTAATTAAGCTGCTGATCACAGCTCCACTTCCAGTCCAGGCGCTTTGGAGAGCTGGAACAAAACATCTTCCGTGTGGCACCAAAAGTCAAAGTACAACTTCAAAATACGCCAGGGGCTGCCCAGCCAAGGCAGCAGAGAAGTCACTGCAGGCTGCTAAATTAGCTTCAGAAGCAGAGTGAGTGTTGGGTTAATGCCCCACAGCCAGCTGCTGCTGCCTTGTAACTTCTGAAAGAGCTGACCCTTCCTGCTGGTTCAGGTGTGCTGCCTTCCTCCCATGTCAAATACACGGCCTTAGAAGAGCTCTGAAGGCTTTCAGACCTTCCTTAGGCAGCAGTCAAAGTCTGAATATATTTTATGTCCTGGTTAGATCTCACAGAGGAGAGAATATGTGCTGTGATGAATAAAAAATGAGGCATGTAGAGGGTAGTCTAGAAAAAAATAATTTTAACCAGTTGTTTTGATTTTCCTTATGGAAAAGGCTCCTATTGTTATTTGAAAAATGTGAAAATCAGCTTTTTTAACAACCATTTTTTTTTTTTTAAAGGAGGGGGTGGAGGAGTCTAAATGGCAGGTATTTTCATTGTGACCCTTTTCAAAAAATGCCGTGCAAACATATTTCTGTAAAGAGCACACAGGGCTTAAGCTGCTTCGACAGTAGCCAAAGCAAGCAGCAAAACATATGAATGCCTCCAGACTGCTCCCAGGGTTTTGTTCCACTGCCAAAAGCTGAGACTCACACTCACAGCATGAGGCAGCAAACTCCTCTGGCTTTATGTGCTTGCACATGAGGTGGATTTAACAGAGAGATTGTTACACTCCCCTCACTTCTTCCCTTCTTTTCTCCCTTAAGGTCTTCCTCTAAGAAAATAATATGGAAGTAATTCTGGATCCAATGATACTGAAAGCAGATGAAACAACTTTGCCAGTTGCAGCACATATTTGTCAAAACATCTGTGCTTGTGCACACTTTGGAAAGACCAGTTTGAGCATGTTTCATCAGGATGCTTCTGTCTTGTGCCTGTGGATGGCCTGATATTGGGAGATTTCTTAGATACTGTGTGTGTTTCCTGAGGCTGTTCAGAATACAGGATCAAGATGCTGGAAGGACTTTTGATGTCTGCTCCGGAGGATCTGGATAGCTACAGGTGTTTTCCTTTCTGTGTCTTTCTGGGACTCCGGGAATTTGGGATGAGCTCTGTGCATTGCTGGTGGGGCATCATGCCCTAAGAGACAGATCAATCCCATCACCATGGGACAACCTTTCCTTTCAACTTGCCTGTTCCCTGAGATCCTGTTCAGCTAATGGGAGTTAATTGTCCCCAGGGTAAGGAGAACAGCTGGCTGCAGGGGTTTGGTCACTTAAATATCTTCATTGCCACTGGGAGGCTCACATCAATTCAAAGTAGCTGGCCACTGTTTTGTGACTCTAAACCTCTGCAGGCAACAGTTGGAGTTTGTTGCTGTTCCATCACCCCAAAGGAGGGGAGCTGCTGGGGGATGCTGCACTTGCACTTTGAGCCCTTGTGTAACCATCAGAGTGGCTCTGATCTGCATGGACACTTTGATGGACACGGTCATGAAGCAAATGTGAGCACTTCCCTCACCAAATCCTGCTCCCCAGTCCATGCAACAGCAGGAGGTTCAGGCCCGGAGTCTGCAGAGCATCTTTCCAGGATGGGCCTTGAGGAGTGTGCCCAGTATGTATGAGGAATGTGTGTCTGCTGGCAAACATAAAATCCTCAAATCTATAAATGTGGAAATAGATCATGTCAGAGAGAAACTTTGATCACCCATGTGTAATTTTCTCATATGCAGATGTCAGCTTTCATAAAGCCTATGAGTTCAGTTTCAGATTAATGTGAGTTTTGCCCCCATCTATTTTGCATCACTTAAGAAAGGTTGACTAGGTCCTTAAAAGAGTGTCAGCCCTGATTAAATCAACCTTTAGGAATCATCTGGTAGAACCTGGGCATGTCTCTGTATTTGGAAATCTTTTGTCTGTCTTTTGAACTGTCTTTTGTTCCACTTCTGCTTATACACTAAAACAGGCCGACAGTAATGCTCTGTCATCTGCTATTCTTGGATTACGTGGATCATAAGAGATTTTAATTAGATGAAGAAATGATTTCTGAGGGTTTATTTGGGGAATTAGTTCTGTGGGTCTCCTGCCTGTGCAGGAGTGGGAGCAAGTTATGAAAGCTTTGGAGCTGTATCAGTAAGTTTGAAGCCTCTTACCCAGATCTCTCCACTTTTCCCTCCTTTTTCTGCTTCTGAACAAAGGGCTGCAGATAGAGATCACAATCCTGTGCTAGGAAAAGCTGTCTTCTGAACACGTTCGTGCATGTAGAATATTTCCCAGAAGCAAATGCGTTTTTCTAATCTCAAGACTTCGCTTTGTGCATTGAGATCAGATTTTAAGCAATAGGAATTCATTGCCAGACTTCCCCTCTGCTATGTACAAATTCTGCATATCAAAGGTGGCAGGATTCATCTGTGCAAAATTGATTTGGAATTTGTGAGGCCAGGTTTTATCCAGCAGCACGGTGTGATGGCATCACTGAAGGGCATTTCTGTTGCTTAACAACTAAACAGAGTCAGAAAAGGGGAGAAACATCTTGAATATGATGACCAAATGGGGGTGCAGGAATTTCTTCCAGGTGTTTCAGGCATCAAACAATTCCTTGGCTTGGACTGATCAGCTTTGAAAGTTACTATTCAAGATTAAGTATGTTTAGATGCTAAAAGTTTATGTTTTTGAAAGAACTGTTGTAGTTGGCACTGAGAGCAATCCTGTACAGCTCCGCTGTGCCTGCTTCTCCCATGTGGGCATTTTCCCACTGACAGCTGAGCTGGCCCCAGCACCTGTCTTTTAAATGTCCCCAGAGAGGAATCTCCTGGTTGGGCGATGCTTGGGGGGATGACTCTGAGCATCAGCTGAGGCAGACCTCTGTGCACTGATGTTAAACCAAGTGCCTGCTTGTATCTGAGCTGTCAAGTTGTCACCAGTAGCTTAAAGAGCCCTTATGTCCCCTTTAAGATGATGGAAATTACAAAATCTTAGTTTCTTATAGGCTGATTTTAATTTCTTCTTAAACTGAGACTGCCAGACTAAGCTAAATTATACACAAACATGCCCAGCCATCAGAACCCAAAGAATTTGAATTATCAGTGTATTTCAGATGCAAAATCCTTACTATTCAATCTTCTTTTCTGCTGTGTGATATTAAAATAGATACCTAATCACACTCTCTGTTAGGTTTGATTTATATTAAAATAGTTCACTTGCTTTGCTGAGCAAGCTGCTCCTGTGTCTGGTTCTGATCTCAGGATTTCAGTCACGTAACCTTGAAGCAGATAGAGACCTGTAGAAGAAACTTTTTTAAAAGTAGGATTAAACTTCATTAGAACTGGAATTAAACTTCTTTAAAAGTGGGATGAATTCAACTGGCATGAGCACAGAGAGCTGAACCATCCTCTCTCTGTGTTTGCATTCATGACTGTTAAGAGGAGATAAAAGGACTTTCAAAAAGGGATGAAGGAGAGATGTTATATGAGGAAAATGGGGAAAATGATAATGACATCTGTGGAAGTTTCTTATTTCATTTTTGGAATGTAAAAATATTAAGTTCGTTAGTGATGGAATGCTACAGAAGAATTTATATTGATTCAGAGGAAAATGGAATTTGGGATGTATCTGTATGGAAGGTGACCTGAACATTTAAAGCATGTCTAAGAGTCTGCAGATAATTTTGCATTCAAAGAAAGAGATTAATTGTTCCCCCTTGCACCCAAAAATCTCTTTGGGATCTATGTGTAAAAAGGTATCAATGATGCCTTATTCACAGAATTGTTTTGAGACCTGAGACCTTCACCAGAATCAGTGATTTACAAAGGTAAAAGCCATGCTTCTGCAGGTGTGCTGAGGTCTTTGTGAGATGGGGGACAATTGAAAAATCTCCTTCACTTGATGGCTGTGGAAGGAAAGCCCAGAAGATGAGGGTTCCTGACCCAAAAGAAGCTGTTTTCTTGCTGCCAGTGTCCAGGAAGCCTTTGTGGTGCAAGTGTGAAATTAACAGCAAAACTTCACTGTCCTGCCCTTGGGGAAGCTGTGAGTACCAGCAACCACACAAAAGAGGCAGTGGGGGGCCAGGGAAGACTCTTGAAATACCAAATTTTATCTGTCCTTCCTGGTGTAGTGTTCCAGTTACTTGTGGCTTCCACTGCCTCAACTGCACAGCCGTAAAAGCTCAGTGCTGCTATTTGTTGTCTGTCATTAAATGTTGCAAGGGCTGATCTGCTTGGAGTGGGATTTTTTAATTGTGAGAGTTTTATTAGCTCACTTTTTAATCTCATTGTAGGGAACAGAAAAAAACATAGTTAACCTAGGCTGTAAAAATTAAGGGAGCTCTTCATCAACAGAGATGTTCTGCAGTAACCTCTGAACACCAAGAGTGGTGACAAAAACTGGACTGCTTTTGAAACATAGCTGAATGAGTGAGGTACTAGTGCTAAGGAGCTATAATGACCCTAATTACGGTTAATAATTTTACAAGAGATATTAAGCTTTATTAGTGCTGGAGGCCATTTCACCCTGTGGTTCTTGGGTCTGACCTGTGGTGTTGTCCTCTCATAGAGCAGTAGTGTGGCTACACTGGTGCTACTCTTGATTTGCTCTGTTAGAGAAGAAGGAAGGAGCCAACATATTTCCAGGGTATATTTTGTAATACCTTATTCAGATTTTATAGAACCCCACTGGTTTCCTCCCTCTTAAACACTTGAAAATTTTCTCACACAAGGTGTTGTTTGGAAGGCTAAGATAATTCAGGAGGGAGGAGGTGCTGAGGCAGCCAAAGGTGTGTGTGATAAATTAATGTAATTACTCAGGTTTGCACTATAGATGAGAGACTGCACTGTGGGTGCAGTGGGTGCACATGAATGCAGTAATAAAGGCAATATATCACCAGCATAAGCAGAGATGGACACATAAACACCATCTGAGACCCACGCTCTTTCTAGATACGTTGCCTTGCCACATCTGGCCCTGTGATAACAGAACAGAGCTTTCATGCTATTTTTACTCCAGACTTTCTTTTCATAGGACTTTTTTTTGATTTCCTACTGCCTCTCCCTCATCCTCTTTGCCTCTGACTGCACTCCACATGTGCTTGGGCATGACAGTAAACATGCAAAATTACATCAGCAAGGCAGTCACAGAAGGAGAGAAAATGTACATTTTTTTTCTATTTGTCTTCTCAGATTGCTCTGACTGCTCATGCTGGCTGAAGGACTTGGTTTGGCTATTCAATCTGCTAAAACAACCTTCCAAACTTGTTGCTCTGGTCCTTTCTTTGGACCCTCCCTGCAGAACAAACTCCTCAATCAAGTTGTTTTCCTTTAAATCCTCATCTAGCTCAGCAACCCATTCCCTTATCCCAAACTTACCCACCTGACTCTCATCCTCTGCTCCTGTGCTGAAGTTTGTAGGAGACAATTTAAAATGAGATATGCCATTCTCCAGGTGTGGGAGATGCGGTTTCCATTGCTCATCTTTGTCTTTCTACAAATGTTCACTGTGCAAGGATCTCTTTGTGGGGGCAGGTAACCTAATGACAGAAAAATGTGTGAGCAAGGCCTGTGGTTGTGTCTTAAGTCTTTGACGTTCATAATGAAACCTAAATTTGAGAGGGGTTCTAAGAGCCAGATATTTGATTTTTGACCAGTTGATCAAGGAACTTGATGAAGCAATGCTTTATTCTGCTGTGGGATTTCTCAGCTGGGAGATAAACCCCATAAATCGCCACAGAGGAATCTGTGAGAATGAGCATTTTCCTCCTGTAAGAGATATTTAATAGAGAGATCCCAGTGAGAAGATCTTTACTACTCTACTGTAGGGTTTTGTTCTACTTTCCAGTTCTACAAGTCCTGCATAGTTTGGGAGGTGAAAAAAACCTGTCCAAAACCATTTTTTTCCTTTCCTCCCCTCCTTGCCAGAAGTGTGAACACAGCATCACACTTCAAAAATGTTCTGTAAAGAGACTCACCCCCACCTTAGCAAATATCTAGGGAGAAGTCTTCAGTCTGTATTTATAAAACATTAATGTAAGAAAATTATTGCTCTTCTTTACTCCCAGTGTGAAAACTTTTGAAAGTGTTTTTAATAATTTTTGTCTTACTGACTGGCTTGCCCTGTGGTGTAACAATAAGGAGTTATGAGCAATTTGCCAATGAAATATTTCACTTTGAACCTCTGATTCAATATATGTGTGAGTCCATCTGCAGTGGACTACTTCAATATCCCTTGATCTGCAAAAATAACTATAATTAAAGCCAAAATGAAGTTTCTATTGCCCATTTTCAGGTTATTTTTCCTCAATGCAGCTCTGTAAATCTTCTTATGAACTATTATGAGCCTGAATGTTTTCAGATGAGAATACCAGGCCAAAATTGGAGTTTTTCAGAAATACTCTCAACAAAATGCAGAACCAAATGTTTGATGTTTCCTGGGATTCCCAGTAATTTGAGTACTTTATGCAGCAGCTTCTTCACAAGTTGTTTTGAGGTAAATATTCATGGCAAAAGCAAAGCTGTGCATCAAAAATATCAGTGAATAATGGATGGAACATGCTAGAGCATAATGCACGTGGTCTCTCTTGCAAAAAAAATGAGCACTGCTCTGCTTTTTACCTTGTGTCTGTAATAACTACACACAGGTAAGAATTCAGGGAAAGTCCTGTAATATCTGGGTAGTCCATTTTTCCAGCTCAGATGTTGTTTCTTCTCTCTGTTGTTTTTATGCTCTCTGACTAATGAGGACATTGCAAATGCTCAAGCCTTGGAAGTAAATCTTTTTCCTTTGGAATTAAAATAAACACCATTCAGTCTCAATAGCTTCAACTTTGTTCCCTCTTGTTTTGTCTTTTGCTTAAAACACTACAACTACTAATAATAATGATAATAACAAAAACCATTCTGTCTTGTTTAGGCATTTCCTGAGTCAGTACTAAATTAAGCACAGAAATTACTTTCTATTGGCCATTGGAGATATTAGAAACACAAAGATGTCCCTGTTCTTGGGGCATCTAGAATGGGGTGCTGAGAACACAAAATGTACTCAATTAAATAGATTTTGACTTTAGAGCACCCCAGCTCAACTGGACTAATATATTTATGTGGTAATCCAAGCAGGCATGGAAATTATAAGTGAAGGCCAGCAATTGGAAGGGAAATGTTTGCCAAATTCACACATTTCTATGTGTCTCCCTATAGATTAATGATTGCAAGAGATTTGCTTTTTAATGCAGGCAGGTGGATTGGCATAAAGTGGAATGTCCATGTTAGAAAAAGAGGCAGCATCTTGATGATATATTGATCTTTAAAAAATGCTTTTCAAAAAAAAAAAAAAAAAGATTGTTTCTGAATGATTCTATAAAATGATAAGTACTTGCAGTATCAGGGACTGGACACAGTGTCCAAAGAGGTCCTGTCCATTGTTCTGACCACAATCTGTGTGTATGAGTAGGAAAACAAAATACCTCTAAACACTAAAGCTTTAGTTTTAAGTTTTGAACAAAACTTGAGTTCAGTTCCTTTATGCAAATCTATCCCAAAGGGAGGGAACATAACCACTGCATTCTGAACCCACTGGAAGTGTATTTGAGTAATTTGCTTTCTTTTCTTCTCTGCAAAGATTCCTAAGCTAAAACACGTGAATGGGCTAATTTGTTTAAAATGCCTTTTCTTCTTTCTCTTTATGTTGCCTTTGGCAATTTTAAGCCTTCAAAGGCAGCTATGGTTTCTTAGCAGTCTGCCCTACTGAAGTAAGACTTTAATCAAGCTCACTAGTGTCCTAATATGATGTGCAGCTGTACACTGTGCAGCTGATTGATTAATTTTTAGCCTCCCTGGGTACCTCAGAAAAAGTGGACGTGCTGGAAAGATGCAAACTCTTTTCATTTAGGTATTTACTGTTCTTTTCTCAACCTTCATTTGTTCTACTGTGATAAATAGGAAGAGGGTAAATGGACATCTTAAATCTAGACAGTGAATTTCATGCTAATCAAAATAAGATTTTGGGTTTTTTTTCCCCAAAGTCTTAAGGATTAGGATCACCAAAAAAATTTCTAAAAATATTTCTATCAGAGAAGCCATTTTATCAAAAACTGGAAAAGAATGAGTTTTGTATAGTGCTGTATAGTCATTATGAGATCTGTTTAATATAAACAAGGATCTTGAAATTGAATCTTCTGTCTTGAGTACAGAAAAGTGGCCTCAACCCCTTTTTTGAAACTTATCCCAACGTGGCTGTTCCAGTTTGCTCTCTTACCCACCCAGCAAGTTCATTACTCTGGCTTGTCTCTCTTTCCTGAAAATTTTCATGAGAACTGTTGAAAGGTTTCATTTTAGTTCCACTGTGGAGTGAAAATCAAATCTCAAGATCATGACAGCTGGGGCTTTGGGGTTCTCTTTTCCCTTTAATGGAATGAGATTGCTGCTTTTAATCTGCTTCCATGGACTGAAACGACTCCTGTGTTCAAATTGGCATTACTGACAGGGAGACAACTGTAGTTTGGGTATCAGTTCTCTGGAACCTGCAGCCTGCCTGGCAAGGAGATGTCTTCAGGTGGGTTTTACCTCATTTAAATGCCATTATTCCAAGGACTTGCTCAATCTATGTACCCTGAAGTGGGAGAGACACCACAGAGAATGGAAAGATGGATGGCAGGCTTGGATGAATGCCCTAGTTAGATTCTTTATATTAGATTGTCATGCTTTTCCTGGCCCAGATGCTAACATCTAACACATTTTTAATACTATTGCCTGTTGAGATCCTATTAGAAAATGATTCAGAGTCTGGAAAGTTAGGGGGGAAAAAAAAGTTAATTCCCTAGAAATAATATGGTCATTATGTGTACACTGAATTCAATATGTAACTTGGGTTTTTTATGGCCTCTCTACCATCCTGCACACCAGCTTTTTAAAATTGCAGTCACATTCATTATGAAGTAAATGCCTAGTGCAAGTGATTCTCAAAACAGTTTGTAATTTAAATTCCTATTGGAAATAAAAGTAATGACCCACAATAGCTCATTAGTGGCTTTGCAAATGTTCATTATTTCCTTTCTCTTTGTCTTTCTTCTGGTTTTCTCCCCTTACTAAAAGACAGGGGAGTTTAAAGGTTTAGACTACCTTCAGAGCTATCCATCTCTAATGACCCATGAAAATGAACATTCGATTCCTGAATGAGGAAATCATCATTCCCTGGTGTTTTTGAGGGGATAAGTGTGTTCACTTAGCAATCTGTGAGGAAGCTGGGTATTCCAGGTGATTTTAAGAAATTATTTTATATTTATGCCTAGGGGAATTTAAAAAAATATTCTAAAATATCAAAAGAAATACAGAGAAGGCCAAGAGGTCCCTAAAAAGATGGATATGAACTATTTGGGTTTTTGAATCCAGGCTGCTTTTAATGATACCCTGGATGCTGCTACACTACCAAAGATTTGCCTGGCTGTCCATTGCTTGGAGATGCACAAGGAGAGATAATTCAATTCCATGGTTCTAAGGAGAGGCACACAGCCCGTTTCCCCTGGCTTCTCTGTCAAATGAAGACCCAGCATCTGCCATGCAGATATCCTTGGCTTTCTGGGGAAAATGACACAGGAGAGAGGCCACATGGGGTTGCAGTGACATTCTGCATTGTCTGCTGCCATGAGCAGTATTTAAGAGTGCCTGCTCTGGAATGGTGTTATCCTTAATAAGAGGGTCACCCTTAAAAAGAGACCCTTAAAAATACCCTGATTCTCACTGCCCTGAAGTCCCCAGCCCCTCAGCACCACTCCCTGTTTGTCTCCTTTATGCTGGCCCATGTGGCAGCATTTGCTGTTGCTCCGGAAACTCTAAAACGCTCCCTGCCCCAAAATCCTTGCAGCAAAAATTCAGTGGGATCAAACCTGTGTCCCACATGGCTCAAGCATGACTCTGCTGTGGGGTGTGCTTGGAGAAAAAAAAATGAGGGCAAAATATCTTATTTATCTCTAGTTTCCCTCTTCCCCAGTGATTTTTTTCTCCTCATTAGCAATCAGGACTTGGAGACTGTCAGTGTGCTGCTGATTGCTGGTGGGGCAGGCCTTAAGGCAAAGCTCTTTAGAATATAAAGTAACAGATTGCTTGCTTGTGGAAGGCTCTCATAAGTGCTCAGCAGAAGTTAAGTTTCACTGACTACTTTCTGTGTGTGCAAAGGGATTACTTTGGCAACATTTACGTGAAACAAAACCTGGTAACGTGCTTAAAAGCATTACCCATTGTTGGAATTTGGGTTATTCAGTGCAGTCATTAGATCACACCCAATAATTCTGTAAAAATTGATTTTTCCATCCTAAGGTCAATTCATTTTATTGCATTGCTTCAAGCAGGTTTCTCCAAAGCACAATGCTCCTCTGTGAGCCACCAGCACCGTGGCTGGTTTGCTGATGTTTACATTAGGTCATCTAAGATTTAGGTTTTACTGAGTTTGGACAAAACTAGCTCATTTGACCTATGATGCATTGCTTTTAAAAAAATAACAAGGAATGTTCTTTTTCAACCCTCTTATCTGCTTCTTGCCTGAGCTCTGAGATCACTTCTTTCTGACTGGTGAGGCTTGCTGGAAGCAGCTTCTTCTCTCTGAGCAGGAGAGCAGCTGCTCTCTGCCTGTCTCTACCTCTCAACAGAGAGAAGCAAAAGGTCAGTCTCAGTTTCTCATAACTTGCATGCACTACATTGTTTTCTTTTTCAGATTTTTAGCTCTATTCTTATTCAGAACTACTTACCACACCCACTGCGTGCTTTCCCCTCCTCTGGTGTGTACTCTGGTGTGTCACTCTTCAGTTTTGCCCTTCGGGGAGGTGTCAGATGTGATGCTAACCTTTCCAAATCCCAATTTAAAACAATATTATCGTTCTCACTTCGCTCACCATAAACTGACTACACAGTACCACCTGCTGATGGACCAGCATCACAAACCTGGCTTTTATTACTGTTTGGGTTTTTTTCTTTTCAAAGGCAGAGTTGTCTCTGACAGCATTGCCTTCTTGGGAAGGGGCCCTGTGTAAGAGGCAGGAATGCTCTCGTGTTTGTGCAGTGCTTTGGACTCTGTCATCTGCAACCACTTAGCAGAAGGATAATGTTGTGTCAGAAGGAGGCTTGTGCCTTAGAAGAAAGAGTGAATAGTGTCCATTTTTTCAGAGTCTAAAAAGGCAGAAGAAAAAAAAGAGAACATAAGCCAGCAGGCCTAAGGCTATTCTGATTTGCATCAGGATCTGTATAGGCCCTGTATGGCTTACAAAGCCTAGGGATCATCTACTTCTGTCACCCACCCCAAAGTTCAGGAATGAAGTGTCTGAATATCAAGGTCATTATACTTCATTAGTCTTCATTAACGTGAGAGCTGATATTGGTCTGATCTCTTATTTCAAAAGCTTTTACTACTGAGGCACCAAACCCCTTGCCCTACCCAAAATTTAGGAAAGAAACTTCTGTCGTTTCAACTAAGAGCTTTTACTCTTTGTCAATACAGAGAAATATTGATTGTAGTTTTGCAGTTGTTGATTCTGAATCTGTCACTCACCCCAGAATGTCCCAGTAACTTCTGGCCTTATAAAAGCTTGCAGAATCTGTCCCTTCTAAGGGAACAAACTGAGTGGAATCACAGCCAGAGAACTGTCAAAGAGAAAAGGAGCAAAGCCAAGGAAAAGAGGCAACAGAGCCAGATCTTGGTATTTTGCAAATCCAGATTGTCGTCTCCTTCAATTATCCATCGGGTGATTAAGACCAGTCTATCTAATGGGCAATGCTGCTGGTTTCAAGAACTTCCTTTTCACCCAGTTTGCATGGCTTTCTCTCCCTTTTTTTGTCTTCTCTTTTTCTTCTTTTAAGATGTGTAATACTCTGGTGCATGGGTTTTGGTTTAGGAAGGCTTGCTTTTTTCTTTTCATTTCATCAAGACAGAGTTCCATTTGTTCAGCATCTGCACAGGACAACATCTGGAGCCCCAGGAAATTCAGCTGCTCTGTGTATGACGCTTAAATGAAATTACTTTTTCATGCACTTCAGAAGAGTATCAAGAGCATCTCTCTGACCAAACAGAGCCTTTTGTTCTCCTCCAGCAAGTGTTTCTCATTAAAAATGTCATCTCCCTAACAAATTGCTTCATTGCCTTTGCAGCTGGGGTTGTTGTTTTCATGATTTTGTGCTTGTGTGATTCTCTAGGGGATCAGAAAGCTGGGAGAAGCAGGGCTTGGTTTCTTCTCCCTTTGCCTTGTGTGTGCCATGCTTGGACTTCCCACTTTTGGGGTGCATTTTCATGTATTTACCTCTGTACCCTCTTGGCACAGCGCTCGGGCTGCCCATGTGAGGCAGAACACGAGCCTGTGGAGACTGTCCCACTTCTGTTCATGGGGACTGTCCCACTTCTGTTCATGGGGACTGTCCCACTTCTGTTCATGGGAACGGTCCTGGGGGCTCTGAGCAGCCAGGTCTGGTGCAATGTGTCCTTGTCCATGGCAGGGAGGTGGAACTCGATGATCTTTAAGGTCTCATCCAACCCCAACCATTCTGTGACTGTCTCCTGAGGCTGTTGTGCTTGTACAGGGATGGAAGGTGAGAAGAAGGAGACAGCAAAGTGAGAAATATCAATTTAAAACTGGAATATAAAGGATGGCTTTTAATGAGATAAACATATTTTGCATGAAACTCAAGGGTAGGTAATTTTTCCAGGAATTATTCCCAGGTGTAGTATGTGGGGCTGTTGAGTCTGCAAGAAAACCTAAATTATCTTTAGGCACTTAGGAACTTTGTGGTGACTTTTCATGGGAAGTCTGATCAGAAATAAAACTAGAAACTAAGGGAAGGAGCTGTAGGAATTCAAAGGGAGAGAGCATCAGTCTGTACATACTGCACCAAGTCTAATAGTGCAGAATGTGTGAAATCCCTTGCAGTAGTGACAACACTGTGCTGAACCTCACCCAGCAGCATAGAACTGAAGGGTCTGTATCATTTCCTTGAAGAACCACTTAGAAAAGGCCAAAACTTCAAAACACATTTTGCAGGAAGGACTTTATTTAAAGCCCAAGCATAAACCCCTCATTTTTTCTCACCTTTGACTTGTCAACTAGGATTGCCTCTTTCCTGCATCTTGAAAAACCTTCCTCCTCCTCCTCCCCTGAAGAGAGATATATGCCAAAATCTTAAACTCACAGAATGCCCCAGATTGGAAGGGACCTGTAGAAGTCTTGTCATCTTGGAAGTCTAATTTAAATAGCAAGTTGTAAATAATGTAGAAGCTCCATCTCACTGGCTTAAGTGTTCCCTGCCTGTTAACACACCATCTGCTTAACCTGAGATCTCTTTTTGGTAGGTGACTACAAATTACTCCTTAATAATTTCACTGGCCCCATAAACTTGCTGGGTAATCAATTTACACAGGCTTATTGCCCACTTTCACAGTTCTAGTGCTGGTCCCACAGTGTTTGCAGTTTTTCTTCAAGTGTTGATTTCCTGAGTCATGTATTTCTCTGAGAATGCAGGTTTTCAGTTTTTCAAGTGGCAGGAGCTGCAGAGAAATGTTGAAAGGCTTATGCCTAAAGAATCATAAATGAGAATGTAAGTGCTATTCATCATTTCTATAATTCTTCACAAATCTTATTGCTCTTTAGACATTCTGATGTTTAAAACTTCAGCTTGTCATTCCAAATTCTCCTTTATTTAAGAAAAAGATAGGGCTACTTGCAAACAATTTTTTTTTTTTCTGTTTTAGTGAGTGATTTCTTAACGGGATGGTTTTCTAGGTTTGTTTCTCTATTTCATGTGGGACGTGAGCAGCCATTTAGCTCACAAACCACAACAGTTACCTTTGGTTGTCTCGGGCACAACTGATTTAACCATGCTACCTCTTCTCCTCCCACTTGTGAGCAATGAAAACAGTTCTTGTTTGTTAAATATAGCACCAGGCACAGCCTTCCTGTGAGGCAGCTCCTTTCAGGCTGTAGCAGAAACATTGGGCACCACACCGTGGAAAATAAGTATGTAGCAGTTGTAAATATACATGTATATTTATATATATAAAACGGTGCTAGAACCCACAGTCTGTAATTTGTGGGTGACCTTTAACTACATGAGGATAAATGGTTACAAATGAGGACCTCTGCTCTTGGCTTTCGTAACCTATTTTGTTACTTCTGTTGGTAAATCAAAAAACATGTATATCCATGGGGTTTTTGGAGTGTAACATTTGGCTTAGATTTAAGCTAGGATAACTGAACAAAGTGGAAAACCAAACAAATAAATATGATTATCCTGCAGTGTTTTGTTTTATGGAGTCAGGTTCTGAAATAAGCGAAGCATGTGGGATACTTTAAGGTCTGTAAGACAGACATGTGCTATTCCCATAATGAAATCTACTCCCTGAATTAGGTCTTTGTGCTGTTAAGAGGTTTTTCTTGTGTTTATTTTGTTACAAGACTGCATTTTTGCTGGAGTCAAGCAGCATGTTAAGCTTGGATTTTCAGAGGTGCTCGTGTGATGAGGCTGGTGTCATGGATCTCTCTTCTTGCAGGACCAACTATGGTAAGGATATCAGTCTCCAAAGCCCAGGGTGTTCCAAGAGGTTTGGTTTTGAAATGCACCAAGAAGGATTATTTGGGATGTGCACAGAAATTCAGGCATGGGATGGAAATAAACACATTTTTTACAGGTAGATTATTTGCTACAAAAATATCTGTGGGTCTGGGGGGGATGATGGTGGCTCTCTGAGAGCAGCAGGCAGGGAAAGCTGGAAGGAAGTCACATATGGTGTTCCCAGCCCCTATAGCTGTTTGATTTTCCCCCTATCCTTAAATGCACATAAGAGCTTTCCCCATTCTACTTGGTCACCACAACACAAAGAAATAAGTTTCAGGAAGTCTTCCAAGACCTTAAATAGTCAACAACTCTCTGGGCTCTTGATTTCTCTGCCTTGGTTTCAGTGGGTTAATTTCTCTGTGGCAAGCTCTGATTGCTACTGTGCTGTGACCCATCTGTCTTTTTCTTTGAAGCCCAGATATTCATGTCACAACAGAGAATAAATGAATCTGTCTTCGTGAATTTGTCAGCTCATTACCTATTTACTTCAAGATTTTCCTGAACAGGGAGCAAAATGAAAAAAACCCAAACAACTCAAAACACAAACCAAAAGTAAAAATGCTGATGGACCATCTCTGTGTGGATTTCCTTCTTTCATCCCTCTTGCATACTTTCTTCATCTCCATCTCCACTAAACCTAATTTGAAATCTCTGTTTCATCATTTGGGCTGTACCACGTACATTCCATCTCCAGGTCAGCCATTTATTTCCTGTTTCCTTAGAGGAGCACAGAGGAACCCTGGCTGGGTGGATGCACACAAGTCTGGCACCTCTTTTAGTACTTGCAAAACTGGAAACTCTATTTAAGGAAGTGTTTTCCTGAGGGGTAACATAGGAGAAGCATTCTGTAGGTGGCTGGACAGGACTGATGATGGCAACAGGATTTTAATTTGATTACAGATCTATAAACAATTACAAAATATAGCCAAAAGCAGTGTGGTTTGTGAGATGCCTAGAAATAAATGTGTCTTTTGAATTGGGAAGGATAGGAAGGGAAAGAATATTATGAGTGTGACCACAGCAAGGACTTGTGACACACTCCAGATCACACCGTGCTGGTGCTGCCCTTATCACCTGTCACTGTTCTGCCTTCTGTGAATCCTCATGTCCTGCATTAAACCCACAGGTTCTTTACACACCTAGGATACAGAAATCAATCTCTGCTAATAGTTCCACTGTCTGTAAGATCCCCAGTCTCACTTCATCTCCCATACAGATTTGTGCCTCTCCACAACCTCCTGAAGTATTTCCCATCAGTATTTTCCTTGCTGTTATACTGAGCTTCCTGATGGTTTATCCTCCTGGTTATTATAGAAGTTTAATACAGAACTGTTGCTCATGAGAGAAAACAGAGGTCAGCAAAAGCAAGATTGGGATCTCTCTGGTTCTCATCTTTTTTTATGGTTAAAAATATCTCTCTCCTCAGATGTGAAGGGATGGTGATGCTGTGAACATCATCCTGCTTGTGATGGAAAACATTTTTCATTGTGTCCCAAAGGTGCTCTAACTGGATTTCTCTCATTTCCTCTGCAAGTTTGTTCCACAGCTGCATCTCCAGCCAGGAGACTTTTTCTGCACTTTTTGTTCTGGACTTTGTGATCGGCGCTGTCATGAAGGAGAAATAAGTTTAACTGTCCAGCCAGCGCAGAGATGGAGAGCAGGTTTGCAGTGTACCAGATGCTGCACCAATTACTCCAAAGATGGGCCCTGAGGACCTCAATTAGGAGGAGGAGGAGAGTTGGAGCAGGTGGAAGTCATGGGCTGGTTTGTTGCTGGTGGAGTCAGGCAAAGGAGCAAGCCACAGGGGAGTCTTTGCTTTTGGTTTCTATTTCTCCTGAGTTGCTGTGTCTGAATCATGGATACTGTGCACACCTCCAACGTGACGTATCTGGGGATTGCAGGTGCCTTTTCTCTCAGTTATTACATTGTGTAGTTTCTACTATTTTATTTTTAATATACCTTTCTTGTGCAAGATTCATTATTCTGGCTTCTGTGCCTCAATCCTCCTCCCTGAAGAGGTGGCAACTCTCATTTCCAGGAATCTGTGGCTGTCTCAGTGAACTTAAGAGCTCACCAAGATTAAGGATCTTTCTGCCTTCGCCTCCTTCCTTTTGTTCCTTTTTACCATACCCTATATTTGGGCAGCCAAGGTGCTCATGTTCAGCTGCAGTCCCCTAGGACCTACACTGATCTTCACTGTGGATGTAGTTTCCATTTTTCCCCTTTATGGCTTCAGCACTATTCCCTACTCTCCCAATCCAGTTCCTCCTGATTTACATCTGTCTGGGGGCAGCTGAACAGGTTTTTCAAAGCTGCTTATTAAAACTCCCTCCCTTATGCTCTGTTTCCTTCTGCTGCCAGCTGTTTGCCCATGTTTCCATAGAAGGGTGGTTGGACCTTCCCTGCCCTCCAAAGCCTGGCCTCAGCAGTCCATCCCCAGCTGACCCTGTCCCTTCTCCTGCTGCCTGGCCCTACCTCACAGCCCTTGGCAGCACACCTTGTCCTGAGAGGTGTTTCAGTTACTGATGGGTGAGTGACTTGATTCAGAGTTTGGTTTGGATAAGCGCCCATAAATTGTAATGCTTGACTGTAGGTTATCCAAACTATCTGGGCCTCTTGAGACTCTAAATTGGCCTGGAGGACCAGCTGGGAAGGCTGTTTTCCGAGCTTTTGGCACTTCCTGATCCCAGAGAAGTTGCAGATAGCATGGCAACAGGCTCTTGCATGAGAGGTCAGCGTTTTGGCTGCTTGTTTTAGCTGGATCCTTAAAAAGGAGTGAGCAAGCAAACAAGCCCATTTAGAGCTAGGTGGTCCCATCAACCAGGTGGAAACATGAGGCAGCTGAAAGGAGCTCTCTGATTCCTTCTACTTGAGATGTGCATTGCCAACGATTGCTGGCATTTGACAGAGTGGGGGATGGAGTGACTGTATTGGCACAACATTGTATTTGGCACCTCAGTGCAGTAGCCCAGGGTAGGTCTGGGTGGAGAAGGGATGCTGCAACACAAAAAGTGGCCACTGGAGCTGGCTTTGTTCAGACAAAACCCCAGATCTACAGACAAAGCTGTGACTGACAGATTAAAGAGTGTATTTTTGCTTGCACTACAAGCCCTCATAACGGTGTGTGTACAAACATCTACAGTGTCATGGCTAATGCAATATCCTGTCTGCAGGGAGAGTAGGAGATGTGGATGTGAGCAGACTGAGCAGTTCCTTGGCAGAGCCTCAGCAGCTCCAGTGTGCAGTAGTTCAGTGGCTTTCAAGCCAAAACTCTTGTCCAGATCATTAAGGGCCACTGATGAACCTATTCTCCCAGACTTTGTCTATACAGTTTTTAAACACATTAGCGCTGTCCATTTATAATCACTAAGGCAGAAAGATTGATGGGGAGAGAGAGAGAGAAAATCCTGTCTCTGTAAAGATACATCTGTTAAAAAAAAAAAAAAACAAAAGGCGGTCAAACTTTTGGACAGGCTCTGCAGAATAACTCCTTATTCCTATAACTGCAGTTGTGGAGGGTTTCCCTACAGAGTTTGGAGGTGGGATAGAGCTTATACCTTCACTGCCAAATCTGTGAGACAAAGAGATCAGTACCCTGACCTGATGATGTCATCTGTTTTCATTCACCTTTGAATTCACTCTTTTCTCAGCCCCAAACCACTGGAAAACACAACGATTTTGCCAAATATGGGCATAAAATGGAAGGCAGGGGGAAAAGCTACCCCAAATCCCACATTCCCTTTACATTATAGTACATTCTTTGGGGTAATTTGGAATGTACTGCTGTTCTGCAACCCTCCCTCTCTGCAGCTTTGCCCTGGTGCTCAGCCTTTCCTGCCCACGTGGTGTTCAGCTTTGTGTGGACGTCATGAAGTTATTGCTAAATCACAGCTGGCTTGCCAAACAACTGCCTCTTCCTCTTGCCAATTCTGTTCAGCTCTGAAAAGCTACAGGACTTGTGCTGGGCCCCAACTTAAATGATGTGCTCAGTTACCAACACAAAATAAAATTCAGGACAGTAATAAAGTAGTTAAGTTTTGATTAATTCTGTGAAAGGGTTAATGAGATTATTTTTTTTCTTTTTTTTTTTCCCACTCTTGAAGTAGGAAAAAAAAAAAAAAGACAGAGTGAGAGACCCAAGTGGACACAACTAGAACAAAGCCCTGTTTATGATTAGTATGGCTGAAAATATCCATGTTAGGCCAGGTGCAGATGGCTAATTCCCCCAGACTACAAGCCAATTTAAACCATAATTCCTGAGATAGACCACTTTTCCCAGCATTAATGGAAACCAGCTGCCTCCTATTAATAATATGGATGATTACAAGAAAAAAAAAGTGGGGGAGGGAATAGTGGAGTTAGAGAAGACATTATTTTCCAGACTGTGGCCTGTGTCCTGCTGAGGACAATATGGAAAGTTATGGAATATGAGTCTTGAAAACCTGTCAAGTTAAATACACACAGTGTGTTTGCTCAGAAGAAGGATGGAGTTATCACTGTACTTCTGTGTTTCGGTGACAAGGTTATTTAAGGCCTAGCAATTGCATTTATTTAGTAATTTGCTGGTGCTTTGCTTTTGCCTTCCCTCTGCTGGCACTGGATGGTTTTGATTAGCTCCCTAGGAAGGGAGCCCATTGCCTTTGGTACACTGAGCCTGGCCGTTCCCACTGAGGCCTGATTTCATGTGAGATTGTAGAGCACATCAAAGTAGAAAGACAAAAAAATTTCTGAATTGTTCTCCTGAGAGCCTGACTTGCTGGTTCAAGAAATTTGTTCAGGCTCTCACTATGGTTTATGCCAGTGTGAGGTGAAATGGGAAGACATGGCAATTCATGGTGTGTAATGGCAATGTGTCTCAGGAGTGGCTTTTTTTTTTTTCTTTCTGTGTTCTTTGTGATTGTTTTCCTTTGGTTGTTTTTAGAAATCTGAGTAGAATTTATTTTAAATTAAAAAAAAAAAAATGTCACACCATTCTTATTTGTCAGTGAGGCAAAAGCTAAAGTCCTGTGGTATCAGTTGTTTTGGCTATACTCCTTGCTTATGTAGACAGGATTCTTAACATGAGGATCATGTCTTTGAGACTGATGAATAAAGGAGACTCACTAAAAATGTCCCTCTTGCCCCTGAAGGAGAGGAAAAGGAGCCAATGCCCTTTTCCCAGTTATTCTGCTAGGATTGTGTGGGATTCTTGGAGACATTTAGCTCACACGGGCTGCATTTCTTCTTAGTCCATTTGATGATAGTCTGCAGACTTGGCACTGTGACTCTTGCTGGAGGGTTCTGAGGGGAATTTTTGTGTACCTGTAGAGGTGCATGGCTGGAACAAGTTGGGACTGCCCTTTACCCAGCCTGAGGATACGGAAGGATTTGATGCCTTCCCAGACCATGTGGGGCTTGCTCCAAAAGGATGAAGTCTAAGGGACTCTCAGAGCTTTTCCTGCTCCTCTGTCATGTGTGAGAGGAAGTGGGGGAGAAACACAGACTAGGACTTTGATTCGTTAATGCCTTGATCATTTGACTTGATGACAGCTAGAACCATGGTTCTTGGGAACAACTTCCCTCACTGACAAATTTCTGCCCTTTGCTAGGTTACAAGAAGATCCCTTTTCTAAGTCAGGAGCAAAATACCCTCTAGATCACAAACTCTCAGATGGCAACTTAAGAAAAAAAATAAATCTTGGACCTTCTAGCTAAGGCATGAAACTAAGGACATTTCAGCAACATTTCCCAGTGGCAACATTTTGTTTTGATTCACACATCTTAGCAGCCCAGACCTTACATGGGTCACCAGAATATCTCTCTGGAGTATTTACTGTAAAGAAGAAAACCTCTACTGGCCCTCTCCAAATTTCAGTAGTATTTAAAGCAGACACAGCAGAGGTAATGAGAAAGAGATTATCAATTTTATGTATGTAAATAGAGCATAGCTGAGTTGACAATGATTCTTTAAATAATTGAAAAAATCTGCTTCAGCTGACAGTAGTTCACCAGATAATGAGGCTGGTAGTGGAGGAACGTGAATAATTAGAGAGTAGGATTCTTGCTGCATGGAATTGACCCTTGGGGGCTTAGAGAAAGAAGGATTTGTGGCTGCTCTGAAATGCTAGTGGTCTGCTCCAGCATTCCTCTTGTCAATACGAACCTTGTGTTTTTATTGGAAACACGTGTCAAAACAAAACAGTGTTTGAGGCTGCTGCTGAGAGAAGGTGGGCAAGTCCACAGACAGCAAACCTGTTTTTCTGTTTGTTGCCAAAAATTCCATGCCACTGCTGCCCATCATCTCAGATGGAAAGAGAGATGATGAGTGCCCTTATAATACACTGGTGATTCTTCTTCTGTTGCCTCCCCAGTGAAGTTATTTAAACTCAGAAAATGAGAGAAATCAGGATAACCAAGGCATCTTGCTATACTTTGATGAAGTCTGGATTGAGGTCTTTGCAGTACTTCCCTGGAGAAAAGCTGTAGCAGCAAGTGAGTACTTACCTCTCCTGGACAGGCAGAAGGACATTCAGTCATATGTAATATTTAACTCCCTGTGGGCTGCCAAAACATCTTGAGAACTTGGTAAATTTTGAGTATCGGCTCCATTACCTGCATTATGGCAAACTCAAAGGAAAGAGGTGAGACACACAGTATCTGATGTTTGCATAAACAAGTATTTGGGTTTACTAATTTTCTTTTTTTTTTTTTCTTTTTCTTTTTTTAATTTTTATTCAATTGGGAATTATTTTGTTGGGCTGATGTTAAACATCTGCCTCTTTCTCTGCCCTCCTTCATACCCCACCTCCTGAGATGGTTTTATTTTGTGGACGAATTAAATTGTTTTGGGAGATAAAGGATCCAATTTGTAATGTGCTTTAGGGGCTTTCAGAATGAAAGGCAGGGATTGAAGTAGAGTATTTGGTTATTAGTGTCTCCATATTTCTTTCCCTTGATCTACCTGTCCCATTGTGTTGTCAGATCTTCATGGTTGAGGTTTGAGGCAATAATGGTGAAAGCTGGAACATATGAGCCCTATTTAAACCCAGCACCATCATATTTCTGGAGTGAATCTAAGCCTAATTGAAAAGGCAAGTGGGTTTCTCTGGCAAAAGAAAACATGGCTGTCATAGGCTTTACCAAGTTCAGTTAAACAGAGTAGAATGTGCTCTGGCATCTTTGTTTGGTTTCCATTTTAAATATAAAATTAAATTTTAAAAATGTATAAAAATTATATATATAAAAATATATATAAGAATATGTATAAATGTAAATGTATAAAATATATAAATATAAAATTAAAAACATATTTCATCTGTTGTAGGTTTTAAGGATGATTTACAAACTTAAAAAAAAAAAAAAAGAACTTTACAGCTTTTCAAGGTCTGGCCCTTGAGATGCCAGGAAATAAGTCTCTCCTCATCTCCACAGTATCATCTCCACAAGAGTTTGTGCAGGCTGCCTTACACACCACCTTATGGGCAGCGTGTAGAGTTGTCACCATTCCTCATCATCTTCTTATGTATTTCCTATTGCTCTGCAATAGTTCAGGAAACAGAAACTGTTTGCTTCCAAGTTCCAAAGGATTAGAGCCAAGCTTTGGGTTGGAGGCCCATGCAGGTGGGATGAGAGCAGCCCCATTTCTTCCCTGCTGCCATAAGCACAAGCAGCTTTGAGGCACTTTCTTTGACTGGTCAAAATATCCCAAAGCTTTCAGACACAGCTCAATCTATTTCCATCTTCTGAGATCTTTTTCAATCATCACTTTTATTTTAGACATATTTCTTTCAGTGAGTATCCATTTGCAAGTTTAGAAGTTTCAGATGACTTTTTTTCATAGTTGATACAACTTTTTTTTTTTTTTTAGTTTGAACCACCATTTGATGATTGTCATGTGCCTTTCAGAATAGAGTTTATGGGAAAGTTTTACCCTCAGTAATAGTTTTATCAAAATAGTTTCCTGTATTATTTACTTACAAAAGCTCAATGCATCCTTTAATGGAACATCACAAATAGATATCCATTCTACAAATCTAAATCCACTTGTGGTCTTTTGATCAAGTGCTGTGTTTTCACTTGTGTCTGATGCATTTTAGTGTCCTCGTTGCTTCCTGAACAAAAGCGCTGCTATGAATCAGGAATATTTTAAGAAAGGTTATGACAAAAGAAAAGAATCTCACATTGAAGAAAGGTAGCAGTCAGTCAGCTCTGGAGGACTCCTTTTGGAGACCTCATCTATCATTTGGGAATTGGCACTGGCAGCCCCTGGATTACTGAGCAATTACATGCACTCTCTTCTCGCAGCGGTGGCACAATTGTTTTGAAACTAGGCAGATCTTCTGTGTTTACTATTTGGCAGGTTCTGTGTTTTTGGCTGGCAGCCACGCTGAAATGTGTTTAGTTTTAATTGACAGCCATGGTCAACACTGCAGATCCCAGGTAGGTACTGCTAATCCTGACAAGGCAAGGCAGAAACAGACAGGCTTGTGTTCCAGCTAGCCAGAGACTCAAGCCTTCAGGAAGCAAAGGCATTTTGCCTCCAGACAGTTCAGAACCTCAGGCATTCACCCTCCAGTCTCATCTCCTCAGCACCTCCTTGTAAGCAGCCCCCAGCCACAGGAGCTGTAAGAAGCTGCAAACAAAGTGATTGTGTGATCAGATTTTGTAGAATGGTTTAGGTTGGAAGGGACCAACCTGCCCTGCCATGGACAGGGATGCCACTTATTGACCCAGGTTGCTGCAAGCCCCATCCAACCTGCCCTTGAACACTTTCAGGGATATGATGTTCTCAGCTTCTCTGGAAACCCTGTGCCAGGGCCTCACCACCCTCACAGGGAACAATCTCTTACTAACACCCAATCTAAACACACCCCTTTTCAATTTAAAGCCATTCCCCCTTATCCTGTCACTCCATGCTCTTGTCCACAGTCCCTGTCCAGCTCTCTTGGAGCCCTTTTGGGTAGTGAAAGGTGCTCTAAGGTCTACCCAGAGCCTTCTCTTCTCCAGGCTGAACAACCTCAACTCTCTCAGCCTGGCTCCAGAGCAGAGGTGTTCCAGCCCTCGGATCATCTCTGTGGACTCCTCTGATCTTACATCAGTCCATGTCCTCCTCGTGTTGGGGGCCCAGAGCTGGACACAGAACTCCAGATAGGGTCTCACAAAGGCAGAGAAGAGCAGGAAATCCCTCTTTTTATCCTGCAGTGGGAAGCCAGGTGCTAATATCCTTGCTCAAGAAATCTTACTAGAGCCCAGAGACATCCATTTTCCTGGGTTTGAGACTTGAAAGCCGGAACAGTTACACACAGACCTCTAGTTTAAAATAGAGAGACATTCCAAAAGTGCATATGGTTAGATTTATGTAAGCCACAGTTTGTAATGGTTTAGATTTCACCTTCTAGTCCTTGTGAGAGTTTCAGCCTTGCTCTCAAGAGAACAAAAAAGAAATAGAGAACATTTACAAAAATAAAAGGAAAAAAAAAAAGACGTAGGGTGGCTTAGTCATGACATCTAATTAGGGACAGCAATGATTTCTGAACCACAGAAATGTTAGTTTCAGTTGGCATAAAATTCCACAGAGTAATACTCGAGACTATCTCTCAGCCTATCTGTCTCTCTGTCTATCAACCATGCTCATTTGCTTTATTATTAGTGATGCATTCCTTCTCATGTTATTGTCTTCCTTATAAGATAATTTCTCAAGGAATTCTTTAACTTCCCCCTCAAGTGCCTTGCATTTCAAGTAGCTGCTCAGCAGAGCTCCACAGCAGAGGGATTTGTGTTTATGGAGAAAAGGTTGCACCTGGCTACTCCCATCAGCATTTCGGCCTCATCATTATTAACCTCTTACAAATATGACAGAGGACAGAGAACCAACAGCATCGAGTTAGGCACCACCAAGAGAGGACACTGAAAGCACAGATCCAGAGCAAAGGAAGTTTTTTGTGTCACCTGGGAGTAGATGGGATGTTTGTTCCACCCCTGTGTTGTGGGATGCCCCAGGAGGAAGTAACAGAGACACTGTCAGTGACAGCTTTAAAACATGACATCAGAGAGTCAAGGTATTCCCCAGCCTCCAGAAACAAGTCCTGGTGGTACCTCTGCAGAGAGACATCTTCAGAACAGCACAACATTTATAAATTTTCGTATTTCTGAGAGCTGTTTTTTTCAATCTGGGAGAAGTTAAAGAGTATCTCCTAGTTTCTCATTTTTAGTGGGCCTGTGAGATTGAGGTGGAGACCTGGCTGTTCCAAACTTTCCAAAAGGCATTTCCAATAGCAGAGTAGCCCTATTTTCTCCTTCAGCAGGTCTTGAAACTGTGCAGTACTTGTTCATCAGCCTCAGACTTTGATTTGGCACTGCTATGTCGTGCAGATGTAGCAATCACATTTGCGAGCCTGGAACTAATTAAAAATGGAATATTTTAGATCAGTCATGGTGAGTGTGGCCAGATTTACAGGGAGAATACAAGGGAGCTTAAGGAGCAGAGTGATCCAGCCTTTTTAAAATGTTCTTCCTTTAACATTGGTACATTACCTACAGGCCAGCTGGGCTGGACCTTTACAGCACTGTCTTTATGCAACCTCTGGCTGGGCAAAGGGGAGCTTTAAGAGGACACCAGTGTTTCATGGTTTGCTACATTCCAGATGTATGCAGAACCATCTCTAAACTCTTTCTGGCAAGACATGGCTTTTTTTTTTTTTTCTCTCTTATTTTTTAGAGGGCATGGTTGCCAAGCCTGTCAATCAATTTAACAGGAGACAATGAGTTAAAGGCAGTGGGGAATAGAAAAATCCGCAGATCTGAACAAAAAACAGATGAGGGGATAAATGTGGCTCTAGGCCTGTACAACCATGCATCTGACAGCTGCACAGAGTGGGGTAGGGCTATCAGAGGTAATACCTAAAACTTGGAGGCTGCACTGGTTTGCAAGAGCCTCTCCGACCCTGTGAGCTCGGTGTGTGAGCCCTGCAGGGCCTTTGGGGGAGGAAAGATTATCCTCAGAGCAATTATATGGTGGGTCACCATCATTTCCTCCTTGCTCAGCTCAACATTTTCAACATTTGCTGTTCCTGGCTGCCAGCTCTGCACCTGCTCCATGCTGAGTCAAGCTGAGAAACAAAGCAAAACCCCTGTGGTGGCTCTCAGGGTGCAGCCAGGGCTTGTGATGGATCAGTGCTTCTTCCCTTTGCACCTCACCAGCAGCTTGCTCTGGTTGTGACTGGCAACCAGTGTGGCACAACACCAGCCACACACCCACCACACCACTCAGCACAGCCTGGTGGGGACGTGGTTCTCCTGTCACCATGGCTCTGTGTCACCTGGCTGTGCCCTGGGCAGCGCCTGGCTTCGAGTGCCTGGAGTCAGGATCTCTTCCTGACCTGCAGGCTCCACTGGGCTCTTTGATCAGACCCTTGTGAGATTGCCACTGAGGAAACAAATGAATAGGATGCCCCAGATGTTGCTGCTGCTAGAGGATGGAAAGCGTACCTGTGGGTTGTTATTCACATGTGACATTCATGTTCAGATGTAAATGTGAGGGTGTTTTTTTAGTCCTCAGGCACCACAAAAGTTTTTGATTTGCAAACCTCAAGATAAGCGGGTAATTTAGTATCATACAATGGTATTTAAAAAAAAAAATATTCTGAAAGATCTTATAAATTAAACTGCCAAAAGGCCCCATGTGCTTCTGCTGAGGGTATCCAGCAAAAGCCTCAGTTTATCAGCCCCCCATAAAGATAAATAAAAAATTAACTTTTCTTGAACATGGCTTGGCTGGCAGTCTCTGCACAGAGTTCTGTGCAGCATGGCTTTTATTACCATTAAAATGATTTAAATGGAGACTCTGCCCAGCAGCATTGTAGGTGACACATTCCCTAGCTGCCATGTATCCAAACAGATTGCTGCAAGGCTTTGAATAAACATTTTGTAAGTCTAGCTCTGAAGCAATTTACATCAAGCAGCATATATTGCATGGATGCCAACTAGTTCTTGTGTATTCCTCACAGAGCAGACAATGTTTTCTATCAAATCTGTTGGGTGAAAACAGAAAACCTATTAATAATGTGTCAGGAACCTGACTGAATGCAATATTTATGTGGAAGTCTCATAGAGGGCTTGTTTATAAAGAGTACACGAATTCTGTGGTTCGTGTTTGAAATGTGTAAGAGAGCAAGAATAATTTTAACATTTTTCTCACAGGGACACCTACCCACACAATTTCATTCCTCTTGTAATACGAAGGGTTGATGTGTTTCTCAGAATAAGCTGAATGCAGAGCTCGCCAAAGCTGGTCCACGCATTGATCTCAAGAGGTTTAGTCCAGGGTCGGTGCATTGTAGTAAAGAATTAGACTAAAGCATTCAAAATCTAGCAAAAGGAGCAAATTCTTAGGGCTCTTAAATTTTTCTTGTGTGTTACTATGGTGAAATCTCAAGTCCATGCATTGATTTGGTGACGAGTTGAAGCTGTGTTGAAACGGAGCAGAACCAGGTCTTGGCCAGCGCAGCGCTCGTTAGGTGGTGAGCTGAGTGCTAAGCACCTCAAACCTGAACCTCATCCAAACCCCAAGACTGCAGGATGGAGATGGAAATTTCATGAAGTGAGGCTTCACTTGGAGTATTGCTCCTTTTTTTAATTTTTTCTTGCTTTTGCACAAATCACCAGGGTTCTAAAAACAGCCTCCAACACTCATTTCTACTGGCACGGCCGCTATCGATCGTGTCCAGAAAGAGGAATGGAAAGACACGACAGAACTGGAAATTATCCCAAGCCATGAAGCTTGGATCTAAACCTTGATCCAAGCTTTGGTAAAGAACAGGAGGGCTTTTTTTTGTTGTTGTTGTTGTTGTATCTGGAGATTTGATTTAATCTCTTGTACTTGTACGGAAAATCCGTAGTGCTGGAGTACGGTGACAGTGTTTCCTCAGTGGATAAGATCAATTGGATCTGGTGCTCCAGGGAAACTTTTAACCTGGGAAGAGAGTGGCTTAAGCAGCATCAGCAGCATCTGTGAGAGAGAGGAATCTCCAGCCATGGGAACCAGGAGAGCAAAGAATATTCCCAGTGTTCCTGAACACAGCCCAGCTCAAATGTTTCATATTTTTCTCTTTTTCTTTTTCTAGCAGGTATAGTACTTAAAGCCTGATTCAAAAATTGACCCATGAATAACATGGAAAGTTTAATCAGCATGAAGACTTTGGTCACATTGTGATTAATACTTGCCAACTCCCTGCAGTATTTTCTTTTAATGATTTGCAACTCATGAAACTAATTAAATTCATTGATTTCAAGCAGATGTTTGCACCTGGAAATGCATTTATTATCATTTATTATCAGAGAGGGACTCTCCATCAGGAACTGTAGTGATAGGACTTATGGAGTAATGGGTTCAAACAGAGAGAGGAGAAATTTAGATTAGATATGCAGGAGAAATTGTTTACTGTCAGGGTGCTGTGACCCTGGCGCAGGGTGCCCAGAGAAGCTGTGGCTGCCCCACCCTGGAAGTGTTCAAGGCCAGGTTGGATGGGATTTGGAGTAACCTGGGATAGTGGGAGGTGTCCCTGTCCTTTGAACAAGATGATCTTTAAGGTCCCTTCCAACACAAACCACATTCTGTGATGTAATATTAATTGGTTGTAGTTTTCAGGTTTTCTGTCTCCCCAGTTAATAAAAAGAAATATTAGCATGTGATTGAGCCCGCTGGTATCATCATCATTATTAAAATCAGAGATTTTAATAGAGAATTTAATTTAGAGAATTAAAACTAACAAAATATCATACTGTACAATTTGCAAAAAGACAACAGATTGGCAATTCCTTGGAATATAATAAATATATTCCAGTAATGAGTGGCTTACCAGAAAGCAGGAGAGGAAAGACCACAAATAAAATCAATATTATTATAAATATTACTTGCCACCAGTAATTTGAAAAGCTACTTTTTCATCCAAAACATTTGTTTTAAATTATATGTTGACATATTCTGGAAATAATTATGATAGACTATTTTTAAATTAGTAGTGCACAAAGGACTTTCTTCTTTATGTCCTTTTTTACATCTACAGTTTTTGGTTTCTGCTGTACTAAAATAGATTTGGATAAGGATCCACAGAAGGGTGTGTGTATGTAGATATTTTTATTTATTTATTTTTCTGGTTTGGACTACGAAATTGTGTGCTTTGGGAGGCAGGTGGCTTCCAACACTTGCAGATATTTGCATGTTAAATAAGTTCTGTTTTGTATTGCAGGAAAGTATTGCTACATGTATTTCTTGACATTCCTTTCAGGCATTTTTTGGGGTTGTTTCCAAAATGCTATGAAAAAAAAAAAAAGTGATTTGCTTTCAGAAAGTAATTGCTCAGCTAAAAATAATGAATATGGTGCAGCTAATGTGGAAACTCAATATGTCAGAGGTGATGTGGAAAACTTTGGAGCAGACTGAACTGAAAGGACAAATGATCCCAAAAAGGAATCAAGTGAAACTATTACAGAGAGTCCTACTTCTACCGGTATCAGGACAGTTTGGAAACCACAGATGAAGGACCCCAGCTCTCTGGAGGGTTCAGGAGAACAGGAGACTTTCTGCTGGTTTTGGTCAATGAGTTGGTTCTTGGCCAACCTATACTCACATCGACCCTTTTTGGGCAAAGGATCTAAGTGTGAGTGGTGCCCCAAGCCCTGTAGCCCATTATGGGATGGCCAAGTGTCCCCCAGAGGCTTGTTCAAGCAAGGAATATTTATAATTCCACTGCCAAACACACACACACACACACGTGTGCAGGATGAGCTTCTTGTTCCAGGAAGCCTTGATAGGAATGCAAATTTCTGCAAGTTTCAAACCACCTGTCTGATGGTTGACAGCCCCAAGGGATGCCTGCCCTGTCTCCATCAGCAGTGTCCCTACCACAGTGGGTCTCTCGTGACTCTGTGCACTGCCACGTGTGTCTGTTGGTTCCCTGGTTTTACCACCAAATATTACATTGGCTGAAGATTAAAAGAGAATTCTTTTGAGTGGCAGCTCTGCTTTCCAGAGCATTCATCTTACTAGATCGCTCTGATCAATTCTCCAGTTTGACTACCAAAATGAAAATTAAACATCCTATCCACCAGGAAAACTAATTTGAAAATACGTTTTAACTCTAGAGCCATCTTTTACCTGAAAACTTAATTGTGTTCCTTTAAGAAGATATAATTAAGTATCCTCATGGCAGACCATCAGTTTTAACAAAGCATCTCTAGAGCAAATAGACATCATTACTAATACAATTCTTTGAGGTGCAGGCAGGAAAATAAATTGGTTGTCATTGGGACATCATCAATATAATGAAGATCTGACATGTAGACTCTGTTTCAGATGACACAGACATAGATGAGCAGGAAGAATTGTTAATAAGAACTGCAGACAGGACATTGCAGACTGTATCTGTCTCATGAAATGTTATTTGCTGCCAACACATTGCAGTAAAGAAGGACTGTTCTACCTGGAGATAGATGAGGAAAATAAAATGAAGAGTCACTTTCAGGTATGTCCTGAGAAACTCTGCTCAATAACACAGTTTGAATCCTTGACTTTTTTTTTTTACTACATCTTGGTAGCTACTTTCATTTCAGGCAGGAAATTGGTAGTTTGCCTGTTTTTTATTTCCATTTAACAACTACAGCAAAATGGTACCTTTGATTTTTGGAACTATACCACCTCCAACAGAAATCAGTAGCTAACACTGTCATTCAGACAAACACAAAGCAGAGCTGGTTGAAGTTTTGCAAAGCCTACGGGGAAATTTTGACATGCAGAAGTGAATACCCAAATACCCTCGGCTGTCTTGGGGATTTCCGGCAGCGTCTGCAGAATGTGGGGAAAAAAAATTCCAGGGTTGAAAACAGCTGAAAATGTTCTACAGTGGAGTCCCAGCTCAGCACTCCTTAGTCTCACTCGTCTTACGTGGATTTAAGCATGTGTTTATTGTTAAGGGTAAATGTTTAATCCAGCAAGGACCCACTGCTTTTCCAAGCAGGACCATAGCTCCTTTTCTACTTCATAAATTATTTGGAAAGTGAACCTATATTCTTTCAAGTCCTTTCTCCCAATATTCATTAACAGGCTCGGATGGTGTGTACTCCTTGAATCAGTTGCTTCCTATTCAATTCACATAATGAGTGAACTGAACCACACAATATAATTCTTTTTCCCAGTTTTAGATGACTGAAACACAATGAAGGAGAAAATTTTCTTTACTTGGAAGAGTTTTAGCTCATGTCAAAGGGATTAGCAAAGGAGTTTGTCAACACACACAGATCCCCACTTGTCAGGATATGTGTGAGCTGAAGCCCCACAAGTCAGAGCAAAGCAAAAGAAGCAATACCACCAGGAAGTATCTTTATGCAAGCAGAGCAGTTTGAAGCACTGTGCATACCCTGAGCTGATCAGGAGGTATAAATAACCCTCCTCATGGAATGCATTTGGCCAGAGAAACCATGGAAAGCAGAGTCAAAGTTTACAGGGATTGTGAAAAAGTTACAGGATCAAAAGCTCAGATAAACATCCTAACACTTAGATACTAACGTGGATGCTCTCCAAAGTTCTCCAAGCCATCTGGGCCCAGCTCATCCACCTCATGGTCATGAGAAGTGGTTTTCTCACAAGGCTGCTAATGCTTCCTCTTGTTTGACAGGCAGGAAATTACAATCCAATGAGCCTTTCTCACTAGAGGTCATAATTTTTGGTAGGAGAGAGAATTAGGAAGTGCAGAGGCAGAGATAGAATGTAAAACAGAGTGCTGGAGTTGGGATGAGGGGGAACAAGGGAGAAGGAAATTAATCAAGTTCTCTAATGCCACAGAAACATGCCAGGGTTGAAAGGTATCAGCACTTGTGGGGATGGGATGCTGTGCCAGGTAGCAGCAGGATGAACTTCTGGAAGAGGAACTCAGCCCATTCACTGGTCCAGCCCAGGTAATAACATTCCCCTGTGACTGAGGGATGAAATGAGAGGCTGCAAATGCAGTTCTAAAATGTTTTTTCCATGTGAGAATCCCAAACCAGTAACATTAATCTTGATGCTGTTGTCACTTCTCAGTGTATGCAGCATCTTGTAAAAGGCTCGTCATCCATTGGGGTTTTAAAAATTATTATCTATTTTTTTATTTTGCAGGGCTCTAATTAGGGTGGCAGTGCTTATCCCCTTATTGCCCCAGGGTAACAGGGCAGCAGCCACCACCCCCAGTGACAGACCCAGCTGTGTAAGGCTGTTGTTTTCCTACAGCAAGGAGCATTCTTTGTGTGCAAGTCTGAGGCTGTGTACACGTGTGTGAACTCTCCAAAGGCAAACAACTCACCTTTAGAAAGCCAAATTCCAAGCAAGAAATGAGCCCAGCAGCTGTGAAAGGTGTCTCTGTGTTTCATTGTTGATAAAAGTACAACCCACAGTGACTCAAACCTCAGGATGTGGTGGAGAACCAAGAAGAAAAGAAAGAGAGTGGGGAAGAAAGGGGGAAAAGGCAGCTTGCTCAGGATGAGGAGTTCAGGCATGCCAGATTTCTTTGGCACAGACATTGCTGTCGTGAGCCTTGTGGATGTTTTGTGTTTGAGTCCCTGCTTTCTTTTTGTTGGCTCTGAGCGTTCTGAAATATTTTGAAAACAGTACTGCAAAGTGTTTCAGGTTGCAAAGCTGACCAGTGAGTGCCATAAACAGCATTCCCTTCACAGGTTGACAGTGCAGGCAGAAACCTGTCACCTGTGGGCTGTCACCAATCTGTCATTAACCTGCATCTCCTCACTGTGACATAAATGTCAATGGTCATTTTCCTCCACATCAGCCCTTTCTTCGACTCTCCTGGGTAAGCAGAGGGCAGCCACCTGAAGGGCAGGGACTTGGCCCTGAGAAAGGGAAAGGGAAGAGCTGATCTGGAAGCTGAACACTAAAAGTAGGCATTGATTTCCTATCGTAGAGATGACGTGTTTGGATTTACTGAGCTGCTTTAGATTGAAAGGCATTTACCCAGTCACAGGGACTGCCAGGTGTGCTGTGTTCAGATGAAATAATGCTTCAGGATTGGTTCCAAGGCCCTGGATTTCACTCTACCAGCTCCAGCCATCTGGCTCAGGCACAGCTTCTTTCTGAAGTGACTTGAAGCTTGGTGGCCTCAGTGTTTCTCCTGTGATGCTGTCAGGTATTTAGCTGTAGGAGCACAAGCTCAGGCATGAGGAAGGAACTAAACTAGCCTGTCACAGACAGTACCTAACTAACAGAACAGGCCTTTTTTTCTACTGAACATGTATATTCTTGACTTGCAGTGGAAGAGGAGTGTGGCTACAAGATATGTGGAGAGCAGAATGCTGCAAGGAATGAAGAAAATAAGAAATGGAGTAAATGGAGTGAAGGCGGTATGGGCTGGTCACTAGTATTCCCTGTTTGGAATGTTATAGGCTCTCCTGTCACGTCTAGTCAAACCTATTGAGCTGACAGAGGCTGATCCAGCACAGAGATGCAGTGCCTGGTCTCCAGAGGGCTCAGCCTGAGCCTCTGCAGCAGTGAGGATTGCATTCCTGGTGCTGGCAATCCAGGAATGCTGACACCAGGCACACGGAGAGTAACTAAGGAGAACAGGTATTACTGATAGATTTACACTGCTAGCCCTCCTTCATCAGGCCACTACAGAGGCCCTAGAGGCTCACACCTGCACAGAGATGGAAGCCAAAGTGAGCTGCTCTGCATCACCTGCCCTGCTGATGGTGATGGTGACAGGAGTGGGATTTCAGCATCCCTGGGAGGAGTTTGCCTTTGAGAGTAGCAGGTTGTGTCCTTTTAACTTCCAAAGAGGTTACAGGAGTCTGGTGAGCTCTGAGTGTCTGGAAAGGACCAGACGCAGGAATAATTGCAGTGGTACCAAGATGTCTCAGCGGGCACTGACACCTGATCCATGCCATGCCTTGTGGTGTTTGGTCTTTGGTGGTTCAGAGATGCCACTGCAGCCTGGAGGGTGTCACACACAGCCCTTTTTGGCAGGGGGAGAAGCCACAGCCTTGGCAGAAGCAGAAGAGTGAGTTACCCACTGCTCCTTGCTTCTGCTCTGCTTTTGACTCAGCTCTGCAACAGCTTGTGGGAAAGCTAAAGGAGAAATATTTATTTTAATATTCATATGTTCTCATTCACACTTACGTATGTGTGTGTGTGGATACCACACATATGTAACATGAATGTGTTTGTTTATCAGTGCATTTCCTGAGTGGCTCTGGTTCTCTAACAGCTCTATCTTCTCATCTCCACAAATAAATAACAATATTAGACCTGAATTCTAAATATATTCTGAAGACCAATAACCCCCTGAAGTTTTCTGAATGTCTTTAATTAGAATAAAAGCCAAACAAAGCAATCAAAAGAAAGCAAATGGGTTGATGGAGCCTCTCTACCCACTTGCTCGTGGTTAGGAGTAGAACCGGAAAAATGTTCATGGCAAATGTTTGGTTTTAGACCTGTCTAGCTTTTCTTGGTATCCTGCAATTATTTTTGTATGCATTTTTGGTAGACATTTATATTCTTTGAAATTTTGTATACATATTTTGTATAAACATGTTTCAACAACCTCGTAGTAAAGTGCTGTTTAGCTGTGTTCAGGGCTGTTAAAGGCATTTGTGTGACATTCAGTATCCAAGTAGATGTTTCTACTTGGAGACCTGAAAACACTGTAAAACAGAGCATGAAAAATCAGATTCCTAGGTGATCACACAAGCACTTGCCTAAATTGTTAGAAGGATGCAAAAGTAGACAGCATGACCCAGCATTATTTTAGTATAAAGGAATGGGTGTTCTAATTTTCTCTTTTTTTTTTTTTTCCTTCAGATTCTGATGAAGTTATAGTTCACTTTCAATGGCATAATCCGTGTTCAAGGATATTTTACCTTTTCTCATTTCTACTTCAGGTGATTTCCAAAGGACCAAAGCAGTCCCTTGCTGTAATGCAACTGCCTCTAGGGTTAAACACTTCTGGTTAACTCCAGCCCAGAAGCAAAGAAGATCTGTTTCTTAGACAAAAAAGGAAAATCAAGTGAGAAGAATTGGATGGAGGGGAAGAATTTGGTTTGTGAGGGTTCTTTTCAGAAAGTACCATGAGATCTTAAAGAAGGCAGCAGGATTAGAGTTCTTATTGCTTGTGAATTGCCTGAACCGCATGAGTGAGCTTTAAGGAGAGCAGTAATGAAGAAATAAAACAGCTTACAAGCTACATCAGCCCTGGGAAATAGGAGCATTTCACAAATGGTTTCATCTTCTTTGACTGGTGATACCCGACAGTGATGTACAATTACTTCATGTTGTAGTTCTTCTGTTATATCTGAAACACAAAGCTTTCAGTCTAAACCTGGTAAAGAGTAAAACAAGAGAATGCATCAATTTCTAAACTAGCCATTAGCTCAGCAGCAGGGTTGTCTCAGGCTGTTTTGATAGAGGTAAAAAAAAAAATTAAAAAAAGAGAATAGTTTAAACTCAGCCTCGGGGGTTGGAAACCTATTACTCAGGCTGTTTAACTGTCATTCTTCATGCATCTGTTCAAATTAGCTTCAGACAGTGAAATAAATAGGAAATATGGCCCAAGGGTCCCTGGTTTCATCAGAAGGGACTTAGAAAGAAGTGGAGAAGAAGAAGTCTGGTTCATGAAGTCCTGCTGGGTCTTTTTGCTGACATGAAGTCAAAGCTGTTCTTTCAATCATCACAAACATCCCAGTGGACAAGAACACCTTGAATGGGGTGATACTTATCTGAAATATTAAGATTTCAAGTCAAAATGGAAAGTCCAAGACAAGATGTGGTGTGAACTTCCCCAGGCTTGGACTCAGAGTTTCAACAAAGGACAAAGAATGCCAAGGAAATCTGGGGAATGGGTTCAGGGAGGGGGCGAAAGAAAAGGTTATTTGCTCACAGTACAGAGTGGCAAAGCAGCTGCAAGGGATGTGCTAAGGGGCACATCTGGGCATCATCATGAGTCAGACATTTAGATCTCAGTGTCTCTTCATGTTACAAGACGTTACTGTCGACTCTAGAGAGCCAAAAGAGGGAGAAACTTGGGCACTCACACGTCTCAGACCCAGTTCAATAAACTGCTTTTCTCAGGCAGCATTTTGAGCAATTCTGTCCCAATAAACCCTGCTGATGATAAAATCCTGCATACTTGGTTCTTTTTCTCTCAAAATACTACCAGAGCATGGAATTATCCTTTTTTCCAGACTCCTTTGGTACTGGGCTCCTCTCTAGTCATTTTCACAAGAAAACCCTTCATCACTGCACTGATTTAAAATATTTGTGTCAGTGGTGTGATACATGTATGTACAGCCATAGCAAGAAGCAGTAGGATCCCCTCACCTCTAAGATTTCCCCCACACCCTGATTTCGTGCCTTGCTACCTGGAAATTCAATTTACCTGTTGTTCCTCTGTATCCTCCGTGTGCAAGGATCAGGCCAACACATCCATCACACTTATATCACAGAAAACAATTAGCAGGTGTTTGTGTTCATTTAAGCATCAGTTTGTGTTGGTTCAGTGCTTGTTTCTCACAGCACAAAGCCTTGCATAGGACACCTCAGAACCTGGAACATCCTTGCTAGGTAGAGCATGAAAGGCATTCCTGGAAGCAACTTCATTAAAAATATATATTTTTATGTCACAAACGTATCTTGCTATCGCTGATGATTTTTCTATAACACATTTTAAGGTGCCTAAAATCAGCATGAAAATGTGCAGACAAAAGAGACTTAATTAATCCTATTTTTGTCTAATTTGCACTTCCAGGGTATTTTGTGAGAAATAAAATGCACTTCACAGCTCTCTCTGTACTATAATTATGATCAACATTTCTGTGTATCACAATGAAGATGATGATAATGATGGCCACTGTTTCCCACCTCTTTGCTGCAGGAAAAGAGCTGACTGCAACAGGATGTACTGGGAGTTAGATTTATTCCTAGATTTATTCCTCCCCTCTCTCAGAGGCAAAATAGGTCAATATTCTATTATAGTCCAAACATTATTAACTTACTGTCCTCATGTATTTTGATATTCCAGGGGAAAAAAAATCCACAAAAATAAAAATTGAACTTTAGAAACATGACTAATTTCAAGTGTAATTTTTAAAGTTTTCTCAATCCATATTTTCCATTTTTTTTTAATACAGGCTTTCTGTCTACGTGCACTTTGCTTCCTCAATGGAAAAATTAAAAAAAAAGGGAAAGCAAAAACTGAGGACTGAAAATGGAAGAAAACAAAACAGATCTTGGTGCTTGCAGTTCTTTGCACTGAGAGAGAAAAAATCCATTACATGTTTCCTGAAACCAAATAAAGATTGATATTTATATTTATTTATTGTAATACAACCCCCTTTTTGACAGGTGTGTCTTTCCTGGAGTTGTTGGAAGTCACACAATCCAACATCTTGGGGTTTTTAGGGGAGAAGAAAAGAAAATGCCAGTGTGAGGATGTTTCTGGGTAGAACAAAGCTCTTAGGCAGCCACATATATTAAAGCAGAACAACTATAAATGTCCTGTCCATTTATTCAGATGACTTACAAAGAGCATTTGTGGGGTTTTGCCTCCTTCTCTGACAGAAGAGAAACCGCAGTGAAGGAAGAAATTCTGTCTGTGCCCAAGGTTAAGGAAATCCGTAGGAAAGAATGAAAATGACACTGAGAAATGAATATCTCATTTCAGCCAGGCCTAAATCATTATCTGCAGCATTTTGGATGACTCATTGTGTTTCCTGAGCTTATTCTTGCCTCTCTCTCCTTTCTCTGCTGTACCTGAGGCTTTTCCTCCTGCTGATTGTAGGATAAATCAGATGCAGGTGCAATGGTGGTCCAGTACTGGTGTGAACTTCCTGGCTGTTACACATCTCCAGATCACTGCAAAGACCTCAGACTGGGGATCAGATGTACACAGCAAAAAAACCTACAAGAAACACAGCTAATTTTTGGATTGAGTGACTGGATTTTGGAGTTGACCAGGACAATGAAAAGAATGGAAACAAATATAATCCCATCCAAGGAGCAACCTTCCCTCTTTCCCCAGGCCCAGTATGGAAATATATTGCTCCTCACTGGAAAATAAAGCCATGAACACATTATTAAAAACAGGATGGAACAAAGCCTTATCTTTTTGATTTAAACAAGAGAACAGAATTTTTAGGATTAGCATATAAATTATTCCACTGATATATGATGCTCGCTATCAAGGGTCAAATATTAGAAAGCAGTCTCCATTTCTTTTTACTTATAATCTACTACAGAAACACTTAATTATAAACATAAGCTAAATGTAAGAGGGGAGAGAGAAAATTAACAGCTGGAGTGAGTAATGAAAAGGGCGAAGCATGAGGAAATGAAATGGAAAAATACACATAACCACATTTGCTGCAGAGCAAGAGCAAGAGCAAGGAGAAGAATATGCACTTGTATTCTTTGAATATGTTCTTGTTGACAGGACCCTGTAATTTTTATTCACCATAATTTTCTTCTCCGAAGTATCCATTTTGACTTGAAATCTTAATATTTCAGATAATTTACATGCCAGAGAATCTTAATTCCCCGCTCTTCCTCCAGATGTGTGTGATGAGAGTTAAAATATCTAGATTTTATAAAGAGACAATGAAAACTCCATAACAAATCCATAACAAATACCACTGATAATGTACAAAGTGATAAAATCACATTTTCATGCTCTTTTTGGTTTGGGTTGTTTTATTTGTTCATACTGCCAATCATTTCCTCTTTGAGGGAGGAAGGTAAACAGAGACACAAATGCTTTGAGGTGGCTAGAAATGGCTAAAGCAAAAATAATGACAGCTCAGACTGTCTCCTTATGGACCTTGTGCCCCAGCTCATGCTTATAGAATTAATTATTATATTGTGGATCTTGTTTGTCAAGCACCATTCACAGGAGTTCTCCTTACCCCAGAGCTGTGTAGCTAAACCCCAGCTATGGAACTAAATTGGCAAACTCTTCAAAATTACTTGAGAAGTAAGTATTTGGTCAAAGGTACAGGTGAAAAGGCTGGATGGGCTGATGAAAGGTTTTCCCCAAATGAAGGAAATCCTGTCCAGATGAAGAGGTCACTTCATCTGCAAGCCTTAGGCACTGCAGGGATAATAATCCCCAGGTTCAAGCGTTAACGGGAGAATAAAAGACAAATGGAGCCATTTGTCATTTATTTCCAAATAAATGCGAGTTCATTTTGCACAGAACCTTCACCCTGTCTCAACAGGCAGATCCGAGAGGGTAATTTCAGGGCAGTTTTCCCTGGTGTGTGCTTGCTCAAGGTTTATGTGAGTTTCTGCTTCACTTCTTCAAGGCACTGGGCTGCTCAGAGGCCGGTTGGTGCTTTGTATTTTATGATGCTACTTCTGGTGAACAAAGCTCTTTAACAATTCCACACAGTTTTCTTGTAGAGAGATTTCCTTAAGCTAAGAGAAACACCTACAGTGATGCTGTGGATTGTGAAGGAAACAAATGTAGGTGTGTTTTTACTGCCTTGGCACATGCCTGGGAATGATGTGAATGCAAAAAGGCTGAGGTTGAGTTTGGGGAAATGACACCCATTAATTGATTAAAGCACTTTGCAGATTTGCAGGGAGGGACACATGGTCCTACTGGAGAATGGCTGGACCTGCTCACCTGTGGGCAGGAGAGATGTGCTGGTGATCTCCACCCCCATGGCACCAGCCTGGGAAGGGCCAAAGAGTGTCGCCCTGATTTTCAAGAGTTTTCTAAAGCCTTCTGAGTTTACATTCTTGTAGAGAACTTTCCCACACAACTTTCTGTAAACAACTTATTGTTTTGCATTCTTTCATAGAGGTGGAGAAATTTGATGTACAGGTAGTTTGTGCAGTGTCGTTGGAGAGGTGGCACGTTCACCCTCCAATCCACTGGCACCTTTTAAGAACTATAAATGATTGGAGTCAGAGAAAATAAATTAGTCTCTTCATCGTGACCAAAACTGTGGTGCGTCGTTTTTCCTTGTGTCATCTAGTAACAAAAGAGCACCAAAAAATCTGCAATCGAGCATCTGAGAGGCAGAGCTGGCCAGAGGGATGAGCCCAGAAGGGCTGTGGCAAAAGGTGGGTTTGGTTTGCCTGGAGGAGACAGTCTGTAGGCTGTGCTCCCTGCAGGGCTCCTGGGTTGGGACCAGCCCCTCTCCAGCCCCTCTCCTGCTCCATGCCAAGGGCAGCTGCTCTCAGGAAGGAGCTGACAATGGCTTTTTTTTTTTTTTTTTTTTTTTTTTTTTTTTTTTTTTTTGTTTGAGGCTTAAATATAATGTTCATCTTCGATAACTATTTATAGTCCTTGAGCTTAAGTCCCCATTTATTCCCCTTCCTTGGCAATATTGGGACTAGAGAGAAATAGCAACAGCTCTTCTTCAGCTGCCTGGGTTCTTTGTGAACTTCCATGATGCTTTGTGTAGGTATCTGAACGTGAACATCTGAGAGCTGTGGAAGTGGGATGGGGTGTGGCTCTAGAGCAGCTCGATGTTTTGCTGAGGAGCCAGCCAGCTCATCCTCTGATCATTACTGTGACCGGAGGGTCTGCATTTCCTCTGGGGCAGAGGTGGCAACGAAGGGGGAGCTGAAGTACTGATGGACTCCTCTTTTCTCTTTTCCAGTGCTCACCAGTAAGGTGTTTGAGGGCCCTCCAGAGGAGAGGGAGGAAAAAAACACAAACAAGGAAACCCAAACAATAAACAATCTGATTTCTGTAGTCCATTGCTGAATAACAAATCAGTCCCTCTGTTCTGTGGTGATAAGGAGAATTTGGTATACAGGTACACTCTGGTTTCTGGTTTCCCAAAGAATCTAAAGTGGGGGCGAGGTAATAACTAAAAAAAGAAACACACACAAACCCTTATAAAGCTCTAGGCTTGTGGACTGTTTTGCTGTTTCCCTGCCTCCTCAGGCCCAACACACCTTCAGACATTCCTGGCTGAGGTAGGTATAAAAAACCCCATGTCTAATTTGGATTCAGAGAGCCCAGTCCTATCCTAAACAAACAATGCTGCCTGGAATTGCTTGCCAGGCAGTTGGCATATCTGGCAGATTAGCTAACACTAACAATAACGTGTTTCAAGAAGGAGAAGAGGCTGAACCTGGCCTCCCTCTCCAGCTGGAATGGCAATGTGGGGATGTGTGCCCATCTGAGCCCCTCCTCTGGAGAGGAAGGATTGGCAGAGAGCAGGTTTCTCGACCCCAGCACTGAACCCTGTGTGGAGGTGGTTTGCAAGCTGAGCTGGGAGAATAATTCCACTACAAATTGCTCCAAGTGTTAAAGCTCCAGGGAGCAGATTTAATAGCTGCCTTCAACTCCTGCCTTGGTTGGTCAGACTCTGGTTTATGGGCACAGCTGGATGATGGGGAGAAAGCCAGGGAACGGAGGTTATCCTGCACTTAAATTTGTGGAAAAATTAGTTTGCACTTGTCCAGGCTTTCCTTTGTGTGGATTCATCCCTGTAAGTTTAGATGCATGGAGGAGAGGTGCAGGCTGTGAGGGAGGAACTTTAATCCAGCTTGCCTGGATCAGGAATGTGGGAACCAGCACCAGGCAGACCTTACACGCTTTATGAACAGTCAAACAGGGTTTCAGCAGCTTGGTCTGGAATTTGGGTGGCCACACCAGCTTAGCTTTCCTGGGTGGGTGGAAAGTCAGAACTTCAAGCTTATATTTGTCTCGGATTTCAAATGGTGAAAGGGGGGAGGGTGCATAAATGCCAACTCAGCAAAATAAATGGTTCACACAGAAAACCCAATGTCAGGAGTGAAACCTGACTCGCTGAGAGCCTCTTGTGTACTAAGTGCATGTGCTGTAGTGACAGGAGAGGATCCCTGCTGCCCTCATCCTCACACAATCAAAACACTGCTTATTCAAGTGTTTGGAGATCAAAATGCCAAGAGCAAAGGAACAAAGGTATCTCTCTGAAGATGTGAATAAGTGGAAGCTGAGGTTTCAAATATCAGCTTGAGGAGTGTGCAAGGCAAACAACAGTGGTCCTTGCTGGGAGCCCAGCCCAGCACATCTGTCTGATACCTGCAGGGCAGATCTGGCTGCTGGGCAGTGCTGGCATCTCCTTTTGGGAGGGAGAATCAGAGGGGGTTGCCATTCCAAATGGATCTGTGGGGTGGTGCTGTGAAGGAAGTACCTTTTGAGAGCATTTGTTTCTGTCAGCTTGTGTGGAAATCTCACCTGGCAGGCTTTGGAAACACTTTTTTGAGGTGCCCAGTATTTGTTTCCACCCATTCCCATCCCCAGTGGCAGCATCCCCTTCTAGATCCCAGAGGAGGTGAGTAAGGACTGGCAGTGCTCTTCCCAGTTTTCTTCCCTCTTGCCTCCAGCCCAGGGCTTGTGTGTCAGTCCTCTTTCACTGAGGAAAAGGCAGTGTAGTCCTGTAATGCCCACTGAAATGCTTGTGGTGCTGGAATGGGCTCTGTCTCTCACGGCTATCAAGTCCAGTTCTTAGCAAGACTAAAACTTCTTCTTCTGGCTTCTGAGCAATGTAACTTCTCCAGGTCTGAATCTTGTAATTGCTCAGCTGTTGTTAACTGTTAAAAATGGTCAGAAACTGGAAAAATCATAACAAGGGGAAATATGAGGAACATGCTTGCAAAAAACCCCCTTGAACCATCAAACAAAACACCCCAAAATGTAAACAGCTGTGCCAAACAGACACAGAAGTTGTTCAGATGGCAAAAACTGTGCTTATCTAATAGGTCTTCAGACCATTTCTAGATGCCCAAGGCTGTGCAGGTTTCCACTTGCTTGTTCCTAAGCTTGGCCATGCTTTCTGCTTTTCCAGCCCCTGATCCTGTGTCAGGGTTGGGTGATGCTCCCAAGTCAGCTGTGTGGATCTGCCTGCACAGGCTGGCTGTGTGGGGACCTGGCAGGTCCCCCTGCAACCCCCCCCGAGCCAGGGGCTGTGTGAAAACCACGGGTGACTCGAGGGTGACAGAAAGCAAAGTGAGCCTGTTACATCGTGACTGCCACAGCTGTGCCACTGCCTGCAGCAGCTGGAGAGCTCTTGTAGGTGCCTTTGTCCACCCAAAGGGGTGCAGAAGGCTTGAGGAATCACTGTTTTATTGTTTGTGGGGAGAAGTGAAGCATCTCCCAGCAAAGGGCTCCTTGCTGGTCCAGAAGCAGCTGCCTGCTGACCCCAGGGAGCTGCGGGAGCCGTGGGGCCCATCCCAGGCCAGGGAGGCTGTGCTCTCTCACAGAGCCACTCTGCCTGTGAAGGGAACTTTGAGAAGCTCTGCAGGGAAAACTTGTCCATCACAGTTTGAATATTGCTGGAAATAATCCCAGGGCAATCTGGAACCAGCCAGAAGCACTTATTAGCTGAAATTCCAAGTAATGTGACAGTTTTTCCAGAGCGTTCCGAGCGCTGCCGTCCTTTGTCACAGCTGGTGAGGACTTAGCCCCAGGAGGGAGGCAGGAAGCTGGGAGCAGGGTGTGTGCCTGGGGAGTGATCCTGCCAAAAAGAGGTGTGCAAGAGGGGATCCTCTCTCTGTGGAGCAAAGGAGGAGGCATCTTCCTCAGTCAAGTGTGTGTGTGGAGTCAGAGATCCTCTCCAGAGCTCAAGGCAGCTTCTAGTTTTTGCTCTTTCTGCTTTTGGCTACTCTGCCTGGGCAGACATCTGTGCATGGACCTTTCAGAGCAAATTCAGCAGCACTTACCTGAGATGCCCTTCTTTAGACTAATTTTGCAGTTTTGACTGTTTTGCTGTTGAACATCCTCCTAAGGTAAATGGAGCAAATCAAAGTGAACATTCCTGACAAATTAATGGGCAAACACATTAGCAGCTCTGAAATGAAATGCCTGCACATCACATGAATTCATTTCACAGTGTTTATGTATTTATGGAAATTTCTTTGAATTATATCCCCAGCTCTAGCACAGATGATTTCTTCCTGCATTATAAAGCAGGTTATGTGGTGATAACTTCTAGACCCCTAAGAGCTACTGGAGCATGTAATTATCTTGTTCCACTTATTAATGATGAAAGGTCCATGCAAGTCCCAGAGTAGCTGTATATACTATGCTCAGTAATCTAAAGAGGCTATATAAATTTAATTTAGTTTAAAATTTAGTTGCTGACTTTAAATAATCTTAAAATAGAGAATATAAATGTTTTAGAGCATTTAAAGCTTTAAAAAATTATTAATGGATCTGTAGTACTGGAAATCTAAACTCGATTTTGTGGTGCTAAGATATGGAACTGAGAAAGTGGGCTACAAGCAAAATAAGCTGATCAGGCTCTACTCTGAAATGCATATGACAAAAAAAAATCAAGATAATACAAATTAGGACTCAGGCTTTTAATTGTGAAGTCATATTTTCAGTAATGGAAGAAATGTTAAGAATGGGTTTCATCTTGACATCCTTGGAAGGTGGCCAATTTATGAAATTTTGGGCTAGAGAGCTGCAAACCTCCATTCCCCAACCTTCCTAAAATGGCATCACACATTTGATGGTGTCTCCCCGCTACAATCCTGCTTCTACAATCTGCCATCATAATGCTAATTAGTTCTGTATGTAAATAAACTATTGTTGACAGGACACTTAAAGCAATTCACACATGACTCATGGAGGGAGAGAGAGAGAGGGTTTAAAAATGATTTATCCATAAACAGAGATTCCATATGTCCTAATCTGGCATGGATTTCTCTCCTTCTCTTTATAGCAAGGAATGTGTGTATGCCTGTATAGCAGGGCTATAATGTGACAATTTGTCTCAAAGGGAAACCAGGATTTATGGTACTTAGCAGAGACCACAGAGGTAAAATGAACAGCAGGCTGTATTTAATCATCTGAATTTTCAAATATTTCTTTTGCTTGGCTAAATGTGTCTTTATTCCTTTTTGGAAATGTGCTCTGCTGGAGGTTCCTGTAAAGGTGTCTGAAAATGCTGCAGGCACATTTGGTGAAGTGAACACAGGGGGTGTGGGAGGATCCACAGAGAGGGGACACTCCTGCTGGAAAGGGGTTGGACCCCAAATTCTCTAGGCAAGATATTACCAAATCCTTGAAGAAAATGCATATATTGGGTGTCCAATGTACATTTCTGGAAATCAGGGTATATTGCACTGATCTCAGATAAATGCCATAGGAAATCTAGGCAGAGGGAAAAAAGAGGAATTCTGAAAAGTTAAATACTATTTATTTTTCCTTCAGGGCCTGATCCTGTGCCCTTCAGTGATACCATTCCAACCCTGAGAGGAGTTGTGCTGATGTGAATGTAAGGCAAATGTAATTTGGAAACTTCCCTGGGAATTAACCTTAGGCTGAAGTACTTTGTCTCTGGATTTTATTATTGCCCTTGTAGTCTGGTTTGCAGTATGTATTATTCTGGTGGTGCTGTTTTTTTGTTGCTTTTTTTTTTTTTTTCCTCCCATTTCTTCCTTTTGACTCTTGCCTTAAATTATTTTTGCTTTTAGCACAGGGTCATCCATGTGACTAAAAGTAATTTGTGTAATTTGCTGATTCTACTGTTGTTTTAAATCAAACCCAGGGTTCTCATAACCACAAGATTTCAGAATATAGAGTTTTGGGTAAAACAAATAGAAATCATGGAATTTTGGTGCTTAGAAAATGGCACATGGATTACCTGAACACAGATAAGGCAGATTAGCAATCCACAAACCAGTAGCAGGTGGTGTTTGTGCCTTCATAATTTGAACAAGACAATGCTGCACATGTGACCCATAAAATGGGATGAGATAAACTGCCACTGGCAGTGAGTTGTGATGACAGAACAAGAGGGAAAAAAGCTGAATTTTGAGTGCACAGGGGCAAAGCTGGCACCTGCAGAGAAAAAGGCTGGCTGTTTGTTTGTGGCAAAGATGGCAGCTTTGCTGCCAGTGGAATTGGAGCCTGTTTTCTCCCTTCAAAGAAAGAAATCTCTCCAGGGGTGACGGTGGTTTAATTGGGATGGCTTGTTCCAGCCCTTGGGCTGCTAGTCCTGATGAGGCTGCCAATGAAGTGCCAGAGTGAAGGAGATTTGTCTGCTGCAAATCCCTGTCTGCTGAGAATTGGACCAGGCAGGGATGCATTGGCACAGCTGTTTGTGGGAAAGGCAAGGCCAGAAGTACTTTTTCCTCCTCTCTTGAATTTTCAATGACTTTTTCCCCTTCAGGCTGTTTGGGGAGAAGAAACAAAGGCACCGAGATGGCTCATCCAAAGGAGGGGATCTATGAAATCTGAATGTTTTAGAGCCCATTTCTATTGCCCTGTCTCTGTCCTTGACTTCCCACCAAGGCGTTTCTGGTGTAAATACCTAGTGATGATACAAATTAAATAAAAGATTTTTGTGAGGCAGAGCAGAAATTTGGGTGTGGAGTGGGAGCTGGCTTTGCCCAGCTCTGTTGGAACTTTTGTTTTTTCCCCCTCTGTAAACACTTGACAGCTTATAGAGGGATCATGGATTACATTTCCACGCTGTTGCCATTAATTAGTGCTTGAAAGGTGAAATGAAGAGTTGGGTTGCTTGGCTGCTGTGAGGTGAGTAATGTGTATTTACTGAGTGGTGATCTGCTGCCTGCCAGCACATCTTGGCTACCTGTGCTGGCTGGTTTCAGCCACAGAAAAGTGCTTGGGGTTATGTTGTGTAGGATCCATTTAAAAACAAAGGAAAGGGAGATTCTTTCCCATCTCTCGAAACAAATTCTTTAATGAGCAATATCCCCAAAACAGGCTGAACAAAATTTTGGTCAAACAGGGTAATCCCAGCCCACAAGCCAAGTCATTCTCAGGGAGCTGGGATTGCTGGAGAGAATGGATTTTGAGTGTGAAAGGTGAGCTCAGAGACATGGCTGGGGGCTTCCAGTATAATTTTTCAGGGAAATTTGAACATTTCTGCCAAGTCAGGTGCCCTGTGCCCCCATGCAGTGGTAGCTGCTCCTCATGCAGAAGTGTCAAACATTCCCTAAGTGCTGGAAGAGTTTCAGCTGAGGGATGATCGCCTAGACGCCAGAAATTCCACAGAAAATCTTTTGCTCAAACTAAGGCTTATATTTTTAACTGTTTTGAGGCAAATAATGTAGTTGTTTGGAGGAGTAAGTGCAGGAGGAGTGCAGGACAAGTCCACAGAAAATTCATCAGCTAGAATCCAAAGTCCCAGAGTCCAAAATGTGAAATTTAAATTTGCTCTTGTGTGCAGCTCTTCTAAGGGTGCATAAACTCTGAACAGAAATGTCAGGCCAAGGATGATTGAATAGGTAGTTACAGATTTTTTTCATAAACACTCTGGAAGAATCCTCCCTAAATTTCTGGGGTTTATATCAAAATGTAGGTCATGGGGAATATATAAAATTTGGTTTGCACATGCAGCTGGCAGTTTAGTTCTCAGATAACCTGCGTGTGTTAGCAGATTTTTGTGGTTGCTGCTTATCTCCCCATCCTTTGGAGCAGATTGTTCAAGCCCAATATTTGCAGTGATGGCTGTGGATTCCCCTGGCAGAATCAGAAGTGTGTGGGCATAAAGATGCTGATTGATTTATGTGAATTTTTGTTTCTTATCAAAAGTCCCTATTGAAAGGGACTTCCTGTTCAGGCCTTGTGTTACTGTTTATTGATCTGATATGAAGCTTTTACTGATATAAAGTTTTATTTTTCCTATGGTGAAACTTCATTCAAGTTTGATAAGGCTTTTAACAAGCCTACAAACACACAGGAGCTGTGCTAGTTATCTTATAGAGAGAGTGTGAATTGTCATGCCCCAAAGCTGCTGGGGTGTCTTTTGTGGGAGGTAAAAAAAGTTCCACTTGTTGAAAAGCTGGTGACAGTGAACTCTAACATGGGGTGTTTGGGGTAGGCTGTGATTATGTTTGAGGTGGAGTAGCTGTTTCTTGAAATCCTGTTGCCCTCAAGAGGGCAGTGAGGCTGTGTGAGATTTTGGGACACTGGTTTTTCAGAAAAATGTGGCCAGGTCAAGGCCTGCTCTGCAGTTTCCTGGTGCTCCCAGCATTTTCCATTGGGATGCAGTGGACAGGTCAGCTACCACTGCAGTTGGTTTTAGGGCACCTTTGGGTACCTGCTCAGCAATGCATCCTGCTCTGGTGTTCAGCCAGTTCCTGAAACCTTTTCCAGTGCCTGGAGGAGGAGGGAAACTGGACCTAGAGTTGCCAGAAGGAATGGGCAGGCAAAAATTCAAGTGTATCAATGACAACTTGCATTCAACGAAAAGGTAAAAAAATACATCCAAAAAAAGCAGATATTGCTATTGTCCTCTAAGTTTTTTTCAGAACCAATCACTGCTCTTGGCAGATATTACTCAGAGAACATGTCCCTGCCCATGGCAGGGGGATGGAATGAGATTTAAGGTCCATTCAAACCCAAACCATTCTGTCATTCTACAAATCTGAGCTCAAGAGCACACCTGGAGCTTGGCTGCTCTTGCTTAGGGAAGAAATGGGACCAGCTAAGAAAATCCAGTTCACCATGAAATAGGCACCATGTAGGTGGCTTTGCAATAATTGCAGAAAGATAGATGGGGGGAAAAGAGACACCAAACTGGTCTGCAAAAAGGAATTGCATCAGAACAATATGGATAAGTGATCTAATTCAGAAATTCTTTGGGCTTATTTAACAGCTTCTAAAGAGCTTGTCTGAACACAAACTTGAAAGTGGATTAGAAGGTTAGCCTGGTAGGATCTAAACTTTCAGGTATTTCTTGAGATCCATGTTTTGTTCCAGGCTCTGCTACTGGCCTGGAAGGAAGAAGGAATTTGGAGAGGATATTTCATCTGTCTTTGATTTCCTGTAAAATCAAAGCAGTGATACCAGCTACCATGAAAACATGTGGAGATAAGCTGAAGGAAAGTTATTAATTATAAAAGTAAAATCATTTCCATGATTGTCTGTGGCAAGTTTCCCAAATTAAACTCTTGAGCTGACTTCTTTTGGTAAATAAAAATCCCTTGTTTATGCCTCTTCCCTGCTCATGTCCAGATACAAGAGGGACCTCACTTTTCTGTTGCTTCCACTTAATTGGATTAGTCAGCTACTCCAGAGGTATGTGCCTCAGGTCCAGTTCTTGCTGACAGCCAAACCAATGGGCCATTACATGAGGTAGATGGAATCCTGCATCAAAGGAAAGAGCAATTTGGGCTGGAGAGGTGCCAGCACCTTTTTGTGCTTAACCAAATACCTGCATGCAGAGAGATTTTTTTTTTTTTCTCATTGCTGTCGTGCTTCCTTATTGCGTGTTGAAAAGGATTAAAGCCTCTGCTCCTGAGCAGAGTTGTGCTGTCATGATCTCCAGTGCCCAAATAAAAATGGTGTGGGGTTGTTTGTGATGTGGGAGATCACTTCTCACTTTCCAAAGCTGGTAGCTCTGGGGAGTGACAGCGAGTGCTGCAGACAACTACCTACACATGGGATTCCTAGCAGTGCTTCCACATGATCATCTCTGCATCTCTTCCTGTCGCAGAGACAACAAAGAAAATTAAGACTTACCATTGTTATAGTGTGGCAGGGGGAGGTTGAAAGGAGAAGGGAGCACAGAGTTCCTGCTGAGTCTTTCTAATGAAGCTGTTGCTGCAAAATAGCTTCTAAAACATCTGTGAAGGTCCCTGGAGAGCCTGTCAAAGACGCGGCATTGCAATAGTTTGTGTTGCCCTGGTATAGACCTCGGCAGAGTGCTCTGTGCTCTTGGCTGTGGCAGCTCACAGTGTCCCCGTGGATGTGCCATTCACTGTAGCAAGGACCACCTGCAACTTGAGAGCAGCTCCTAAAAAGACACTGGGAAAGCTGGAACTGTGTTCAAAGTCTCTTGAAGAGCAGGAAAAAAAAAATCAGATAAATATCCAGTCCTGCATGTGTGAGAAATTAATCCCCCAGACCTCTATGGAGCTGAGTGCAGCTGTTTTGCAAATTGACCCCTTTGGTTTCTACATTGAGCCAGATAGCTCAAGATAATTGTGTTTACTGTGTTATTTCTATCCTGCTATCAGTATCCACCTGGGAAAATGATTTTTGTGTTCCTTTTCTGCTGAGGAGTTTGGAAGCAGTGGCAGAAGGATGGTAACTGGGCTTTGCTTCTTCTCAGAGTTGCTGTGGGGCCAAGCCAATGCGCAGCTGACGTAACCTGGAAAGATCTGCTAATCAAATTGTTGGCCAGCCTGCTTGGCACAGCCCATCCCCTGCTCTGTGCCTTAGTTTTCATGTTGAAACGTGGGAGATGATGCTGATCTTTGAATTACTTTGTCTGGAAGAAGAAAGAAATGTTTGAGCGTTGCTTCTGTGGGACCCTCCCTCCTTATTACCAATTCCAACGTGGAATTGAGAGCTTTGCTGCAGTGGTGGGCTAACATGAAGAGCAATGAAATCACATGAGTTTGCAAAAGAGCTCAGGAGTGCCTTTAGAGATGCAGCCTTTCCTAGAATATCTGCTAAAGCTGTGAGAGACCTGAATTAACTTATTGGGAGCAAGGTTGTTAGGGCTGGGCCACTCTTTACAGCCCTCAATACATTCAATACATTCCTCAAGCTGAGTGCTCAGTTTTGGGTTCTTTTGATGTGAGAGTTGTTGGGTTTTTTTGGTCGTTTGTTTCGTTTTTTTTTGTTAATCACTCCCTGGCTGCTTCCACTCCTCCCACTTTTGCTGCGCTGATATTCAGCTTTTTCACAAGCCTTGGGGCAGCTTGCCCATACAGATCAGGCAGGTACAAAGACTCCTCTTGAAAGTCTTGTCCTGGGGGTCTGCATCTGTGAAACCTGGCTCTATCAAACCAACATTTGGGTATGGTTCTTCCCAGCATAGGACAATGTATGAAGTCAAGAATTTCAGTGTTAGTCCTGGGCGTGGATTTGCCACTCTGACTTTTTTTTTTTTTTCTTTTTTTTCCTCAAAGGAGAAGATATTCTTGCTTTATTTCCAGAGGTGAGCCTTTCCAAAGTTGTGAACACAAGAGCTTGCCAAATATTAGCTTTCAAGGTTTTAAGTTGCACAGTGTTTACCCGAGTTACCTCTTCTTGAAGTCTATATAAAGAGTCATGTTTGCTCAGGCACACTCCTAAAAGCCCCAAGACATGGCTCTGGAAGGAGGTATGCAGCAGCAAATGTAAATATTGCTGTTCTTAAAACTGGAAGCCCTCTGAGTAATCTATAGAAGGAAATAGTAACATGAGTAAAAGGCCTTAGATTTGGAGGAAACTTTATATGGTTTGGAGGTGAAGACTACAGAGTAGTACCTGGAATGGATAAAATCCAGAAATTAAGGGATATTGCAAGTACAGTTTCTCGTGGCCAAGGCTTAGCCCTGCCATCACAGCTGCTCTCTTCTGTTCCCCAGTGTTTCCCTTTGCTGTCACCAAGGCAGCATTTTCCCAGACCCCAGCCTCTGAAGCAATTGCTGGGAACAGTTTTTAGAGATTTTGCTGGACAAACTATGCTGGCCTCTTGCTGTGGGACCAAGTAAGAAACAAAATATTTGTTGTACTTAGCTAAGTGATTCCCTCCCACCTTTTGTCAGTAACTGGTGTCATTTTTCTGAGAAGGTTGTGGAAATGTGAGCTGAGTTTCAGGTGCTCCACGATATGATAAACAGAAGAGGAATTTTCATGAAGAAGCGCCTAGATACAGTGCAAATAAAGAAAAACAATTGAATTAAAATTCAACCACAATATTTACCAGTCTCCCCACCTGCCTGTATATGCAGGTATGCTGAGACCAAATTCACATCATGTTTCCTGCAGCTGAGACAAGTGAGCAGAGTGCTGGCTTGGCTGTGGAGAATATTTGCCCTTGTCATGCCACTTTTTCTACGTATCGACAGGCAGCCCACTGAATTCCCACTTCCTTTTTTCCCCTCTTTGTACATAGCTATTATCAGCCTTCCCACAGCGAGGGCAGGAAGTAAATAAAAGTAAATAAAACGGAGCTGCAGCAGAAAAAAGCCTTGCGCACGAGTTAGTGCAGAATGATTACACTTATCAGTGTATTTATCTAACGCGGTGCAGCCTCGCCGAGTGAAGGATGCTGCAGGGCTGGAGGCAGCAGGAGCAGCTGCGATGCTGCAGGTTATGGATTTATGGGTTCCCGGTGCCATCTGCTGGCACAGAGCTCAGTCAGCAGAATTGCATGTGCACGGAACCCTCCAGCTCCTCTCCTCTGCGGATGGTGTCACCCCCATCCACCCTTCCCGGCTGATTTCTTGGGCTTTGCAAAGCAAATGCTCCCTGCAGCCGAGCACCTGCAAAACCGCTCTGCTCGTGGTCCCTCCCGGAGTTTTGTTTAGCCGGAGCCTCCTGGGCTTCCCACACCTCCCTTTGTGCTGCTGGAATTCTCTCTGCTCCATGGCAGCAGCCCCAGATCCAAGGGGAACTGCAGATGGAGCTTTTTTTGTAACTTAGCAGGCTGAACTTCTAAATCCATGTGGTTTTGAGGGAGAGGGTTTGTCTTTGGTGCAGAGTGACACCAGTGATGCTGCTGAGGTAGGGTTGTAAAGACACTGCTGGAAAGCTTTCAGAGCAATGGAAGCTTTATTTTTGTACAAATCTCTGAAATGGCCTGAAGAAAGAAAAAAAATTTAAAAAACCCAAACCCATCCATGTGACAGAGGATGTAGGGAAGTGTTCCTTTTTTCTATCTTGTAAAAGCAAAGACGAGCTGTGATAACGACATTAGTTGGTGATATTCCTTGGCTTTTGCAATTATCACTCCAGATAACCCAGCAGAGCTGCTTTTATGCTTTAAATTTGCACTTTAAATTTGTGTTTTTCACTGCCTCCATCACAGCATCTGCTCTGGGATGCTGTGTGCTGCAAGGGGACTGATCTCTTTATCTTCCCTGCTGCTAGGAAGCAGATTTTGGTGTGTGTCAGAGGCCTGATGGTGCCCATGTGCACTGCACAAGCCTAAAGACAGGACGTGTGTCAAAGCCAAGTCATCAATTCACTTTTAAATCTTCCATTTTTTTAGAGGTAGTATATCATTCTGTGCAATCACCACATTTAAAAAAAAATTATAAATTTGCTTCATGCACCTTGCTTTGACTTCAGTCCAGGTTTGCCCTGGGCCTCCCTTATTTCTGCCCGTGGGGAAGTTGCAGCAGTTAACCACAAATAAAGTGGAGTTTCTGACACTTAAATTCTGGTATGTCAGGAGTGGGTAGTGACAAGACTTAGGTGGGATCTGTATTAGCATGTTTGCAGATACAGATCAGAGTTTTGAAATGCAGATGACAGGAGGATGAATGGAGAGGAGAAATTGCTAATCAAATTCTCCAGGGCTGCAATGCAATAAACCAGGGTAACTTGATGGAAAATGTAATCAAGCTTTCTAGTCTGTTTTTCAGCTACATCTAGGCTTCAATTTTTCAGCCTTTGTGCCTCCCTCTCAAATGGACTTTAAAAGGAAGGAGGATGTCTGTGAGGATCAATGAAGTAATTTAGTTTTACCAAGTGAGTCCAGTAATCCTTCTGGACAGATCTCCCAGAGATTTCTTTCTCTTAATTGGGGAAATATTGTAAAGAAATTCTCCATCTTCAGCCCATTACTAGTATAGCTACTGCCAAAGCAGAAGCATAACCTTGTAGTGGAAATGGATTTTTTCCCCCTCATTGGTCAATAATTGGCTACATTTGAGGGTTGTTTTCTCTATCTTGCACATACATAAATCAGCTTTTTTGAGTTTCAACACCTGATTTTGTGCTGGGGGATATTGACACTTGTGTTCACTGTCATGTTTATCAAAATGATTCAAAATAATACAGAATATTTATCAGTAAAAAGCATTTGTAGACATTATGATGGGCTGCATGTATTTTTTGGAGATGACAGGATGCAAAAAGCATTGCCCTCACATTACGGGATGGAGGGGTCTCCTTGTATAGAGTCTTTTACTGGATATATAATTGCAGATATTTTGACATTCCTGTAGGATGAAAGGAGCTAAGCAAATTCATAGTGGAGTTGCAGGTGTTGGTTTTATACAAAATAGAAAATTTTCCTCTGAAAAATGCAGTGTAAAAACTCAGCAGTAGCTGATATACTGCCTCCATTTTGAATTTGAGCCAATATTTAACCTACAAGAAGTCATCATCAAGCACCTTACATTCTATAGTATTTCAGACCCATCACTTTTCATGTTTTAACACTGGCCAGGTGGGAGGGGATGCACAGGATTGCTGCTTTAAGTCTAAGAAGGTCTCTGCAAATTAATATCATCATATTTTTTCTTTCCTTTTTCCTAAAATTTGCTTGCAGCTTGCATGCAAACCATTGTTTTGACAGGGACAGCCTGATTAGTTTTCAGGAAAAATGATAAACTGCCAGCAAGCCGGGAGCACTAATGGGACCAGATTGCTTTAAGACAGAGCTTTTTCAGTTCTATCTTAGAGGTAATTTGAATGTCTGCAAGGGGATGTGTTTATGTATCTTGGGACAGTCATATAGGGATGTTGTCAGTTCTTCTAGGCCATATTAAAAAAAATACAAAGAAATACTTGAGTGCTCAGACCTTGCAACGGGCATCATCTTAAAATGGTGTTTAACTTACAGGGTTAAATGAGGGAGTGCCACAGCCATTTAAAAGATTTCACTGTGTAAATTAAAGGGCATTTCAGGCTGTTCTAAATCATGGGAAAGATGGGGGTGCAACTTATAAAGGGCCTACATTTGGGGGATTTGAAACAGCATCTTATCCACACTCTTGTTGCACAGCTTTTGGGGGAGCTTGACAAAGCTGGAGGATGCTCTGGCTGCTTACAAAACACACAGGTTTGTTTTGCTGTTAAAATAGAAACAAAAGTTCAGGAGTCAAATGGAAGCAGCTGCCCTTGGAATCTCTCACATTGTGTGCTCTCACTGCCTGCAATTTCTGCATTTCAGTTCACCTCCTGCAGGCCCCCAGGACTGGGAATTGGATGGGTTGGAGAAGCTGCCCTTTGCTTCCTGCTGCTCCTCTGTAGTCAGCAGTTACCTGTGAGTGAGGTTTGCTTTCAGTTTCATGGGGACAAGCCTCTGTGCCAAAGTCAAAATGGGATTTGAAAGATGATTTTTGCTGGTTTTGTGCATCAGTGTTAATATTCACTGGGAAGGAACATGACCCTTTTAATATTTTGTTTTATATTGCCTCTGCACTGTTTTGGACTCAACTGATTTTGTTTTTGGGCTTGCTCAAAATTTCCATGTGGTTTAACCCAGAGATAGTTATACTTGGGGGTGGGAGAGGGTTTACTGGTATTTGAATCATAAGAATACTGAACTATTTAGGGGATACAAAATAGAAACTTCTACAGGAAAACCACAAGGGCTCTTATTCAGGAACTGTACAGTAGAGAGAAGACTTTTTTTTCCCCTTTTTTTTTTCTTTTTTGTGGTCATTTTAGGTCCCTTAGGGTCCACTTTCACCAGAGTGCTACCAAAAACTCTTTCTTGGGGATGCCAAGAGCTTCCACCAATATCACATTTTGCTTAATTCTCACCAGGATGCTCATGCTCAGTCTCTAATTTCTCAGATTTCTCACCAGAAAAAAAAAAAGTGTATTTCTTTGATAATATCTAATTTTGCCTGAAAATAAGTGACATAAGCTACTTGTGTAAGAAAATACAAAGGCTGGAGTCTGTGTGTAGCTGTGGAGTTGTCTGAGTTGCAGCATCTCACCTTGAGATCTTTGCTCCCTATTATGGTAGGTGGGCTCCCAGCCAGGTAATAATTGGCACAGGCTCCATGTATTACAGAAAGTTGATCAATAATATCTTTATTAAGAAACTTATTGCTCTTTTATAGACTAGTTTGCTACAGGTTGACATAATTGGTCTTTCGCTTAAAACACTATCACTATTGGTTAATTAAGAAACTCTTACTCTTTGGTGAACAAATTTCTATAACACATTCTACATGTTTACAATAGCATGTTAAGGTAAGAATTGTTTCTCATTCTTTTCTCTGGTTTTCTCACAGGCTTTTCCCAGCACGATGCCTGGGGGAGTTATCTGTTGCTCTCTGTGACCAGAGAGAGCTGCTGCCACAGCTGCCCGTGGCCACAGTGCGGCAGCAGAATCCAAACTGGCTTCCCTGCCCCAAAGCAGCGCCAGGAGCGAGTCCGGGACAGCTCTGCCAGGTGTGATGCTCGGCTGAGCTGAGTCCTGCTGCTGGGGATTCACCTCCAGCAGTACTCGATTCCTTTTGTGCTTTGCTCCTGGAGGAACTGGGCTGGGTGGGAGTGACACAAAATTTCTAGACATTTCCAGTAAGTTTTGGTTGAGTTGCATGGTTTTTCGAGGAAATTAATAAACTTTTTTTTTTTTTCTAGCCTCTCTCTGAGTATGAATTAAGGGCATAGCAGAAATCCATCTGGCTTTGGAGCATATGTGCTTTTACTTCCTGTCATATTGTCATTACAGCTTCAGGGTCCTGTTAGGCTCTACAGACACAGTATGAAACCATTCCCTAATCAATCCTTGAAGCCTGAATAAAAAGCAACAAGGAAAGGACCCTTCTATTTCAGGTAAGTTACAAAAGTATGGAGGCAGAGGAAACTTCCTTTTTGTGGCTAAGGATTTCTCTAGAGACAACTAAGAAACTGAGTAATTATAAAGAGCCTAATTCCCTTGGGATAAAATCTTCAAGTGTTTGAATTGCCTAAAACAACACTGGAAATCCTTGGGAGGTGACTGGAAAGCAAAGTTTTATCACAGCCCTGGTTCCAAACCCACTTGCTGCCCCATGGCCTGAGCCATAACTAATAAATAAGGACAGGGCTGAAAGGCAACTACTAATTTATTATAAAAGAAAAATAGTGCAGCTAAAGATGGATTTTTGCCTCCTGCTACATAAATCTTCATGGTTTGTCTGCTTGTCTAGAAGGACAGGAATTTCTTTGCAACCAGAAAAAAAAGATGTTGGCTGTGCCTGCAGCATGGCCAGCTCAGCAGAAGGGAAATGCTTGTTCATTATTTGCAGCCATAATTAGTATGGGACACTAGTTAAAGGAGAAGCTGTTTGCTAAGCAATCACCAAGTGAGCTATGAGGGAGCAGCATGGGACAGCACTTGCACCAAGGAATGTGGTCATACAGGAAAGCAGGGCAAAGCACCACCAGGTGTGTGAACTCTGCAGCAATTTTTTCTGCCTTCCTGGTAAATGGATTAGAGACAACTTGAATACCTCCCTCAATTAACACCGTTTCCTATAGATGGAGTAATTTACTAGTTCAAATAGGAAATACTGTAGTGCAATTTATTTAAATGACTCATCAAGTAGAGTAAGGCTCATTCAGCCCTCTGGTTTATGCCTGCCCTGTAGGAAGGGGTATCTCAAGGTGCTGTACCCCCCGAGCACAGGCTGGCACTTTGGGCTGTACCTCTTGCATGTCACCAGGGGCCTGTTTAACACTTTTGTTCTCTTCAAGTTTGCCAGAAATGAGGTACACACACCTGTCAGAGTGATGTGGGTGCCAAGGAATTTTATGGAGAGATCATCTTGATTTCAGGAAAACCAAGGCATCAGGTCCAGCCAGCACAGCGTGTGAAGGGCAGGTCCTGCCTGACCAGCCTGATCTCCTGTGACCTGCCCAGGGGATAAGGGAAAGGGATGTTTTCTACCCAGACTGTAGTAAAACCTTCAGTACCATGGTGGGTTAGTGGTTGGACTCAATGATCTTAAGAAGTCTTTTCCACCCTTATCAATTCCATGATTCTACAGCTGAGATGGAGATAAATTATCTTGCAGCTTACGACAGCTGCATGCAATAAAAGGCGTATTGCAATTTTAAGCTTTTCTTTTGATCACTAGCCATTAATTATAAAAGAAAAATAGTGCCACCCTACCCTAAATGAATCTTTATGTTCTGGTTCATAAATCTCTATGGTTTCTCTCCTTGGCTAGAAAAACAGGAATTTCTTTAAGGTGCTATTGATCAAAATTAATGCTTATCTGTGTTCAAGGTTGAGCACAAGGCTGGAACACTGGCACAGCCTCTGCAAACTCCTTATGATTTTCCACTATATTTTGCAAATGAATGTTCTAGCACAGAATCTGTAGTTATTTCACTGCAAGTAGCTTTTGGAGAGCTACTCTGACCATGAGGGTAACCTGGATAACCTGGAGGGTTGGTAATTCTTTTAGAGAAAGGAATTAAACATAATCCTTACAACCCCATTCATAGGCAAGCCTGATGAATCTCTGACCAGCCTCTTCCTGTTCTTGGGAAGGTACAAACACCTCTACGGGAGGTGGCACAAGTGCTCTGGATCTCACCTCGTACATTTTCATGCATCTCACTTTTTTTCTTCCTCTTCTGTGTATACTCTTAACCTCCATGATAAATCTCTTATTTCCCACCCTCAGTTGGTGGTCACACTTTCAGGCCCTCAGTGCCAGCTTTGGAGCAGAGAGGGGCTGGGTGAGCTGTCCCTGCAGCCCCCTTTCTCTAGGGCCCAGTTCCATCAGCTCAGTCAGTCTGTGGTCAGGCTTTTTCCCTGAATGTGCCTGGATCCTGTTCTTTGGTGTCATTCCTGCTTGCACACGTTCTCTGAACTTTTGCTGGCTGTTTGCATAACCAGGAGCGTATTTCCCGGCTGGCACGTAGCCCTGGGATCTGTTTATGAGCAGTAATCCTGGATGGGGGCGAGTTGGTGTTCAAAGCTGTGGACTTGTGCTTCACATGCTCTGCAGGGTCTCCCAAGGGGCTTAACTCCTTGTCTCATTTAGTCACTTTGTGATTTAATTTCTGGCCTCTCCCCCACCCCAAATCTCACTGTACTTGGAATTTGTACAAAGATAAGATTCCCAGATGTGATCCTGATGTTGACTGAGGGAAAATGCCTGGTACCACATTGCCTAGTTCAGTTCCTGTCAAAAGTTTCTAAACATTATCCACCTTCTCACCAGGCAACTGTAAACTGAGACTGTCTTGAAAGCCAAGTTTTCAGGATATAGAATCATTTATGGAGTCTGAACAATAATAGTGCCTCAAATGCACTTTGAGCTCAAGCTTTTGATATTTCTGTACACCCATTTGTTATCCATCTGATTTCAGTTTCAGTGTGGATTTCTCGCAGACTACAATTCTTCCTCCGAGCCATCTATCTACTGAGTGTCAACTGATCATCTTTAGTGAGTGTCTCAAGCAAGCCAGAAGACTAATTCTTTGCTTTTCCTCCTGTGTTTGCCATTTCTGTTGCTGGCACTTAATGTCCATTTGGCACCAGAGCTGCACAACTGCACTTTGCTCATCCACCGAACCTTTTGTCTCTTCTGTCATAAGACCTGCTCTCTCTGCTGTTTGGACCTTCCAGCTCATCTGAGGGTAAAACCTGCAGTTCAGCCAGAAGGGAGGAGTGTTTCTGTGCTGCTGAGACAAGGGCAGACAAAGCCCATTTGTTGCCTGAATGCAGCAGAAATGGCTTTCTTTGGCAAAACGGAGGGGTAGCCAAAGATCAGCCTTGATGGCTTCCTGATGGAAGATGCTCCAGGTGTATTTTTCTTTAGCTCCCTCATGTAAGAGTGGTGCTGTTCTGAGTGCTATGGCATGAAGTTTAGTGATATAGAAAGTGGAAGAAATGTGGTGATGCCAATTAGTATAGGCTAAAAAAACCTTTTTAACCTTATTTAATTCAAGAACAGAGCAATTCCTATGCAAGACAAACAAATGGAAGATCTGAGTTGTTTTACCATAACAACTATTTCTTTTCTGTGGAGTTCAGATGCTGTGACCATTTAAAAATGGAAATACAGTTAACAGTGAAAACATGTATGTGCAGCAGAACCCATGGCCTTCTATAACCAGCAGGAAATAATATTCTGTAAGAGGGCTATGATGTGGTTTCTCTGTCAGAGAGAGGCAAAGGAAGAGAGAGGAAATACTCATTTCAGGCAGAGGAGAAGGAGAGACTTCCATCAAGCCTGTCTAGTGTTGTCAACACCTGAGAAAGACATTTCACGTTTTTTATAACTTTACTAACTCATATGGGAGCATCAGGCTCTGAATAAGGAATAGCATGGAGGAAAAGAATGACTCAAAAGTTGATCTGTTTTACTGTAAGCACAGTGAAACTCTGGGCATGCACTATTCCTGAAAGTGTTTTCCCTGCTTTTAAGGTTTATCCTTGAAGTCTCTGACTTGCTACAGCTACTGGAGGAAATGAATGTTGGAGTCTGTACAGGATGTTTGTAATTCTTCTAGTGGTATAAAAATAACTTTCCCAGTTTTGATTGAGTCCTCATAAAGATCATTTTGGGTTTATGTAATGAAATTTGGCAAATTCCTAAAGATATTTTCTATTTAACTACCAGTTTTAGAAACAAGATTGTCAGTGTACATCATTGATATATCAGCTGTTAGGAGTGATAGACTTGTAAAGAAGCAGCATTTTCCTTCATTCTCAGTGTTGTAATTTTGAAAATCAGTGTACTAACCTTCACTTTTAGATTAGACTTCATTCCTTACTCTTGAATTTACCTTTTTTTTTATATATATATTCAGACTCCTAAAAAAAATTTATTTCCTTCTGAAATTGTGACATTTTTGACCCTTTAAATTTAATTTCTCTGTAAAAAATGTGGAATTAAATTTGATACTCAGGTAAGTTTTCACTATTTCTTCTAAAAGCAGAAGAGGTGATGGTGCAACAGTTGCTCTTTGGACAGGCCACAAATTGGAGCCAGTCTCTAAGATTTAAGAGGGTTTATGCTGTATCAGACTTTCTCAGCATTCCCACTCCTTCTCACAAAGGTTAAAAGTGTGTTTAATACAGCCATGTGAAATATTCATAAAGGCAAATGAAGCAATAGCCCACACTTATATGGGTTTTTTTTTTCCTGTGCATCGAGAACCAAAAAGGGGAAATGTTTTCATCTTGCACCAGTTTTAGGCAGACAAATTCAACCCAAATATTAATAAACAATTTTTAGAAGAGAAATTCTCTTCAGGTGGGAAGTGATTTGCTGTGTAAGAATCCACATCTGAACCAGTTAATCTGCTCTGTCTTTGGGAACCAGGGCAAGACCAATAATTCTGTTGAGAAGGTGTGACCTGAAGAAACCATAATGAGCCCTGTGGTGTGACCAGTGAGGTCATCTCCATACAGCTAAGATACTGGAAACCATTTCTGTTCCCAGGTGATCCATGTCACATCTCAGTGCTAGAAGTGGTTACCCCCTTGGGGGCTTTGGCAAGGGGTTTGATGTCAGTGGGCTGAGTTGAGTGAGCAGCAAGGGGCAGGAGCCCCTGAAGGGGGTGGGAAGGAGGCAGAGTCCCCTTCTGTTTAAAAACACTTTTAAACCAGTGTTTAAAAGGCCATTGAAGCTCAACTTCTCTTTCACAGCTACAGAGGAGAAGGGTTCAGGCAAACCTGATTGTCAGCTTGTGTCAGCCAAAATAACCACTTGAATTTATGCAACCGGTTTAGGTTTTTCCAAGTGATGCAAAACCAGGCAAAGTGGGAGAGTCTCACTGCACCTCAGGGTTTCCAGAGCTGAGTAAAGAGTAGAACTCAAAGGCCAGGCATTCTGGGAAGAGTTTTGTGAGAGCTCTGGGAGAAGTAAAGGATCTAGAACAGTTTTTTGTCTCTGGAACATGTAATTCTTTAGCAAAAGGCAGTGAAGGGGGCAGGAAGATCCGCGTTGGTTGCTTGAGTACGGGATTAGAGGCAGTGGGAGGGTAACCTTGAAGGCATCTCCTAATTAATGAAGTTCAACTGCACCCATATGAAAAGGCACTGAGATGTTTTGCAGTAACTCCCCTTGTGCTGTCCCAGAGCAGTGGAGCTCTCTGTTCCTGCGTGTCCCTGTCACCCCACACCCTGGATGCTCAGAGCTGTGTCCTCTCTCCTCTCCCAGGTGGAGCAGGTAAGTGTTTGGATGCTGAATCCCTGCTCCTTTCAGGGTTTTTTTGGTCAGAGTACCTTTGCTTTTCCATCAGGCTTGTATCGGTCTTGGAATGTGTCTTCCCCATCTAGTTATGAAACATTGTGGAGTATTGGCCACAGGCAGAGAAATGGTGTAATGGGAGCCAGGCTGGACATGGGAAATAATTCAGGGACTGACCAGAGAATATTGCTCATTTTTGGAGGGTTTGGTACCATTATTGGCATGGACCTTTAGAGTCTCTGCTCTAATGAGGCACAAGGGTCTGCTTTCAGGGACTACTTCTTATTTTTACAAAGTTACCATCTTCATGTATAAAATATCTTCTGTTAAAGGAATCTAGGAAAAAAAGAAAATATTCTTGATGTCTTTGTCTGCTGTTTTTCTGCAGAACTTTGTTTTCTATACTTTGTGATCACCTAAGAAATAGATGTAGATTGGTCCTAAGATACCAAGAGTGTTTTGTGGCATCTGGGATAGCAAGTAAAATTGTGGATGTCCCCCTGGGTTGCTCACCTGTTCTAGGGCTGCTTTTGACTGCAAACCTTCTTTCCTATACTAAATTTTAAGGTGTTTACTGGTGGTGGGGAAAAGAACTTGTACTTTACAAGCAAACAAATATTTGTTTCCTTTACCCAGTACATACTCACTTTCTCTCCATGGTTCCTTCTCTAACTCTCCAATTTACTTGCATGTTTTCAAAATAAGAGTCTGGAAGGATTCCCAGTTTGCTCCACTTAGGCATCATTGCAATTATAATTTCACATTTGGCCTTCAGCAGAACAGAGTGTCTCATCTCTTAGAAAGGAATATTCATAGGAAAACAAATAAAAGCACTCACCAGCTGGTGCCTGGTGAATTATACTGTTCGAAGTTCAAGGATATTGAGTGTAGTAAGTGCTGATTGGCATTTATGTGGATGTTTCACTGGCATCATTTGACTCTTTCTAGCACTAAATTCAGGCAGACATACACCAGTGTAGTTTTTGTCTTGCTGTGTGAAAAAGATGTTTAAGCTCTCATGAACTTTCCTTGTTCCCTGTAGAGATTTGATTTGCAAATGGTCTAGGTTGGTTTCCCTCTTCCTTTATCCCACAGAATTGCTCTCTTTAGTCCTTTCTAAAGCATAGGTGGAGGCAGGCTGTAGCAGCAGCTGGCTGCCAGGAGTGCCTTGATTGCAGTGTGATTCCAGGCAGGAGCAGTGCTGTGATCTGCTTGCCTCCTGTCAGCCCTCAGCCTTCTGTGCTGCTGCTGGACAATTCTCTCCCTTCCCTCCTCCTCCTCCTCCTCCTCTCCCACCACCCAGAGAGGGGCTTGTAAAACTGCATGTGGGGGTTAAAAGGAAAGTAAAATGCTCTGGTGTTTTCCCCCTGGTGCAAGAGGAATCATGTCACAGCTTCCTTCACTGGCTGCTACATCACAGCTTGCAACATAGAAATGCTGTCTGTGGTGAAAGGAAGTTTTAAAAGTTAACATGCAGGAATACTTTCCCCAGAATCTTGGGGGATTTGCAGCCCTGGTTTCCACTGAACTAGACAAACAATGGAATTGCATCAGTCGTCCCCAGGATTTAGAAAAAAATGACATTTTGCAGCTAAGGCTGCCCTGCAATAGTGGTAAAAATCCTGATTTTTGAAGAACAAAGTCTCTCCTAACTTGGCTGCTTAGGTTTTCTCAATACTAAATTATTTGCATCAATTGGAGATTTATAAAGAAAATTAACAACAAGATGCTTAAAGGATGCATCATTTTGGAACATCTTGCTTTGTGGTTTATTGAAATGCCATAAAAATGCCTACATGGATTACAAATGAATTTATACATTACAAAACCCTTTAAAACACCCACACTCAACAGGTTGTTTTTCTCCTCTGCTTTCTTTTGCTGCATCTTAGTTCTAGGTATTGAGGATGGTAAGTGTACAGACATAAATGGGTTTGGTCATTCTGTACTAAAACCTTCATTCATATCCCTGTTGCAAAGCAGAATACACTTTTTTTTTTCTCAATTTATTGATGCTTGCCTATCTCTTTATCAGCTGTGCTGAAGCTGGATGTACAAAGCACCTGGCTGTCAGCTCTAGCTGTTACCTGGAAACATCACTCAACTGTTAGTGCTGTTTCACCCACCTGGTCCCTAGGTTTATATTAAAAACCTTAACAGTAACCTTTTTGGGTTTATCAGGGAGGCAGGGGAAAAAGCAAGCTCAAAGTACTTTTGTTATACATATATATTGTATATCAGCCTCAAACTGCTGAAACAAGAATTAGGTGGGTTTTTTTTCAGGCTGCAGTGCCATAAATCTCCAGACTGGCTCTGTAGTTTATCGGGGCTGAGTGGCTGAGGTGATCCTCCATAAACAACTCAGACATGTGGAAGATGAATTTTAATGAGTGTTCTCAAAGCTAAGTGCTACCTCTTGCTTCTACGCCTCAAATTCACCCATTTTTTATTTTTATGTTGTATCAGAGGCTGCTCTGTGCTTTTTTCCCTCTAATTATCTACACTCAAGCTGGATTCTGTCAAACCAAGAGGAAAGGGAACATAGCTGTGTACACAGAGGTGGGGTTTCCACCTGGCCTGATTTAAGCAAGGTTTTAAACTCCCAGTCAAAACACCTGGGCTTTTAAAGAGGAGGGATTAGACACTTGTGCCTAGGGATTGTTTCATTTCGTTTTGCCTATGCAAAAGGCTTTTGTGTTTCGTGTCCTCTCTGTAAAATGTTCAACCTTGTTCTAGGAAAGGCTCCAAAGTAAATTAGAGCAGCCTCAGGGGCTGTTTTAAATCATAGCAGCTGAGGCCTTACCCCAGCACTTTATGCTCCACCCTGTGTCTTTTCCACCAACACTCTCTATAATAACCTCAGATCTTCACCTTTTCACAGGGAGAACTCTTTGCTTTGCATCCCTGGTAGGTTTTCCTAGGTAGGCTGGGAAATCACCAGATCTGGTTCACAACAAGCAAAGAGAATGAGAAACAGAGCCCACTGGCCTTGCTGGGAAACAGACAGTCACCAGTTACTGTAATTCAGTATTCCTGTTTATATTCTGGAGCACGCAGACTGACGAAGTAGGAAAAACACAGCTAGAATAATTGCTCCTGGGTATTGTGCTTTCATTTACAAACATAACCACTCCTGAAGCTGCTGAGGACGAATTCCCTGAACTTGCAGCATTGTGCAATTGCCCCTATGCCTTCTGTGGGGTTTCCACTTTTCTCATCTCTGACAAATACTGGTCCCTAACAGAGGCAGGGCAGGGAAATTGATGGATCAGTGGAATGATCCAGCACCAACAAATTCATAGCTACAAAAATAGGCAGTTATTCTTATCATTTCCTTGTTCTGACACAATTTCCTGCCCTCCTCTCAGGCTGTTCTGAAGATTGCCTGGATGACAGACCTGCTTTGAAGCTTGTCAACCCCTCTGCAGAGCACCTCTCCTGTTAGGAACTGCTGTCCTGGAGAACAATGGCTGGGAGCAGGGTGAGGGGCTGTGCTGTGCCAGCAGCCTTTGATCACGCCTGGCACGTGTCCAAACAGGGCCTGCTCATGGGCACTGCTGGGTTTTAGCATTTCTGATCATATCACACTGAAGTACAGGAACTGTGCTTTGCCTGGTGAGTTTTATTACCTCTCCTACAGATTTAGTCATCTCCAGCCTTCTTGGAGCAGCCCAGATGAAGAGAGGGATGTGGGGACTGGAGATGCTCCTGAACGAGGTAGTTAGGGCATGTCTGCAGCAGCCAAGGGAGGAAGGTGAATGAGTTTAATTAACAGGGCTCTGCCAGTGCAGTTTATTTTGACAGAAGAGGATTAATGAGCTCTCACAGCTGCGGCCCTGCTGACAGGTCTGTGTGTGATAATGTTTGGCACAGGGCAGGCAGTGTGCAGATGGAATTGATAACCTCCTTGGCAAGTGCAGCTGTCCTTGGCATGGTAGGCTTTAACATGTCCTTGGCATGGTAGGCTTTAACAGTTCCAGCAAGACCCTCAGGGATCTATCTGCTGGTGGCTCTAAGGATGTCTGTGACACCTGGCCTGGCTTTGCAGGCTTGTCACCTTTAGCTTGCCATTCTCAAACTGAGTTAGGCTTCGTTATGGTAGTTCTCAGCTCACCTTTGGTAATTTCTGGGTCTTTAATATTAAAAAGTAATTGAATTAAAAACCTGAAGGGTCCATAGGTCAGTGTTTAGTAAAACAAAGACTTTCTTATTTGCTCATGGGAGAACACTTGGAGAGCAACAGTAGGTGAGGCTCTAAGTAGATCTGTGGCCATGCCTACATGTAAACACTTGTTCTGATCCAGGAACCTTAACATTGAAAAACTCATTCAACATCTAGGAGTATGTACAAGACTAACCCTTGGTGTCAGTAGTTTTATGTTATTCTGATTAAATGCACTGGAAATATGTATTACCAACAGGGATGGGATCTGCTTTACTCCAATTTTTGGCTATGGATTTCAGCTTAGTGAGAGTTTTGTGGTATAATCAAGTGATAAAAACCCCCAAAACACTAACAGTAGCAAAAATAAAAAGGCAAATAGCTATTTTTCCTGATTTGAGCAAGTTGTGAGGAATGTAAAGCTTGAGTTTTAGCTATCAATTTTTAGAAAACACAGTTGAAAACTGCTGTGTTGAAACCTGTGTGCGTAACTTTCTTCCTTCAGGTACCCCAGATCACAATTTATGAGCAAATGCCAGTTCCAACAGGCATGGTTCAAGGTAGGAAAAGACTCTCTTTCTTGAACATGCATTTTGCTGAAAAGAGACATAAAGGAAAAGAATACCTTACTTGGTGGAGTCAGGAAAAGAATAAAACTCTTTCTTGCATTCACTCCCAGCCCCGTGGTCAGTTCTCTAGATCCAGGACTAGGTCTGGAGCACTATTAATCTCTAGTTTGTGTTTGTATCTTCTTCCCAGGAGGATCACTTTGTGAGAAAGCAGAGCTAATGGTACACCAGTAACCAGCTTGTAACAACTCTGTACTTGAAGCAATGGGGAGAGGATATTCAGGGAAAATTTTACAAAAATATTAGAAGACTGGTTTGGGTTTTTTTGTTGTTGTAGTTTTGGTGTGTTTTTTTTTTTTTTTTCAATTTTTCCAGCCTTGTGTTCATAACTTATTTGCATTACTCAGACTCTCCACAGCTTGTGAGGTGCCAGCCTCCCTCTTTCAAGGACCAAATGTCTCACTGGAGCTCTGGTAAGAGGTTGGAGCTGGGAGCTACAAACATGGGAGTCCAGTTTTCCCTGTTCAGAACTACAAGAAGAAAAACCCCAACCAAAATAAGTCACTCATCATCTCCTCCCCTACCAAACACTTTGATATTACGGGAAGGATCAAGATTTCATATTTTATCCCTGACTCTCACTGGTTTCCTGTCTAATCCTGAGCCAATCATAAAAAAAAACTTTGCTCATATCAGCCTTTTTTCCTAACAATACTTCTGAGATGTATGAGGATGTATAGATTAATGCTGGTAAATTCCTTGGAGATTCCTGGATACAATTCTTTGCTTAAATCCCTGACGACACTTTTGTTCTAGAAGTTGTCAGCTGGTCTCAGGAGCCCACAGACCCACTGCTCAGCTCTGCTCTACTCTTGGGATGAATCAGGAGCTGAATTTTCAAATGTTCTAAAAGCTCATTGTTTGCACAAGAAACAGTCCCCAGCATTGCTGCTCAATGGATTGTCAGGAAAATGACTGCATAGATTCTGAATTATAAATTCTGTCACAAAATACAGCCTGCTTAAATGGCATTTAAAAGCTAATAATGAATCTTGAGTGGTTGAAACAATTGTGTCACATCTTTGTTCTTTCTCTCCTTGTACAGCTGATGGAAATGTTGTCAGTGCTGCTCAAATGGTGAGGCTGCACACAAACACGGGCATGGGTTTGAAAAAGTGAGGAGGAAGGTTGAGGCTCTGATGGTTTCATTTCTGTGAAGTTTAAGCTCTGGTTTGCCCACGTGGCATTTCCACAGTTGAGACAAAAAAATGGTCAGTGACATTTCAGAGCAGAGAATCCAGCCCTAAAGAATGTATCACACATTTAACTGATAAGGTGAATCATAATGACGTTAAGTGGGATTGAAAATATGTGGTTTTTCAAGGTAACCTGTTGGAGCTGAAAGCGAGCAGTCAAGCCATAACTAATTATCATTATTCATTTATTAATCCCAGACTTACTGACATGCTTAAGTCTCCTAAGTCTTGTGTGCATTTATTTTTGCAATTGTACAGAATGACTTAAACCTTGCAGTTGGCTTAGTTTGTGTTCTGGGAATGGCTTAACACTCAAAGACCTGGGACCAAACTCACCCTTGATCCTGCTCCAAATCCTGCCTGTAAACCAGGTGCTCAGCTGTGAGGAAAATGGGCTGCAACCTAGGGACTTGTAATTCTGTATTTTGGGGTCACCAGGTCTCTGGGACCTTCTTGTCCAAAAGACATGAAACATAACACTCAACTCCTGCAGGAGACTTCACTTTGGGGTTTTGAAAAACCTTTATCAGCTGCATAGCTGAGGGGTTGTGTCCCAGGCTCACAAATGTCCCAAGCAATTTGTCAGGCCAAGTGCTGTAAACACGTCAGTAAAGCTGGTGCTGAACAGGTGGGTGCAAAGAGAATTGCTCAAAATCCTGATAAGGGCATCTTCAAAGCTTCTGGTGGTGCTTCCAGTGAACACCTTCCACTTGTAGGTGAGATAAGAGGAGGAATTACTGACAAGCTTTTAACTTGATTGAGCTCCCAAGACTTGTTAGCAGATACACTACCAGCGAGGTCAGGAAAAGGAATTTTAACTTACATGGGAGGGAAATTCAGGTTAGATATACAGAAGAAATTCTTTCCTGTGAGGGTGGTGAGGCCCTGGCACAGTGTGCCCAGAGAAGCTGTGGCTGCCCCACCCCTGGCAGTGTCCAAGGCCGGGCTGAAGTGGATGGGGCATTCAGCAGCTTGTTCTAGTGGGAGCTGTCCCTGCCCAGGGCAGGAGGCTGGAATTAGGTGAGCTTTAAGGTTCCTTTCAACCCAAACCATTCTATGACTCTTTTCTTCTGTGATTTGATCTCCTTGTGCCCCTGTGCCCTCATGTCTCTTCTTCACAACCCTAAAGAAATGCTGCTGCAAACAGGCTGTGCAGAGGGGTGGGCTGGATATAAATGCTTCACTTGCTGCCTCTCTGAAAGGTTGAGGCTGAACCTGTAATTAGGAAAGGAGCTAAACCCATTATTTTCAGCAGCTTCACATTGATCCACATTGGCCAGGTTTTGGTAAAGGCTGAAAAGGTAATTTTTTCTTTCAGCATACAGGGTATGCATACAGCATTTCAGAATACAGGGTAAGAAAATGCAGGCAAAGAAGAAAAGTTGCAATTTTTTTTTTCTTCGCTGAGAAGACAGGTCTTCTTTCCCTTCTGAGAAAATGAGATATTCACACAAAAGATGAGTAGGATTTGATAACGCCAACTGTGGTTCTCAATTATATATTTTCTCTTCCCTCACAGGAATTGATAATGACATCCTTAATAAAATCCAGAAGAAGAAGATTTGTGTGCACAAAGAGAAGGTGTACAGGGGCTCCTTGTGAGTATGGAAAGCTAATGAGAAATCTTGTTTAGACATACACATTTCAGTTTCTCATGCTGAAATGCTTCTGTTTGCTGTATTTTTAACTGTGCCTTTTTTTTTTTTCTTTTGACAAAGTGTTTTACAGGGGGATTTAATTAGTGCTCATCTCTAAGTCATACTTCATGACTTATTGTATAATAATGCATATCTTGGTTCTTGATGACTTCAGATTACATTGGATGCATCCATAGAATACCCTAAGATTGATGTTTTGGTGACATTTCCAAAGTTTCACATTTCTCCTCTCTTCCCCTTAGCCTGCCAGTGATGTAAAGTTCCTATCCCGAGGATCTTCCCAGTACTGTCCTCTTTTTTTCTCTTAGTTAGCAGTGAAGTAACAAAGAACTTGATATTCAGCATTCTGTGGCCTTATCAGCACCCTTAATACAGCTATGTGATGCCTAAGACAAGAAAATTTCTCAAGATCATGTTTTGCAGAGCCCATATTTGGGTAATCTTGTAACAGTTAATCAATTTATCTCTTTATTGCCACTAAGTCGTGGCAAGCTTTTCTCATTTGGGTGGATATTGGCTATGAGAATTTAATTTCTGTATCTCTTTCTCCTATTGCATCCAAGGAGCACTGTTACATCTCATTTTGGCAGAGGCACACACAAGCTGCTTTCCTTTGCTACTCCCTAAATCAGCAGCCACCTTTATTAGATTGCCTTTGGGCATGTGTACAGTTTTTTCTCTCTTGGCTGCAGCCTTTGACAAAACATGCACAGAACTATATTTGATACACATTTTGTGGGATCACACACCTAAGAGAAAACTGTTCTAAAGGCTGTGTTGTTTTAGTTCTAAACTTATCTAATTATCTGAAGCTGATATTTTTCTTGGTTTAGATGAAAGGAAAGCAAAAACATTAGTGCCATAAGTTTCCTTTCTTCTCTGTTTTCAGCTGAGATCGTTGATTAGTTTTCTGATCTCAGCCAACTTCCCCTTAGATTTTTGATTGCATGAGCTGAATAAAACTGCCCTATTCGTCATGTAGACAAACTTTGGGAAGATTTATGCAATTTAGGAGTTGCTGTATACCTCTAACACTACACTGCAGTAACCAATGTTGTTGTTGAGCTTGTGCTGGAACATCAGGATCTGGCCCTTCAAATATGACCTTTAAGTCAGGAGGCAAAATAAAGCATTGCCAGGTTTTTTATCCAGTTCCTCTAAAATTGCTCACGTGTTCAAGTAATTATCTTCCTGATGTGTAACTTCCAGCTCCTGAACTGATGGCTCCTGGTCCTCTTTTTGTGAATCCATTTCGGACTGTGCATAGGTGTGAATTCTTCCTCTCCATATCTTGTTGAAAGAATTGGAATAGCGGCTTTTATGTTCACCCCACATTTTTATTCAGTGGTTAGAGAACGATTCTTTGTGCCGTGACAAACCCTTCCCACAGGTCCGTGACCATTTCTGTTTTGCAATGACACAAGGTGGTTGCTTCACCAAGTTTCACTCGATGGTGTGAGATGGGTGTCACTACGTCAGCTACAAGGTGTAATTTCTGATCAGAATGACACGTATGGAACGTAAATATGTTCCACCACCAAGCTTGTCTTTCCCCTTTTCATTGTTCTGCACCTCCTGCAACGATACCACACTCCAGGGATGTTGAACACCGCAGGTGGGAGTGGTGACTGGGTGAGCTCTCCGGGAAGGTGTGTGACCCAGAGTGCTCCAGAAACACCCTGGCACTGAAGGTGTTGTTGGGAGGCATTTGCCTTTCCACGCTGTGGCAAACTCATGAAGAAACACGTGTGGGACCATGTTTCATGGGCAGACACACCAGGTAAGCTCAGCATCTTACCCAATCCTGCCTCAGTTTCCTTGCCTGCAATGCGGCTGCAGCCCTTGGTTCCCTTGTCAGGCACCTGGAGATGCTGCCAAAAAACCGTGTTGGGAGATACAGCCAAGAACAAGTGTTACGTAGCAGCAGTGCTGCTGTTGATTACATTTCCCTTGGCCTGTCGTCATTCCCGTAGTTTCCTTCCTAGCTCCACCCTCGCCCAGGGCTCTCCAGGGCAGTGCTGCCAGTCCCCTGCCCTTACCACCACCGTCCCTGGGGTGTTGGCTTCGGTGGGACTTTGATGCTTTGGTCTTGGTGCGGAGCGGGCGGGCAGGATGCAGGTCCGGGAGGGGAGGATGATGCTCCGAGCGACAGGACCCGCGGAGGGATGCTCCAGGGGGATACCCCAGGAGGATGCTCCAGGGGGATGCCCGGGGAAGCGGCGCGCAGCGGATGCCGGCGGGGCGGGTTGCGGGCAGCCCCGGAGGTTCGGGGGCGGGCGGGCAGCGGAGCGCGCAGGGAGGCGCCGGTGGCGGCACCGCCCCGGCAGGCGGGAGGGGACGGGGACGGGGACGGGCGGCGGTGACAGCGGCGACAGCCACACGTGCCCTGCCGGGAGCGGCGGCGGAGCGAGTCCGATGGGCGGCTGCGGGCGCGGCGCGGCCCCGGCCCGGCCGGCAGGTAAAGAGACCCGGAGGGGAGCGCGCCTGGACAGGGCAGCCCGGCGGGTTCGGGGAGGGTGGTTCTGTAGTTCGGGGTGTTTTTTTCGTTGTTTGTTTCTTTGTTTTTTTGAGGTCTGGCGGGTTTCGCCCGTTTTCTGCCAGCTCGGTCGCTCTCGCTGTTCCGCTGCTGGTGCTTCCCCAGGCACCCCGCAGAACGAACTTCGCCGTGGGAGGCTCGGGTTTACTTCGCTGTTTTTTTTTTTTTTTTTTTTTTTTTTGCTGTGTGTAGCTTTAGCACCTTGTGTGAATAATTCTTGTTGCCGTTGACGTGAGAAAATGATGCTGGGGAATTTCTCTCCTTCCTCAACTCTTCACTGAACCGACGCATCCCCAAGTGCACTTGCTGACTGAAATTGAGATGGTTGGCTGTTGACTTTGACTAAATAAATAAGCCACTTAACAGTAATAATAAAACAATCCCTAAACTAAAAACAAACAACAAAGTGGAACATTCACACAAGTGGATTGACATAGCAGAGTTATTTTAAGGGTAACTTTGAGGGAAATGTAGTGCATAAGGCATAGTTTGTTTGTTTGGTTTTTTTTTTAATGTGTTTTTTTGCTTGTTTTTTTTTTTTTTTTTTTTTTTTTGAAAGACCTGATAGTCCGATTGTAATGAGAAATAGTGTGAATTTTCATTGATACTCGCCTAGCACAGCTATGGCAACTGGCAGGGATCCAGTTGGTGCCCTTAGTTTTATGACAGTCAGTTGTTCAAAGCACACTGAAAGCTGAATTGCTGCTACGTGGCATTAAGAAAATAGAAGTTCTCACCTGGATATCTTACTATTAGGTTGCTGTGATTAAACTGTAGAATTTGTCATGTATTTTGCAGTAATTCTCAGAAATTATACTGGTGAGTGAGTCGATTTAGCTGTCAAGATGAATGAGTGTATTTGAGTAATAATCTTACTTGTTTGATTTCTTGCTGCTGTTCAATGCCATCATAAAATAGCTTATCATAAAGCAAATAAACTTGCATGTGCTGTAGCCTGAAGATGGATTCAGTATGTGTAGTTTCACTTTGCAATATCCGTGGAAGGAAAAAATAAAAAATGGTGCAGAGAGGAAAATTTCAATTTATTTCTTAACAATTCTGCACTTTTTAAAAAAATAAGAATGGTAAACTTTGTGCAGTTTAGACAAGTTTATCTTTGATTATATTAAGGGAGCTATGGTATAGTTTGTAGATGTGTGGGTTTAAGGTGTCAGTTATAAACAAGGGCATGAGGAGAGGCACCGCTGTCATTGACAGGAAGGTGGGTGTCTAAACAGCCCGGGATTCCTGTAATCATCCACTCCTGGGACAGTGCATGAGGCTGTACCAGTGCTAGAAGTGTTATCATGTCATTCAAGGTAATTAGAACCATAACTGGCTCAATTTCACTAATTTCACTGCAGGTTTTTTTTTTTTTTTCCCAGTGTCTTTTGCATTTGGTAATGTAAGCAGCTGTTTTTGGACCAACTGCACCTCTTATTTGAGCAGATGATTATTTTAAAAATATATCTGCTCGAGCAAGGAACACTCCTGAGGAGAACAGGGGTTGCCCCTTGGATGTTGAAGTTCACTGGGATTTAGTGAAGTTGGAGTCAGGCTGTGTGTGTGGCTGGAGTGGGTTTGGGACAGGGGATAAACCTCACCCCAGAAGTTTCTTGGTTGGTCCCACTGACATTTCCAGGCAATACTGAGTGTCTGCTTCTCCTCCTTTAGTCTACACTGTGCAGATTTGCCCATCTTTTTAATTTCTCATAGACAGCAGAAGGTTGACATGAGGCCCCCACCAGTGACTGTCAAATTCAGGCAGGGTGTAACAACTTGTGCTGTCGCTTCATTGTGAGAATTTTGAGTTTTAACTGTTTTGTTCACCCATCACCTGTACTATGAACTAATTCTAGTATGAGGTTTTGAATTCCAGTCTCCCAAAGTGTAGAGAGTTGGGGGTCTCATCACCTGGGGTCCCTCTGCCTGGGCACGGGGGACAGGGAAGCTTTACCTCTGCAGAGGAGAGCAAAGCATGCCAAGTATGCTCTGCATTTCCTCTGTGTTGTTTCCACCCTTGAGTGGAAAATTGCTCCCGATTTCCTCAGATTTGGAGGATTTACATTGGCACTCTTCCCACATTCCCATTTTACTTCCAGTTATACTTATTAGATAACGTGCTTGCATAGGAGCTTGTTTATAAGAAAAAGAACATTTTTCTTCAATCTATTCCTATTTGACTTAAGCAGTTAAATGTCCCCTGGGCCCAAGGGATTTGTTTCTTAAGGTTTAACTGGTGTCTTCAGGATTGTGAGGATGCTGGAACCACAAGTGCCTTGAACTCTGATTTTAAATCACATATCAGTGTAACAGCTGATCCTGAGTGCACCTCTGTTTCCTGAGATGTTGATGCTGTAAAATCATCATAGAACTAGATGGAATATTCCTATTTGGACAATTTACTTGTCTCAGTATCAAGGCTTTCTTTGTGTATCCCACTGTAACCCACGTAAGATTTTCTGTGATCCACATAAGAATTAACTCCCCGTTGTCTTCTGTGTGAGGGTTCTAATGAGGACCAAGAGTGATAAGAGAAACTGGGTCAAGTCTACCATGTTAGATCAAATGACTGATCACCTTTTTATATACCTGGCAATTTCTGCCTTGGGGAAATTAACTTGGGTGTAACTACAGGTTCACCAGCATAGCCATGGAGTGGGTTGATAGCTGCGTGGGCAGATGGTTTTGGTCCAATTTAGGGATCAGTAGTAAGGAAGAATGGAGACTTTGTTTCTGTTAGGTGTTCTCCATCTTCCTTGGGTATTGGGTATCTTGTGAGCTGCAAGGCACTGTGGATGTGCAATCTGTCTGTCCTGCCCTGAGGATGTCACCTCCTGAGGCACATTTGACTTTTGGCACCCCTGTGGCCTCATGTCTCGCTGTGCCAGGGTAAACACTTGCAGGAATATAATTGTATTTATAGTAACTCATCAAAAGCCTACTCTGGAGTGATATAAAGGAGGGTCTTGCTTTTTTTTTTTTAATATTTAGGGATTACAAATTTTTCTTAATCGAAAACTTCAGTCCTTTAAAAAGCTACACAGCCAGAGGTAATTTTGAAACCCTTTAAACTATTCTTTCAACTTAGAAATGAGTAAAATATTTGTAAAGACTGTAGAAAATTAGATGTTAATTACCTTTTCTTGAAACATTCCTAGATGGTTTTGAACTTAGGTAGTTTTGCGCTACATTATATATTCAGACAAATCAATTATCTTGGAGGGAAGAAAAAAGCCTGTGGTGTGTGCCAGTCCAGATGTTTGGATGGTGTAACATAAACCAGGTTCCTTGAATGAACCTCTCTTTCAACTAAGAGAGATCATTAGAGAGGAGAATGCAGAAGTGGAAACAATCTGAGTGATGTGGAGTAAACAGAGAACAATTATTTATAATTTCACATAATTCAAGATGTTAAAGAGGTAAGAATAAATGAGCAAGATTCAAAGATTTTTTTTTCCTAAGATCCTCTTCAATTAAAAAAAAAAAAAATCTTCCATAGTTAAATTATGCTTCTGCTTCACACAAGCATAATAATTTATCTGTGGAGTTCATTACTCCAATATCTTCCTGTTAAAGATATAAATGAATTTTAAAAGTTGTTTGGCAAATTAAGAGAGAAAACACCGGGGGCTCTTAATCACAAAGATGCAGGTACAATTATTAGCTGAAGCAGCTCCTAAATCACAGGTTCCTGGAAACAAGGATTATTTTGCAGGCAGAATCATGGTATGATTTTGTGACCTTATACTCTTCCCCTGAGCATCTGTTTTTGGTCAGAGTTAGAGGCAGCTTATTGGGCTAAGTGGATATTTGGAGTGATGTGGTCCCCTTGTGTCCTGTGTGTGATGGAAATTTGGATGGGTTTTCCTGGGATCACTGCTGTTTTGTCTGGAAGAGTTTCAAACAGGTGAACATTAGATGCAATTTCAATTTCCACACTTGGGGAAAAAACCTCAAGTAAATAGTATGCTGTGTTTCCTTAAGTTCTGATTAACTGGCTATTCATAAACGTAATCTGTAAAGAACACAGATGGAGTTGACCTTTTGCAAGGCTACACTTCTGCTGCAAAGTTCCATTGTGAAATAATTGGATTATTGTGGGAAAATCTGGAGTATGTAATAATTTTAGTTTTGATTTCTATTTTTTTAAATGCACACTGCTTTTCTAAGAAGACTTTTTTTGGTTCTTTCCTTCACATAAGCAGCCTGCTGACCTTTAGGCATTTTTTTAACCCTTGCTCTGAGTCTTTCACTGCCTCCTGTCACACCCTAGGTGGGGACTGATGGGGACAAATTGTGTCTGTGCTTTCCTATTGACTTCTGAGGAAAACAGACCCCGGAGCTCAGAGTCTTCAAGTCTGCCTGTGGAACTGAAGCTGGATCTTCTAGTCTGATCATGTAGGTGTCCAACCCCTCCTGCCACCAGGGAGGACCCTCGTGTTGGGTAGGTTGGATGTACTCTGTGACCACTTCTGGCCTTAAAGGAGAGCCTCTTGGTAACAATTTCTGGTGGTCTTTAGTTCAAACTAATTAATTTGCTTGCTTGCTCCTGGTGTTTTGGGCAGTGTGTGGTGAGAGCTGGAGCGCAGTGACCCAGGGGGTGACTTTTCCTCCTGCCGTGGTGGATGCCTGGTTCCTGTGTATTTACACAGATGCTCCTTCACTGCCTTGTTTTCACTTTCCCACAAAAACAGCTTGCTAAAATGTGAGCTAAATACTAACCTAGCTTTTGAGATCTTTGTTCGGTTTTGTTGGCCTTTTGGGATGGGGAGAAATAAAGGGAGATCTTATTCATATCCTTCCTTTCTGGGAAGCACTTGTACCCTTGACAATTCTTCCTGTTGCCCAGTCCTAGAACTGTAGATGTAGTCTGTGGAGTAAATTTTGCTTTACTGGAAACTTTAGGTTTGGGAAAATTTTGCTGTTTTGGGAATTCTTGGAGTTGTATAGCTTTACTGCCTTGAGATCAGAGCCAGTTTAGAAATAAAACAGGTCTGCTTTTGCGTAGCACCATAAATTAAGACACAGAAGCAGCTCTGTCTTTTTAGGATTTATGAGCGTGCATTTTCATTCTCTCCTCCCAAACAGATAAGCCCTGCTCTAGAAGTTAAGTTTTTAGCCAGGACAGGGTATATAATCTCTATTGTTTGATAATCTTTTAATGGGGTGAATGGAAATGAGGGGGCCATGCTAATTTATTTGAGCAGGCATTTGTCTGTGTTGCCATTGATGTGGAGGTGGTGATGATCAGGAGCTGTCAGCGAGGATGGGGCAGTCTCTCTCTCAGCTCACTTTATCACGGTTGTGAAAATTCTTTTTTTTTTAAAGTCTGACTCATTTGGGTTTAAGTGAGGAGAGATTAAGAGCTCAGTTCATTGAAATTTTATTGGATGCAGGTTCCCCTTGAAGTAAAATCTTATTGAACCTAATGGTTTTGACAATTTCAAATAAAAATATCCAAATGAATGAACATAACTCATCCCCTTGTTGCTGCTTCCCTCGGTTTGAAGAGGAGTGTTTTTTTGCTGTCTTCCCTCATGGGAAACATCTGCAGATCCAAATGGCAGATCATTAATGCTCATTCAATAACAGGCTTTGTTCCCAGTTTCTTCGACTTGGAAACAATTAACTGGAGAGTTTTGTTTTGTCTTGTTTTCCTTTTTGAATGCAAACATCTAATTCCAGTTATATATTCTAGTGGATTTTGCAGAAGTCCTGCTATTTGGGATTGCTTGTAATTATTTGAGAATAAATGCTCCCTACTCAAATTCAAATAGTGGGAACAGTGCCCTTGTGGTGCGGTTTTAATTTATTTTATTGTATAAGTGGCTGAATTTTCTTCAACTCTGTAAAACTGTAAGATACAAATCTCACTACAAGCATTTGTGTTCCGTTCAGGAAGTCTTCTCGTTCCTCCCATTCAGCAAATGCTTCACAGTAGCATTTAACAAATAATCTGTCTGGTCTTTGATGGTAAGCAAATGAAAGCTGATCCAACATTCACCTACTTGGGTGCAAAAGTTGTTTGAACCAGAAAACCTGCAGATCTGTTCAGATGACTGGGAGCAGTTTGTATTTCAAGACACTTGCCAGATTGGTGACTCCTGTCCATATCTGCTAGATGGAGGAACTGGAATGTGAATAGCTCTTAAATCCATTGTAAAAAACATTACTACATCTTTAAAGGGTTTATTGACACCTGCTGAAAAGTTGTGGATTTGTGCCTTACGTGCTTTTAATCCATGAGCCAAACCAGGAAATTGTATAATTATGACATCTGAATTAAAATACCTTTTAGTCAGCATTCACCAGAACTAAACATCCATGATTATAAACTCAGTGTTTTGTTGGTTAATTAGGGGCCAAGTAGTCATAATTTGTGCACTTAACATTTGCTTTGAGAATAGGTGAATGGGGCAAATAATGAAATAATGACAAGTGGTCAGCTTGATCTGTTCTAAACTATCCTGCCTGGAGCTATGTGTACATGAAAGGAGGATTAAAAACAAAACAAACAAAAAACCCGCGGTGGTAGCAGTGGGGCAGCCAGTGTGGTTGGGCAGCAAGAGCTGTAAATGTGCTTAAGGGAAGGTATTTAAAGTTTAGCAATCTACCCCACTCTGCCTATGGCAAATATGCCTCAGATGAATGAGGCCCAAATAGTTTTTTAAGGACTGCACAATGTGTCTGCAGGTTTGTCATATTGAATCATAGAAAAACTTAAAGTGAATTTTAAATTGCTTCATCAGGTGTCATCCTAGCTCAGCAATGACAATATTCTGGTTTTGTGGAGCTTTTCCAATTCACTTCCAGGAACCAGGATTAACAAAACCAAGCTTTGCTATAGTTGAGGTTCTCTGAACTTCTGCAAGTAAAATCCTGAACAGGTCACTTGTTATTCACCCCAGCAGAGTATTCCTATGCTTTAATTTTTGTCCCTTTTATTCAAGCTTAAAATAGATACAGGAATCATAGTTTGTGGTTTTCTTATGATGATGCTGCTGCCTGTATGTAGGGACTTCATCTTTAGCAAACCAAAACCCCAGTGTTAAGACTTTGGAAGTGCCAAAGTATAATTGCCAATGCACGTGAGTTAAATTTACAAGCGTTACCTGATCTTCTCAGTGAGAAAGTAATGCTGTAACAGAAACTGGAGGCAAGGTGCAGATTTGGAGTGCCAGGAGGCTGAAAACTCAGATGGTGAATGGAAAGAGAAACCTCAATATGGGCTCTTTCCTGTGAAAAATAACTGGCATTTAGAGATGTGTGCTGGCATATGTTCAATCCTTACAGTTGGAAAAAAAAAAGGAAGTTTAAAGGAGTTAAAGGAGTCTTTGGGTTTGTGTGCTGAACGCTTTGCTGTCATGACTTCAGGGGAGCAACGTGACTGGTTTTAGTTGTATTGCTTTGGCTTCTTAATATTTAAAGTACTAAATTATTGTCCAGGGTGAGACCCTCAAAAACTTGACTTCACCAAGAGATTCCTAAGGGCTTTCTCTGTCTGTGTCCCTTCCAGCTTTCTCAGTGTGATGCACAACTCCAGATATGTAAGTACTGTTATTTTCTCTAGAGAGACCTGTGGCTCTTGCAGAAAATCAGGGCTACTACTGGTGCAATTCCCTCATTCAGTGCTGTGCTGCAACGAACCAAACTCTCTTTTCTTTAGGGTTCTTCAGCCTCCTGCCTTTGGGAATTAAAAGACTGCAAAAACACTGGTTCACTTTACCTACAGATACACCGAAGCTCTGAGCCTGGCTTGTGCTCATGTTAGTGTTGGAAAGAGGAGCATGCTGTAGTAAGGAGAGGAAAAGAAAAAAAAAAAAAGGCAAACCAGTAGGTTTTTGTCCTGCTCAAGTTGTCATCAGGGCATTTTTATGAATCAAAAGTGTTCTGTTTGTGTTATTTTGGTAAAATGTTAAATAAAGAATCACACAGAGCTTTTAATAGATCTCTCCTCTATAGTCATTGAAATTTGGTAAGAAGTGTGACAGTAATAGTAGTTATTTAGGGAGAAATGCTGGCACATGGACAAGTAATTTGCGTATAGTCACAAGCTACTTTTATTGAAATATATGATTTAAGTGCTAGTAAAAGGCATGAGTTGATTTGGCCTCCAGTGGAAATGAGTCTCTGATTTCCTTCCTAGGTTTGTTTTCCCTGAGAGTTATGGAAAGGGAGGATCTATTTCTGTGCACCTCTTGTTATAAAAATAAACCTTTTGTTACGAGGGAGGTGAGCAGGGGCTGGAAGGAGAGAGTGAGGAGGAAGGAGGCTGCAGGGCTGGATTCCCAACAAGCTCCTCCAGCAGGGACCAGCTCCCTCAGCATGTCTGTACCTGCTTCCATCCTGGTTTTGTGCTGTCCCTCATGTGAGTTCAGTTACTTTAGAGCTCTTTTTATCTCATTCTTACTCTGCTTGTACCTACACCTCTCCTTCCCCTTGCTACTCACCAGCTTTCCCTCTCCCCCTGCTCCTCCAGGTGCCCTGCTCCAGGTGCCAGGGATCTTCTGATGGGATTGGGAACAACGAGACAAATGATAAACCAGGTTCAGTCAGTGGGGAAGAAGTGTCCCAGTTGCTGGTGGGATGTCAGCAGATGGCACAGTGCCTTCCAGGAGAAGGATCTGCCCCTGCAGGATCTTCCTTGGAGTCTGGTTTGAGGTGCACATCGCCAGTGCAGGAAGCAGATCTGTGTGCACAGGTGTCCCTGGAGAGCTCTGCTGCCCAGCAGGTGTTGTTTGCACTGTAAAGATCATATCTGATTGCCCATTCGGGTACAATCCCACAAATTCCACTGAAAAGGTTTCAAGGGCCTTTTTGTTTGCACAGGTACAATTGCAAGCCACAATATTTTGAAGGAAGCTCAAAGAGTGGAAGGAACTTGTGAAATATGTTTGTAAAAATACACCCAAACACTTCCTCCTTCATTTCCTCTATACATACTCATCATTTTTCTTCTGTTTCAGAAAAGACAGAAGCAAAATGAAAGCAATACTTTCATAAGCTGGAGGCAGGTGCACGGTATTTTCTCAGTAACTTTCACTATCAGATGCTATTTTAAGATGCTTGTAGCAGCTGGTTGTTCTCTTATTTCTCGTACTTACTGTCTGCTCATAAATGTTGAGAAAAAAGCCCTCCAGATTGTGCAAAAGAGCCTCTAAGGAGTTAAAGTGTCCCTGTTCCTCTCTTGCTGCTAAGTGGAGGAGGATGTGTGCTTGTTTCATGTGTTTGTGAAAGATGAAACTCATCACATTTGAGCCAATGAAAAATCAAAAAGCCGAGCATAGGATCTAAAAACCCATGAATCTGTGAAAAAACCCCAAACCCAACTGAAAATAACAAACCCCAAACCTAAAATAGAAAATATTACTTTAGATGCCTTTATTATGTGCATGTAACAAACAGGCTTTTCTTTAAGCTTTGTATTTACTCTGGATGTTACTTGTGATCTTCTGCAGACACTGTAGATTTCTTTCATCCCACATCAAGAAAATAAAGCCAGTTTGTTTTGGTTATCTTGTTTCCATTGAAGCATGTAAGATTGTTTCTTATGAGGCACTTGTTCTAGTTTGGCTGACAGCAACAGGTCAAGTCTCTATTTTATTTTATATATTTGAGTTTAGCATCCTGCTATGCTCTGAAATGAATCTGTTACAACAGAGCAACAGAAGAGCAGGATCTGTATCCACAGACTGGCATCATTTGAAGCCCTACAGGGAAGCTTAAACTCAGTGGGAAGATTTGGAATCTGCCCAAGCCATGACCCTGCTTTAGCAGCAAATCACCTGTGCAGTGAAGATTTTACCTGCACTGCATCAGTGCACTCCCTGTGATGCTTGTTAGTGCTAAAAATAATTCTAACACTGATTTCCCCTGGGTAATTAGCCTGTGCAGAATCAGATTGAGATTAGACTCTTTTTTTGCTGGTGCCTTATCAAATTTAAGTCCAGGTATTTGCCATATGATGCAGGGAGAAAAGGCTGTCTCAGTTTGTCCCCATTGTGCTGTAGGGAATTCAGTGTCCCTTGCTGCCTTCTGGGATCACACCCAGCTCTGCCTTCCACTTTGGACTTGGCTTTTTTTGCAAAGGGGGCACAATGCTTGCTTGAAGGTGTTGATGATCCAAGGAACATCCTGCCCCTGGTAAAGTATTCCCTGTTCTTTTAATAACTGGTGCTGGGTTTGGAATGCTCCAGGGCAAACTGGTAATGCTGAACAAAGGGTTACTTTATTTGGATGATATTTTCTGATCTCTGTGGCTGTTGGTGCTTAGCATAAAGCATTACCAGATAAGAGATTGAAATAAGTTATTGCAAAGAAGGAAGTGTTGGTTTCTTTAGAAAAAGTCATTCCATTCCTAGTAATGGTTTATCTTTGGCTGTATTTGAGCTACAATGATATTAAAAACCTGGGGTACTTGGTATGTTCTGTTATAGAAATAACCACCCAGTACATGCAGTGGTTGTTCAGCCAGCAGAGAGCTATTTCCCTGATATTTTCCTTTCTCTCCCAGTGAGGAATGGTTTCATTTATGGCTCCCAGAGCCAGAAGACTCAATTTATAGCAAAAAGATAAAAGAAGAATATGAAAAAAGCTCCTCAGTCCCTTTTCTCCCTGCTCCCTTATCACCTTCTTGTCAGCCTTGTTTCTCAGTGCACTGAATTCAGACATTATAAACCTAATGGAGGTTATAAACTCATATTAGAACTTTCCATAGGCAAATATTATGTTGCGTAAGAGAAATGTAATTATCTTTTCTTGTAATTTGTACAATGTCTCATGCATTAGGTTTTAAGTCAGTGAATGTGCCGGACAGGCAGAGATTGGGGTGAATATCCTATTCCAGGACAGCCAGAATCATTAGAGGTTTTACACTAAGGGAGTTCCTTCCAATTTGAACCTATGCTAATTTGCATTCAAGTAAGGAGCACCTTCCTGACAGCTTTTGATGCATGTGTTGGTAATTTCAGCTGCCGTGGATTTAAGTGTTTATTAGCATTTAGTTGTAGCTGAAAACACACTGAGCAAATTCAAGTTTAGAGGTGGCTGGCATGCACACTGACCCAAAGTTTTCACCTTCATTGGATAAACAAATGAGTACAAGGATTAATAGGTGTAATTAATCTAGAGCTGTAATAGTGCTGGCGTGGTGCTCAGGTGTGTTTTTGTCATCTTGGCTGACTTTGAAGGTGATATTTTAAAAATATTAACCAAGAGCATCTTCAGTGTGCCTGGGGCACTTCTGAGTGTGCAGGGAATGGTTCCATAGTGAAGAAAGACAGTTTCTTCTATAATTTCCAGTGTGTAAATCAATTTGGATTTGTTCAGTTTATTTGCTTGGTTATATTGGGCGCTTTTATATTTTCAGACTGTCTTGCAGTGTTTCTCACTTGTGGCTTTGCTGGCTTCCTGTCAAGTCAGTAACTGAAGTAGAATTGCAGGATGATTTCTCTAGGCTTTCAGTGGCATTTGAAATATCTCTTATAGCCACCTGGTAGAACATCTAAAAAATCATTTAGCTCTAAATATTATATGAATTTAAGGGAGTGCATATGGAGTGTTTTACTGAAAGAAACCAAAGCACATAAAAAAACTAAAAAAAATTCTGAGGACCATAATTAGAAGATACTTAAGGGAGGATAAAATGCTAGAAATATTTGTCCAATTGTAGTGAGCTGTGACCAATTTTTTTGTCACTAATTTTTTCTGTCCTGTCCCTATTGCCCCCAAAAGAGGAGATGGCAAAATAAAAGGATATAATAAAAATGACAGATGCAATCAAAAGCAGTCTCTCTGAAGGAAGAGATTAAAGTATATGGATTCTTCTGAGCATTTGAGATTTGGCAGAATATTAAAGAGAAAGCTGAAGGAAATAGACTGAAGACATTATCTTTTTCTTGTTACCTAAGAACAAGGAGCCATTCAATTAAATCAAAAACAACATAGTTGGACTGATAAATGGAAGTGCGTCTCTTTGAATATTTTCTGTTTGCAGATTTTTACTACAATCTGCCATTGAAAGGGGAAGAATAAAGAGGCCAAGCTTAGACGAAGAATTTGGCAAAATATGTTTTTTCCCCTGTGGTTGCTTAGGGAATATTTGGCGATACAGTTGGCCATGAACTTCTGAGGCTGAGGAAGGAAGAGGGAAAACTTCTGGCCTGTGGAGGATAAGGACTACATGAACAACATGTTGGTACCAAGGACACACTTTCTACATGCAAGGGAGAATTTGTCTCTCTTTAAAATAAAGTATTTCTATTGATGCTCTTCTGTATGGAAGAGAAAAGCAGAGGAAATACATGTGGGAAGAAAGAAGAGTTGTATGTGTGAATATGGGCTGGCCCAAGCAATCCTGGCACCCCTGGGGAGCAATCCAGCAGCACTGGGGAGAAGGGTGGTCCCCATCCCAATCTTCCAGTGATCTCCCTAGGGACCATTTCTTGTCATGGTGCTGATCTGTGTGTCTGCTTGAACTGAGGAAATGAAAAAGGGCCGTCAGTGGATGGCTGATGTCAGAGTGCATTTGCCCTTCAGACTGTATTTACCCCTTTCTCAGATGAGGACACATTCTGTATTTGTTGTTAATTGTGTATCGTAGCCGTCATTCGGGTTAATTTATTTGTAAATACAACACTTCTATGAGAGAAATTGTAGCTGCAGCAGGAATGTGGGTGTAAAGGTTCAGAGGCAGAGTATGGTTAAACTTCCAGGCAATCCAGTGACCAGGGATGGGCTTATTTCTTCTGTGGCCTCAGTCAGGCAACCTGCTGCTTCCTGTGCAGCAAATATCACTGATGTGTTGCTCCAGTGTAGGAGCTGTGAGGTGGCAGCTCAGTGGAGCCATCCCTGCTGTCTTGACAGAACCCCTTTTAATTTTTTTTTTAACATTTTGATTCCACTGTGTTGCTGATGGGCTTGAGGAGGACTCTGCCCACTCTGGGTTAAATGCAGGCAGATATCAGAGACACTGTGTGGTCCCTGCACCATCCTTTCAGAATGGGCATTTCCAATCAGCAACTGAGGCAATCTAACTGGGAAAAAGAACATTTGACTTGGGGAAAGCAACTGGAAAAGCCTACAGGAACAAGTCTGCTCCTTGGTAACAAAATCTCAAAGCAAACAAAATAACAACGGCAGTGGGTCCTCAAAGTGAGAGGGGTGGAGAATTACAGGAAGGGAATGGGAAGCAGTAAGTGCCTTGGGAAGTGGATGTTGAGCTGGGCTCTGCCTTTATTTGCAACATCTTGGCTCCAGCAGGTTTCAGTACAAGTGGGCGAGCCACGCAGAGAGCAGTAGCAGAAGATGAGTTGTTTAAATGACTCCCAACAGTGTGTTTCATAATGTTTTGTGCAAACGTGTTTAGCCCAATAGCTTCTGTTGCTGGCACGTGATGTAACGCTGCCAGGGAGGCTGTGGCTGCCTTGTCAAGATTTTCTGGAGACAGGGAAGGGCCTCAGTGAAAGCTCTCAGCTGGTGTGAGCAAATCCAGCCGTGTCTCGCGAGGTTGTGCAGGGCGTCAGGTGCTGCTCCAGCACAGGCATCCCTCCCTCCATCCCCAATCAAACTGGGCTGGCATTTATGGCTTTTCTCCTCCCTCTGTAAATCTGTTGTGCTTCAGCCTGAGTTCACTGAGAAATACAAAGGCATGGTGGGTCTTTCTCTGTGAAATCTTCCTCTGTGAGGATCAGAAAACTGTTTTTACATAGTGGTGCTGTAAAGGAAAAAAAAAACCAAACAATTTCAGTTTGTCCATGTGCACTTTGATATTGTGGCTGTGTTAAGCTGATACATCTATACTAACACAAATTCCTGTTTAGGTAAATCCTGTTATTGCCTTGTGAATGCATGCAGTGCCATTAAGCTAATTCATTTATTGTGCTGAATATAATAATGCTGATATTCTTTATTTGCCAGTATAAATGGGGGAAGGAGGGGAGGATTGTACAGCTTTAGTTAGACAGCAATGCAGATAGAGAATTTTTTTGTAGATTCCTGAACACTCTGCAAGTGTGGTGAGGTTAGTCATAAAGTTATTTAAATAAGTTATTAAGTAACTGGTTATACAGCCTCATTCAAATTAATGAATGCAAGAGTAGATTTCTTTGAAAGCAGGCAGTAATTGCTTTGTGTGGATTAATCTAACAATTGTGTTTCTGTTGCCTGTCCTGGTGTTTTTCCTAGTAATCAGGAAAACAGTAGGAAGTAATTTTTTGTTGATTATGCAATAGTTAGAAGGTAAACGTGCTTGAGTTTAGGAACAGTCCTCATGTAGTTAATGGGTGTATATTTCTGAGGACATGGGTATGTACTGTAACCTCTGTGCATGTGACTGTAAAGCAGCAATTCTGCAGGTCTCACCAGCTTTTACCTTATTGGGTTTTAATGATGATTTGACCACCTCTTTTCACAGAATAAGGATGATTGCTCAGCTGTTAACCACAGAAGAGTCTGTCTGTGAGGATATTCCTCTGCACAGAGCTGTCCCTGTTCCCTTACGATGCACACACAGTGAGTGATTTTATTTTAGCTCTTTTATTCCTGACCCTCCCAGTTGTGTAAATGCTCACTATGAATCAGCTCAAAGATGAGTCCACCAGTAGGTTTTCAAAAGTGATCCACCCATCAATTTTTGTATGATTTTTCTCTCAATTGCCTGCTTTACAAGAAAAAATAATCCTGCAGTTTTCACTGACAGTGGGTTAATGTAAGGGAGTGTTTTGGGGTCCCAGTTGGGATTCCTCAAGTTCAGTGTTGTCTCTTCAGCCTCAGCTAATTAGTTTGTGGAGCTGTTTTACATATCTGCCAACAGCACATCCTGTAAGAATCCATGTAGACTTGGAAATAGCCAACAAAGCCCTACATGGCCTGGAAAAGTGGCAGCAGAAATGTCAGTGCCAGCTTTGCCAGCGTGTTTTGTGTGCTTGAGTTATCAGGATTTAACTCCCGTCAGTAAGCTTTGTACAGAAACAGTTTCAAATTGGATAAATCTCAAGTTTTCACAAATCAGGGCTTAACAGAAGAAGAAATATAATGTCCTCTCTTAGAAATAATGAAGTAGTGGGCAGACATTGCATTTTTGTGTAGGAATAAATACTTGCTCTGGCTGTTTTCCTCCTAAATAATCAAACCTACCCACCAGATTGTATTTGGAACACTTACTAATGTGACATGCTCTGTTTTAACTGTTCAGAGAAATGACTGAAAGTTTTAAGATGAGACAACATGAATCATAGTCTTGAGCGGCTGTTCACTTTTGTGATTGACTTGCCTCCTTCCTACGTTCCTTTTAGTCACCCTGGGAATCGCTGAAGCTGTTCTGTGCAGGAGGCATCGCTGAGATTCCCCCTTGCAGCAATGGACTTGGACAAACAATCCGTGTGGGGATCCCTGAAACAGAAGACCCGGCCGTTCCTGCAAAACCTGAGCGTGAGGAAGACGAAGAAGAGGTCTGGCAAAATGCTGGAGAGGAAGGGCCACTCCTTGGACCGCTGTCTCAGCGTGTCAGTGCCTGACATGCTGGAGGTGGAGACGCTTATGGAAGAAGAAGAAGAAGAAGAAACGACTTACTCGAGTGCTCAGGTGTTGTCAAGCTGCTCCCCCAAGAGCTTTTCCAGGTCTGTGGTGTCCCTGAAGAGCAGGAACGCTTCGGTGAAGGCAGCGGGAGAGGACTGGCTGTGGACGTCGCAGCAGAGGACACGGACGGAGGTGACAGTCACCCCCCCGGACACGCAAGCTGTGGGTGTTCACCTGGTGCCCTCACGAGGAGCTGAGGCTGTGGGCAGCCCCATGTCCGAGGGGAAGAGGAAATCCAGCGAGGACCTCTTTGACCTGCTGCAGAGCTCCCGGCTGAGCGCCGCGCTGAGCGACGAGGGGACAGAGGTGGGTGCTCGAGCAGCAGTGAGGCTCAGTCGCCACCTCCTGTGGGCTCCTTGTGCTTCTCCTTAATTTTCTGGCTTATAAAGGGATGGAGGATCCAACCAAGGCCAGGTTGCACAGGGCTCTGAGCAGCCCTCAGAGCTGGTGTAGTGGGAGGTGTCCTTGCCCATGGCAGGGGGCTGGAATGAGGTGAGATTTAAGACCCTTTCCCACCTGAACCATTCTCTGAGAAGGGGGCTCTGTTCAAGGAATGAATGAACAATACAAGTAAGCCTAAACTTTACATGATATACACATTATTCAAGACTAATTCAGTTATCCTTCCTGTCAGTCTGGGGCTGCAAATAACACTGCTCTAATTTTTTGGTTCTTTTATTATTCTTCTGTTATTTGTAATGATACTTCAGATTCTTCAGATTTGTTGGAATTGCTTGCTCAAGTCCAAAGTTGTTGCAGTTCTCTGAGCTCTGAATTGAGGTGCTGATACATTTGCTTTCGAGTTAATACAGTTACCAGGATTGCTATGTAGCCCAATCAATTTGCCATCCACCCACTGAAGACTCTGATGAAGGCAATAGGTGAAAGAATGGCTGTGAGCAAGGTGAGCTCTGCCTGTACCTGGAATTAACCGAAACAAGCACGTGATGGGGAACAGAACATGTAGCAATCTTCTCAGGACTGGCTTTTGTGGTGGTGATTTAAAGAGGTGAAAAACTAAAATGTTTTCTCTGCACTGCCTTGTCCCCCTTTCCTTCCCTCTGCTCTGTGGTCAGTATTTTTGTGTGGACATAATGTCCCAGGAGGATCAGAGACCAATATTGTCATGATACGAATTCCTGCCTGGCTTGAGCAAATTGGGAATCCTGAGGAGCTCAATGATAACTTCATTATATAGACAGCAGGTGAAGATTGTGGTTGCAGGAAACACTTCAGGCAAAATTTGTTTTAGTTAGATTTTGTAGAAATACGTCTGCTCCTGTTGAGTTCTCTCTGGGAAGGTTACATTTTGACCTTTCTGAGGTCTTTTTCTCATTACCTGATTGTTGCAGTTGTGTGAGCTGCCTCTATAGTCATCCAAGATGCCAAAATGGGAACTGGGCGTTTTTGTTTCAAGTTCTCCCTTGGGAATGGGGATTTCACAGGTTAACTGTTTTTTAACTGCGTGTTCAAAAGGATGATTAGCATTGATGTGGGGAAAGTGGTCCTTTCTGATATAAACTGCTTGTTTTGCATCTCAGAGGTCTGTGTATTCCCACCAAATGGGTGTTGGCTCCCAGTCTGTTGTGATGCGAAGTGTCAGACTGGGAGTTACTGACCATCACTTGCGGTTTAGGGTTGCTAAATTGTTCACAAATTGGGTTCATCTTGCTGGAGTGTTCATTATTTTGAGGGGTACTTAAGAAAAGTGACTGAAATAGTATAGTGCTTTGTTTCTCTGCTCAAACGTTACTCACAAGTTGTAGCACATCACTCGGTATATGGTAAATATATGGGCTCTGGTGATTTTGGAAGTTTTTCCAGGTTGTTTTAACGATAGCAGCAGTTTTTTCCTGCTGTTGTATGCGTGAAACCCTAATTTAAAATCTACCTCAGCACAACGAAGTTAATAATAAGTCCTGCTTTGATTTCAGGCGAACTGAGTGTTCTAGGAGAATGAAGTACCTGTATAGTGATGAAATAGCTCAAGTCAAGTTTCATCCAGATGCACAGTCTGAGTCTGGCTTATTTTCTGCAGCACTTACATCTTTCCCTAAATGTGTATTTCTGTATTTGCTGGTGTGTGTAAATCATTTGGTATTTACTTGTATGGCAAATCATCTCTCTGTGTGAATATGCTTCCTTAGTGTAATCTGCTTCCAGTGCAATTTACAAAGATCTTTTTCCTCAGGAATAAAAGGAGAGAGTGAAGCAAAGGAAAGTAGAAATGAATAAGGAGTACTGAGCAAATTTAATTATATTGAATCTGGTGAAAAATAAATTCAATATTGGAAGGTGGCCATGGCAGGGAGGGTGGAACTAAATGATGTGTAAGCTCCATTCCAGCCCAAGCCTCAATATTCTATGATTCTATGACAACTTCAATATTCAGCTTTGCATATAGTTAATTGAACAGCTACGGGGTTTGTGCTGTGTGTGCCTTGGATGGCAATAGTTTGTTACAGAGGATTTTGGTCCCTGAATGGTGGGTGGGGTTCCTCTGAGGAGCACAAAGAGTTCGCATTGTTCTTGTGTGAGCATCGCTCCCTGCCCAGGGAGGTAAATCAGAAGGAAGGCAGATCCCTGGAACAAAACAAACTAAGAAAAGCAGAAATGTAGGTTGAGCTTCTTTCCCCCCGGAATTGCTTGTCACATGCCACCTACTCATTTCCTGGTTGACTTTGGCCACCCGCTACCGTGAGATCCTCCTGAGCCTCGCGGGTGAGATCAGCGTGTGCTTGTGGTTTTCTCACTTGTCTGAACTCCCCTGCAGAGCTGGGGGTGCTCAGCACAGCCCATCTTCACCAAGGCTCTGCCCACAGGCACCATTTTTCCAGCTGTTGAGAGGTTTGCTCTCTGTTCCCCATTGCACCCAGCTAGGCAAGGCTGAAGAATCAAGTGAAGTTGTGTTGAATCCCTGCGTGATTCAGGTTGTAAAAGGTTCCTGTAATGCCTTTTTTTTTTTTTTTTTTTGCCATTGGGTTCTGCCCATGGCCACGTGTCATTGCTGAAGTGCTCTGATATCTCTTTATCTCCTTGCCAACACTTTGCAGTGAGTCACTGTCTTGGTTTAGGACAAATTTGGGCAACCCAAAGCCTTGTCCAGTTGCAGATGCACTCAGTGGTTTTGTATTTTGAATAATTCTACAGAAAACAAGAGGAGGCAGAGGTGGGAACGCTTGTCAAGAAGAACTTTCAATTAATGTATATTCATATATCTGCTCTTGCTTGATTTGCGTTCATGCAAATATATTTGGGGCTGTGACCCCCCCCCCCCCCGGGTGTGGCCACTTTTGTTTAAAGTTGAGAGGGTCACTGCAGTTCGATAAAATCAAGGTTTCACGAGCATGTTTTCACCAAGACTTTTATCTATATTCAGTGATCTCACTGCAGTTAGCTACCTAGAATAACAGCAATTAATATTATGTGGAGCTAAAATTAAAACCCCAAGTTTTTCTATTTAAAATTATAATTGTTCAGTATTTGTGGATGTAATGGAAGTAAACAAAAAACAAAGACAAAATCATAATTTTGAGGGTAATTTTTTTTTATAAATGATATCAAGCTAGCCAAAAAAGTACTTTTAAAATTATTATAATTTCAATGCAGTTCTTTGATCCCGTGTTTTGCCGTATAAAACAAGCTGTAAAGAGAGACCATTACCAGTGCCAATGATGGTGCCTGAAGGAGATTCCTGTGAAGCCGGAGACTCCAAGAAACACTAAGTTTAATGCACATGAGTGAGATTTTATGCATACTAGTCAGAAAATTCAAAGTTAGGGTTCCCCTAGCAGCTGTAACTCAGCTCTGTTGTGTGAGAAAATTCTTCTGCTGCTCTTTATGATGATAATTTTCTCACTTTTAATGTGTTTTTGCAAGGTGGCCAAGTTATGATTACTGTGGGAACCATAAAGTCAGATTTTGTCTGTCGTGCAAGGGAAATCTTACTTGCAATGCTGGATTACTGTACTTCCTGATATATAATATATGTATTTGCGGGAAGAGGAGGAAAAGAATTGCACAAAAGGTATTTATGTTTATTTCAGCATGTCGGCCCAGCTAAGATTTATGTACTTTGGTGCAGGAGCTGGTTGACTTTTAAATGTTTCTGTAGTGCTGCACACAATGCTGCTGTCATCTGAGAGGTTTGGATGTTGCCACGCTTTCACATGAGGATCGAATTCCCCCTTGTGTGCATTTCTGCAGACCGAGCTTACCCTTAGCATAAATCTTTGTGTTTGAATGGGCTGAGATTGCCCTGCATCAGACCTGAAGAGTTTCCCAGGCACGTTGGTCCTCTTCAGCTGAAATGATGGTCATGGGCTCTTGGAGCAGCCACGGGAGCATCAGAGGTGTCCTGGCTGATGAATCACTTCAGACAGACTCGATGCTGGGCCACTGTAGCCTCAAGGTTTTGGATGAGTCAGTGTTTAGGAAGAAATGTTTGACTTCCTCTACCGTAGATTAAAAATCCTTTGGATCTTCCAGTTACTGCAGGAAGGTGGGGGAAGTACATGTTTCTTGTATTTTTTTTTCTCTTTTGCCATGGTTTAACCCACCAGGCAGCTAAATATGACACAACTTCTCTCTTACCCCTTGCTCAGCGGGAACCATCATATGCAGGAGAGAACTGGGGGTAAAGGGTAAAATTTATGGGTTGAGCTAAAGACAGGAAAGGACAGAAAAGGAAGAGGTAATTATTTTGATAATATTTCATGTATTATAATGTAGAGATATTATAACACAAAAGTATAACAATTAATTATATTAATTATATATTTTGTCTAATATTTAAAAAAATTAATATTTTTATAGAAATGATACAACAGTTAAAATATTCAAAACAAGTGAGCACAGTGCAATTGTTTATCACCTGCTGACTGATATCCAGCCAGTTCCTTAGCAGAGAGACAGTACTTGTCCAGCAACAACTGAAAACATCAGTGTGTTATCAGCATTCTTCTCACCCTAAATCCAAAACACAACACTGTGCCAGCTACTAGGAGGAAAATTAACTCATCCAAAGCAAGGACACCTTTCCCTTTGACAATTTCTTTTTAACTTTACCCCTGAGTGATTTTTTTTTTAAACTCAAACCAAACAAAAAAAACTCTACACAAACAACAGAAAAAAATCCCAAACACCAAACCAAGTTAAAAAACTATTAAAAAAAACCTTTAAATGGAACTTGCTTTTTGGGTGGTGAAGGAGAAGTTGTGGTCAAGTGAGGCCGCCAGACACAACAACCTTCAGACATCAGAAGAGTTTGTGATAAGAACCTTCAGCACCCAGTGCTGGGGAGGAGAAAAAGAAATTTATTCCTAGGTGGAAGCAGGCACTTATTTTTTCTGGATTAAACTCAAGAGACTAAGAGCAGTTACTGTAAAACAGGAAAAAGAAATCATATTTAAATTATCTATGTGTAAGATCATTTCATTCATTACATGTATGTATGAGTAATTTCTTGACTGATCCTAGGAGCATTTTCTTTCCTGTATTGTTGTCTAATTCATTGTATCTTTTGTTTTGTAGTACCCCTGTGGAGAAATGGATTTTGACTCTTCCCTATCATCTCAAAACTTCGATGACCAAATGGTAAGTCCTGTCATTTTGAAGCTTGATCAGAAACACAATTTATTTTAGATTTAGGTTCTTTCCTGCTTACAAATTCAAAACCTCATCAGGTGAAGAAGCCATCTAGAGATTTGCCCAGTGTGTTGTTGTTTTTTTGTTTTTTTTTTTGTTTTTTTTGCAGGGGGTGTTTCAATGTGTGGCGGATTTGTTTACTTAGTGTGGGTTTGTGTTTTTGTTGTTTGTGTTTTTAGTAGTTCAAAGTGGTTGCTATTATTTTGAATAGACCCAAACACTCTGTATTTTTTGAAGTACTCTATAATATCTATATTGTACTGGTAACTGATGAGAGCAGCAGCATAAATACTCAAATAAGAGTGCAGGAACAAACTGGATTAAAGTAAATACAGCAAGTAACACAGCTGTAAGCAAAATCAGTTTTAGGGCAGTGTGAACAGGCACTGGCAGTTCCGACATGTTAGTCTCATGTAAAACATGTTTGCTTTGTGGATGAACTTCTCTACCTTTGCCCTCTGATAACCTCTGAAGTGCTGTCCAGAGCTGTTTTTACTGAGTGTTCCAGCTTGAGGATGATGCTGAGCTGTGGCAGCACCTCTGACGAGCAAGAATCCTCTTGAGTTTGCTTCTGCTAAAGCTCACAACCAGCACTGCCTGCCACTGGCCTTTCCTCTTTTGGAGCTGCACAAAGAAATGCTGTGCTCTCCTCTCAGCAGCTGTGTGAAATGTGTTCTTCCTCCTGAGGTTATCAGGTGGATACAAAAGACTTTCGGGGTCTCTTCCAACTTGAGAAATGCTATGAATGCACAAGAAACAGCTCAGAAAAAAATGTGCTGATAGGATTTGGAAAACCTGTGGATGCATTTGTGATTGCTATATCACCATTCATTTTCAGGTAAAACCCTTGCTTTGTTGAACATACTTGATGCTGACACTTAGCTACTTGCATAGTGAAGTAAAGCCTGGGAAAGAAATATTTTTTTTCTTTTTCCTCTTTTTTTTTTTTTTTCTCCTTTCTGTAAAAGATTGCCCTAGGGAAAGAGCAGAACTTCGTCTCTGCAGCAGCACACCTGCCTCATTTATGATCTGCTTCAAGAGGTGTGTGACTGATTCCTTTGCTCTCCTTAGGCTCTGGAGGAAGCCAACGACTGCCTGAGTGACCTGCCCAGCCCCTTTGCCTACCTGCTGACCATCCACCTGAAGGAGGGCCGGAACCTGGTTATCAGGGATCGCTGTGGTGAGCCCCACCTTCCTCTGCCTTCCTGCAAAATTCACACACTTTATCACTTTATTCACTCCTTTATCACTGATCTCAGTTTGGCAGCAAGCTGGCTGCTTATCTGCAGTGCAACAAGTCACGGGCTTGTGTCTCTCCTGTGGGTCAGAGCTCTCAGGGGTTGGTTTATCCACCCTGGATACACAGGGGAGGGAGCTGCCCTCTGCTTGCTGCTCCTCCTGTGCAGCTGCAAAGCTCCTTCTTGGCTGCCCTTGGCACCTGTACCCATTCAGGAACTGCAAGGAATTCTATTTGAGCTTAAAAAAAAAAAAAAAACAAAGAATAATTGGAGGTTAACTAAATGATGGAGCTGCTCTTAGGAGTGCTTTTGGGATTATCTGCAAAGATGTTAATACAAGGGGGAAACTTGAGCAGGGCTGTAAGCCAGCAATCCTGTCTAACCTGGGATGTGGCTGAACAATGACAGCATCCTAAAAACCCAAAACCCACCCCCAGATGATGTATCAAATAAATTGTAAATATTTGGGGAATTCCGGGTAAAAAAAGTGTGAAAATGCCTTAACTTGGCTTTTCTTCAGGATGTTGAAAGAGGGAGAAATGCTTATAAGCATCCAGTCACTTGCTGTGGAGGGAAGAGCTGTCCTGCCAGAGGCTCTGTGCAGGCTGTAGGACTCTGAGGCAGCAGGTGTGTCAGGACCTTTGATCTGAACCTGTCAAAGAGCTCTTCCATACGTCCAGTCTTGATTTCATATTTTTTCCCTGCATGTGGAAACAGTTCTGGTAGTTTTGTCTTGCAAAACGTCTGAGCAGCTTCTTTTGAGGTGAAGCCATGGGGTTTATTCATTTGGTTTTAAACAAAATAAGCTTGCACAGCCTAAAGGCCTGTGAAGGTTTGCACCTGGAGGGACCTGTCTGATTTAGGTTCTCCCATGAGGTGCTGTTGGGATTTCTGTTGTCTGGTATGTCAATTAACTTTTTCCATGCTGGTTTTTCATGGCTTCACAAAATAGTAACTTCTGGTTGTTTTCCTTACCAGTTTTTGGAAGGAGTGAAGCAGTACTTAGATTAAGATCTTTACTGGTTATAAAAAGCCTGTATTTCCTAACAGTGTAGCAGTTGATCAGATTTTACTAGCAGACTGCACAAGCCAGGACACATCCAACTGCTCCTATGAAAAAGGTGCTAGAAATGAGCAATTCCAGCAAAGTAGTATTTCTAGAGAAGACAGAGCATACTTTGCTCTAGGCTGTGTTTTGTTGTGTAAGAAAGCAAATGCTTGTCTTAGTGAAGCAGGGGACAGCACAGTGAAACAACATAAGGGGGAAAAAATCCCTTTTGATGAGTCTCTGTTGCTTTGTGGCAAATGACCTCTCATCTAGTAAACTGAGTATGTGAGGTGATGCTTCCTTCAGTAAAACTGCTGCTTTTTATTGCACAGGCAGCAGGAGGGGAGGAAACAGTGCCTTAATGATTATTCATCAGTCACCACACTGCTGCAGTGGTGGCTCCTTAAAAAAAAAAAAAGCCCACTGTGGATGCCCATGGTTACAGGCCTCTGCTGTCACTCTGGTTATGTGACATCTTTGTGTGATGCTGGGGCTTCACCTACAGCCACTGGGCTTTCTCAACGTGCCTTTGAAAGTGGGAGGTTGTCAGCTCTGCTCATCTCTTCAGTGTGAGAAAGCCCCAGAGATAACTTGTGGGATGAGAGTGTGAGATTTCCCTCCTCTCCCCCCACCCTAGTGCTGGTTAGAGCTGCTGTGCTGGGGTGTATCAGTGTTCTCTGAATAATTTGAATTTAGCACAATATTCACACAGACTGAGTGGAGAGTTTATGCCTCAGCATCTTTAGCCTAAATAAGGTTTATCATAAGTCTTGCAATTTTCCTCAATTTTAATTTTCATTTATTATGCAATCAGCGATTTATCTGGGAAAAAAGGTCTCAAAGCAGTCATCAAACCCATCAGGTTACATTTTTTGAAGGAGTTTCTTTATCTCCATAAAGAAAATGGTATTTAAGTGTGATGTCCTGCCTTCTTCTCATGTTTGCACTTTTCCCCTTAATTTTATTTTCCAACAGTTTAAATAGCTCAGGCTTAGGGGCTGCAGTGTGGGTGGGTGATGCCCTCTCCTGGCAGCTGAGTAAAGTCTCTTGTGCTCATGTTCAGTCTGTTTCTGCCTCTGTTTTGTCCCAGTGTAAGAAGTATTTATCTGTGTGTACATGTAAAAATAAATCTAAGCTGTGTGACCAAGGAGAAATATTTCTGACATTGGAAACAGCTATTGCTTAAAACCATCCTGGCACTACTCATTAAATTCACAGGTTTCTCCCTGAATTTAGTCATTTTATGCTTAATAGTTATTAATTAGGAAATAATTATGCTTGGCCAAGTAAAGGTGAGCAGGAGTTCTACTTAGCACTGCAGACTTCACCTTTTTTTCCAACTTTACCAGTGTTTTTTTCTGACTCTTTGCCTCACTATGTACTGCTCTTTCCAGGATATGTTCCCTTTGGTGTGATAGAAATTTCTCCTTCACTTTACCAGATTTTAATTACATTTTTTTTCCTCTTCATAATACTAATCCTGTTAACATCTGCTCTTTCCTATTTTTCCTTCACTTTTTACTTCTTGCATTGCTTTTTATCTGTCTCTTGTGTCTCTCCAGTCCCTGACTTTCTGCAGCTCCTCTCCTTGTACTGCTGTCTTTAGAGAGGGTGCTTCAGCCCAGGAGACTGGTTCAGAGATGCATGTGCTTCCTCTAAATTGCACAACAATGTAGAAAAGACAAATAAATCAGACTTTCAGTGTTTTCTTCTCCTCTTTTATCTATTTTTTGAAGGGTAAGTGAAAGAAACAGCCTCTGTACAGCAACACCCAACATTTGTGCCCCAGCCAAGGAATCCAAGCGCTGCTAGAGCAGGATCTTAGCTCTGGTGGAAAGTAGAGAAGCTCCAAAAACTCCTTTCTTGGGTTAAAATCAGTGTCCTGTCTCGGGATGCAGCCTGAGAGAGGTGTTACCTGTTGGTCATCAGCTTGCTTGGAGTCTGATTTACTTGCTTACAGTCTCACTCAGTCACACAGCAGAAACTGACTAAGCAGATGGTAAATTTGGCATGTTACCTGTGTGCCCCTTTGGGGCCAATGTCAGGCAGTGCATGGGTCCTACATTTATTCTTCTTGTAGAGGATGAGCCAAACATTGAAGTAACGTTATGTACGTGTGTACATACACTGCACCAGAAGTTGGATTTTTTAATGTATTTTTTATGGTATTATTCTTACTAGATGTGTTTCACTGATGGCAAGGCGTTTGCATCTGTGTAGTTTTAATAGTGTAGGTAGTAAGAAAGCAGAAATATATATTTCTTTTAATTAAAAATCTGTGGAGCACTGGAGCAGCTTGGCAGAACAGAGAGATGATTATTCTGTATCCCACTTGGTGTTAAAAAAAAATCACTGGTGCTCTGAGTGTTGGCATCTTGTGGCGCCCGTAGTGGTTTTAGGGCCTTGTTGACCCTTGTTTTGTGAAGCCCAACTTCGTGCCTTGACCTGGGAAAGGCTGGAGCCCATTTCCACCTGCTGGTTCACCTTCACAGGCCAGGCTGATGCCTTGTGGTTGTTTGAGTCAACCTGAAGAAATCTCAAAGTCAAAAAATCTTTTCCCTGCTCCCCTTTGGCTCTGGGGTGCTGTGGCTGTGCAGGTTGCTCCTGGTCAGGTCACCCTTCCAGAGCAGTGAACAAAACTGTGAGGAAGGGCTGCCTTCCTTCAGGTGGCAAACCCAGCTCTGCTGCTCTAAGAATAAACAGAAACTGGGTTTTGACCTTGCTGATCCCCGTGGGTTTTGCCAACTCAGGGTATTTTATCACTCTGTGATTCCCTGCCTGGGTCCGTGCTGATACCACAGTGCCAGAGGAAGGGATGTGTGTGTGCTCTGCTGGGTATTTGTCAGCTTAGAGCAAGTAATTGTTTGGAAAGCAAATGCTCAGAGCAATTAGGCTGAATTGCTCTCTGCAAACACGCTGATTAATTTAGACTTTCTCTGTTTTCAGGGTATCTGCAATTAGATCATTAGGCTTTCAGATTTATTAATTATTGCCATGTATTAGGCAACTTCTCACACTTCTTTTTGAAAGGCGTAATCATGGCTAATTTACAAATGCTGAGAGTTTGGATGGTGCTGAGCCCTCGTTTGGATGTTTTCTGGACGCTGTGTGGCTGTGTGAACGAGGGCTTGTGCTGAGAGAGTCTGTCTGTGCCAAGCCCAGTTTCTGGAAGTGCAGAGTGTGTGCCTGAAACTTTGCCCTTGGGCACAGTGATCCCTGTGAGCATCCTGCCTGCACCGGTGTGGGAAAGGAATGCACTGAGACAGGAACCTCAGAAAAACAGGAGGAGTTCAAACAAAAGCAATTTATGTGTCTGGAGGAGTTCAAACAAAAGCAGTTTCTATGTCTTCCCATCCTGGTAATGTTAGGAAATGTTGGAATGATAGCATTGGAAGAGAATTTTTGGGCCCAGAGAACACCCTGTGACTCTTCTTCTGTCAGAACTGTAGTTCAAAAAACAGGTTTCTTAAACTGTTCTAGCTCCATCAGTTGTCAGAGCTGAGTCTTGGGGGGCACCTGCCTACATTAACAGCTCACACTGCATCTTTCTGGGACCTTGTAAGAAGATTTTATTTGGGTGAAGACTCAGAATACAAGAAACAATGCTGAGTTGGAGTTGTTTAGCATGCAGAAGAGAAAGCTCCAGGGAGATCTTGGAGCCTCTGCCAGTGCTTAAAGCAGTGTTCAGTTGGACTCATTCTTACCAAAGACAATGTCACATGTCCCTAATGTATGTCACATGGCATTTTGGTAGGTTTTTCTCAGTTCCTTTGCTTTTTTTTTTTTTTCTGTTTCTGAAGTGTCTTGAATAGAAAGTGCTATATCTGCATCTTTCATTCTAAGTTCTGGCAATTTTTTCTGTTTGCACACTTTCTTCACACTTCTCTGGTCTTTTTGGTTTATTGAGTTTTTTGTGGTGGTTTTTTTTTTAAGTTTGTGTGTATTTTTTTCCTTTTTGTTTGGTTTTATTTTCCCTTGGAACCTATTGGGACTGCTTGTTTCCAAGCAATGTTTCATTTCCATCTGGCCATGTAAAACTAGCTGGGGACAAAACTTTCCAAAATCACCTGAATTTCCTGCCAGCAGAATACTTTTTTTTCTGATTTCCCCTTTAAGCCTTGATCTCGGCTGTTTTGCTGCAAGGATGTAGTGGTTTTCCACTTAAAAAGAAAAATGTGTGTTCTATTTTAGAATGTCTTTTACTCCTTGTCGTAAATAACTCCAGTAATTCTATTTCTAGGAAGATTTTCAGATATTTATTCTTTACATGCCTATAAAATAAATCCTTAATTTCCTTCTTCAGATTAAAATTTAGTTTTTTGACCAAAGCTTAAGATGGTCTATGTTATATTTCACACTGCTCTTTGATTTTTTTCAAGATTTTAAGGCAATTTGGTGGTCATTTTTATTTATTTATTTATGGAATGAGACTTGTTTCATATGCTACATTTCCAGTAAGTTTGCTCCCATAAAACAGTGTGTGGCTTGAAATTATATTGGGTCTTCTGGGTTTGTTAGGTTATTTTTTCCCTCATTCTGAAGCAGTGGGTGTGATCCACCTCTCGGTAGCTGCTAGAGGGCAGCAGTATCCATTTAAAAACACCTTTAACAGTTTAGTTTCTTGGGCTACTAAAACCTCTCCTGCTGCTCTGTCCCAACAACTTTTTGCTTACTGAAGCTTTCTCAGGTTTTAGGTGATGTCTGCTCTGCCTGCATTCATTGCTTTTTAGTGTTAGTGGAAGAAAATAGAAATGAAATTGGTATTATGCAAAGGAATTCCAGGGAGCATTGCTGTCAAGATGAATGTTCTTTCTCTCATGGGGGAAGAGGCCTAGCTGATGGAATGATTTTTTTTTTTTTAGAGGTCAACTTTCCTTTTTACTCTTTATTTGGTTTGCTTTAGGCTGAGAAGTAGATTATGTTGGGGTTTTATATATATTTTGTCTGTATATTTTAGTGTGTGGGAACCTGCTTGTTTCACTGCACAATATACAAATTAACCTCAAAGCACCTTGCTTTTCCCACCAGAGAGATATTTTTTGGGGGCAAAGTTCTCAACTGGCTTTAACAATAATCCATTCCCCTGTTGATACTGCTACAGCTGATGTGAGTGAGACCTTGCTTTCAGAAGAGCCTGCATGCATGTGCTTAAAAGTTGTTGATTCAGTTGCCTTTACTAGGAAATGAATGCTAAAAAGCCTGCTTTTTTTTTTTTTTTTAATTGGTCTGGCTTTTTCAGAAAATTATCCATTTCTGTCACAGTTAAAAGACGATTATAAACAGAAAAACCTTTTTTTAGACTGGTTCATCTCTAACATCACCAGGCTCTTTTCAAAAAAAGTTATGTTTTTCTGCCTAGATTGTAGATTGTCTCTTATAAATAGCTTTTAATAGACCCAGACGTCTTTCTGAGCTTGAATCCAGAAGGCTTCAAGCCCTGAATTCAAATGCAGTCAGTAATTTGCAGTCTGTGCTGTTCATCCCATCAGGAAAGGCTGGCCCACCTGCCTTATTTCTCATTCCCTGTCAACTATTTTGGTCACCTGGATGCAATCTGGGGTGTCTTACAGGAAACCAGAACCAGACCACAGTGAGCAGAGAGCTACGTCAGCATCTTGGGACCCACCTGGGGCAGGCCCTGGGGGCCGTGGTGCCACGTCCATCCCGACTTTCCTCCACCAGCCACCCAGCTTCACCCCAGTCACCACCACCAACCCCCAGGTGCCCTGTGTCCCCCCACCCAGGTGACAATCCAGCTGCAGGGTGGCACGGAGCTGCCATCCCGCCGTTGGTGTGCCGCCCCGTCCCTCGCCCGCCTAGTTGAGATGTCACCCCCGTGACAGCCCGACAGGCGAGCGCCGGAGGAGCCCCCCTGCCCCGCCACAATTATTTTCCCTCACAATTAACACCGGTGCTAACTTGACACCTTTCCCTTGTTTGGCTTTTGTAAGCCGCCGTCCCCCCTCTCTCTCGCCCTTAATTCGCCGCATTAATATTTTCCGCGGCGCGGGTGCCGCCGCTCACCCGTGAAGCTGCTGGAACATTATGGAGCTGTCAAGATAGCGAGGGATTACCCAGGCTGCCTTGCTGGAGTAAGTGACACCACTGAGGCCCCGCTTTGAGATGTTTATTTTGAGAGTAAGCTGACAAGCATGAAGGCCTGATCCCACAGTGGCAATCTTATTTAATTAAAGGCCTCTTTTTATTGTAGCTTCCCCCCCCTCCCCCACTTTTTTTTTTTAAATGTACAATATATACTTTTACGTAAACAAAATATATTTTCCTATTATATATATTAATTATATATATATTCTTTTTATATGTATTCTTTTTGCATGTATTCCTTTTCTATACATATGTTTCTATATATAAATATGTGTAAATATAAAGGAAGAGTTTATTAAAAATAAATATGTAAGAATGATCGCTAAAGCCTGGCTCATATGAGCAGTGCTGGGCAGCCCTTCCCTCCCCCTTCCCTTTTATTTTCCTTTACTGTATAACAACCTGGAAAGCTTTTCAGAGCAATAATGCAATTGGGAGGCTTACTTAGCTATAGTCTTCTTGCTTCCCATCCTCAGAGAAAGAGCTTGGAGTTTTCTGCTTGTTGGTATAGAACTTGCTGGCTGTTTGCTTTTATTCTGTATCTCCTATTTTTCTCCTCTCTTTTCAGGTTTTGTCCTTTTTCATGGGTTTTCTGTGCCAAAAGCAGATGAGTTATGGCCATAAACCACCTGCCTCCATCGTCTCTTCATGCTTTCATTTCATCACTTGCTTTCCTTGTCTTGGCCAGTTGCTATTTCATGCACAGGATAGATTGTGGATATTATTATTATTCTTACTTTTAATTATGCAGCTTTGTCCAGCTCACCCAGTAAATAAAAGTTAGGGCATTTTTTGCCTTTTTTTTGGTCTTTTTAAATCTTTTTGAAGTGACACCAAAGAGCTCAGTGCTGTTATTTCTTAATTCTGCATCTTCTGAGGACTGCTGCCCCCCCACACTGTGGGGCTGTGATCTATCTGTGTGTTCCCACTCCTGGACATTGTGCTGGTTTTAAGATGGATGCTTTGTATAAGAGTATAATCATAGTTCTGAGAAATTTTTAGGGAAAGGTCTAGTCCTAACCCACTGGGAACAATGAGAAGCTGCCCTCTGACTTTCCTGGCTTTGAATCAGGCCCTTAGTATTAGGCTCTCTTGGCGGAGAAGAAAAAGAAAATTCTATTTAAGAACTCTGCAGTTTTTTTTTTTAACAACCAAAAAAAGTGATTTTTTTCAACAATTATTATTCAGAAAAAGGATCAGCTGCAGACAGTATTTGAAACCCAACTGATATTTTCCTTCTGTGAATGAAACACACTTTATGTGCAGAATGGACTAGGTTCTACAACTCTTCCCTTTTGAAATTAAAGCAGAATAAAAACTTCCTATAATTCTTAGAAATATGTCTGTCTCCCAGGAGCACAATTCTTTACAGTGCTTACCAAATAGCTGCTTACACATAATTGTTTTTCTTGAGTTTAAGTCTGTCTTCACATAACACTGATGAGAGCTTTGGATGTTTAAATATGGATTTTTCACATCCTCACAGGTGTACAAATCATTGGCAAGACTGAGTATTGCTGCTAGGCTGGGTTATCCTGGATTGCCATGTCTTTGTCGGGCCAGGTTCAGATTATTTCTGACTCTGAAGTCTGCTGTAGAAATCTGTCCTTTCCTTTCCCCTTGCTGCAGGCTGGGGGGCAGCCAGGACCATCACCTTAGCTGTTACCCTTCTAATGAAATTGAACTGTTACGAGGGAAGTATAATTCCAACTATCACGTACAATGCAGAAAATACTGGGTATGACAGGTGAATGGCACCTAGGCTCAGTTAATTGTAGATCCTGCTACATCTCAGTTTGATTTTTCCCCTTTATTTTCAGCCTGTGAGGATTTTTTTTTTTTTTTTGCAAAGTCTGTATGAATAACTAAATCAACCATCATCTAGTTAAATCCTCCCTGTGCCTTGTTCCCCCTCTTACCCGGTGTCCTGCACGGTGGTTGGTGCTAGTGCAGATGCCATCAGTTTAATAACAATAATAAAAAGTTGATTCCCTCTTCTGTTTTCCTTTGACAGATGCAAGTCTTTCTATTGCTGCCGAGTGGCACGAGCCTCGCGCTCTGTCCATGGACATCTGCTCCATAAAAACAGGGGACATTATTGCCATGGCAAATTGTGCCACTTGGATTAAAAAACATGTTACCTGGATGATGCTTGTTTTTACAGAGTCTGTTCTCTGCATGGCTTTTATCCTGAGCTGATGAATATCGTTGCTGTTTTTTCACTGAAACCTCAAATTGGGTTTTAAGTAAATTGGCAAAGTGACACCAGTGATGAAATCCTGACGGGTATTTTAGCTATTGTTACTGGTTTCCTTGGAGCTCCTATCCCAGTTACGATGCTTTGGAGTTTGGGTCCTTTGAATACATTCCTAGTTGCAGGATCACATTTTCTCTTTTCCACTGTGTCATTAGTTGGCCTGTAAATAGTGCTTCGGTGCTGCTTCTATTTGCTCTTTTACCAAATTAAAATTTTAACAGAGTTAAACAGCAATTAATGTTCTTAAGAATAAAACAACAGAGATCAAGCAAACAGTGAAGATATTTTTGTTGCCTGCTTTCGGGCAACTTTCTGGTTCTGTCTGTCTGTAGATTTCCTGTATGAATGAGCAGTTTTTATCCTATGTAAATTTTAATTTACATAGGAAATTAAGTATATACATGTATCTGTAAAATAGGTAATTACCATTAACTGTTTTTAATTATTTTATTAAAACATAATTTAAGGTTCTGGAGTTGCATACGGTGCTGATGCTAATCTATTTTTTAATTAATTATCACAGGTACAAGTGACCCGTACGTGAAGTTTAAACTGAATGGCAAAACCCTTTACAAAAGTAAGGTAGTCTACAAGAACCTCAACCCAGTTTGGGATGAAACTGTTGTGCTGCCCATACAGACCCTCGATCAAAACCTCTGGATCAAGGTAAGTTTTGGTCTCAATTTTTTGAAAGACTGGCCAATATTTTTTTAAGCAATGATTTTCAACTTTAGAAACATATTGATTTTTATTCGCTGTAGCAGCACGGCATAAAACACAATCCGGTTTAAGAGCTTCAGCAATTTCAAATTAAAATGCACATATGTCTTTCCCAGATTTTACTTGCATGTTTTGCTTTCTGTCTGCAAAAACCCAAGTTTGAAATAAAACTCCTTGACTGGATCTGTTTAAAGCCGTGGAGCTGAATTCTGCTCTCTCTCTCTCCCTCTCTCTCTCTCCCCCCATGCTTGTACAAACTCAGGGAAACCAAGGGCAGTTTCAGAAGCACGTTTTAGGAGTGTAATTTGGCTGGGCTGCACCGAATTATTACCTGGGATACAGCCGTGACAAGTAGCAAAGCCTTTTCTGGTTATAAGTAACGTTACAGTTACCAGAACCACAAGCTACCAGTTGTGAGCACTAATTGCTAAAACATCTGTAAGCACAAGTACCTGATTTTTGTGCAGCGTTTCATTATGCTGTCGTGTGGAGTATAAAGGAGCAGGCACAATCCATAGCAGCACACATGTCTCTGTTTACATAATATTAAGGAGATACTTTCAAAATGCTGGTTAAATATTTAGCTAAAAATACAAATTAAAGCGGGGAGATGGAAAGTGATCCCTGAATTATATCTAAGCTTTGATCTTTCAAATACAAAATTGAACTGAAAGGGCTTAAAATATCTGTTCTTTCATCGCCTGGGATAAAACTGGCTTATGATGTGAAAATTGGAAATATTTGTCTTATTTTGCCACCAGGTGTACGATCGTGATTTAACCTCTTCAGACTTCATGGGTTCGGCATCTGTGGCGCTCACTGAACTTGAACTCAATAGGTAACAGTTCCTTTAATTAAAGGTTATTAACACAGCTTAATTGAGAAACAGAGGGAAGTGGTGAAATGATTTTTTTTCTGGCTTGGAGTTTTTCTATTTGTGAAAACTTATTTTTGATAGAAGAGCGGGGATTTCAAGAGAAGTCACTTGAGATAAATCTTCTGCATGCGTTTTCATCCGGCGTTATGCACCGGATTCAAATCCAGCCTGGACAGAGCCCAGTTCTGGGACTAAGAATTTCTGTATGCAGCATTGTTTAGGGAGAGCTGCACCAGGACAATTTATGGAGGTGGAAGAAGGAAGAGGGGGAGAAGGTTTGGGACCTGTCCTCAGCCCCACGGGGTGCCTTCCTCTGGGGCTGAGGAGCGTTTTGCCCGGCTGCTGCCAGCGCCCCTTTTCCAGCCTCCCCCTCATCCATCCCTGCCTGCAGCAGCTGCATCTGGCCCTGATTTAGTGCCGAGGCAAGCCCTGTGCCTTTTGTCTGCTGCTGCTGCTTGGGCTCAGTGTGGAGCTGGAAGCCAGGAATTCAAGTTTTAGTTGTTTCTTTTATACTCCCTTGCTGTGCGATGACTTTTTTTGGGGGGAAAATGAGTTCTCCCAGTGCGGGGGGTGTTGTAGCTCCCGTGGCTGTTGTATCTGAATTTCTAGAAATGTTAATTTGTCCATGAGATAGTGCTACCAGGTAAATACCAGCATTCCTGTTTTCAGCAAGGGAACAGAGTCATGGAGCGGGATTAAAAGCAGGCAGAATAAATATCTCTGGAGTCAAATACAAAGCATTAATATTAGAAGATTCACTTGGATGAGCTTCCCTGTCACTCTTCTGTGTAGTGGAGGTAGTAGTAACTTAATTCAGTGTGTACCTGCATATGGAGAGTTATGAGTACTGAGCAGTGCTATAGTAACACTGTGCTGCATTATTAAAAGAGGGGTGTATTTTGTCAGAACCAAGAAAGAACTCTCCAGATTTCCCACTTTAACATTTAAACTCAATATTGGGAATTTCAGACAAGAAGCTGAAATTTGCACAGCTCAACCTGACCTTTAATAATCAACTCGAGTTAACTGGAGTCAATAAATGCACAACTTTTTTGTTTTTCTTTTTTTTTTTTTTGCTGCCTTGTAGAACTACTGAACAGGTTTTAAAACTGGAAGATCCCAACAGTTTAGAAGATGACATGGGAGTGATTATATTAAACTTGAGTCTAGCAGTCAAGCAAGGAGACTTCAAGAGAAATGTAAGTGGCTTAGGAAATCAAATTTATAGCTGGAATTTGTAGGGGGGAGAAAAGAAGAGCTGGCATAATCTGATTTACTGGGAAATGCCACCTTTATTTTCATCCTCTGAGACTCGATATTGAAATCGAGATGGAGCATAACTTTAAAAAAAAAAAAAAGCCTTGTATTTAGCTGGGTTAAAGTTGTGTAGACATTTGTAGCTGGATGCTTCTGTCTTGTCACTGTGATGTGCACTGTGGCAGTGTTCTCTGTGCTCTGGGCATGTGTCCAGCACTGCAATGGGCAGGTTGAAGAAAAGCTGTTATATTTTCTTTTTTTTTTCTTTTTTTCTTTTTTAAACAACAATGAAAAAACTTATCCATGTGAAATCTAAAAATTGAGCTTGGATGTTAAGACTTAAACTGCCCCAGTCCTGTGGAGGAGCACCAGGCTGAGAGGAGGTGGTTGCTTGTAAAACCCCGATCTTCCCACTGATAGTTTCTTCACTGAGTTAATTGAACTTGGCCCCTGATGCAGAAATGTGGTGATTAGTGATGTTAGAAACACAGAGAAGCTGGGCAGAGACTGGGAGCACCATGACTGAAGCTGATAGGGTTTTTTTTAATTTCTGGTCCTGCATGTGGCTTTTTTGTTTCTATTTTTAAAGCTTTCTCCTAGTGTTTTATACAGCATGCACCACACACAAATATTGGTGAACTAATCCTGCTCCTGGCGAGAAAGGGGTGGAGAATACCCAAGATCAGGCAGTTACTTGGACTGTCTTAAAAACCAGACTTAGTTTTAAATATGTGTAATACATATTAAGAGAAAATATTTCTACAAGTTTTCTGCAAAGTCGAGTATGAAACTTGCTGTTTACAGCACATTAATGAATTATAGGTGTGGAATTCCAGCCTGAATGGGATTATTTATAGAAACATAAATGTTTCAAGGGGTTGGAAAGCAAAATGAGAAGAAGCTAATGTGGGATATCTGCTGTTCATTATTTATTTTTAAAATAGATGCTTTTTTGAGATTTGTAAAGCCTTGATTAATAACAAGGTAAAGATTTAGTTAATTTTACCTCACTATGTGATTATTTGAAAGCTTAATGACAATATTTAAAATAATGGTGTATTTCTATGTCTATATTATGAGATGGCTTTTTTTTTGGAGTGTGACCTCCCCTCTAACTTGTACAATCAGCATTGTTGGCATGTGTTACTGAATTGCAGGAAGGGGTGAAGCAAAAATGTAAAGTTACTTTAGCAAAAAAGTCAGTTTAGTTACAAGAACCTCAGGAATTCTAAGATTTTTATTAAGGCCTGGGCTAAAGTAGACCTAGCCAGTGAAACAAAGCTTATTGGTTTAAATAGCAGCTTTTAGTACTCTCGGGTGCTTAGTTAACATTCAGAGTGTAGATGATAGAAGAGCTGGTGCACACTGTAATTTTTTTAAAAGACAATGTTTTAAGCCCTCATATTTCAAATACAGATTGCTCAGCCATTTCCAAAGGAGTCAGAACAGTGAAATAGCTCTGTCCACGTTAGCACTTAACAGCAAGATGATTTTTTCCCCCTTTTTAAATTAGCTTACTGTAGAACCAGATGGCACCAAAAGTATAAGCCATGTTTCTTACTAATGGCTCTGGGTCCCTCCACTTTTTATTCTCAATTACTTTTTTTTTATTGCCTCTTTTTTTGGTGCAATGCAGGTATTTTGAGTTTGTTATGTTCCATGAAGCAGGAAAGGTAGATGGAGATGTAGTTGTAGATTTAGCCCTCTATTTTGTAATAGGCTTTTCTGACTCATTTGACAAGCTTCTGTTTGAATTGTTTCACTAAACACTTTCCCCATTTTGCTCCTTACCTGTTTCCTTTCCCTGGATTCTCTTTGGTACAATAATGGGGACTCATGAACAGAGATGGTCAAGTCGAAAGAAAAGAACTTCATCCAAGGTAATACTTTTTTTTTTTTTTTTTTTTTTTTTAAACTTAAAGAAAATGAAGGTCCCCTCCCAAAATCTGTGCCCTCCTCTGAAACAGGGTAAACAAAGGAAAACTCAGAAGTGGTAACCTGTCACAATGTGATGGCTGTGGTAACCTTTGCTTTTTTGATTTTTCTGTTCATCAGGATGGGAAATTGCTGTTGTTTCCTAATTGTAGCTGCTGTGGCAGTGTCTAGTGGCAAGTGAATGTAAGACCCCATTCACAAAGAACTGTAGAAAGAGAGAAAAGCTTCCTGTACAAAAGAAAGGGGTGTAAATTTAACCAAAATGAGAAGAGCTGTGGAGGGTTTGAGTTGTTTCAGAACACCTGGACAGTGGTTGGTGCAGGAGCTGAACGAGGCTCTCCTGGATCCCTGTCTGTCTCTGGGGCTGCCTCCTCACCATGGGTGGAATTCTGTGAGGCAGTATTTCTTCTGGTTGCCCCTGTGGGTTTTGAAATTCCTTTTGTTCTTGGGATGGAGGCTGAGCAGGGAGTTTTCATTACCTCCATTGTAACAGGATTTCCAAGATTTGTGTGTTGCCACATGTCTGTGTAACTTGCTTCCCTTGGTCTCCTGTAGGATTCCTGCAAGCTTCCATTACTTTTATATTCCTTTTTTTTTTTTTCCATTTTTGCATTAGATTTTAACTTGTTCAGGAAACAGACTGTGGCTTTTTATGTGCTCTGTAAAGCTTTAATTTGCTATTGAGTAAATAACAATGATACAGACACTGCAAGCCACACTACCCAGCTTGAGAGCTGTACAGTCTCAGCCTCTGAAAAGCAAAATTTGGCTCTTAAGATGAGTGTGTTCTCATGATATTTTCCCTCTGTAACTATCGGTTTGTGCCTAAATAAATTGAATCATTAACCTCCTCTTGTTTTATTCATTACAACTGTGGTGTGCTGTGTAGAGGAGCCAACCATCTCAGGTACTGTGCCAGCAAGAATGTTTTTGTCAATAGAAGAAGTGCAAAGTACAGCCTTTGGAGCCCTGATTGCAGGGATATTGCAGTGCTTGGAGCAGAGAGCTGCCAGGAATGCCTGAATGCCACATGATAGACAGTGATGGCATAACTGAAGAGCTTATCACTTCAGTTTTTAACTAAAACTCTGGAAATTACTGTGCCCTGGCTCAGTCAGTGTTGCTTGATCCCCATCTTTCTCACACAGCTGTCTCTGGATGCTGGTTGGCTTTGGGACCTGGGAAAGAGAATTGGGTTTTTAAACTCAGGTTCTTTTTCTTCAGAATAGCCAAAATTCTGTTTTGGTTGCTATTACTGGAAGTTTTGGGGTGTTTTTTTTTTTTTAAAATTTGTTTAGGTTTTTGTTTGTTTTTTCTTTTTGCTTTTACGCTGTATCTCATTGCATTTTGTATAAATTTTTTACGTGCATGTTTTTGGACCTTTAGCTGTCAGCCTTTCAGCTCTCTAGACTCTGTCTTGTGCCTTACCACCTTTCAGAATAAAATTAAGAGATGCTGAAGCGTGCTGCTGATTTAGGAGACATGAAAGTATTGTTTAAAAGGAAAAAAGCTTCAACCCTGTGCTCTGTTCTGTTCCAGTCACTAGAGGGTAGGAGAGCTTCAGTTCTTCCCGGGGAAGACACAGTTCATGCTCCAGTGTGATCTCTAAAGAAAACCTCTGTGACCATCCAAAGGCAGTAAAAAATATTTCCCAGCATGCGCCGGAAAAAATCTGACAAAGCAGTATTTCCTGGTTTATTGATTCTGCTACTGCACTAAAACACTAGTACTGTACATCAATAACCATCTTTAGTTAGGAAACTCTGCTCTGTGGAAGCAGTACTAGCAGTTTGTGGCAGAACATAAAGGCTGGGAAGAAAAATTGTGTGCATGGGGAATATAGGTGTCTAGGGAAGGCACAAGAGGTTATGGAAGAATAGCCAGAGAGTATGATGGGGTAGAAAACAATGTTGCTGGACGAGATAAAGATACAGGAATAAGGAGTGCAGGGGAAATGGAGAGAAGTCTGTAATGGATACACAAGCTTGTTTGTTTTTTGGCTCCTGAGCTGACTCTAGTTGGGTGTTGCAGGAGGAAAACATAGGATACTTTCCATTTGAGCAACATTCCTCCCTCCAGGTTTAGGCAAATAAAAGTTTTCTATTTGAAATAGTTTTTCTGGGATTTTTTTTTTTTTTTTTTTAATGTGCTGAACTACAGCTGACCCCTATTGTAATATTTAGCTTTTCCTCTTCTATAAATACAGGGAAAATGACTTATTTTAAGGATGGACAAAATGAATATAACTTTCACAGCTGTTTTTTAATCTGTATTGCCTACATGAAAGAAATCTGATTATCCTCTAATTTGACCATTTTGTGTTGTCTTAATGCAGATTTGGCACATCAGTGTCCTAAATGAGTCTTTTCACATTAATCACGGGATTCTTGCTGACTTCCCAAATTTACCCCAAATGTTGATGGCATTGATACCTGTTGCAGCTCCATGTCAGGCTGGCAGCAGGGCTCATGTGGGCTGTTGTGGATACTGTGCTCTCTTCATGTGTGTTCTCTGAGCTCCCTTGCTGTTTGGAGGAAGAGCTGCATTTCAGACAACAGCAAAAACAGTGCCAGCACAAGATCTCCAGTCCAGCTCCAGTAGCCTCATGGTCATTACAGGGAGTATGCAGGAAGGATTCCAGCAACTCAGTATGGTCTTTTAAATCATTTTGGAGCAAGAGCTGTTGAACTGTATGATTTAGGTGTCTCTTGATTATTATGAGTATATATTTTTCACTGCTGCTGGAAGAAAATCATTGCATGTTTGGGTGGATTCCCCAGACATGGGCAGCACATTCAGATCCCTCATTTTTCATGGGAGCTGAGAACAGCATTGTCCTCAGTGGGAGCTGTTTTCAAGAGCGTGGCTTTCTTCTTTTCCTCGTGGAGGGTGGCACTGCAAAGGGAAGAGGATGCTGTTAGGCAGCATTAATATATTCACTCATGTCTGTATATTGACATGCTCTCCCCTCTGTTCTGCTTTCCTTTCTGGGGCACAGAGGGAGTTGGTAGCTCTCTGCTGGAGCCCAGCATGCTCAGTACCCTTGTTTATCCCGGGTGGCTTGAGTCTCACCCTGAGTGCCCTGCACGCTCTTTCCAGCATTTGCACAGCTGAATAACCTTTAAGTGTTGAACATCCAGGAGGCAGATAAGCAGGTCTGCTTGGGGTGGACTGACCTGCAGCAGTTCAGTCCTGAAACAAAAGCGACGGAATTGCCACCTTGATAGCTTAAGCTGATTGAATAAATTGGCTGAAAGGCTGACCGGACCCAAGGGCTCCTCAAGCATCTCATCTCAGGGGAAAATCCCTCACTCTCCTTTCTTCTTTTTTTTTTTTTTGTGCTCCTGTGTGGGCTGTTAGGTTTCATTTTTGTCTGCCTCATTGTGTTTGGCTCTCTCCCCCAATCCCCCGTGGGCAGCGCAGAGCGCGGGGACTCGCTCGCCACAGGGTCACAATCGTGGTGCCAATCTCGTGTTGGTTCACTTGCCTTTCCCACTGCCCTCTCCTCTTTCCCAAGGGGAAACTGCCTCTGCTGAAATGGTTTCTCTGCCTAATGAGGAGAGGTCCGAAGAGTCCTCCTATTTGCGTGTTGTTGTTTTCTCAAATGGCGAATTACGTGGCCCAGTTTTGACGTTGACCTCTTCACAGGGATTGCAGCAGGCTTTCTGTTGTCCTGTCTCATCCTTTTAAATGAAAGATGGGAGAGATGGGCTCACTTCACACTTGGCCACCTCGCCGTGTCATTTAAATGTACAATTTTTCTGCATCTCTTTATTGCTTCAAAAACAAGTTTGAACTTGGGGCATGTATGTGTGTGTCAGGAAAAGAGACAGGTTTGAAAGCAGCCCTGATGCACCAGAGGGGATTTGCTGGGTGCCTATAGAGGGACATTATAGACAAATGGAGTTATCAGGGAGACTGGAGCTCCTAAAGGATCTTGTGAAGCTGGGTCAATGAGCCGGTTCTTTCCCCTCCAAAGCTCTGTCATTCTTGTTCAGCTCCTGTATTTGGCTCTGTGAAGGCAGAATATAGCCCACCTGCTCATTCTTCCATTTTAAACCAGAACCAGAAAGCGATAAAAAATTGAAAGTTGATGTGAGAAACTTTACTATTTGTTTTAAAACCAGGAACAAGATTTTGAGAGTGGTGATGTGAGCACTGATTTTTAATTTTTCTGTTCAGAGCTGGGGAATCTTTTTTGGGCAAATGTCCTTTCTAAGCAGTTAGGAGAAGAACCATCTTCTGGTCCTTTTGTGGCAGAGTGCTCTATGACCAGGCCATAGTTTTGCTTCAGAGATTACTCTTTACTTATTTGATGAGTTACAATCCCAAAATCTGCAGTGGATATGGGTTCTTAGATTTAAAAGGCATCTAGTTTGTTTTAAGGAATAAAGATCTCTGGATATTTTTGTACTTATTTTCTGATTTTTTGTTGCCTTTTTTTTTTTTTTTTTTAAATCCTGGCTGGCTTGAGAGATGTCTTTACTTCCAATTTTTATCAATTTTACAGCAGTGAACTGCTCATAAAGGTGACCTTTATGGGGTTACTGCTTATTTGCACACATAGCCCAGCCAAAATCAGAGCTCTGTCTAGAGACAGCCCTCAAATTCTGGTCTCAGAGTTACCTTGATTTCAGAAACGATGAGGGGAAGGAATAAGCAAGTTTATCCAATGCCTTGTGCTTGGGACATGTGCCAGCTTCCGTCATAAATCATGTGTTTCTTAATTTCCAGCCCTGTAGCCTGGTCCCAACTTCAGCCAAATTTTCTGTACGTCGGCAAGGCACCTTTACTTGTGTCTGGGATGTAGCCAGAGTGTGAGCAGAGAGCTTACAGGAAAATATAGCAGGAGAGGCCTGAAGGACCTGGCATCCAGTGTGGGAGCCCAGCTGGAAAGGGCTCAGGTTCAGCAGGGGAGGAGCTGCAGTACCCAAGTGTGGAGGCATCAGTAACCTGGGAGGCAGCAGCAAAAGGAAGAGCTGAATAGATAAAACACTTCAAAATTGTCACTGATCAAGCAGTTGTGTCCTCATTTTCTGGCCAATATGGACCAGGGCTTTGGCTTTTCTGGTCTCGTTGTGAAGGCAGGTTAGGAGGCTGGCTGGAGGCATGGAAGAGTGTTTGGGGTGGTTTTTTCAGTGCCTGTTTTGCCCGAGTAACTTTGTTGGACTAAAGGCTGTGCTCCTCTGTGCTCTGCTCTGCAGTAGTTTTGCCAACTCAGAGGGAGGCTGTGAAGTTTAATCAATTAGCTCTGTGTAAATCAGTTTGAAATGAGTAGGTGTGGGGTATCAGAGAGGAGGTAAGACGTCTAAAATAAATACGGCAATATCATTTTCTTGTCACCTGGGAGGCATTTTCCATAGTGCAGACTTCCCTAAGCAGCACTAAAGTTGACTCATTGAAGGCCTGGGTCTGTGGGTCTACCACACATCTGATTTTCCCCAGACGTGCTTCCTTCCAGAAACTGTGAGTGGAACCTGAGACACTGCCTGTTTCACCGGGATTTCCATCAGGGTGGTCAGAGGAACAGCCTGCCAAATACCTGGGGAGGCTAGAGAGGTGGCCACAGAGCAAGTACAGAGGGGCTCTTTGGTGCTACGAGGCACAGGAAATGTGCCAGACCTGCTGAGCAGACTCTGTGGGGGCGACCTGGGCATGTCCAGGAAATCCAAAGCATTCCTCATGTGCTGTGTCTTGCAGGGTTGTAAGTCAAGCAGCCTTCTCATGCTCAGTTTGGAGAGAGCCCTGTGCCAGTGGCAGGGCTGGACTGGGGGAGGTGGGAAGCTGTGGGAATTGTGGAGCCTGTGTGGGGCTGCTGCAGGTCAGCACCGTGCCCTGAACCAGTTGCAAACATCTTGGCTCCACTCTGCAGTGGGATGCTCTCAAGTGGTGCTGGATCTCATGCAGGTCCTGTTAGCTGGAGACCAGCACACCCCTCCTCTGAGAGGAGCACAGAGCAGCTGCAGAGCCAGAGAAGGGGGTGCACGAGGCTCTTTGCTTGGGGCCACCTGTTTTGGGAGGTCAAGGTTGGTGCACTGCAATGTGTTCCAGTAATCCTGAGTGCAGGTGCTGATTTTTCCAGGGGCTGTGTGGGATGCAGGCTGGTTTGGGTACCTCCCAACAGTCCTTTGAACTGTCAAGTCAGCAGCTACAAGGGTGGGGTTATGTGTGCTGTAGAGCTGGGGTAGGAAGGTCCCCAATGCTGAGTGACTTCCTGAAATACTGGCCTGGATGAAAAAAAGAAAAGAATCCAAGTTTGATTTGAAAACTGAGTGATAACAACTGTCTTTTGTGTTCAGCCTGGAAGCTTTGAAGAGAGCTGGATCCTTTGCTTTTAAAAGAAATTGTAACGTGGATAATAAACTTCATCTGTTTTTTTTTTGTTTTTTTTTTTTTTTTAGTTTTTTTTTTTGTGAACTAACATCAAATACCTCTTCCTCCTCCGAGGAAGGAGCAGGAGGGGGAGGGAAAATCCTTGCTCCTAAAGCAGCAAGTACATCACATCAAACATGACTATGTTAAATACTAAAATGTTCAAAGTACAAGCGAGATAGATAAAGGCTTTGATGGGAAGTGGATATTTCCCAGGGACATTACAAGCAATAATCCAGATGTTATGGTGTAATGCAATGAGTGTCCATGGATAGATGGGGAGCTCAAGCCAAGCAGCGCCTGCTGTAGGCCTTAGCCCTCCACTCCCATGCTGTTACGCCATATGGAAGCAATCTCCAGGCCCCCTTAATAGCCAGCTTTGGATTCCATTTTCACAGGGCTCATAGAGCTAAGTGGAGCTGTTTTATGGACAAGTTAGATAGAAGCCTTTCCAAGATAAACATCCAATTCGAAATTAGGACATACCAAGCTGCAAAATTATTTTAGGGCATATTTCATGGAAGCACTGCCATTTTTCTAAGGCGATTGCCAGACTGTAGAATGCCCTTTGATCCCTTGTGGACATTACTCCCTTTTTTATAAAAAGGATTTTGAAATAGTTGCAGTGTTTAGGGAGGAGTATATCTGCTGGGACTTTGAAGTATGTCCATGGGAACAGTCATGCTTTAGCTTTTTGGCCCAAAAGACTAACTTTAAAAAAAAAAAAAAGAAGAGAAAAGAAATTACATTGCAGCTGGATTTATGAATCAAAATCTCGTTTTCTTTTTAAAGGTAGGAATTTTTACCCATTGCGCCAGGAAAGCCAAACGGGGTGTTTAAATAGAAGTATATTAATATGCTTGTGGGATTCAGAATTCGGTATTTTAACCAGTAAAAAGCAAGTAAAAAATTTGTGAGTTCACCACCTATGATTTAAGAATTTTGTTGCCGGGTAATTGATCCATAAAAAGTAATCTTCAGACATCAGGTGCTTTTGCAATAGTTTTATTTAGCAACAACATTTCTTACTTGCTTTTAAAGCTAACACGTCCTGTTTTAAAGTGACTTGTGAAATCTTCTCCTCCGTCTTGCTCCCACCTGTACATGACATGATTGAAGCTCCAAAGTGTGGCGAGTTAAAAGTTGCTTCAGGAGAATAAAATATGGCAGGATTTTTACTGCAGGAAGAAGGGTATAGCCTTGAGTTTTAATGTTTCCAGCTCACTCCCCCCAAATAAAGGCCTATTTAATCATCCTCTGTCCAATAAAATATTGCCAGTTAGCAAACTGTTAGCGCAGCCGTGCTGCACAAGATGAAACTGCGAAGGTAACAAATGTGGCTACCAGGTAACCATAACTCCAGATAAAGAGCCTGGTGGTGTCAGTGTTTTTTCAGCAGGCATCAGTATTTTTGATTCGTGGGCTCAGTTTCTGGAAGCAGGAACAGCAAAGTTAGCAAAGAGCTAAGGCGGGCGGCTGAGTGATGGAGGGAGGTGGAAGATGCTGCTCAGCCTTTCACCTGGCTGTGGGCTTTATGATCCAGGTCTGCCTCCCCAGAAAGGACAGACCCACGTTTTATGGACGTAGCTGGAGAGGTTTTAAGAGTTTACTTTAGTTTCTCCCCGTTCTGTTCCCCACGGCTCTCCCATGCCTTTCCTGAGCCAAGGTACCAGACTGCTCTCAATGCTCGAGGTCTGCTCTTGCCAGAGCTCAGCCAGGTGACTTCTCTGGTGGTTTAAGCAAACCCTGCTGATTTTGCTGTGACACTGGGCACCGTCCCTTCACAGGGCCCCTAGTACAGTTGGGCAGAAAATCCATAGCATCCTACTGCCTTCCATTGCCTGCTTACCCTTAGGGAAGCATGGTGTCTCTCTCACTCCTGGTGTGCTTTCATAGCACAGTTAACGTGAGCGTGAAAATGTGTTTGGAACTTGAAACATTCCGTGTTGTGCCTCGCTTTTCAGTCGAGTTTCACACGGAACCTGCGGCTCTCGGAGTCCCTGCGCAAGAACCAGCTGTGGAACGGGCTGGTCACCATCACCCTCTTGGAGGGGAAGAACATGCCCAGAGGGGGCTTGGCAGAGATTTTTATTCTCCTCAAACTGGGGGATCAAAGATACAAGAGCAAGGTAAGTATTAAGGATCTCCTTGAGTTGTCTGAAGTCAATAAGGTGCTTGGTGTTTCTTTTACTGGTGTTGCTACCTCAGATGGAACAATTCTTGATACTCTTTTTGATTAGTGAGTTCAAAATCAGGAGACCAGACCAGAAGCATTAACATTTTGCTCTGTTTTGATGCCAGTAGAGAAAGAGCAAGTTAGGAATATTGTGTGTTATCAGTATTTTGTGCATTTAACATACTCATCATGTTGATGGATGTTTGACATTAATATGAAATGAAATAAAGCTACATGTATCACACATGTGTTTTGTTCTCTGCCAATACAGAAGCTGGGCTTGCAGTGCTGGAAAAGCAGACCTGAAATGGTTTCCAGTGCAGGGGAATTATAATTATTTTAAAGTACTTTTCTTGAAAAATATGTTACATATTGCAGAACCTGCCCCCCAAACTGATAAAATGTTCCATGGTTTTGATACTAATTTTTATTCCTCTAGGCTGTGTTTATCTGTATACAGTTCAGTTATATAAGATTCTAAGAAGTGAATGAGGTTCCCAAAGATGCACATTTCATCTGGAAACTCTAATAAGAAGAAAGGCTATAATTAAAATAATACTCTTTTGAGAGAGCAAGAGCTCTGCATGTCATGAACTGGAAGTGCAGAGGAGGAGAAAACAAACCTCCTCCTGTACAAAATGTACAGAGCAAGTTCACAGAACATAACATTTGGATGTAGGCGCATCTGAAACCTGCACTCTGTCCCTCACATCAGACCTCAAACCAAGGTCATGATATGCTTTTTATTTAGGAAAGTAGTTTTGAAAAATAACAAATGGTTTAGTTACTTTAGAATAAATAGACGTTATTCCCATTACAATCCCTTTTTTATGTATCTTTTTAATGGTCCATAGATGTGTTGTGAATGTGCAGATTCACAGATGCAGATGCAGGACTGAGCTGTCTGCTTAACACAGAAGGGTGAAAAAATACTGCTTTGTGTTCTTTAATTCATTGAAACCTGTTTCCAGGTGATTGTCCTCAAAAGAGTATTCCTGATTTCTTCCAGGGTGTGATGGAGCTGGTGGGGGTCTACCTTGTATTTCAGAATTTTTCCAGCCATTCGTTCAGATGGCAACTTTATATTTATTGTTATTGAGAGGGAGGAAAGAGTATTTAGGAAGATGAGACTATATGTGATGGGCTGGGGAGCTTTGGTTGGAACGACATTAGTACTTGATGCTCTTACATCCAACCTTGTTCTGTAGAATTGTTTTTTTTTTTCTTTTTGATATACTGTGAAAATAAGTACTGTTTAAGAAAAGTAAATATTATAACTGCATGTTTTCTAGACACTGTGTAAGAGTGCAAATCCTCAGTGGAGGGAACAGTTTGATTTTCACTACTTCTCTGACAGGAAGGATATGTTGGACATTGAGGTGTGGAGAAAGGATAACAAAAAGCACGAGGAGCTTTTGGGAACGTAAGTTGGGTTTGAGTTAGATTATATTTTTTTTGTGGGGGGGAGAATGGGTTAAGTACAAAATAAGTACAAAAAATAAAGTTATTTTGATTATTGTTTTAAACAAATTAATTTGTTTTCATTACCAGCATCATAATGTATTTTTCTGTCCTTATTCCAGTCATGTCCAGGTTATGTTTACATTATGTTTCTTAAAACTGTTAGTGGGTAATCAATTAGCCAAAATCTGAATGCAGAGACACCCAAGCCACCTCTAAAATCTGAGATACTGTGGGAGCTCAGTGGCATCAAGAGGCAGGACTTTTCTGTATTCTTGTGGTGATATTGCTCCATATCTTTATATGCTGTGCTGCTGCCAGCCCAGGGATTTTGTGCTCCTTTTGAGAGTGGTGTCCCTTTTTTTCTGTTTGCACTTCAGTGTTGTGTTCTTCTAAGATTCTTTAATTCCATTCCACTCTGTCTGAATTTGTACTGTGTTGTTTTCTTAGTAGTACCTCTCTCTTCCTTGTTTTGGCTTTCAGCATTGCCCTGTGGACCCATCTCCCCAAACAACATCTGTGCTGTTCTGGACATGCAGCAGCACCAAGAACCATTCACTCTACTGGACACTCTCTTTGGTCTGTCCATGCTCATCTGCTGGCAGGATCATTGCCACAACTCTCAATTTCCTGAGGGTGGGAACCCTGCCTGCAGTTATTTGCTGCTCTCACCTGGCCAGGGTTTCACAATGTGCTGACTAAATAACAGTAACTCATAAGAACATTCTCTTACTTCAGGCATTCAAATAGTTTGAGACTATTCACTGAGAAGAACAATGCCCTTTGCCTCTACAAATGTTTGTGGTTTTGCAGAGCAGGAAATTCTTTCTGGCTGAGTGCTGTTGCTCATCACACGGAGAAGTGGCTGAAGATGAATCTGTTCCTTCCATTCTCACAGTTACTTCCATTACTTCTGATATTCTGTTTAGAGTTAAGAAATAAAGCAGTGTTTGCAGCTTGCCTCAGGTCGGTCTCTGATGCTGGAGCAATTCTTCCTGAGGTTTTTCCCCTTTATTTTAATTTTTCCCTCAGCTTCCCCTGACTTTTTTTCCTACTGGTTTCTGGCAAGTGGTGTTTAGTGTGGCAAAAATGATCAGTGAAATGCTTATTCTGTTCAGCACTGGTAGGTCTGTGTGATTTATCTTAAAGTAAAGGTAAATCTTCCAGGGTAAAGCCCTGGAAGTGTTCAAGGCCAGGTTGGATGGGTCCCTGAGCAGCCTGGTCTAGTGGAAGGTGTCCCTGCCCATGGCAGAGGGGTTGGAACAAAATGATCTTTAAGATCCCTTCCAACCCAAACAATTCCATAATTCCATGCTTATATTTATTTTTGATGTCTATGTGGAGAAAAAAATCTTTTGCTTTTGTTGTCTTAAACACAGCAAATTGGCTGTAGCATCAAACCAGGAAAAAATACACTAGTTTTGAAGAGCAATTGCAAGAATAGGTAAACACCAAGTGCATAATAACAAGTATTGTTTTTACAGTGTAGAAACTTTTTGACACCCTATAAATAATATTTTAAGAAGGGTTCAAATGCAGTCTAATCTGGAGAAGGATTTTGTTGGAAAAACAGCATTATGAGGTGCCATGTTTATTGTCTCCATGATTTCCAAGTTGAGTTTTGAGATTTCTGGATTTCACAACATCATTGTAAGAAATATTCTTTAGTAAAATGTTTGTGGGTTATATTCGGTCATTACACACAGCAGTGCAGCCAACTGCCCTCAAATAATTTGCATGGCTTTAAGGAAAAAACAAAATTTTCTGGATCTGACTTAATAATCTTGTGGTCAGTTTATGAATAGAGTTAGAATTCATTATGGTCCCTTCCAGCCTGTTCAACCTCCAACTGCGTTGGTTAAACCTTTAAATATATGCATGTTTTTAATATTTAAATGAAGTTGGAGGTGCTCACAGCGGAGTCAAATCTGATAAACTTTTGTGGCGCAAAGACTCCTGTTAATTCCTTTACACCCAGGATTTCAGATAGTATGGATGCCTTAAGACTCTGGAATATGGTTCTTCTCCCAGGCATAATTTGTTTTCGAGGCAAAATATTGTTCTTGAAATAGGACCTGAAGTGTCTGTGGAGAGCATGGAACATGTAGAATAAGGAATGCCTTGGACCTCTGGTGCTGAACACAAACACCTGGGGTGTTTGTCTCCTTCTGAATTAGTGAGGAAACATTTCATGTCACCTTTCTATCACAAAGCAAACCCTCACTGTCAGTGCACATCACAAGTGAAATTATTACATTCAGCCTACCTGCAGTCTCCTCAGAGTTTCAGCTGGGTCCAATTTCTCTTCCTCACTTAAAATCCCACAGCCTTGAGTGGTTCAGCTGCAGGCTCTGACACAGAGGGCTGGCTGCATTTTGGTGCTGGCTGAAATAATCCTTCTATTTAGTCTGCAGAGGACTGTTAGTAACGTTTATTGAGTGCTTTTTGTGTCCTTTGGGAGAAGAGGCATGCTATAAACAGGAGATGATGTTAATGTATATGAATAAACAAAGGTGTTAACGTGTGCAGAATTTGCCCAGGCAGAGTTAAATTGTTTATGCCAGGTTGTTAGAGAGTGTTTCTGTGTTAGGGGATATGTTCTGGAAAAAGAGATGCTACAGAATGTTGAAGGGTTTTCCTTCACATATTTACCTCAAGAAAGAGATTTTACAAAAATTGCTAAACTTAAGACCATGAGCTCTGAGACTGGAGTGCATCCAATATCTTTATGATGAATGCCTCCAGGAAACTGTCTTTGCAATAAGAAACAACCTGTGTTTTAAAGGCTGTGCTGTTGGGATGGAGCAGTAAAATCCCCATTATGGATGCAACCAAAACCTTCACTTAAATCTCACCAGGCTGTAGGATGAATCAGAAAAAACAAAATTTGTCCATTGAATACGTCATAATGAGACCTTATTAATTGTCTCCCTGACACCTGTGGCATTTGAAATTTCAAGTATTAACCATAGATACATCTTTCTGTACTCTCTGATGATTCTGATCTCTTTTGTGAAGGGCTTTCAAGAAGTCTGCAGGAGGCAAATTGGCACTGTTGTGTACAGATTTTTTTGTATGTATTTATATATATTTAAAGATTCCTGTCATAATTTGATTAACTGTGATTGGGAAAATGTAATACAACTCCATGGCTAGTAAGAAGCTAGCCTCAGCACCTTTTAGTGAAATTTTAACATGTGATGCCCTGATAAATAAATATTTTAATCCCATATTTACTGTGTATTATTCTCAAGTACTATTTCTCTGCAAAATGAATAAAAAAAACAGGGGAAAAGGAAGCTACAGGTGAGGGCTTTAAGTCAGAAGAATAGTCTTAAATGAAAACTAAAGCTGTACAGGACTAGAGGCTAATATAGAGGTGTAGACCTTAATAATGATTAGGAGAAGGAAGGAAAGCATTTAATTAATTGTGGTTAAAAGAAAGGAAAGAGATACAGTTGTGTGCACAATGCATTCTTAACTTACAGAACTGCAACCCCTATGGACTGTGCATGTAGCCACTTGTGTGAAAGATTATGTCTGAATTTAATATGTAATACAGGAAAAGATGACAACAAGCAGAGTTATTGTATCCTAAGACAGGATTACTGTAGAGAATTTAACTCAGGAGATCACTTGTATCACCTAAAATACAAATGTTCTGAGAGTTTTGCCCTTTGCAGTCAGAGCAGGCGACTTTTAAACAAAAGTGGATTACCTCTGTTAGTTTGAGTCTGTGCCCATCACAAGTCTCTCACCACTTTCCTGTGAAATAATTATGTGTAGTAAGATCTTGCAGATAGAAGGCTGAGAAAGAAGGAAAGGAAACGTTTCTGTTTCACGAGAATGAGGGAAGTAGTTTGGAAATCATTAGACTCGTTTTAATAGTGTAGAAGTGTTAGTGTGGAAATTGCTGAATTTATATAGTAAATTGAATGTCTAATTGTTTTACCAAGCTGCATTCTCTGCAGTCTGCTTGTATAACCTAAATGAAACAGATTGTCTTTTTTTTTTTGTTCTTTCTTAAGCCTTTTGCCAGTGCAAATATGGATTTTCTTTTCAGCTCCTCACAAGAAAATATAGGCATACCTTGAGTGAACACAGATGTTTTAAGGAAAGTTAGTTTGCACAGAAATCAGACATGATTTGAGAAAGAAATATTTACACTCCACCTCCTGCTGTTTTCCCCTCCACATGTGCATCCCTCTGACCCCCACACCCTTATACTCCATCTTTTCTTTAACCTTATGCAAATCAAATTCTTTTAAGAAGAGAAGCAATTCCAAGTTGCCAAAACAAGATAGAATTATATTTAACTTTGCCTTTGACATTCAATGGACTTTGAGGTTATCTATTGGTGGGAGATACGCTGTTGTCCGAACAAGTTGTGTTTTCTGTCTTACTCCATGGAAAGTTTTAAACATAAAAATCAACTGCAGCTTTTCCCAGTTGTGGACTGCACTGAGTGGGTGGTGTATGAAATGCTGATGTGGGAGACATGGCCTCTGCTGCCAGCTGAACCACAGAGCAGCTGGGTGACCTTGAGATTTCCCCTCTCCTTCCTTCAGTTTCTGCATCTAGGAAAAAAAAAAAACAAAACAAAACCAAAAGACTAAACTCCAAGATAAAGATACATCCCCCCTTTTGTGCTGATACCCAAAGTATCACTGAAATTGCTGCAGCCTGAGACACAGTGGTGTTAATGCAGCCAAGGTGATGTTGACCTCCAGTGTGGAAGTGATAAGGGCTTTTTCTCGGAAAGAAATAAGATATTTTTCTCTCTCTTTGTTGTTGTTTTGTTTTCCTTCCTGCTGTAACTTTTCCTGTCATATTTTTCTGAAGAGTCTAGGCGTAGCAATGAGCTTTAAATGCAACCTCTCACACTTGGAAATGGTGTTGAGAGGCAGCCTACGTGCCGAGAAGTCTTGGTACTCTGCCTGGTTTATTTTCCTTCTCTTTCAAAGCACTTGAAAGCAGTTAATAAGAGTAAACTTGAAACCTGTTGTACCTCCAGAGCAGTGGAGAAATAAGAGCACACTTGAAGACAAAGCCATTCCCACTGATTGTGGTCAGAACAAGCTTAAGGAGTTGTGTTTTAATACACAGAGCTACTGGACAGCTTAGAAACTCATCAGAGCAGTGGCTTTTACTTCATAACACGGTTTCTTGGGTTCTCAGGCTGAAATGTTGTGAGATTTTTTTTTTTCTCTTTTTTTTCACCCCCTTTAGCATTCACAGAAAATAGGCTGTTAAGAAGTGGAAAGCATGCAATTTATAGCAGATGGGCATAAACTGCTCCAGCTCTACTACTGGAATGGGATCAATCAGGAACACTATATGCACCATTTACCCAGAAGAAACACACCTGGGGGAACCCTGTGGAATTTTAGCCTATTAAGACAACACCTTAACAAGTTTAGTTTAAATAAAAACTTGTCGGCAGGCATTAAGTGAAGCAAAACCCCTCGCTCTCAGTCAGCCACTGCCCATCCCTTTGAGGAATGTTCCTTCTCTTGCAGTGTGGCAGCAAACCTTCTCCTTCCTTTTCTTTTTTTTTTTTTTTATTTTTTTTATTTTTTGTGTGTTTCTTTGTTTGTTTTGTTTTCTTTTGGTTTTTGCCCTTTTTCATCTGTAACTTTTGCTCAGCCTCTTCTTACGAGCCAAGCTTCATGGAGGTTCAAGAAAGTTCCACTCCATTTACTGGACTTCTAAATAGAAGGCATTTAGCTGAGCCAAGTGATTAGACTTTTTGTTGCATTTAACCACTCCCTTCATGTGTAACTGGCTGCCTGGTGATCTCTCTGCTTTAGCCCATGCTCATATTTTATTGTTGTCTCTTTATGAATGTTTCTCTTTTATCCTCTTTATTTTTTTTTTGGGGGGAAGCATCAGGTTAATGATACATATTACATACAAGGAGTGGGTGGTGGGGGGGGACTTTTAAGACAATCCTTCCCTTTGGGAAATATAACAGTACACTGAAAATGTAGCTCTAGTAAGGCTTGTAAAAGAGATTGGGGCATACAGTATAATGTAGCATAAAATGGAGTATGTGACTTTAAAGAAACTAATCTATTTTAGGCTAATGTTTTAAATTTTGCATTTGCCCCTTTTATTTTCCCCCAGGTGAAATTGAATTGTATTTCAAATCCATCACAAAACACTGGGGGATTTTAGAGGGGAAGTGAGGCAGGCCAGAGTTAAGTTTTCCTCCTGTACTTGCAGCCCAAACCTTTTACCTCCCCTTACCAGTAGACAGACCAGAAAGCAAAATCGGACAGTAAGTACAATAGGATCTGCCTAATTGGTTTCCCGTGTTTAATTTTGGGATGTTTATATTTTTTGCACGCTTTCTATCCTGAAGAAGCAGAAAGTTTTGGTGCCTGCTTGCTGCTGAAATCAATATAATGTTGCTTTATTATTTTTTTTTTACCATCTCTTTTTCCTTATTAACCCTTGGCAATGCCGTTCCAGTTGCCACGTTGACATTACTGCCCTGAGAGCAAAGCAGACCAACTGCTTGGAGCTGCCTCTGGAGAAACACCCAGGGTCCCTGCTGATGCTGATTGCTGTTGCCCCATGCACAGGAGTGTCTATCTCTGATCTGTGTGTCTGCCCCTTGGGAGACCCCAATGAGCGGCAACAGATTTCCCAGCGTTATGTGAGTTTCTTTTTTCTTTAATTTGTTTTGAAATAGTCAAAATTGCAGAAAAAGAAAATTCTCCAGTCGTAATGACCTGTCCCTTACCAAAGAAAACTATTAAGTGGAGTAGTTGCATGTCAAATGACAAGGAGATTGGCAGGGCAGATAGACCCAAGCAGTTTGGCTGTTTGTATTTGCTGAGTTTTAAACTGTTGTTTTAAACTGTTGTAAACAATGCTGTTCTTTGCAAACTTGAATTGTATTAGGAGATTATCATGGGGAATGAGACACTGAATATCATGAAGAGATAATAATATACCTAGCTTCATTCCCTCCTTTGGGAAGGTTATTTTCTGACTTTAAATGTTGGAAGATAAAGCTTTTTGATGGCTTCCACGTCCTCAAAAGCTGGTCAGGATGGAATAACTGTATTTCAAATCAGTGCCTGGGGAGGTTTAGATTGGATATTAGGGAGCATTTCATCGCCAAAGGGTTTTCAGCACTGGAACAGGCTGCCCAGAGAAGTGGCTGAGACATCAGTGCTGGAGGTATTTAAAAGATGGGTAGATGTAGCTTTTAGGGACATGGTTTAGTGGTGGGCATGGCAGTGCAGGGTTAGTTGTTGAACTTGATGATCTTAGAGGTTGCTTCCAGCCTAACTGATTCTGTGACAAGTTACTTAGTGGTCCAATAGTCTCTGTTTCTTACTGAATTACAAGCAAAATACATCTCTATGCTTTTCTCCCTGCAGTGTATAAAGAATTCCTTTCGGGACATAAAGGACATTGGCTTCTTACAAGTCAAAGTTTTAAAAGCAGTGGACCTGATGGCAGCAGATTTTTCAGGTATTTTATTTCTGTTTTGCAGCATGTGATGCTGTAATATATTGCAAATGATCAGTGGATCAAGGAAAAGTAAGTCATCCCATCATCTCTCTAGCACTGAAACCTGCCTCAGGGAACTGAGATACCAAATGGATTTGACTGCTAAAAGTGTGTGGGAAGGTCCAGTGAATGGAGATCTTAATTTCCCATTAGACCTGAGCAATCTGACAGAGAACTTTAAAACAGCACATCGTGCTAAGTGATTTTTCCATCAGGAATACGTAAAGCAAAAGTTGATACACAGTGATGGTGCCTGCAAAGCACCTGCAAAGCAAAGCCTCTCCATCTTCTATCAGGTGTCTTGTGAGTTTGGGGCAAGACTGAAAGATGTTGGGGTGTCTGATGTGGTGCTGGGTGTGGGGGTTTGGGTGATGCTGCAGGCTGTCACCTGAGAGAGAAAACTTGTCAGCAATGGGGCTGCGAGTGCAATGCTTTCTCTTAGAGCTTATTTGAGGCTTCACTTTGGGATGACCTTTTTGGTGCTCTTACTCCATGAAAAGTGTGGATTTTCTACTGAGCTGTTCCTCAGGTTGTGCTTGGTCCTGACAGCAGTGGACACTAACACCTTTTAAAACCACAACTTTTTATTGTACCTCTGGGGGAAGTCTAGGAGGTTGATACTTCTCTGTAGCAACTGCCTGGATGTTACTATTTTTATTATCATCTTCTCCAGGATTCTGGAGACCTTTTAATTCCCCTCTCTATCTCACAGCAGCTCATAATTCACAGGCACAGTATTGTGTGTTGTGTATTTGCTGACACAGTAATTTTTTTTAAGATAACTTGTTGATAAAGGCAGGAAAGATGGTAGAGGGAAAACATTTTTGCCCCATTCCCTTGTTTTTGTGAAGGCATTGTTACATAAGAGACTGCTGCTCCTAAAAAAAGGAGCAAAGGAGAAAGCCCACGATTAATCATGGTACTATTTTAGGGCTATCTTCAATTCACTGCTAACCCTGAATTGGAAAAAAATGTTTACTGCAGAGAGCAGTACTTTAAGGAACTGAAGAACTTAATTTGAAAAAAAAAAAAAAAACAAAAAACAAACCACAACTTGTCAATAACGAAAGGTAACTTGTAAAGAAATCCATATCTAAATTGACATAATATATAGGTCCAGATGGAATTTGGAGTGTAACTGCACCTTGCTGACTAATTTAATTTGATTAGTGTAGCACAGCAGAACAGCCCCAGCTTTGCCATGTGCCAAAAGTTCCATCTAGAAATATGAGGAGTTTTATATAGACAGAATCCGTGGAAAGAGCTGAGCCCAGAAGGTTATTTACCCTCTGGAAAACTTTGCTGATGCTGAAGCAGTTGCATCAGTGATGGATTTGGCCCCCTCTCCCTCAGTACTCAAACAGGAGCATGTGGGTGGATAATGAACATTGGAAGAGACACTCAGGTTCTTGATTCCGCAATTCAAAGACTTTTCATACAGAGTGTGTGATACACATTCCTTGTGCATAGCACAGAATGAAATTCTGCTTAAGTAAAAGGTTACTCAGTCTGTCATTATATTCAAAATAACCCAGGCTTTGAGCCTGATTCATGAAGCAAATGACAAATTGTTTTTCAATGGCAGTGCTGAAAATATCCTAGTATTATGCTGTAATAGACCCACCAAATTGCAAAAGGATGCAGCCATTTTAGGTAAAAATAGCATAATTTCTGATCATGAAATGAGAGACATAAAGATTAATTATCTGTTCTGAGCCATTCATAAATGATTAGTGCAGCAATTATGGGCTTCCATAATAGAGCCCTCCTAGAGCAGTGCCATATTTCCTGCATTGCCAAGGAGACTGCTCAGATTTATTGTTATTGATAAAAGTAAATTCAAAGTCCCAGCTAAAAATCTAATAAAGGGAAAATCACAGAGGGAATCAGAGGTACAAAGATTTCCAGAGGTTAATAGAGGAGCAGTATGAGCAGGTAGTGTCCCCTCCCTGTCCCTTCCCATAGCAGCCAGGAGTCTCAAATCCCCCCAGTCCTGCAGATGGGTGGGTATGATGGGTGTAATGCCACCTTATACCTTATTCCCACACTAAAGATTGGATTTTGGTGTGATTGGGAATTCTGTATGTTGTCATCATAGATTTTAATTGCAAGTTTTTAGCCTGCTGTAATAATAGTGATCAGGAAACACACACTATCTGATTTGGTTTCGAAGAGTGTTCTGGAAATCCATATTTTACTCTTGGACATAAATTTTTGGGCTGGTTTCCAGACAGCTGTATCATATATGTAGAAGCTCTTCACCCACAGCTAGCCCAGTTTGAGCCTTCCATACTTTTATATTCCTAGATAATAGTTCTGTTGATGTGGAAATGACTTTTTCTGCTTTGTTGGATGTTTTCTGTGTACGCATGAGAGTTCTTCTCAAACACTGCATTTGCTCACTGACCAAAAAATAGCATTCAGAATACCAAATTATACAGTGGGATTGTTTTTGGCATATACCAGTTTGCATTTCAAGCAGTTTCTCTGAAAGGCTACATGCATTTTCCACACTTATCAGGGAATTGGCATATAAGCTGAAAAGGAGAAGACAAATAGATTCCAGTAATATACATGGTCTTTAAACTTCACCAATATTGACTAGTTAATACCCACTGTTTACATACTGAAAATATTTCTGTTTAGTTTATAAACTTCTGAGAGTAAGACCCTTAAAAGCTCTGCATTAATAATACAGAAAATAAGGATTAAGAAAAGGACAGCTTTTGCTTAAATAGCTTGTTTGTCTGATATCTAAATCCCTGCATTACTGACATATTTACTTGCCTACATAGAAGTTAGGCTGAGTTGTACATGAGCATTGGAGATGAGATTAAATCAGTTACTGAGCCAGACATGATGATAAGGGGCCACTCTTCTCACAAAGGAAACTGCTGAGCTGCAATGAGTTGGGAAAACTACAAATTCATTTAATGTGAGTGATCAAAAAATACATTAGCGAACATGTGTTCACCTAATAGAGTCCATGTTGACATCCTTCTTTAGAGAGGAGGAATTTTCTGTGCCTTTGTTTTGTTTTGTTGTGGGGGGTTTGCTCTGTTTGTTTGCTGTAAGTACAATACTTGGATCATGCATGGATTCTCCAGTTGATGTTGGGTTTTGTTTCAACTGTGTCACTGTGTAGAGCCTTCATAGCTTCAAGGACTTGCTCACATGGAACTAATTGAAGAAATGCTTCTGATTTCAGTCAGTGTTGTGCTTCTTCTCTCATGATGTGGATACTTAATCCTGTAATCCACTGAAGAAGACCACAGGCTCTAAGCAGAGGATAAAACAGGGAGTGTAACTGCAGCACTGCTCCTTCCCTGGCTCAGAGCAATGGTGCTGCTTTCCTAAGGGCAGCTGAGTAATTGTCACCATGAACAGATCTTTCTTGCTGTAAGGGCTGGGGGATGATTCACTGAAGGTCTCAGATTTCAGGTGTTAGAGTGAAGCCCCTTGAGTGAGCTGTAAGGTAAGTGTTGGAGTTTCCAGAACTGGGGATGATCAGAGATACTGTTTTGTTGTTGCGGTTTTTTTTTTTTTTTTTTTTTTTTGGCAAATCATTCCCACAGAACGGGGCACTTTGCAGTTGCTTTAATGGATGTAATTTTATTAAACCAATCACTTCCTCAGCCCTACTGCAAGAAAGAGTCTGCCTACTAAATACCATAACTGGTCCACTTAATTTTTCTTTCCTTTCCCTAGGTAAAAGTGATCCTTTCTGTGTCTTGGAGCTGGGAAATGACATGCTTCAAACACACACCGTTTACAAGAACCTCAACCCAGAGTGGAACAAAGTTTTCACATTGTAAGTGGATTGCTTTGGAAATCTTGCAACAACTCCACTTAGCAGCTTAACTAGGAAAGCTATCGACTTTGGGGAAATGCAAAGGTCAAGTTTAAGATATGTCATTTTTTTCATAGTCAGAGAGGATGTTGGAGAAATCTCAAATATAACTTCATTAAAGCCTTTTGCCTTTTACTAGTTCTTGCATGGAGTTTATTAATAGAAGTCATTAAAAGAAAAATTACTGTGATAATTATAGGAAGAATCATGACTAGACATAATGGAGTCATAGTTTGATCCAAGAGATAATGTAACAGAAAGTTGAGACCAGATACTCACGCCTACATTTTCCATAACTTAAAATAAAATATGTTTCATTGAACCTTGGTAGAATCCTTGTTTAATTTGAAGTAAGCAGAGAATTCAAGCTCATGTTGGTGTTGGTCTGTCTTCTGAATTTAAACTAGTCAAACGCTCCAAATTAGATGCAAATTTTTATGGAAATCAAGGTATTCTTTTATTTGTCACTTTATTAATAATAAAAGTTATAATTTAGATATTGCTTTTAGTCAGCCCAATTTTTTAATCTTGTTTTATGCTGACAAAGGCTTTTGTGAATAAGTGAGTGAAATAAATGTCTCCCAAGACTGCAGCAGTCTGTGCAAAGGCTGGCAATGAAACATTTGTGACGTTTGCATCTGTCCACTGAAGAACAGTTTGAAAATTATAAACTTCTTGCTAAAGCAACATTCATAAATACTAGACTGGATGAGAACACAAGAAAAACTATCTGATTTCTTGAATAGAAATACTTTGCTGTATTTCTGTTTAATTCAGGGGTGCAGCTGAATGCTTGTCTCTTGGAGTCCTTTCTCATACTTTGTTCTCAAGGAGCTTCTACTCATCCCTGTTTTTTCTGAGACTGTGCCAAGCAGATGAGTCTTGTCGGATGTTCAGCCAGAAAAATAAATCTAATAACAATCCAAATTTATTTTATTTAAAAAGAAAGTTTGTGTCTGTACTTCCTGTGGGTCTCAGAAATGTCAGCTATGGACTCTCTCTGACTTTCTTACTAATGTTGCCTGGCTAGTCCAAGCACCAAATCTGCAGAACCAGTCAGGTACTCTCATCTCTCCTTAGATTTTTGTCCATAAAAAAAAAAAATAATTAAGCCCCTTATAAATTAATGATGATTTAGATTTATTTTGAAGCAGTGTGGATTGTTTTGGGTGGATGAGTCCATTTTAGCTGGAGCTTTCAATACCACTAGAAAGCCTTTCCCATTATATCCAGGTTTTCTGCAGCACACTTTTCTGTGTGTGTCACTGTGCAGTTTTAATGCACTGAAACTTGGGTTTGAATTCAGCCCTTGACCTCTCCCAGTTGCCAGCGTTCTCTGTTGGAGAGCTGAGTTTTACATTGATAGCATCACCAATACAAAAAAATACCAAAAAGTCACTGTCTGGTAGTTTCTTCACCTAGTTATGCAACTGAAACATGAGGGGAAAGCTTGGGGAATGCCCATCACTTTATTCATTTTGGGGGGGAATTTAATTAAATGCTAATTTATATACCCCAAGGTAATACAAACTTAATTAGTAAAACAGTAGTCTCAGGTCTTTGTGGAGGAGACTGTGTGCATGTGTATTGAATATTATTTTTTATGTGTCTGCACTTTTTTGTTCCAGTCCTATTAAAGATATTCATGATGTTCTGGAAGTGACAGTGTTTGATGAAGATGGAGACAAACCTCCTGATTTCCTTGGAAAAGTTGCCATCCCTTTGCTGTCTGTAAGTTACCTTTACCACATGTATCATGGTTGGCTGGGAACAAGTTGTGTTTTTTTCCCCCCTTAGCACAAAACCCCACAGATTTAAACAGGTTTTGTGATCTATACATGCCTTAGTTGACAGTGTTTATGGTTCTCCTTAGTGTAACGAGCATTGTCCACCCATCTTAGTACAAATGTGGTTGATTGGAAAGCAAATTGCAGAAATGTCTGTACTTCATCAGTGCCACGTAGGTCTGAGAACATAATTGAGTTGTTCTGTGTGTTTCCACATCATCTTCTGAAGGTAACATTTTAAGCATGTCCTTGTTCTGTCTTGCTTCTTTTTACTCCAAGAAAGTAATTGCACATCACAGTAGGATTGACTAGAGATAGCTGTTGTTATTGGCACAGCTGAATGAAATTACCTAAAAGGGGTGTTTTCCACTCCATAGTGCTTTTAAAGACTGGTGGCTTTTGTTCTGTAAACAAATACGTGAGGAGTGAGCGCTACCATGGGAGTGCAAAATCAAAAGTGGAAACAAAGCGAGCTCAGGGGAAAGCGGTTGCTCTGGAGATTAAGGAGAGTTGAAGCTTTTTCAGAAACAGCCAAAAAAGGCCAAGCTAAAGAGAGTGGAACATGAAAGGATCATTAAAAGACTTTTATAGAGGAATGGGGAAAAACAGCTTTGTGTTTGGTAAGACTGATTTAATTTGGAAACAAGACTGGCAGTATTAGCGAGCAAACCAGATCAAGAGGACGTAAACAACTCCGTGTCTATGTGCAGTGTCACTGAAGAGTCTAGTAGTTTTTACAGTAACATGTAGGAAGAACTTTCTAGGCTGTGACTTATCAAATCAATTAGTAGATGAGGCTTGAAACATCATGGGACTCTTGTGCCATATTAGCCAAGTTGTGTGAACACGTTTAGCTGTAAGCATGGGGTTTGCTGTGAGTTGGGAGGCAGTGATGCTCTGCAGGATTTCCCTCTGCTGAGGGGATGCTGTGACAGATACTTGTGCAGTTGAGCCCTGTGCAAGAGTGCGGGGTGATGATTTGTTGTACAGACATGCTGGTGTGATTCTCGGGGTTGTCCTGTGCTGGAGTTGGACTCAAGGATCCTTGTGAGTCCCTTTCAAGTCAGGATATTCTATGATGACATTTATACTTTCCATATATAAACCAGTTCCAGCAACACAGGCTGTGGTGACATGCTTTTGGTGTGATGCTGTGGGTAATAGCACTCTCAAATAGGCAGATGGTGGATCCTGATTGAAACTGCAGAGTACAAAATTGCAGTCTTGTTTTGAAACATCCCTGTGAAAGCAGATTCACCTCTGCAGAAAGGCTGACACACATCTTCCAGGGTTAAGGCAAGAGTTTGTCTTTGAGTTTTAGAGGTTGGCTGCTGCAGGAAAAGGCAGTGATGGATTTGTGGGGCTCTGTCCCAGCAGAGATTGGAGAAACTGGAGATTTCTAGAGGGAAAGCAAAGGTCCCATCTGATCAAGGCAGGCCATATAAGCCTCGCAGCATCAATGCAGTTCAGGTAAAGGACCAGTCAAGATCAGAGAGGGGGACTGAAACATTTGGTATTTCCAAATAAATAATGAGCTGCCCGGAAGACTCTTGAACTGACTTAGAGGTTATGATCCCAAACTAAAGAATGCTTTACAATGGTAAGGAAGTAGGTCTATGTGCTCCAGTTTTGTTGTGATTTTGTCTAAATAAGAGTATTTCTAGTATATGTGAATTAAAACCAATGTGGCTTCTGAATCTCTTCACAAAAGCGTATATGCTTTCATCCACCCTGCACTGTTCTCACTGGTGTCTGAAACAGGGGAACCCCAGCAATTTGGGGATATGAAGAGCCTAAGATACAGGATCTGAGGAGTAAATACTGAGCTCTCAGTGGCCCACATGCTGTTGTACAATGTTTTTCCCTCCGTGGCTCAGACTACGTGATCTTTTTGGGGATATTTCGGATTGTTCATCTATTTTCGTAGCTTGAGTTGTCAATATCTTCTGTTTTAGAATAATATTAGAGTCAGTTGGGCATGGAGGATTATTTGATGTTTACAGGGAGGAAAAAACCTCTTAACATCTTTTATTCCATTTTTGATCACTTGGTTAATTTCTCCCCAAATCCTCGTATCTCTGATGTTACTGGAAGAGAGTGGCTGGAGCAGCTGCTCTCCTGCAGACCCAGTGCTTGCCAAATGGCCTGCATGATCGGCAGCAGGCTGTGTGGGCTCACAGTGAGAAGATGTTAGATTTGGATTTTCTGTTGATTTTATAGGCATTTGTCAAGTATCCCTTAGGAAGCATGTAACAAGGCAGAGGAGGGGAGTGCATGTGTGTGGTAATGTCCAAACTATTCAGTGTAGGTTTTTCTGTGTCCAAGGTTTGGGACAAAAAAAATAAAATAAAAATTGTTTATGCTTTCCCTTGCCAACTGATCTTCTTCCTTCCCATCCAAACTTCTCTGCCTCCTATTTCAGTCAAATCTAGTGTAAATATACTCATCTCTGCTTCTGATTAAAAACATTTTGCACCTATTAACTTGGTCTGCTCAGACAGAGAACTGTAATTTTCTAAGCTCTTTTTCTTCAAATAGGAATTTCAATGTATGTTGTCATTTTGACTGTAACTTTGAATGTATCCTTTGAACCATTTAGATAAATATACTAAAAGAGAACAAAAGTTAAAGACTCAAGGAAGCCTCATAATCATGTAGATTCAATTTCTGTATGTAATCAGACCTAATATTTGCCTGGCATTGAATTGTCTTTTGAAAGTAGATGTGCTTTTGCCATTCTTTTTTCCCGTTAAAAATGCACAAGTTTGACTTGTGAGCTGTCAGCACATGAAGTAAGTTTACTTCAGGAATTGTTCATGGATGACTAGATTCTTTTCTTAATGAAAAATTGCCTTGAATAAAGTATGTGTTGGAGGGATATGAAATGTTTAATTAATATGACACCGAATTTTGGGTTAAATGTGTTCAGTAGTGCCACGCTGGCATTTTGCAAATATGACTACACCTTCATCATCACATTAGCACAAGAATAACCTTACGGCACAAAATTCAGGGATGGTGGAATTACGTATTCTTTCCGTTCATCCTTGACTGTGATCTAGGGTTATTGCAGGAACCAAATAATAAAAATAAAAAGACGGGCAGCATGAAAAGAGTTTTAAGGTGACAAATGATGAATAAAGCTGCAAACTTCACGTCCTGGTAGATGTGATAAAGGAGAATTGGATAAATGCACATTTTGCTAGCAATAAACTGAATTTGGGGACAGAGGGAGAGAAGTTTGTAGTTTAGCTTTAACTTTTCCATGTTGATCGACCTGTTGTACTTTTTTTCTCCTGTTCCTTTTGTCAAATTACTCCTCTAAAGCAAGTGTGAGACCTCATCTCAAGCACTGCTCTGGTCAGCCACATTCACAATTTACACTAGAAAAGAAACAGATCAGTGCTACCACAGTATCCAGCAAATGGATCCCTCTTGCCAGAAGTGACCCATAGAGTATGGCCTGGCCAAGCCTTGGGCTGGGAGGGAGATTTTGAGGTGTGGGGAGTGAAAGGGAAGCCCATGAGCACTGAACAGAGCAAGCTTTTGTGCCAAAAACTGGAGAAGAACCTGGTAATGGAGAAGTAGGGCAAAAACTTTATTACTTCAAGAAAGAAGTTTGATAGGTTTTAGAAGTTTTGTAGGTTCTGGGGGACTTGAACTAATTATCAAAGAAGTCCTTTCTGTCTCTGTGTTCCTTTGTGTCCTAGATCTTAGTAAAGGAAACCGTGTGTCTTTGTGAGGGTCTGTCTTTTTTCTTCTGCTTCAAGAGACTCCTATCTCCTAGAAGGCTGCAAGTTATTAGAGACATGGGAGCATATAGTGTGCTTCAATGAATTTGAAAGCAGAGTATATCAAATATCCTCATGTAGAAAGGCCTTTTGAGTGTGGAGTTGTAGCGCAGAATGGAATGTTTTTTATCTGCTGGATTATCAGGTCAGAGTAGTCCTCAGCTGCACCCCTTTTTTCCAGCCAACAGGAAGAGGTCTATGAAATATTCTCAAATGCCAGGCAAGGTCAGTTGCCAATGATATACTGAAAGCAAGGAGTGTGCCTTTGGCAAGCTTGATTATCTAAAGGATGGCCTGGATTCAGAGAGCAGACACCTGACGATGGCACTTACTTAGCACTTGACCATAAGTGCACAGTCCTTTCCAGGAGAAAGTTTTAGCATTTGAGAAAAGTGAAATTGCTGTGTTTATGCGATGGAGGCAGCTGTGAAGTGTGCTGTCTGTTCTGACTTTTATCCTGATCATGAACCAGGATTTTTGGAATGGGGAAAAATCCCCCACCTCTCTTCCAGGGAAAACAACATCTTGTTGCTGACATTAGATTCTCCCCCAACCACTCGCTGCTCACTGAAAAAGTACCGACAGGGATGTTGTCTCAAGTATCACCTAGGATCCTTGTGCTCCCAGGGTTTTCAGCTCCTCCTCAGACTGGCTCGAAGCCCTCATATGAAAGCCCTGCCTGATTTCTTTCAGTCCATCAGTTCCATATCTCTTTGGTCTTTGGATAGCACTCCTCTGCCAAAACCCCAAATCTCCATTCCACTTTGGATCCCACAGAAGGTTATTCAAAGTGAAGGGGTAAAGAGTTTTGGGGTGAAGGAACAGGCATTTTGTACAAATTGGTTCAGTGCATATGGCAAGACTGGGGAGGAACAAAAACCTCTTTATTCACGTGCAGGTGGATCAAATATGTGGCTTGCTTTCATCTTTTCCTGGGGAAATACACTGTTTGATAAGGGGAGGTGTGTGTCTATTACAAGACAGCTTTATGTTATGCAGGGCAAATGGGATGACATTGTGCATCAGCAATGAGCTCAAGCAGGAATATCAGAGGTCCCAAATGCTTTAGATGAATTACCCTTGGAGAGTAGCCATTACCCTCTCCACACGTCACAGGTGTTGATGTACAGAGGTTTAACCCAGCGTTCTTCTGTCAGGTCATCAATATATGACATTGAATCTGCATCAAAGCTGGATACAGAGTGAAGTTTTCTTAAAATCAATGTAAAAAAAAAGCCTCTAAACCATATTTCTTTAAGACAAGAGCAATGAAAAAACACGCTTTGCTGCGTAAGGGTCCTGTCTTCTCCGTGTTTTGTGTCATATCAATCTTGGCTTTTGCTATTTCATTAAAATTCCCAAGCGGTCAGAAGGTTGTTGCTTAATAGATTTAGCATTGGCTGGCTACATCAATACTGTGTTTAGTCACATTTGTTTTACTGGGGACATCTGTGCAAAGAGTTTAGCAAATATATTCATTCATTTGAGAGGAACCTGGTGCACTTTGGACCTTGACTGGATGGTGGTCTCGTGTACCTCAACATTTCCTTCAGTTAGAGGCAACTTCAGGGAATGTTTTGCCTCAAGTGCCTCTGTAGGTTGAAATATTTATTGCAGAAAAGAATTTCAGCTTTTCTTCCAACTGATAATTTCCTTTTTGTGGTCCCGTATGGAGAAGGGATCTGATACAGAATATACAGTTCTTTCTGTGAAAATATGGATATGGTTTTGTCTTTCTGTGTTGACTCAGAAGAGGGAAATTCCCCAAATATCAGAAATTCCTATGGGATGAAAATCCAGACTATTTTTCTGATGGTGACCTTGCAAAATGCAGCATGTGGGTGTGGTAGGGACTGCTGTTCTCGTGTTAATCCCAGGGTTATGGCAGTCTTGCTTGGTGGTTGAGCCCCAATAAGCTATTAAGAAGCTTTCAGAGAATGCAGGCATTAGCATTCAGTGAGGATAATAAAGCATCATCAATAAAGGAAAAATATTGATTATGTCTCTTTAAGGTGCTTACCTGCAGATATTTTCACATTTAATTTGAATATTCCTTTCCCTTCCTTTTCCCATAAGTAGATGTTAAGCTGTTTTACACATAGATATCAGAACTACTCATTTTGACAAATCCGTGTGACATCATCAGGTTTGTAGCAAAAGATGTCTGGGTGACAGAAGAAACCTGATCTTTCTGACATTGAGGTTCATCCCATGACCCCAGCCCTGGCCGCTCTTTTCCACAGCTGGAGAGAGCATTTAAGCAGTCTTTGGGAATAGCAGAGACTGGGGGAAAGTACCCAGACAGCAGAAAGAAATAGATGCAAAATGAAATGATTGTAACTGTCTGTCTCTCAAGTTGGGGGAGAAGCTGAACAGAATCTGAACTCTGCCTCAATAACAGATGCAATGAAAATGAGGAGTATTCAAGGCTCTTTTGCATGTTTTCTTGCACGTGGGCACAGTTGAGACATGCCACCAGTGTAACCTCCATGCAGTCATGGTTCTTAGAATTACCCCGTACCTTTTGTTGAACCACGCTGCCCTAGCACAGTGCCAAAACTGTAAGGGAGTCTTTTGTTTGACTTCTTTTTTCAGTTTTTTTCCTTTTTATCCAAATGAAAATGCAGTGGAGACAGGCCATTTCATAGCCTGCCATTCTTCTCTTGTGCTTTTTTCCCTCTAAGAAAGTCTGAAGCTAAAATATCTGTATGAATGTTTAGTCCTAGGCTTTGTTATACTTGCACATCTCTTTCCAGATAGTTTGAACACTTAGAATTAAATATGCCAAATAAATCTGACTCTAAAACTTTATTTGCACTGCATTACTTCCTGCCCTGTTCAATTTAAGAATAGCAGCAACAATAATAATGACACAATTCAAGAAGTTTCCCAAGCAACCCCTATTTACAAATACAGAGGTGGAAATTACTTGTTGGTGATTTAAAACTTACTGTTTGAAACCACCTGCAGACACACCCAAAATGTTTGATTCAGCTCCAGCTCTTAAAATGAAGAGTTTTTCTCCAATGTATTTTTTTGAGTGCAGAATACCACAGTATCAGGCTCAAATAGTCAGAAACATTTTTTTCCTTTTTCTATCAACTTAGCTGTATGTCACATTTCTTTTCCTTGTGGGTTATGCTCTTGAAAGATGTAAGAAAGAAATATATCCCAAAGAATATAAAGAGGCTTTCCCACTAGCTGTTGCTTCTGGTGTAACTGGCTGAAATGTGATGAGAAATATATATACCTGAAACACAAGGAAATTCAGCTCCAAAATGAATAACCGTGGGGAATCAAAAATTAGGATATTGTGATATATACTGGACATCTGCATCTCTGCAGACACAGTGGGAATAAAGTTCATTCTATCCTGTCACAGCAGAATCCATGAATCAAAGCTCAGGCTAAACCTGTTGCTGCTTCCACCAAGGACCTCAAACCAAATCCTTCTGTCTCAGTATTCCTGCCATCAGTAAAATCATTTATCCTTTAATTTGTAAAATTTAACAAAATCACTATTTTCTGAACAAAATTTTGTTTTCATTCAGTAAATTTTTTTTTGCATTTTTTTTTCTTTTTGAAAAGGGGAAAAGTGAATTGGTGAGAAAACAGAAACCTTTATGATGGTTTGACAATGCTGAATGTGGCAGTTGGCCCGAGGACCTTCTGATGCCAGTCCACTTGGCCGTAGAAAAGGGTTTAATCACTTTGGCATCTCTTCTGCTTTGAGTCTGCAGGACTGCAAAATGTTTCTTTACCTGCCCCTTTCCTGCAGCATCCTTTGCTGCCAGCCCCAGCACTGTGTGTGCTCTCTTGTGGTGAAAGCAGAGGTGCTTTGTGATCACTTTAGTGTTACTGTTTTTATTTATTGGTATTAAATGAGTTCCACACAGGTCTCTGTAATGGTAAAGCTTTGAGAAAATAGGAAATAGCTGGAATTCCTGGCTGTACACCACTGAGGTTACAAAGTTGGTCCTTGTGAGATCCCTCTTCCTTTTCAGTCCTTAGGCAGAAATCCCATCTACCTTTTGACAGGCTGTTTTGGTATAGAAAGGGTGGAGCAACATTGGGAAAGAAAGTGACCTTTCTCTTGTCCTGTGAAATCACTTAGTTCCTATTACACCTTTTTTTTTCCTTACTCATTTCTACCATGGTTTATATGAGTGCCTCTTTTAAATGCCAGAACAGCAATAGCCATTTTAAATATGGTTGCAATTTCATGCCCCCAAATTTCCTCCGTTATCTTTAATCTTTGATCATTACAGTCCCTCAGTATAGCTTTTTGGTAAGCTGCACTTTTTTATGTTACTGCTGTTTAGAATTAACTGGTCTGCTTCCTAAAAAGCCAAATGTTTAATCAATACATATCCCACTGTGTGTAATAAATACATTTCTGCCATCATTTTTGAAGAAAGAATGCTTTTGCTTTGAGCCAAATAGTTTACAAAATGGCAAGGAAGGTATTTTGTTTTTGGGCTGGTTGGTTTTTTTTTTAATAGATGCTTAATGAGATAGGGCCAATGGGTTGATCAGAGCAGAGAAGTGGTATTGAAATTCAGGGGTGAGGTGGGGGGAGAAGTCTTTTACATGAATTTGTTAATTTTGAACATTTGTTACATTAGCATTCACTCCGCTTCAGCCGATTCATTTCTTTGGATTGCATTTGTTTGCTGGGTAATAATTTGATAACGTTGCAATAAACTAAGCATTAAGAAGTGGTTTCGTGTACTGGAGTGTGCAATAGGTAGGTAAAGTTGTTGTTTGTGGCTCTTTTCCTAAACTTTGGAAGAAAAATCCCATTTTAAACTTGTAATAACAGAGGCTGATTACTTCCCATCAACTCACTGGCTTCCAGGGCAGAATTTTCAGACTGATTATTGCGTGCAATGCTCTACTATAAAGTACAAGGTCTGAAAATTAAAGTTGGACCACAAGAGATTTAATCTGTGATTTTATAGGTCTCTAATCCAACAGTTGTTTTGTATTTCAGGCGCCGAGTATATTATCAGGGTTTGGGAGAAGTTTTTATTTTTTATTCGTTTGTGCTTGAGTTACAATTATTTATTTATTTGTTTGCAGTGTCTTTAAATTATATTGAGGATAACAGCCAGGAAAATACTGATGCTTTTTCTCTCCTCCCCACCCCAAACTATAGATTAGAAACGGTAAACAAAGTTGTTACACGCTGAAGAATAAAGACTTGGACCGTGCTTCAAAAGGAGTAATTTACTTGGAGCTGGATGTCCTTTTTAATCCTGTAAGTTGAAGTATTTTCCTTTTGCTTATCACTGGTGTAAGAAAAGTGTGAATCTGCAAGGACGAGGGTGGGGGTGATGCTTTTAAAACCAAGAGCCAAGCCAGAAAAGTCTTGTCCCCGTTGCATCTGGTGGTGGAGGGATGTTTGATGTTGTGAGTGAAGAAGATTTGGGCTGTCTGAGCTATGGCCCTTTCAGGTGGATGGGACAGAGAAGGAGCATTCCTGGAGGGACAAATAACCTAAAGCCACCTTAGGAAGGAGGTGCTGATTGCTGCAGCCACGGCTTCAGTTGCAACAGCCAAAAAAGGGCTTCAGGTTCATTTTATTATACATTACTTTTAATACCTAGTTCTCCCCTGAAAAGCTGACCAGGGATGTTCTCTTCCCAGGGTGTTGACGGGAAAATTAATGAGGCGTGGACACAGTGGTTAGTTTTTAGGTGGCTGAGTCAGTCTCAATCCTTTATGCCCTCCAGTCTTTTACTGAGTTTAACTCCTATTTATTAAGGGCATCATGGGCTGTGCCACAGCTCTGCTCCTGCTCAAGTGAGTCCAGCCTCGCCCAAGTTAAGTTGTCTGCATTTTCCTTAGCGTGGAATCATAGAATGGTTTGGTCCAAGGGACCCTAAAGCTCATCTCATTCACCCTGCCCTGCCATGGGAAGGGGCACCTTCCCCTACACCAGGTTGGTCTGAATCCTGTCCACCTGAATGGTTCCAGGGATGAGGCATCCACCCTCTCTGGCCAACCTGTGCCAGTGCCTCACCATCCTCATTGTAGCAAATATGTATTAAAAGCAACTCCTGTGTCACACAGAGTCTGGGAAGATTGAGAGATACTGAATTTCCTAATTTTCCTGAGCACTTCTGGTGCTATGAAGATGAAATAACTCCTTTAAAACTACATGGTCTCATTTTTATTAATTTTTTTCTTTCTAGATAAAAGCAAGTATTAGAACATTCAAGCCCCGAGAAAAGCGCTTTACTGAGGAGAACCGCAAATTTTCTAAAAAGGTGAAAATTTGGTCTGGGCTAAGCTTTTGTATATGTTTCTGAAAGATTTGAATTGCTGTAGCACGGTTGCAAGAACAAAACCTATTTATGCATAAAATGCTGAACACATGTAAATTCAGTGTATTTCTGTATATATTAAAAGGTTTGTTTGTGTTAACATGAAATTGCTTTCTGATCTGGCTTGCATCAGTAGTTCTGCTTTGTGCTTCAGAGTGGGGAAAATGATAGCTGTGGATTTTGCACACTTCGCAGCACTTAAAGCTCAATGAGAGCCTTATTCTCTTCTTTGTGAAGGCTAAATTCCTTATGTAAAAAGTCCATAGGATTTAAGAACAATGGCCATTATTCTTTCTAAAATTGAGAGAGAGGCCTTATAATAAATCTAAAAATCCCTATTTATTTCTATGGACTAGTCCAAAACATGTAGAAAAGAGGAGCAGACTACATTCTCTCTGTCCCTTTCCCTGAGACATTGATGTATTTTAAGAATTAAATGACGATAAAGGTAGGTTTGTATAACTGTTTTATTTAGTTTTGGCATCAGTTTGTGCCTTTTTTTTTTTTTTTTTGTAAGAGATGAGGAAAATCTGGAAGGTTTGGGTGTAATCAGAAAGCAGACAGGAGCTGGCGAATGTGTCTGAAATAGAGGCTTTATTTGCGACATGTGCCCTGGCATGCATTTGTAGCCTAAATTATCCCTTTTTCTGAAGCAATAGTAGGATATTAGTGTGTTTGATTAAACCCCTCTTCTCCTCCCCTCCTCCCACTCAATATTTATCAGATCTTATCAAGAAATGTTGATCGCGTGAAAAAAATCACCATGGCAATATGGAATACAATACAATTCCTTTGGAGCTGCTTTCTCTGGGAGTCCACGGTGAAGAGCCTGATAGCATTTGTGGTAAGTGGATTTCTTCTTTTATTGCCTGGGGCTGAGTGATCTAAGATCTGGAGTGTTCCCGTGCCTTCCTCCCCATCAGTGTTCCTGTGCCTTCCTCCCCACCAGCGCGAAGCCCTTTCTCGTTGGCTGTTGTTGCTGTTTTGTGGCTGCAGGGCAGCTTGGGCCACACTGGGCCTGGTGGGGATGGGAATGAGACCTTCAGGAGCAGCCTTTCCTGGCTTGGAGCAGAGGTATTCACCTCCTGCACTGAGCTCTGGGGATGCCCATGTCCATGGTGGGTGTTGCCGCCACGCGCAGGCTGTAAATGTGTGGCGACTCTGGAATTTTGAATTATTTTTAATTTGAAACATGGCAGCTGGGGGATAGGAAAGGCAGGAGGTGGCGGCCAAGAAGGTGATGTTGGGAGTTGCTTTTGATCTCAGTGGTGCAGTGAGCTGATGGGTTTTGTGCCTTCCATCTTCCATTGCAGTGAGGCATCACTTCACTGCAGGTTATCAATTCCTGCTCTGCCTGTGTTGGCATTGCCTGTTGCAAATTTATTCTCCTGACTGTAATAATACATTGTTTGAAAGAAAAAAAAAAAAGGAGAAGGCTGGTCACTGCACTCTGCAAACCAAAAGCCAACTTCTCCACCTGCCTATCCCACTTTCCATCTCTCTCCTTTTTCCTCTTGGTAGTAAACACCCCATTTGCAGTTTTCTCATAATCCACTCAAGCACAAAAAGATTTTGCCTGCTCTTTATTCTGCGGTGTTACATTTTCTTCATGCTTGAAATGTTTGGCATGCCATTAAAGGTTGCAAAAATCGTTTTGTGGTGGTGCAGCATGCAGAAAGAAAGTTTTTGAGTTGAGTGTTTATTAAGCAATACAACACCCACATCACTAAGATTTTCTCCTGCATTTACTGTCTGTGAATTGTAACATGCTTAAAGGATTTTTTAAGGAAAACACTTCAGTGTATTTGCCACAGATGGGTAAAGTAGACCAATCCTGATTGAAAGAAGCTTCAGAGCAAGGACAGAGGAGCTGTCTTCACCCTGTAGGTTAGAGGGATGGCTCACACAGATGAATGGGTAGGATGAAGAGGGTCTTTTCTCTCTAATTTTTTGTCTTCCTGTTTCTTGAAGTACATTCAGAAGATATTATATTATATATATTATATATAGTTAATGGCTGGAGAGCAGAGTGGTTGGTACCTCACGAAGTAAGACTGGCCGTGCAAAAGGGTTCTGTGATTGTGTCACAGATGGCCCTTCATGGGAATCAGATGGCCCTTCATGCTGGGGCTGGAAAGAGAGGGTAAAATCCCAGTGTCCATGTGCTGCCATCATTGTACAGCAGGAATCCAAGCACATATTTAAAAGGATTGCTCTTTTTCACCAAAGTGCTTGTGAAGTTACAGCTGTCAAGTTCCGTTTTCCAAACCTAGGAAAAGTCTGGAAGAGGTGGAGAGGCAGAAAAGTAAGAAGGTGGGAAAATGGGTCTATAGAAAAAGGAATTTATTCCCAGTGAAAAGGAGTATGAGCAGGTTGCCAGTTACAGGTTGATAGCATCTTTACTGGATACCATAAAACTCCTGGTTTCCTGAAAGGAAGTGGGTAATGGGAAAGGAATAAAAATACTCAACTCTAAGAATAATTACCACAGCCTTCTTCTACAACCCAAAATTTAAGTCTATCTGATTTTTCTCACATGGAGATAATTCAGCTCTGGCTCTAAAAATGAAATGCTAATTATATATATCTCTCTCTCACTATTTCCAGCGAGTGTTCGTAGTATTGAAAATACGCACACAGCATGGTAGGTGCAGCATCCCTCCCTGCCCAGTCTGTGTGGAAAATCCACTCCTCATGTGCTGATTAAAAGAGGTGAGGAGGATGCACCAAGCTTCTTTACCCATTTTTCAGCTGTGTTCATGAAACCCTTTATTGGGTTCGATGCCAGTTAGGCCCTCAAACTAGAAAATGTGTTTTTTAAAAATCATTTTGCCTTACAGATGATGTCCCTCAGGCCCCTGGCAATTACCATTTTGATCTGGTATTTCCCTTGGTTTCCCTCTACAGGTAACCCATGCCCCTTCTTCCAAGGGGGAATGAAGTGAGGGAGGAGGAGGGAGACAAGCAGGCAGTGTAATCATGAGAGCCTTGTTTTTTTCAACAGTCAGACAAAACCCACTGCCAGACAGATAAAATGTTTGTGAGGTTGTCAGAGGACAGCAATAGCCAAGGACATGGAATCTTTCACCTTCCTGTTTCAGTGTTCTCTCCCCTTAGTGCGACAGCTCGTGTGTGTGACAAGGACACCAGCTGCTTTTGGGGGTGTAAGAGAAAAAGAGGGACAGGTAAAGAGGGAGGAAACAGAGAACAGCACAGGCAGGACACGAGTGAATGAGAAAAATGCTCTCACTCCGTTTCCTCATTTATAAGATTCATCATCCCAGGCTAAATTTCTTTTTTAGGATGTAATGGTGAGAGGAGACAGTCCCAAGAACATGTGAGTAGAGTAGATGAATTTTTTTGTGCTTTAAAAATGTAATCACATTTTTCATCAGTGTTCTGTGCTTTTAATCTGATGATTTTTCATCTGAGTTAATTGTATAGGCACAGAGGACACTGGGCTCTGCTGAAGCACATGTAAAATCAGGCTTTTGTCAAGTTTAGAGGTTTAGGAAAGAGGGTTGAAAGGGAGGTGAGATGAAGAGCAAATTTTCACTTCTGGTGATGTTTGCCCTGTGCATAAAGGGTTTAGTGGAAATGGTGTTACACAACTAGAGAAAACATCCTGGGTCAGAGGAAAGGGTCACACAGGATTTCTGGCTTCTTCATGGTTTACCTCTCTTCACTGATCTGGTGTGATCACACATGGTTGTGTCTGCCTGGGAATATCAGGAATATTCCCCCATGTGAAGAATGTTGCCTGTAGAGTTGACAGTGTTCATATACCAAGAGATACCTTTAAGCACTTTATGTATTCTTCTTCATCAGTTCAGGGTTTGGGGGGATTTGTAGATTTTTAAGACCAAAAAGACCTTCAAACATCCCTTTCTGTTTAATCCTGGCACAGTTATCTCTGTGTTCAACCCAGTATGTTGTGTTTTGATTGAAACATACATCACAAAAAGGTCTTTATTTTGAAGATACCTGGACACATAGTCCAGTACATCCCTGTATGGTCCTTCTCGTGCCTGACACGCTCCATATCCTACCTTGGACAATTTTCTACCATTTTGCAGTCTTGATGTTGTAGTTTTAGCCTGGTTCTCTTCACTCGTTCCTTGTCACACTTTCCTCCATTGAGACATCACTTCCACACAGCATTACTGGTGTCCAAAAGCTGGAGTTGTGTCCTGCAATGTGCCTGGGGGAATGTTCTGCTCACAACTCAGCTTTTATGTCTGATTATAACCTGTTTGTTTTTCCCACTCATGCATACAAAAACTTGTCTTCTTACCTTCTTGTTGCACATTTAAACAAAATTTTTGAACCTTCCTTCTGTATGCAAACACTCCCTGCCTGCTCTGCTCCCCCTTTGCTGGTTGTGGGAGTGAGGTCTGTAATAACCAAATCATTCTTACTGTATTATATGTATTTTTAAAATATTTAAAAGTTAATTTTAGTCACAATGATTTTCATGAGGAATTATGCATCATTGCACATTGTGCTTGTGATTTTATACAACATAATTACACCTTCTATTGACAGTTTTCTCTGCATTAATGGTAATTATGCCATTTAATGAAATTACAGTAATTGCATTAAAAAAGATAAGCTGGTGCAAATTAAAAGGATATATTGACTGGAATTTTTACTATCATATATATATTTTTTTACAGTTTGTATGATAGTTGCAAGAGACGTTGACAGGATGAGGCAAACGATGGGAAACCAGCCACCAGAGCACCTCTGGTGTGGCTGGCAGTGCTGCTGCTGGATTCCTTCAGGGTCCCTGCACACTCACCCATGCCAGAATACTTCATTTTCACTGGCAGCATTTCCCACTCTATCAAGTTCAGGCTTCTTGCTGATCCAGGCTGCTGCCAGGGTGGGGACAGGTGGGAGTGATTTTTCCAGCTCATCCCTTGCTGGCAGCAGGGGCCAGCCAGACAAGGAATGCAGCAGGCACAGGCAGTATTTATTTATTTTGCAGTGACATTGCACTGTGTCTACTAATTATTTTATGGTGGCTTCGTACTGGGAGGAAGGGGAGGAGTGTGTGGTGATGCAGCATAATGTGTTGGAAATGTGGGGCTTCTGGTCAAACTCCCTGCAGCTATTTAATGTGGGCAGCTGGGAAAATGACAGGCATGGGGTCATTTTGGAGTGCTTTGGGCTTCCCAGGAAGCTGGCTGATGGAAGATTGAGGAAGCCCTTGGGGTTGTGGATGCCAGCAGCACAGCCCAAATATAAACTTTTGTGCTCCTTGCTGCAGAGGTGGGATTTTGTCACTCTTCTCCATTGAGATCTCCAAAGCTCTTTAATCCCAGAGGGAGCTCGAGGATGCCTGGTTTTGGGCACTGCCTTGTTGGGCTGTGGGAGCTTGGAAGGCTGAGGGGCCCCAGGGCTGGCTGGGTGAGGCTGCAGGGATGTGCACTGCTCTGCCAGTTTGCTTCAGGTCTGACCTGGGGCAGTAGCAGAGAGAGAGGACAGAGCCTGCAGCCTGTGAACTTCTGGGCATCTCTGCTGAGTGTGTGATGGAGCACTCTGCCACTTCAGCTCCTGATACAGGAGCTGGATCTGAGCCCAGCTAAACTCATCTCAGAGAGAAGATACCAATCATCTTATTAGACATGAACAATTTTTGATCCCTGTTGAGCTGGGCTATATTTATAGTGATGAACTACGGGCAAAAGGCCATTGGCTTGTTGACAGTGTCCTCTAAAATTGCTAATTGCCTATCAGTAAGAGGGAAATGTTCTTAATCCCCTCAGGAATGGTATTTGTTAACTCAAAATCTGAGCCTTCTGGAGTTTACTTGGGGTAAATCTCTCATTCTGTATGTGGACGAGTGTGTCCTGCATGTTATGGTTTGGCTTTCCTGAGCAAAGCACAAAATGTTCCAGCCCAGTTTGTACTGAGCATAATTCAACCCTGGACATGACAACAATATACGGGTAAAACATCCAATTTAACTCCTGCATTGTTTTGCAACACAGTGATTTACTTTATTGTATTTTTCCCTTGATGGGAGGGGAGTTATAGATCAATAAGAGGAAATTCTTGGGATGAAAGTTTCACAGGGAGCATGTGAAATCTATGGAGAAGAGAGACCAGTAGCAGCTATGCAATAAGATAGAGACTGAGTCACTGAACCTCTCTTGCACCTCTGGCCAGCCAAGCAGAGGAGAGAGGTTTAATTTGACTGAGTATTTACTAGTAGGTGGTAATAACTCATTCTTCTATAGGGTGGGGAAGCAAGATGTGCTCACATGAGCTTTCTTATTTCTTATTCTTATTAAATATTTCTTATTTTCCCTATGGATTGTCTGCTAATTTTGAACAAGCAGTTCCCTGATACAAAACACAAACCACCCTGCCATGACTGGCAGTGTAACTGATGAAAGGGTATAGTCTTTTTTCTCCCCCTGTCCACCCCCCCCCCCCCCCCCCCCCCGTTTTTTAATCCTCACAGCTGAAGATGAAATATAAATCATTGTTCCCAAACTGTTCGGGAACAGCATTAAAGTAATGGTAGATTAAAATGTCTCCACATTAAAAAACTAAATAAAATGAATAGATGTAATCCTAAAGAGAGAAGAATGAGTATTCTTCAAACACTGAATAGGGAACTTGGAAGAAGAAAAAAACTTTAAAAAAAGAAGAAGGAAAAAAGTATTAATGCAAAAGAGATGCTCTTTACATCCGCTTTACTGTAGAGCTTTTGCTAAGGGCTGTTCTCAGCCCATTTGCAGCTTGTGTTTTGCTGCAGTTTTAAAGAAGCCGTCGGCAAAGTAAGGAAGGCAGTTTCTATTTAAATAGGGGAGCTGTAAAATATCCCTGCTACAGAAATTCCTTCATGTTCAGGCTAGAGCTGGTGCTGAAGGAGCAGCAAGAGGCAGGTTTCAGGAATTACACCTAGTAAGTAATTCTTCAGAGCCCCCAACATTTCTTCCCCTTTTCCCCTCTGCAAATCCCTGGCAAAGGCACATCTTTAAAATCGTTGTCTCGAACTCCGGTGAAAAGGCTGGAGTGGAGAGGTGTGTTTTTATTTCAGGCTGTTACATCCCAATAGAAGTATTTTCCTAATGAAGGAGGAAACGTTTATATCCTGCTTCCCCCTGGCTGCTCGTGGCAGTGCCTGTGCAAAGGCACCAGTTCTGGAGCAAAGCTGTCAGGAGCACGTTACCTGACACAAGTGGCTGCTCAGATGAGAAACAGGCTTCTCCAGACAATTAAAGGGGATGGTTTCACCCTTTCCCCCTGCAATTTTTACGTTTCCACTATTATTCTTCTGTGGTTGAGGGGAAATACAATTTAAGCTTGAGATCCCAGACTTTGCTTTGCTGCAGCAGTTAAAATTCCTGGAATGGCAACAGTGATGTTGACGATGCTGAGAGACACACAGCAAAGTAAACACATGTTATTTCCAGCTCTTTCAAAAATGCAAGAACAAACAAGGACAAAGTTAATAGGGAAATAACCACTTTGAGCTTTGACAACACAATAAACAAGATTTAAAAAGCAGAGTTTGAAGCTTTGGAGTCAGGGTGAGATGGAGCTGAGCAGAGACCAGTACAAATATCCCTTTTAACTCTGAAAAAGATGGATGGCCTTATGTTTCCAGCTCAGGAGTTTTGGGGATTTGCTTCTTACCAGTGGAATGTTCCAAAATAAAAATAAAAGCAAAACTATGTTTTGCATCTGAGGAGTCATTTCCTCTGTGTGTGCTTAACAAGACATTTACCTATATAGGAATTCCCTTGATTTTGGGGCTGGGGATTTTCCTCTTAAATTACGCTGTGCTGATATTTTTGAGGCTTTCTGTGTCATGTACTCAAAACTTGAATGCATCACACGGAAATGATTCCCTCAGCCCTGGTAATGAGAGAGACCGAAATCACTGCCTCTCACTCTTTAATTGCATTTTGTTGGGTTTAATTGATGATAAAGCCTTTTAATACCTTGGCTGTGTGTGTTCAACTCTGTGGTCCAAGTATTTGGGTAAAAGAACAGTCCTGATGCAGGATAAGCCTCTGTGCAGCTGGTCAGCAGGAATGTGTATGCAGGCATCCAGTCGAGAATTAAGGCAAGGAGAAAGAAATTCAGCTTTGTTATAGAATGTGGATTTATCCCTAGAAGGTGTTGGTGCTAAGACAGCTGAATAGATACGTGTGTCTGTCAGTCTCCCAAACCAGATTGTCATGTAGTTTTCATCTCTTTGGCTATTTAATGACAGCCCACAAAGCCAACATCAAATGTGGGAACGTTTTATCTAATTAAAAAAAAATAAAAAGGCAAATGAAAAAGGGCTCTTTCTAGCTAAAACCTGAACTAAAGGCATCCACAAATTCTTCTTCCTCCCTTTGTGCTCAAGTTGCAACCTGTTGGGAAACTCTGCTCAGTGCTTGCATTTCCAGCTAATTTGATATCGCCTTTTTTTTTTTTTTTTTTGGTTGTTGAAGCTTTGTCATTTGTTTCGAAGCTGTCATTTTTATTAGTCTCCCTGGCTGATCTTTTTGGGCTCTCGTCAGGTGGTGTGTGTTCTCCATTGTCTGCCTGGTCTTGGCAAGCTGTAGGTCCTTTTATTGCCATATGACGTGGGCGTGCTTGCAGCAGTAGCCTGTAATTATACCCACCACAGGTGACAGTTACAAGAGAGCTTTGGTAATAATTTTAGCTGCCTGATCTGATGTTTATGAAGAGCAAACCCTCTTTGTGGTCTGGCTGGAGTTTGCTATATTGTGTTGTACTTCCACCGTTTGACTTGTGGAGCCTTTTAATTTTTTTTTTAAATTTTATTTTTTACTTTCTTTTATATATAACATCTTGTGTCTTTCCAAGTCCTGAAGTTTTGCAAAAGATTGTTGTTGATCTTGTGCTATTTTGTACTTTTCCTGTTTATTTTTGCATGCCTTGTATTTATTTTGCTTTGCTCAGCACAGTAAAATAATACTCTTGCCTGTTGCTGGGTTTATTTGTATATTTAACACTGCTGAACTCCTGTATCTAACGCCTCACTAGCAGATATTATGTGTTTTCCCAACTGTGAGAGTAATCACACATTAGCATTTAATTATTTATTTATTTCTTTACCTTTGGCTATTATTTAACTGTTTTAGAAAAGGTGAAATTCTCTCTCCAGCAAGGCAGCACTGGTTACATTACTGCTAACAAAATTGCAAAACTTGGATTATGTCAAAGGTGAATTTAGCTCATGATTTTCATGGTTACCTTACAAACCTCTATTCTGATTTTAGGAGTTTGCCACAAAAAAATCTGGACAAGGCTGACATGCCCACTGCCTGAAAGCTGTTTTTTCTCTTGTGCTGTATTTCTTTTTGCAGTCTTAAATTCTTTAGAGGAACTTGAGATTAAAACTCATGGGCATCTTCTGAATTTTTGATTCTTATCACAAGATTCTGACTTGTAATTCTTCTGAATTGAGTGGCAAGTTGAAAACCAAGAGAAATTTATCTGCAATAGTTTGCTATCTTATCTGATCCTAAAGAGATGGTTTTCCATGTCAGGATTCAGTAATTTTCATTTTCCCAATTTGCCTGGTGCTTTTTCTGAAAGTTCACTTTATTCATAGACTAGAAATTGCATAAACAAAGATGAAATTAGTATTCTGAGTTGAATGAATGTTGCATCTGCGTGAGACTCATTAAACAGGAGTGTGAGACAGAAGCTACTTACCCACCACTATTGGAAATACCAGAATTTGAGAAGCTTATTTGTAAAATTCCCAAAGTTGGCATGGATTTAGACTCTGCAAGCTGTATGGGAAAAACATACGGCTCAGCCCAAACAAACAAACAAAAAATGCAGGAAACCCATGTAGGATAAAAAAGGTATATATAAGGAAGAAAAAATTGCATTAAAATTAAAAATTCTTATACTTAGTGTGCTCCTTTTTTCCCCACCAGAGCCACAGGTGTATTGATTTTCTTTCAGTCAGCATCTGCTTGGGTTTGTTTCATTATTCACATTACTTTGACCTGACACCTCTTAGAAAGTACTTTAAAGCACTCAGTTTTGCAGGAAAATTGTAGACATTGACTATTATCCCCCATGTCATTTGTGGAACACCCCTATCAGTGTGGGCTTTTTTTTCTTTTAATTTTAAAAAGGTAGGTTTTTTTTCTTTCTTTTTTTTTTTTTTAATGCAAATGTAGTCTTAGAGCAACACTGCATTCCCCTGAAGCATAGAGGAAGTTTTTATTCTTCCAAAATGGGGCAATGAGTAGAGGCACATCTGTAGGTGGATTAAATCACTGTAACTCCATTAGCTTCAGCAAACGTGTTCTTTAATATCAGTTAAAAATCTACATCCTCGTTTTGGGCAAAAATCCTGTGTGAATAGAATGATCAGGTTTTCTGAGAGGAGGAAAAGCCTGTAGATGGCGATGGACCCTCAGGAATGAGCCAGCTCTGGCATTCAGGCTTTTGTCAGATTTTTCTGGCAGGTTTTCTTTCTCTTGCTTGAACTATTTTATTTTTAATTTAATTCACCCTTTCTCTCAGTGCTAATGTAACACTAGTTGCAGAAATCGTGACAACTGGAAGAAATTTCCTATTTGAAGGTAATGCAACATTTGGTTTTATGAGGGAGACAGATACACCTTGAGGGATTTCTCTTAAGGCGTTTGCTTGTCAGGCTTTTTTTTTTTCCTTTTTTTTCTTTTAAATAAGAAATAGTTGGATCCTTTACAAGTTCTGAAATAAAAAGAGATTAGTAGAGAAGCTGCAGAGCAAATACACTTTTTTAAAAAGCCTGGTCTCATTTAACTATACTTTATTAGCAACTAAGATGTGCTTTAACGTAGAGGTAATTCTTAAGTAACCAGAAAGTTCTTGGGTTGTTTCAGGATAGCAGTAATAGTAAAAATACCTTAAATCAGGGTGTGTCCCTTACTTTTTTTTAATTATTCAGTTGGAAATAAATGTGGAGTAGTGGGATGACTGCAAAATCCCAGAAATCTGATTTAAAAAAAAAATCTTTACTATTAATTATGTATAAATTTGACTGCTTCCCCAGTAAAGGTTTGCACTGCTACCAATAACATCAATAGAGTTTTGATCTCTTCCCCCACAACTCCATGATAATTAAATCTGTTATTCTTAATTGTAGTCAAGCTTAGCTGGTTTCTTTTGGTGTTTTTTTCTGTGTGTTTTCTTTTTTCTTTTTTAAAGGTAGTGCTGTGATTTTGAGAAGTGTTAATAAATATGTAAAACATGTAGTGTTTTGTACCAGTCTAATATGCTGATTTATTTTACCTTTAGCATTACCCGTGTATAAAGTCAGCATGTTTACTGAGAGATGAGTGCCAAAGGTGAGCAAAAGGCTTCACTAAAACAGCCTTTAACTACTTTGCTAGCTCAGGTTCAGAACTTTCTACTTTTGTTTTGGGAGAAGTCGCTGTCTTCTGTACTTCCCTTCAGCTTTCATCTTTTAATGGAAGAGAAGAGCAGCACATCTCTGTATCAAAGCCAATTGTCAGCTTTCATTAGATGCATTCTATTGTTTGTTCAGATTAGAAATAACTGCATTACACTTTGACTTTGAAGGCTTGCTTGTTTTTAAATATACTGGGTATATGTGACCTTTTTGTCATTTGTGATGCACTTGGCTTGGCAAATTTGAGATACCCATTTCAACAGCAGCCAAACCTTTTTATAATGCAGGTACTCCACAAAAAAGCACTTTTTGTAGGTCTAGAAAAGTAAAACAAAATCCTGCTGCTAATGAAAAACATTAATAGCCTCATCTAAATATTTTTAGCCATAAGGGTACCTCAATGCATTGCATGGGGGGGAGAGCCCCCAGTGCTTAGGGAGATTGCAGCACCCATTTTTTAGCAGTGGGTGGGAATCCAGTGAGCTGATTTTACCCTCCCATTATGTATTGGCCATAGGAGATGTGGCTTCTGTCAGAACATGATGGCAAGACAGTCTAATTCCATTAAAAATTTTGCACTAAGCAAATTTTCTTAAAATGTTTAGAATATTAAATGGGAAATGCATAATTGATACAGTGATATTAGCTTTTTTTTTTAACTGAACATGCCCATCAGGAATGAGATGATGACTTGTTCTAGCAGTTAAGAAAACTTCCCCAGATACTTCGATGTACACATTTGGGAAAATTAGTTGCAATGATATATTTCAATTTCCTTAATAAACTAGACCTGTCTTCCTAATTCCCTTTCCCTTAAGTCCCTCTGCAGGGGTTAAGAAATGAAGTATTTTGAAATTATTATCAGATAACTGTTTCTATGAATAAAAGAATAATCTAAGCTTTTTTCTTTTTTTTTCCCAAAAAATAGATTTATATTCCAAAGCTGGGAAATAAACAGTGGCAGTAGAAAGGAAATACGAGATTAATAAAAATGAAGACATTTTGCAGAGCTACTCTGGATGGCTTTAATCTTGTTTTGTTTCTTTTTCTTTCTTTTTTTTTTTCCTCCTTCTTCTGGGAAGTAGTACTTCTGCAGCAGCATGCATTGCTATGAAAGCAATTCCTGCTTTTTTTTTTTTAAAGTTATATGAATACTGGCAGAGCCAGTGGTCCTTTAGTGCCCAATGAATCCTCTCACTCATGGATACCTATGGTAAGACACAGAGTGGGATGAGATCAAATGCTCTGGTTAAAAAGCCTTAGGGAAGCATTATGTGTCTGAGGTCTGATCTATTGTCTGGGAGGTCGGAGAGTGTTAATGCACTCTGCAAAGATTAAACTCCCTCTCTAATTGCTGCAACACTTCCTTAAAGGATTTAAACAGTCAGGGAAGGTGATGCTCCTTGTCAATTTTTGTCTTCTGACAGCTGTTGAAGTTTATCTGTCTTTCCAGGGAGACCACTAGATCATGCAAAAACCCAGCAGTGGCAAAAGCACAGACCCCACATTAGGACTGAGAGCAGTGAATGCTGCTATTTACAACTATTTCAGCTTTTAAATAAGTCCTGAGACCAGGGTTGCTCCTACATTGCCATGCCACTTACTTTTGATTATAGGAGTTCCTGAAGTCCCATTAAAAGTTTAACTGCTGAATTTGGTGAAAAGTCACCCTTTTAGCTGGGAAATGCTCATGTTATGGTCTCCATCCCTTCTTGCTGGGCTGGTGCTTCCCCAGTACATCTCTGTGGGACCGAGTCAGGCACTCACAGCCACAACTTGTTTATCCCAGGGCAGTGCCACACCTCAGCTGCTGTGAGACCCTCTGCTATTTACTCCCAAAATTTTCCTCTCCCTCAGTAAGTCTGGTTAGCATTGGAGTTCTCTTGGTCCATAAAACTGAAACAAAAATGCACTCAGAAAGCTGGCAAAGCTCAAGGCAGGAAAGTTTTTCTGCTTCTGAACCAGAATGTCCATACTGAGAAGTACCTGTAGGTGTGGTAAAAAAGCAGTGTCACTGGTTTTTTGAAGCAAAAGAGAAATTTGCCCAGTGGATCAGAACCAGTTTATTATTTGAAATATAAATATTTGAAATAGAGATATTTGAACTATATCTAGAACCAGTCTAGATATTTGAAATAGCTTTCATTTGCAAAGGATGCTGCTTTTGCTTGGAAAGTACTTTAAGGCCAAGGGATGGAAAGAAAAGGTAAATGTTACTGACAAAGGAGAAGCATGGCTCCACCCCAGGAGAACTTGGGAGATTTAATATTTCTGCAACAAGGCCGTGGTATCCTCACGTTCACAGTAGGGTAGCATTACTGTAACAAGAGTGGAATTTGACCCATCTTTTTCAAAATGCCCGTTCCTGTTTCACAGACAGATGTGAGTGTGTCCTGTTTCACTGCAGCTCACACAATGTGACAGGTCCTGCCGACCAGAGAGCCATCCTGTAGTTATTTTTTCTTTTATGGTGGATCAGAAGCATTTCAATTTGATAGTGTCTGTGTTTTGCTAGTCTTGCAGCATCTAAATGTGTTGGTGCATCGAATCCATTTCACACATAAATGTATAAATATGACCTATATAAATATACATATATTCAATGCCTCTTTTCTAGACTCTGAGCAGATGAGTAATACAGCTGTTCAAAGGAGAAAAAGATTTTTTCTTTCTTTCCTTTTTTTTTTTTTTTAAAGCCCTCTTGGCTCTGAATCGGAAATTGAGGAGCAGAATTCATCAAGTGTATTCTGATCGTTCTCAGATGGGTAGTTCCTCCTTCCCTTCCTGCATAGCATGTTCCTTTGCACTGTTGCTATATTACATGAAATGTTTCATCTGTATATAAAAATTAAAAATTCAAACAAAAATCTGGCCCACATGAAGAACAGGCCCTTTGGGCATATGGTTCATTATGCATATTCGTTTAATTACTAAAACACTTGGGATGTCTCTACTGCCCTTGCTTTCAACTTGTAAAGTTGGATCTGTTCTGCAGCACAGAATATGTTGAACAGGCATGTGTCATAAAGGACTTCAGTTTTCTCCTACTTCAAACTCTATATACTGTTCTTGGCTGAATCGTTAGAATTTACCGATTATTAGTTCAATCCACTGCATCAAAACAGCATTTCGGGATCTCTTTTCTCCTAACACCTTCTCTAACCCCAAAAAAGTAAGTTTTACAGTGGTTCAGAGTTGTGTTTAGTGTTGAAGTAATGTGAGACTCAGGATTTAGATTTCAGGCACATTCCCTCAAAGCACCTAAAGCTGCATGTTGAGGCTGTATAACTTTTATTAGCTAGGAAGGGATTGCTGTGATAGTGTGACTTTAATTGATTTTCAGGGCAAACAGGTGGTGATGGTTTAGGCATCCCCCAGTCTCCTGCCATTCCTAATTTGGAGTTGCACCTATAATAGCTTTATTAAAATAAACAATCTTCTGGCTTTAGTTTTACCTGAACAGCTGCCTGAAATTGCGTGAGTCTTGCAATTTTTTTTTTTTTTTTCAAGATTATTCTGTGTTTCGGAAAGGAAGATGCTACAGGTCTGCTGGTGGAAAATCTCTATTACATAGTCATGCTGTCAATATACAGGGGGTGTTTTTGTGTGTCACTGCTGTTAGCTTACAATGGTAACATATCCAGGGTATAATTACAGTGAGCCTCAGTCAGCTCCATGCATTTGTTCCGTAATGCAGCAATTTTGTCACACTGCAGATTATGAACCTGCTGGAATTGTTTAAGTGTTGTGTAATCACACTCTTCCTGGTGTCCTGGGTGTGTGTCAGGTGTGGGGAGGGCTGGGATTCAATTGTGAACTGCATTTCTCCTCTTCACTGTGGGAAATCTATCCCAGGCAGATAAAGAGACTTTCTGGGCTCTGGCATGGGGTTATGTTGGAGAATCCCAGGTACAGCTTAAGGACAGAGGATAAATAATCTGGAATTCTTTGCCTGAAAGGATGTAATGTATGTACTTGAGAAGTGTTTTTAGATTTCTGGGTTTGTGGTCTTGGTTTACTGGTCTGGGATTTTTAAAAATTATTGTTTTGTTCCTTTGCTCTGTTTCTGGAAATGTTTTTTTTTGGGTTGGAGGTTTTGGAAAAGCGGATACCAGGCAATTTTGCACCAATGGCGCTTTAATCATCTATTCCTCATTTGACTGGGTTTACTGCCAGGTTCTACAAACCTGGGTTTTGATTTTTTTCTTTTTTCCCTTGTACCAGAGATGCCAGGGAAGTAACCTTATGTGTGATTCTCACTGAACACAGTCTAATTTAACATGTTTGCTTTATTAGAGAGCCCTTTTTCCTTTACCCATTCAGCTCTAATTTACATTATGAACGTGAAGGGAGAGTCATTAAAGTAGTTTAAACATATCATTTAAGACTCCCATTTGTTACCAATTGGAACCCAGTTGAGAGCCCAAATTTAAGAGCACTTCTACCACCACTCCTTCCACTGCTGAGCAATTACGTCACCATCTGTCCCTTGCTGCTAATGTTTCTCAAAATGTTAACAAATACATCTCCAAATAAGTGGACATTTATCAGCTCAGCTAATGATAATTCTTTTTCATGACCTTTTTAAGGTGTTCACCTTATCCAGAATAAATAAAATTTGCCTACATTTTTTGCCTTCTTTTAAATAGCCCAAATATTTTTTTCTGATGCTTTTTGGAAGAATTATTTACTATAAGATCAGGCTTTTAACTTGCATAGTGCCTGTCTTCCCTGCAAATAGATTATAACTTTGTGTATGAGAATAATTCTAGAGCTATGACCCTGCTGATAAACAAACCAAAACATTAGGATTAAAAATGACTATTTAATTTATCCATGATATAAAACCACAGAATTTTTTTTTTAACTTGCATGCCACCCCTTCTTTGTTTTGGGATCTTCTCCAGTCACCTTAGTCTGTGATAGTAACCCCATTTAGAAATAGCATGCAGATTTATTCTCCTGGCCTATCCCCAGAGGACTACCCCAAAACATAGAAAATTGTTGTAATACTTTTTTTTTTCTTTTCTTTCTGATTTTAAGCTTTATTGCTTGAGGGTCTTAACTGTATTTTCCTTGGCACAGGAAATGTAAAATACGTTAGATAAAAGCATGAGGGAAAAATTAGACCAGTCAGCATGTTGGCAAACAGCTATTTCTTCAGTGTCTGCCGCCTAAAAGGATTTGAAATCTTTTACTCTAAAACTGTTGTACATACATAAATATAGAACCAAAAACTCGTGTTGGAGCTGACTTTGGTTTAACCTCTTATAGGGATTAGAGATAAAGTAGGAGCCACAAGAAAATTGGACAGGGACACCCACTGGACTCATGGGTGTTGGCTTTGAGGGTTAAATGCACATATTTTAGAGGACAGAGGTGACACCCCCAGGCATGCACCCCTTTGTGTTGGAAATTATCATCCACACTGACCAATGTGCCAGGTAATTGTCAAATAGCTGGAATGCAATATAGAAATCTTAACTTACACACAGACTTTACAAGTGGTAAGTTCAGTGAAATAAATTTAGACTGAGTGCCTCTTCCCTGACCTCCTCATTACAGAAATATATCCACGGATCTTGGTTCCACTTTTCTCAGCTGGGTAACCTCATTAACGTAATGAAAATAATCAGAATAAAAGAAAAGCGTCGCTTTTTAATTAGCTTAGTTTTTGTTTTGTTGTTATCTCTTTCTGATTCCAGGCATTGTTATGAGTAGGGGATAAATCCATTGAACGTGTTAATGACAACAGTAATTCAGGCTCAGAGTGGGGACATTTTGTAAGTGTTTGCAGTCTTGAGTGTAGCATCCCAACCTTCCCTGATGGAGTTTCCGACGGCAGTGTCCCAAGAGGATGGTGGAGAACAGATTGCAATATTGTCAGCTCTTCTGATTTCTCTGCGACTTTTGCAGAACATGCTTCTTCTTAAAGCACTATTTCTTAAGAGTCCTGTGATTGCACATGAATCACAGCTTTCATTTAAAACACAAATGAGTCTCTACTTCCTACCAGCAGCAGAGAAAATGAGATCCCCCTGAAGAGTCTAAATCAGGCAATGACAAAAAAGGCCCTAACACATATTGACTTAAACAGTATGAGTTTTTTTGCATGTTTTTGGGACTATTTTTGTTGGTTTTGCATTTCTCTCTCTTTTTTTTTTTTTTTTTTTGGGACTGGGGAACATTTTTTTTTTTTTCTTTAGCTTTTAAATACTTGGTAAAATTGTGACCATGCTGACCAGAGTTCCCATCCTCCTCCACAGGCTTTATTCTTTTGCTCCTTTTTCTTGTTGAACCCTCACACGTGATATAAATTGTCAAGCACCAGTTGGGTACTTTCCAGCAAGTTGGACCCCCCCTTTTCCTCCTTGAGCTCATCCTGGGCCATTCACTCAGCAAGATGCAGTTGGGAAAAGAAGAGCTGGGATGTGGATATGGCAGCAGAACATTGCTTTGTGTCATTTAGCCTGTGCAGACAACCATGGCTTGTTTGTTATCCAAAGCATTACCTGAGGAAAAAACCCATTCGGTTCACGCACATGGTAACAAATTGTGCTAACGTATCCTTTATTTCTACCTCTTGCTTCTGTGCAGTCACACGTTAGGCAGACTGAGATTTTTTGGGGCACAGTTTGATTCTTTGGTTTGGCTTTTGGGATGTTTAAGTGGATTTTTTGTGTCTTTGTTTTTAGATTCCGGTTGTGCTCACACTTGCTTCAAAGAGCTTTTTGCCTTGTGGTACACCCTTAAAAAAATTAGTAAGTTGTGTGCTGGTGTGTGGAGCAATACAGAGATGATTTGTAATGTGGCATAAATATTTAAAGCCCTCTGTTCCTTCAGGTCATTTTTGATTTTGGTCGTTGCCGTTCAATACAGCGCACGTTCCACGCTGCCGTTGAGATGCTCCCCGTTCTTCTGCCAGGGACACAAAAAACAAATTGAATCTAAAGTAAATAGGTTTCTTCTGCCAGTGCTGGTTTATTTAAGTGTAATTTCTCTTCCTGCCACGTTCTCCAGTACTGCATTGCAATGAGGAAGTGACTCTGCTCAGAGCTGACCCTCCTTGAGCTCCAGTTTCGTGGCTGTGAAGTGCAGTAAGAGCACACTGTGAGGTGAGGGAGCATCAGGTAGATGTGGGAAGGAGAGTTTCAGTCACAATGACTCTGGAATGCATATTTAGTGGAGGATCTTTAGTGGGAAGTACGTGCTACTTGGTTTCCTCAACCTTTTTTTGCTGTGCCTTGAGATGGGGCTGTATTAAGATAATTTCCATTCTTTTTAATAACATCTTTTTTTTTAATACTATTACTATTCCATGCAAAGCCAGCCCAAGAGCACAAACCTTATTGCTGCACTCCAATCAGGCTGGGCCCTCACCAGGCAACCTGATTTTTGTCAGTGGAGGCTCAGCACTGCTGTGTTCCTCCATCCATATTGCCCATATCTGGAAGAGATGTCTCCATATGCACAGCTATATATGCACATATGCACAAATCTACTGCTCTCTGTGAGTGTGTTCATTCTCTCCTCTGTTCTTGTGCTCTCCCTGTCTAAGGGCAGGAATAAGTATCTGTCAGAAATAATTTGTTGTTGACAGGCTTATTGCCTCCAAGGGATTCGAGTGCCCTTTTGGGGAGCCAGTATCTTATGCTATTGGCTAATATCCTGTATTTTGTTTAGAGCAGAGGGACTGAAAGCTTAGAAACACCCAAAAATAGAGAATTAGTCCCTGAATATTTATTCTCAAAAATTTCTCATTTTTTATGGAGTTAATTTGTGTGTACATGGCAACTTGAAAGTGTGTAGCCCAGAAATAATTTAAAAATAAAGAATTCCTCTCCCCTGTAAATAAGGGGGAGCACGTCTTCCTGTTTCAAATCAAATTCACTGATCTGGTTTAGTGTCGTTTAGTTCAAAACAAAATTGGACGTTCACAGCAGTATCAGCCCAAGTTTTTCTCCTGCCTTCACAAGTTACAACAGAACATGTTTGTAAATCGCGAGGAAACTTTTGATGAAACTGTTAGAAGTTTAGAGTTCAGTTAAATTGTGGGTTTTGAAACTTGGCGTTTCAAACAATATTTTTCACAACTCTGCTGATGAGGCATTTCATTAGCATTGGAGCCTACACTGACCAAGAAAATAACTTTCTCGCATGCATTTAATCTCTTTTCACTTTTATTTCTTCCATCTGATGGAATGTATCACTCTCCTCCCATCACTGGTGTTATCCAAGAGTTATTCTGTCACACAAAACAGCATCCCTCACTGCACCACAAAGGCTTGCCAGGTCAAAAAGAGCCTGTTAATCTTACAGTTAGAAAAATTGTAATTATTGTGTAGAAAAATCACGCAGAAAATCCTATCTTATGCTAGGTTTCTAAGCCTCTTAAAACTGTTCTATCCCATGACTGTGGGTTTGCTGGTGACAAATGTTTTATGGGCATATTTTAGTAGACACCCGTCTAAAATCTGGTCTTAATAGTCAGATGCTAAATTGGAACCAGAGCGGCAGAAAAACCAGATTTGAAACGTGTTTCTAAGGGTTTGTTTTTACTTTCAGTTGAGACTGCCTTCTCTCATCTTTTGTACTGCTGTCAAAAGGGCCACTCTCATGGTTGTTCAAACTCCATGCTTCTTGACAGGAACAGTTGGACCCCTCTTCAATGATTTTTAGATGAAACGGCTCCCAAACCTCCAGAGCTTTAACTTGTAGTTATTAGGCCCTTTGAAATAGCAACACATTAATCAGCTGAAATCAAGTGGTCCTTTCTCCAAGGCTGTGATATTGCTGTTGTATTTTAGGTAGAGCTCTAGTCTAAATATTAGTTTCAAGAGCTCTGTTTTTTTTTCTTTCCCTCAAGATAGCTCTATCCCATTCCTGTTTCTATTTTGATCATTGTTTTAGAATGCTGTGAATTAAAGTGCTCACTTCTATAATAGGCTTTTATACTCTCAAACTGCATTAAAAGGAGTAGTGTAGAAAACTCGCTTCTACTACTTTAACTCTTAGTTTAGAAATTGGCTGCTGTGCTTTTAACTTCTCCCATGAACACTGTGAAGCCCAGCAGGAAAAGTATCAATTAATGTAATGGATTGTGTCTTACAGAACTTGGTCTAACAACAAGAAACATTGAAAAAAGGAATGGTTTGTTGAAACTGGATCATTTGAAGCAGGGCCATGGTTTGTGTCCCTGACTTCTGTGGTACTGGGAAAGTGATCTGAACCTGTTAATGCATTGTCTTTCTAGTTTATGGATTAGGCAAAAACAGACTGGGGTGGCAAAAAATCAAGATACTCTTCCTTGCATTAGCCGTTATTTGCATCAGCAGCTGAAGCATTCTTGAGTTTTGGCATAAAAATACTGATAAGAAAATAATTAAGGGAGCAGAGTTCAACTCCTTTGCCCAGGCATAAAGTATCACTGAGGAGAGAGTAAAAGCATGCATGATTGAGGACTTTGTCATCTGGGGAGTGGGTATCTGTGTCACAGGGCTGCTGGTGCTGTGGTCAGTGTCAGGGAGCTGCCTAAAAGTTGATAAAACAGGACATGGGCCTGCTTGGGATCTGCTTTGAAAACTGATGCTGCAGAACTACTCAAAAGGCTGTTAGAAGAGCAGAAATATTTCTATTCGCTCTATAAACACACTCTGAACTTTTATTATGTACTGTATGTTCACAGCAATCATTTCCCATACCTCCGAGGCTAAATAATTTCTGAATAGCTAAATCAATTTGTCTTGTGTCTGTGTCGTGTCACAGTAATGAAAGTTCCCTGTACTGTGGCAATAGCTGCAAAGCAGCTCTTGTTAGGAGATGTGGGAGCTCTATCAAAGCTTCACTGTCTGAGTTATAACTCAGCAGCTGATTAACTAGTCAGCATTAGAAAGGAGGAGACAGCATGCCTCAGCTACCCATTGAGCCTACAGTGAGATTTTGTAATGAAGTTTTATTTGAGGTCTGAAACTTAATAATACACAGAATGTACTGTAAGATCTAAAATCACCAAGGTCTTGACTTTGTAGCTTGCCTGAATGACCTGTGATTGCAAGGTTGTGTTGCGCTTGCAGCTGAGCAGGGTGATGTTCACATGGGATGGTGACAGATGCACTAAAATTGGGTCAAGTCCTGCAATTGAGTGAATGAAGAGAGGTTCTTCAAGAGCTTCATTGAGTCCTTGTAGGACTTTGCCTGGCTGGCTGCTGGTGAGGTCTTTTTGCTGCATCAAGAGAAGGCTGAGTTTGCTCATACCCCAAGGAGGTGGTGCAGCTGCAACCCACTCCCATGGGCTGAAGCAAATGTTTTGAATGAATATCTGGAAGTAGGAATTTCTGTGAAAGGAATTTATAGAAGGATTGGATGTATGTTTATATGTATGTCTTTTTTTTTTAATCTATGTGTGCCTGAGAAAGATACCTGTGGAGATATGTGCAATGACAGGTCCTTGTTCTTTGAAGTAAAATTTAGGGTAGGACAGAAGCTGTTATCACCTTCACTGTGTCTTATATATTCATATATATTCAAGCATATATTCATCCAAGGGAGTTGGAATAACTTCAGATGAACTTTTTCAGGTTACAACTTTTCATTTATGGGGGATGTTTTAACTGTGAATATCAAAATTATTGAAGGTTTTATTAGCTAAAGTTATGCAAGACTCCTATAAGACAAATCAAGTACCAGTTCTTGGCCTGGATTCATGTGTTTCTGTTGCCTTGCTTACATATGAAATGTGGCTGTGTGAATCATTATCACTTCTAATTTTTTAGTATGTTGAACAAAAGGATCAAAAAAGGGGAAAAAAAAAAAACAAAACCAAATCATCTTCCACATTCCTGTGCTGCAAATCAATAGCATGGGGATATACTTCCTGGATGTCAGCCCATTTTATAAATTAATATATCTTGAAGATTGCTTTACAGACCAACAAATGCCAAGAACAGGATGACAGTCTAATTCCTTGCATAGCAACAGCTAACATGAAATCAGGTGCACTCCAGAAAATGCAAGTGCTGTTTGGGCAAGGTTATGGATACAGGCATTGTTTCTTAGTTTATGTTTGGCCCATGGTAGGTATTAACTGGCCATTTGTGTGATGTCAGACAAGTCTTTTTGTTTAAAAAGTTAAAACAGCTGCTGTCTTGTGGGGGTGTAAATTCTCACACTGCTGAATGCAATGGGAAATGTTTCTTTGGTACAGTGTGGTTACACTTTCAGGTCCATAACACAAAATACATTGCCATAAATATCCCATTCTACAACTGCCAGCATTGTCTTTATATGTAGTATTTGGCAGGCCAAGGATGAGGGGAGGTAGAGATTTAATTTCATCATCATCCATAGGGTTTTCCCTTTGTTGTTGTTGTTTCTACTGGATCTGACTCAATTCCATTTACCTGTATTATTCTAAAAATGTGATGGTTGTTTCTGATCAAGCCAGTTTCTTTTGGGGAAAGAAAAATCAGAAAAATATGTTTGTGCCTTGTCTTTGAAGGAGATTGCCTAAAATAGCTTCAGGTTGCTACCAGCATTAGGCAGTTCTTCTGGAAACACTGTGTATGAGTAGAAAAGGAAATGGGATCACAGCATACATTTTATGGCAGTTCTGGATTTAGTTTATTAACTTTGCATTGCCAACCCCTCCAAGTCTGCAGTCTGTTCAGGTGTTTTTGGTACTTGTAAGATAGGATTGCAGTTTGGCTTGATACAATTTTTTTTGAAAAATCCTACGTGCTTTTTAGATCCCCATTATGTTACTTGTGTGTTTTGTAGTTCCAGTTTGGCTTCTGGTTTTGCTTCTAGTGGGTTTTGTCAGATACCAGTCCAAACACACAGACTCATACTGGTTTTTAGGAAAAGAGACTCCAAAGAACCAGTGAAATCAGAATATACTGTGCTGAAAAATGGCAAGAGTATGAGAATGGAGACTAGGCTGACTGGATCCCTTTCCAAAACAATGAATCATGTGCAGCCTAAGGCCTTGCCTCCTGCAAGGTGACAGTCCTTTCTCTGTGCTGCTGTGCCAAGAAGATAGGTGGATTAATGGTGAAGATGCATTTGCTGATCATCCCCTGTGGAATGACAAGGGAGCTCCATGGCTCCTGTTGCACAAGAGGAAAATGCTCTTCCCTAGCCTGGGAAAGACCCCCTGGCAGTTAGAGTCTGATGAGTGGTGCAGGTTTACCTCTCTCAGTGCATCTGTTGTGCACCAGCACTAAGGACAAAAGGCTTTCAGGCTGGAGGGATCCCAGGACGGAGCGGAGAAGCCCTGGGCTGACCTCATGTTCATGGCTTCTCCTTCCCCAGGTACAGAGGAGGAGAAGCCAACGAGCAGCAGCCTAATGAGCTCACAGAGAACAGAAGGAGTGGATTTCTTTGCCAAACTAATAATCTGAGTGGGGTTAGCAGAGATTCAAGGATGAATGTGCAGAGTGGTCAAGACTGACAGCCTTTCTTACATGTCTGTCTCTTTCCACACTTGTCTGTGTTCTCCCAGGTATTTGTGGTCACCGTCTGGACCGTGGAGCTGTACATGGTACCCTTGGCTTTGCTGGTGCTCTTTGCGTACAACTTCTCCCTCGTCACAACAGGGAAGGTCAATAATGCTCAGGATGCCCAGGCAAGTAGAGTGGCAAGTAGAGTAACATCTCTGGCAGCCCTGGTTTGCCCCAAGCGAAGTGTCACGCGTTCTAACGGCATTAAGTTGGTTGTGTAGCTAAACAACACTTTTGTTTCAAAGTTACTGAAAAGAAACCTCAACCCTCTCCATTTTCATTATTCAATTAAAGCAATAAACCACTCAGAGTGGTAGGAGAAGAAGATGAGAGTGTGTAGGAGGTGGATTTCACTTACAAAATAACTACAAGTGTTTTTAAGTTGAATTAAAAAAGGTTTGCAAAGCAGCAAGTTCCTAAAAGCCATTCCCTTCCTGCCATTGCACTCTGCAACACACTAATGATTCACGTTTCACAGAAGAGGAAAGTCAATAGAATCCAAGAGAGAATGTAGTTCTTTTAAACCTTGTCCTGTGATCTGAGGTCTTAAGAAGCTTTTATTCCTCTTTCCCATTTTCAGCTCTTAAAAGACAAATGGGGTTTTTTTACCCTAGAAATGTAGGCTTTGGTTTTTAACTTGGGAGAAAGAAAGGTTTAAACACAGAAATAATCACCAAGTGTGACAAAGTGCTACTGTTGGGGTATGAAATGATTCTTTGATATTGACCACTGTCTTTAACAATGGTGAATAGAGCTAGAAAGAGAGTAAATTCATGAATATCCATAATATTCTGTTTTAAAAGTGAAATAAATACAGTAATGAAATGGAAGTCAAAGGAAAGCTTCCTTCTAACTTTTGATTAAAAGATGATTGATATTGGTAACCATGAAGAATACCTTTACCTGAATGAGTCAAGTAGATTTTACACAAAGGCATAATATCCTAGAATTAAAGAATTCAATGCCTGGTTTCTTAGTTTCAGCGTGAAAATTTGCTCCTGGTTTATTTTTCATCCACTCCCAACTGGAAAGATTCTTAGAAAACAGGAGAAGTTGCATTATCCAGACCAGGGGAGGCTTAATTTGAAAACACAGTAAAAGAAATGCCTTTCTTCAGTTTCAGCCAAGTCCAGAATAATGCAGAAAGATACAGTGTGTCTTCAGTGACTACTTGATTTCATCAAGAAAAACAGAACTTCCCATGTGGGAGAATCCCAGGCAAACAGATGTTTTTGTTTTTAATACAAAGGGCAGTAAAAAATAACAATAATAACCTACCCAGAAAAAAAAAATACACAGAGAGTGCCTTCCAGTCCCTTCCCTCATCCTGTGGCGAGTTTGTTGCATGTTCAGGTGAGGAGAGCCTCACATGAGACAGAAAAATTGAGCAGAGCATCATTTAGATGAACACTGCAAAAAGGCTATTTCTAAAAATACAGCTAATTGTGATAAAACTAAAGAAAGGTCCATCAGGAATTTGGCTCTTTTCCTGTCACACATTCTGTAAGCAGTGCCATGCCATGAAATTCAGGGGTGCATTTTGCATAAGCAAAATCACACGTCTGCCAAAGTGCTTTGCAGGATTGGGATCATATGGAACAAGTAGTCAAAGTGCCTTTAATATTACCTGATTTCTTTTTTATGTGTGTCTATGATTCTAACCATCTGTAGGTCAAAAATAGACAATCAGGTGCTAGCCCCAGTCACATCTGTCCTGCAGATGAGAAAAGGTTTTCTTCAAAATACCAATGCTTTTTACACAGTCATTTATTTGTTTTTTGCTTCTTCAGGCCTTGGCTGGATATTCACTGCCTTTGGTTTTTGTGTGCCAGCACACACATTTTGTGTATACAGAGGAATGCAAGCAAGAGTCTTTGCAAAAGTGAACCTCAAATTCTCTCTGATTTCTGTGCTATAAAATGTGAATAACAGTATTAACCTTGTACTCCTGATCCACTTGCCAGGAGGCTAAATTTGTGAATATTGGTAAAATGTTTTATGATTTACAGATGGGGAGCATCTATAGAAATTTAAACCATGATCAGTGTTAATTCAGCTGCTCAGGGTATTCCAAAGAGCCAAAGAATAAATCTGGCTATCTGAACTCCCAGTACCTTTTACATCCGAGATGAAACTGCTATTCAGGGGGAAAAAAAGAAATTAAAAAACCCCAAAAGAGAAACACCCAACCCCCTAAGAAATCCTAAATTCAAAACATCTTTTTATTGTGATTCTTCACATTCTTTGCATGTTTGCTGTATTTAAACTTGTAGTACACAGATTCAAATGTAGCTATTAAATAACCAAGAAAAAAACTGGAGGACCCTGTTAAAAGCTCAGTTTATTAAATACCTGAATTGAAAGCCAAGTGCTCCTAATTCCAAGCCTTCGCCAAGTCTTTTGTTTTCTGTCCTACCTGTCAGCACAGAAGTTAAAGGGAGGAAATAATGCTGCATAGAAATCTGACTGGGATTCTATGTGAGATTGATTATGTTCATACTAATGTGTTTTCTAAGGTCTAATGTTTCAGTAATGGCCCTAAAGGGAGGGAGCAGTCATTGTGGCAGTGGAGATGGAACAAGTTGAGTATAGAGTCCTCAGCCTTGACATACCAGTTGGTTCATTTGCAAGACTGAGAACAAAGCTGTTTACAGATAGTAAAAGTTGGCAATGTGTTTGAAAGGCTGTTGCCTTCAGATTACTGGACACAGCCACTAATGCTTTATTTAGACTTAAAATTTGTATAGGGTATTGCATGCTTTGTTCAGAATACCACAAAAAAGAAAAGTCCTTGAATATAAAACATTGTTTTGGAAAGGAGAAAGTGGTGGGTTTTTTAAATGACTTTCAATAGAAGTGGGAGAAAATTGTATAGTGAAACTTTGTGGGAGTATCATAAGCTTTTTGAACATTGCCTGTCACTAAAAAAATAAGTGTTGTGTTTTGTAATACGGACATCTGCTTCTGCAGGAGCTTATGGGCTTGGATGAAGATGAGGATGAAGATGATAAGGTGAGCATATCTCACAGTTGTGTTGGCTAGAATCAGAGGGAAGGTGGGAGAACACAAACAAATAATCTCTCCATAAATCTTCAGTTATTGTCTGTATTAACTGGGAAAACAGTTGTCAGCAGTTTGCTGCTTGGCAAATTTGAAAGTAGGAAGGGGTTGGTTCGTGTAACATCCCAGAGCAGCGGTACCTGTGCGAGACCTGAACGAGAACTGACTCTGAGCAGCCCCGGGTTGTGCCTGGCCTTGCAGTGGGCACACACTCATGAATGTGCTCCTCAGGGGTGTGTGTGGTGGAGGAGGTGCAAACATGTACACAAGGATGTGCAACCCCCCCTCGCTGCTGGTTGACATTCCCTACTAATGGCTTTCCCCAGACAATTTGGCATTTCCACTTCAGTAGGCCAGAATTGGTGTGATTTGTGGAGGGCTGGTTAGAATTTTCTCAACATTTCTTTCAGAGCCTGGGAAAAAAAAGTTTTAGTTCAGCAGCTGAAATGTGGAAAGAATTGGAATTGGCAAAGCCTGTTTTTTATTTTATTGGAACATACTTACTCATTCTTCTCACTGTGAAAAATTCATTGGATTTTTTTCCAAGTTTATCAAACCACAGTGACAAATGATAAAAGGATTAGAGGGCATGACATATGAAGAAAGATTAAGAGAACTTAATGTATACAGCTTGAAAAAACATAAGTAAGTGAAGGAGGATCTGATAATCTATAAATACTTTAAAGCTAAAAGGTGAGGAATTATTTAACGAGCAACAGCATGCAAAGGAACATTAGCTGTTAGGAAGAAAATGTTCATGAGGGGATGTGAAACTTTCAAATTGCATACTAAGTTAATAAGACTCTTCTTGAATATTCTATGTTTTAAAAATGCTACAGTGAAATTGTTGATCATTAAGAAGCAAATCAATAATGCAGCTAGCAAGTGCACCTTAACTCTTCTCAGTCACAGACCCTAGGATTGAAGCTCAGCAGACTAATTGATGGGAATAATTATTTAAATTTAACTTACTCTTCTGCTGTGCTTATATTTTAATGAGCAACCCGAAATCTGTCAAAGTTATAAAGTGAAGTTGAGGCAATCCAGCTGAATTACAGGTTTCTTGCAACACACAGTAGTTGTTTAAATGTTCTCATTTATAATTTATTCTTTGCATCATAAAATTCGTCAACCGAATGGACCAATATCTGAAACTCATCAGAAGTTGCTAAATGAAAGTTTCATGTTTTTCAGACGAATACTGTGTATCTGTAGAAGTCAATAATTTCTATTTAGTGGGCACTTGGTTCTAGACACTTGCAAATAATATTTGTGTGATGCCTAAAGGTGTAACTTATTCACTGGAACAATCTCATTTACTTTTTTCTATTTTAATACTCCTGTTTTTTCCCTTGCAAGTGCTGAGGTGGGAAAAGGGAAGTAAGAAAGTATTGAATAGGTATCAAATCCTCTGTTTCCTGTGGTGTGCAATAGATTCATTGCTGCTGCTTCTAGGTTACATTTACCCTACATTTAACTCCAGTGACTTTGCTTCTCTCTGTACAAATACAACTGGGTCACTTCAATATGGATTTAATGACTTTGGGTTTTTGCCTCCCCCCAAACAGCTTCACTGTCATTCCCTTTCTTGTTTTATTTTAACAAAGTGTGCAGGTTTGGTAAAACTCCTGGAGTCAGTGTTGAGCTGTTGATGGTTTGGCCCTACCATTTTGTAATGGGAGCTGCCTCTCTCTCCATTCCACACACACTCCAGGACTCTCTGACACAGAGAGCTGGTAGCACTGGTTAAAGCCTCTCACAGCAGATACCCCCATCAGGCTTTCTCATGAAGATAACACTTTACATCCCAACATTACAGTTGTTATGGATGGAATTCTGGCACAGAGTTGCCAGAAGAGACAATTGCCAGCCCCTACATTTGTCCCATGGCCAGTGCTGTGCAGAATTGCCTTAATGTCTTTACTGTGCCTTGTGTGTACCCCAGTGCAGCAGTGATGAGCCACGCTTGCACTCCCTTGACTTGCATCTTTAAGTACATTAGGTACATCTTTAATTACATTAAGTACATTTTAAGACACTTTTCCAAGTCTGAGGGTGGCCAATGCTCTCTGGGGAGTGTAAGAAAAATGTAATTTCATGACACTATCTCATGGCAATGTCAACATTTAAACAGACAAGTCTACTTTAAAAAGAAGTCTGTGTATTTTTTTTTCCTCCCTAATACAAGAGTTCCCAAAGTTGAAATCTGCGAGTTGGGTTGTGGTGTACGAGGTCACTGTTTCTGTTTCCTGTCATCCTGCTGTATCAAAATACTTGCACACAGAGCCCTTCTGGGTTCTGCTGCCTGTTAGACATAACAGACCGTGCTTCTGGGAATTGTAACACACCCTCGAAGAGATGAACTGTTTACAAATTATAAATACACAGACACTTAGTTCAAAAACCCAAGAGCAGATTAACTCCCTCCACCTAGACTATCTGTCTTAAATGACAGGGCTTAATTGCTGACTCCCCCATCCTTTCCCCCTCTGCCCTCCCCACATACCAGCACGGAGGGCTGTAAAAGATAGCAGTGCTCTGTCCCTTTGGCACCAGCTCTTCCATGGATAAATGCCTTCTCGGATTTGTGCCATCTTGGACACAGAGTTCAGGCTGTGTCCTGTCAGCTCTGGGCTCTGTCAGGCTGAGTAAGGATTGTTTTAAAATTACATCACTGCAGCATCTTTGGTCTGCCAATAAGAAGGTATAGACAAGCTGCATGCAACTCAGTTTGTCTGATTGTTGACCAGTTCTATTTATTTTAATTTTTTTTCCTGTTTCTGATAATGACTGTAGAGTTTCAAGAGCAGAGTTACCCTGTGAATGATTGTGTCATAGCACAATCTGACTGAAAAGAGCCATTGCCTGAATAAAAGTTTACACCTCCACCACAGACAAAGCTTAATTTACTACTATTTTCAGGTCTGGTAACTGATTCAAAAGAGAATCAGAAACAAAACTAAATCAACAACAATTCCTGTGTAGGGTTTTTGTTGGTCTTTTGGGGTTTTTTTAAAGAGTTTTTGCCTCGTGGTGAGGCACTGTAGTCCTGCTTGGCTCGTGCAGTGTAACAGGGAAGAATCAAATGATACTGTGGCTTTAAGCCAAGTTATTTGGCAACTTCTAAGAAATGTTTAGTATCTCATGTATTGGGAAAAAAAAAAAAAAAAGCAGAAGTGGAAAAAAATCACCAAAGAATAAAAATTAAATGCCTTTAATGTAGGAAATTCTCTGTCAAAAATAGGTACCGAAGATATACAAAGTTTTATGAACACAATTCAAAAAGACTCCAGCCGAACAAATTAAAGTCAAATTCATCCAGTAGCAGAGCTGACATTTTCCATTTGAGTTAGATTCAGCATGTGGAAACCTTCCGTATGGATCTTATTTGTACGGGTGGATTACGATGAAAATTGCATTAATTTTCTCCGCAGTAAAGGTCAGTAATTGAAACATGAACCAAGAGTCTATTGTGTAAGATGCTATATCCCCATACTTAGGAAAGGTCATTCAAGACAATATCATCTCATTGTTTTCTTCCCTGGAAGTATAAATAATTTCATTAGTTTTTTTTCTTTTTCTCTTCAATACAACAATTGCAATATAATATTTCAACATCCCCCATTAAGATTGCTGAAGAGGAATGATGGTAAGGACTTGAAAATGCCCCATGATGCACAGGATATGTTCAGACTGACAAGGAGCATCCACATCCTCCACAAAACTATGGGCAGGAAGACCCAGTGCAGGGGTTGCTTTGGTTTTGCTGTGCTCTTTTCCTGGGAGCTTTCTTTATACAAGAAACTGGAAGTTAAATGGTCTCTTGTTAAATCTTACTTGCACAGCAGCATTGTCTAGGGCTGGTCTTATCTGTAGGCATCCCATAAATTGGCACAGTTCTTATATCAGTGCCATGAGCCACCCATTCATAGGTTTATAGGTGGTGGGGGAGAGGAGTTGAAAGGAGGTTCTTGCAGAGGAGTTTTAGATATCCTCACAAAGAAACCTTAGCAGCCCTATGGCACTCCAGAATTCTCCCTCTTAAAGAGAATTACCTACCTAAATGTAGGTAAAAGCCAACACTGCAATTTCTCTAAATCTCTGGAGAAATATTAAGTAGCACTAGGCAGGTCACTGGACCTATCAGATGAGCCTTGGGGAGTTCTCCTCCCTTAAAAATTCCAACTATTTAAATTGTTAAATTTTATTTTAGATTGACTAGATATATGAATAGATACCTCCTTCTCCTGTACCCCAAATTGCTGAAGATCATTACCTAGATTATAGATGATGATCCAGTAGTTTTAAGTCTAATAAACATGTGATTGTTCTTAAGTCTCATGTGTTTCCAGGAGAAAGCACTTATTTTGACAAAATTAATTTTCTTTCCCTTTCTGGTTTTTAAATCAAAGATGACTGATGACTTTTTATCTCCATTCAGGATTGATTCTTGTTGCTTCTTAAGCATGTGTTCCTCACCCGAATTGTGTTTTATTCTGTTGTGACTGCTGATACTGCTTTGAAGACTTGTGGCAACGCCAGTGGACTTTGGGTTACTTTACACGTCTATGAAAACGTGAGCTTGTACAGGAAATGCTTCTTAAGCCCCCTGCATTTCATGCCTGTGCATAGAGAAAGGAACTGAATTATGACCTAGGGTTTTTCACATAAGATTTTTCTTGGGCTTGGCTTAGGAGAGCCAGGAGAGTCCCCTGGGCACAGATGAAATTCGTCTAATGCAGGCAGAGAAAGTGCTGGACAAGGCATGGAGTGGTCATCTTCTGCCCTTTAGGGAGTGTTCTCCAGCCTGAGCTGTGGGATGATGTGCTATTGCTTTCCAAATGTGTCCTTTTAAGACCGATGCTGCTCTCCTTCATACCAGTCTGAAGTGATTCTATTGGCTCTGGTGGAATTATTCCAGATTTCACACCTTTTTAGCTGAGAGCATAAATTGACCTGTATGTGTTGCATTTCCTCTATTTGGTAATTATTTCAAGTACACTCAGATTCGCTAAATTTCCACAGGCAGGCACATTTGCAGCATGGTGTTAATAAACAAAAAGATCCTGTGATGCACAGTTTCAGGACTGCACGAGGCAGTTGCTCAGAGTTTGGCAGCCGTCCCCTCCGCGTGCCCGTCCTCCTGGAAGTGCCGAGGAGCTCTCCTCCACACGCAGCAGACTTTGCAGCTCAGGGCAGGGCAGTGACTCAGCAAGGCAGATTGCTGGGCTCCTCTCAGCAGCCTTTGGCTCCCACCGAAGGCAGGAGCCAGTTCAAGGTTGCTGTGGTGACTGTTTGCAAAGCTCTGCCTGGAATTCATTTTAGCTACCAAGAGACTGTCTGTCACTCCATGGCTGCCACCTCCCACAGGAGCTTCTTTCTGCTGCTAGACTGGAGCGTTAGTGAAGGGTTCCCTGCTGACAAGAGAGGCCAGGGGTCTGCTGTTCATACCCAATAAAATCCTTTTGGTTTCAGAAGTTCTTCATGGATGAGTATTTTGGCCCTAAGATGGTTTTTGGCACAGCTTTTGCTGGACACCGGTAAGGTCTGAGTTTTGTAGTCCAGCAGAGAGCAAGTTGCAAATTAAATCCAACTTTGCCTAACTCTGCTTTTCTCTAAATAACTACAGCATGTTTTGTTGGGTTTTTTTTTAAAGCAGAATAATAGTGGAGCAAAAAGGAATGCATGCCTGAGCTATTTTCCTTTCTTTTCCCTTTCCATCAATCTTGTTTGTTGCTAATACACTGAAGAATTAATAACTGGTACATTAGATAAATCCTGGTAAAACATCACCCTAATGTGCTTGCAGTAGCATAATGAGACAGCTACTGTAAGAAAGCTAATCCTGAAAGTTAGGCCAGCCCAGGGCTAGGCTGACTAATTCTTTCAGTCCCTGAAGAGATTCAGGATTTTCATTCCTGACTGAGCTGCCTGTATCCTGTTTTCTTCCTCCTTTTCATTAATCCATATTTATGTTTTCTCCTCCCCTTTTCCTCATCTTTGCCCCCAAGTGTTCCTCAGCTTTATATATTGAGTTTCCCTTGGCATGCCAGAAATCTGCTGATGAATACCATTTGTTTGAAAGTTGCATGCAAGATTTTTCCCTGCAAGTGTTTTCTATGAAATCCAAGTGATCAAGTATTATATAGAACTTACCCATGGCTTCAAGCCTAACTTTTCCTAACTTTGTGAGCATTTGATACTTGCAGTATACATCAGAAATACACTTAGAGAACAACAGCAAAAATTGTCTGTGCATTTGGAGCATTGCTTGCTGGTTTGGATGTATCCAGAGGAAAAATATTTGAAGGATAGATTTAAAAAATAGGAAACAGCTTTCTGTAAAGATGAAAGCTATTAATCATTGAAACAAATGATCAAAAGAAGTTAGGGGATCTCCACCATCCAAGCTTTGAATTCAGTAATGGATGCTTGGCTAGAGAAGAAGCACTAATGGGTGGCATTTGGCCTTTGTTCCAGAGCAGATGAGTGAAGAATTTTGCCTTCAGTGTCTTCCCCCATAACTCTTAGGATTTTCCCTCGCAAGACCAGCTCTGACTGCTGTAGCTCACCCGTTGTGAATTGCTGTGTGAGTGCTGGGGACATCCTGTCCTGGTCTGCCCCATATTCCCCCTCCTTTAAAGTCTTCAGCGTTGGAAGCCCCTCCATGCTGTGGTTGTGTGAAGGTTTCTTTTGCAACTGACCCTAAATGTCTCAGAGCAGCATAAGTTCCTTCTGGGGAAGGGAGATCCCAGAGCTGTGGTAGCTTTTTAAGTGTGTTTATATGTCCTATTTAACTGTTACATAGTTGAGAAATAGAAAAATCTAGGAGCATCTTCCAGTACAGCAGAGATTTGGTGTCTTCATTTCTGAGTTCAAGTTGATGTATGTTAGCTGGAGACAAAAGACTTAATTTCTGAAATTGCTGGGTCTTGCTTGGTGTTGTGGGTTTTTTTTTCCCTCCCCTGACATGCTTAATCTTTTGTAAACCCCCTTTTGTGATTTTGTTCAGGCAATTAATGTAGAAATGAAGGATTCTTAAATTAGGATATGCAAGGAAGAGTTGAAGTAACACTCTGATTATATAATTAATTCTCAGTTGTAAATTCGTTTTGGTGGAGTTTATTCTTTCCCAGAGGCTGAAGACTAGTTTTGGTCCACCCACAGTGCTGTAATCAGCTAAGAATTAAAGGAGACAAAGGCCTTGAATTAATGGAAGTTATCACAATTGGTTTTAGGGAAATAATGCCAGAAACAGGCAGGATATTTTGTTTTCAATTCGTGCAAAAGCTTCTGAGCTGTGATCTTAAGCTATCAGTGTCCAAATCCAGTTTTCAAGCATAATACATGGAGTCAAAAAGAAATCAGAAAGGGATGACACCTGGAGAGGACAGAGAAGAATTGTCTGGGTGGTGGGACCTGGCACAAATGAGGAAGTGTGTTTAGTGGAAGATTTGTATTTGTATTTGTATTTTGGATTCTTTCTTTACATTTTCCATGTAAAGAAAAACACTACCACACATGGTAGTGTTCAGATATAGCTCTCTCTATGACAGTTGCCCATTTCCTAATAAATAGGGCCCAGGCTGTCATCCTGATGGACTCTTACTGCTTCTGACAGTGTTTTCTGAGGTGCTGCCTTCACAAAGCATAAACAACACTCCAAAACCTAAATAATTTGGAAAATCCCATTTGTTGTACTTCATTTGTCTGCTTCTCTGTTGCTTAACCAGTGATCTAATAATCCTGTCCATGTGTTTAGACTGTAGTTTCCAGAACCAAACAACAATAACCAAGAAACTACGCTGAAAAATTCCCAGGACTTTCAAACAATTATGCCCATTGTGCATACACACAGTTGCAGCCTATTTTTCTCTTGAATAACTGATTTTATTTACAAGGTTTTCTAATCCTAGTTTTTCTCTGCCTTTGCATTGCTTGGCCATATTTTGTATCAGAAATTAAAAGCACTGTTGCCCAGGGGTGATTTTAGCATGCAGCCAGGTGAGCATGGGCATGCAGTTATCATAACTTAGGGACTGGCAGTTTCTGCTTTAATTTCTGGCTCTGCTTCGTGGCTGCAGCAGGAGTTGTGTTGTGTTGTGTTGGTTAAACTGTGTTATCACCACATCTCTGAGCTCCATCGAGGACGTGTAAATGAAGTCAGCATGATGCAGGCAGAGCTGGCAGATGATCTGCCTTGCAGCTCTGGGCAGCAAGAGTAGGCTTGCCCTGCAATATCACTTCATTTAAGTGGTTTCTTTACCCCTCTGCCTGAATTTGGACAGGATGAAATTCCCACTGTCTGGTTTTCCATGAGCTGCTCCCCAACTTCTGCTTGCAAGTTTGGTGGGAAAAAAGCCAGCTATGGCTAAAGGACCGTTGTGCCATTCCAGTGAGGAAATAGTTAAATATAATTTCAATGTGTCATTTACATTTGAGCCTAACGAGATTATAACTGGAGCTGTGTGAAAATGACTTTTTGGTGCTATTTTCACATAAACTGACTATTTATTTATTTATTTTGTTCTGGGGTTATTTCACACCCCAAGGGTTTCATTTTTGTTGGTTGTTTTATTAATGTAAAAATACTCATTTTCACACCCAAATGTGTGATTATTTAAAATGCTGCTTCTATTCATTGTGCACTGACTTGCAACCTAAAGGCAAATATTCAAATGTCTGGAGCTTGATAACTCCATGGTGGTTTTGGCTGGCTTTTTAAACTCAAAAATTGCTGGGAAGAGAAATGGGCAGCAAGTAATTCAAAGTGGTGTAAGGGCTGCATTCCTGTGCCTGCCTCTCAGCATCCAAGGATGGGTCACAGGTTATTCCAGCACCCTCTGCAGAGTGGTGCCCTGTCTCAGCCCCATAGAGACCCTCTCCCAGCATGGTAGTGCCAAAAGGCTGGAGCAAGAGCCCTCACCTCTGTGGCCCTGTGTGACTTTAAATAGCCTCTAGTCCTGTCCTGCATGGAGGAGGAATGTGGATGACAACACAGAGGCAGAATTGCAGCAATGTTGATGCAAAATCTCTGGCCCTTGCTCATTCCCACCCACCCTTTCCTCTACCTTGACTGGTGTGGGCCATAGAGAACAGGGATACAAAATGCTCTTTACCATCATCTCCCTTCTCTGGGAACAGATTGGTTAAAACACAGCTTAAAATGTTTTGTTGGTTTTCTTTTTGTTGTTTTATATTTTTTTTTTCTAAATTGGACTGATTTTTAAGTGTCTAAATGTGATGTAAAATCAGTGTCCAGGGCTCTGCATTTTGTAATAAGTGAATGTTTTGCTGATTTCTTGTGAGAATATCTGCAACCACGCCAATTTGCATGCCTCTATGTGTGTGAGATTGCTGGCAAAGAAATGCTGAATGCTGATAATTGTATACTGGTTTTCAAGCCTGATTTAAGTAATTTTGATTTTTAATTCATTCTGTGCTTCCTTTTTATTTCTGCACATGTGTAGTAATGTCCTGTAATGTTGTTGCCTAAAATAAGCAGTAAGAAATGAAATTGAGATGGCCGCTGCAAAGGGAAAATGACATTTTTTTTCCTTTGATCCTTTTTTTTTTTCCCAGTAAAAGAATAAGTCTCTGTATACAGAATGCTCAAAAATACTGCATTCACTATCTTGCTGCTAATTTATATACACAAACCAGCATGGCTGTGGGGGGCCTGCAAAGATCAGAAATGTGAGATTTAGAAGTTCTGCACAAGAATATTTTTTGTTCTTGAGGAGCACTGAGCAGCCAGCACTCTGCACCAGGGGTGCTCAGCATCTCTTGTGCTGTGGCATCCAATTGTGTGAAATCCTGGTTGAGATCCTGCAGTCAAGTTGTGTTAGAAGATGAAGAAACCTCTGCCCATGTGTTGAGGAAAAGGAAGAAAATGCAGGGATCTGTACAAATAATGTTGGTTCTGTGTGATAAACCCAGGGTCTTTGTTCTGTCCTTCCTTCAGTGAAATACTTGAGGTCATGGATGGATCAGCAGTGCTGGAAATCGTGGTTTCATCATGTGTCTGTGAACACCCTAGCAAATTACTAAAAGTTTTGATTTTCTGGTTTCTTTTGATTAGGAATCTGAGAAAAAGGGGCTAATTGAGAGAATCCACATGGTCCAGGAGATCATCATAGCTGTTCAAAGCATCCTGGAAGAAATAGCATCGTTTGGAGAGAGGATTAAAAAGTAAGTAATAATTTTTTCTTCCTTGACCATGATTTGAAATGAAGCAGAACCAGGAGGATCAAGGTGGAATAATTGTCTTGCTCCAAAAATGGCTGCAAGGTGCAGCAGGATAAGCTGGCCAGTCCCACCACTGCTTCTTCTCTTACAATCTTTTATTCCAGAAAACCTTTGCAGAGCACAGAGAAGAGGAGAAGCAGTGTTCCTTACTAATGTAGCTTTCATGTTTGCCTGAATTTCTGATCTTGCTTGTTTGTGGTGGGGTGGGGAGTCATGGATGCCACAGATACTGCCTGAAGAGGTGGTCACAGAAGCATCAGGCATTTCTTTGCAGTCCCATCACAGAAAGTGGGCACTGATGGTCAGTGCTGCCTTTCCCACGCCCTCTCCATCCTGACCTGGCTGTTGGGGTTACCAGTCACTTGTGTCCCTGGCCACCACATTGATCTTCTTCTATCTTTGCCATTTTGAGCTGTCTGCTTCCTGCTGCTGCCACGAGGAAGCCCAAAGGGCATTTTCAGGGTCTCATGGCGGGGGGGAGACACAGAGGGTATTCCTGACCTTACAAAGGAGGGAGGTGAAGAGCCTAAGAAAAAAAAATAAAAAAATCCACATACAAACACACATAGACCTTTTATAACTCGGTCTTTATTGGAGCTTAATTGATCCATATTGTTGTCTGTTTTGAACACAAAGTGATGGTTTGTGACCGAGCCTCACTTGAATGAGGAGCTGGGTTCAAGCTAAAAATACAGCAACCACATGTGCTGTGGTGCCACGCTGGACACCCCAGCTGGGGTGGAAGTGGCCCAAAGATGTATTCCAGTCCATGAACAGGGCACTGTTCTGCCCAGCTGCATGGCAGGAAGACTCAAAGCACTTAAACACTATTAATTCTTGTATTCATTTTGGTAACAATGGTCTTAAAGAACACGTTGGGTATTAATGTGGACGCCCGATGTAATTTCAGAAGGATTCTGTTGTAGCTCAGCAGTGATGTGCCATTAAAAAATTGCTATCAAAGTTTTTTTTTGTAAGTGACAGACTGAATTGTGCTACAGTTTCCGTCTGTCACTCCAGTTACACAATCATAGGGAGTTTTCATAGTTTAACTCAATTGAGCTGTTTTGCTTTTTTTTTTTTTTTTTTTGCTTCAACTTAAGCTACATTGATTGATAATGATGGGTCCTCTCCCACCTATTTTTACTTAATATTTAATATGTCTATTGAAGCTTAAATGTAATTCTTGAAGCGTCCTATTAATTTTATCTGTCAAGGGAAGTTTGTCTTATTTTATAGCCTGATAAGTGGTCCAGATTCATTCTCTTTATTCCTGCTCCCCATCATTGTGATATGATGAAGTTAGCAGGCAGATTATGTGAAACAGAGATGCCCAGATCCATATATCCACCTTTGGACTAACGGGCATCCTTGTAGTCCAGGTACCTCAGCATTTGGTGCAGGGCATAGGGTTATGTCTTACAACGACACAGGGGGACAAAGTAATTTCAAAGATGTGGTAGCAGTGGCTTCTCACCTTCAGTCTATCATTGGCTTGCAGATGAGAGAGGTCTTAGTGAAATAAAATACAGTTTTTCACTATAGTGCGGCCAAAGTCTAAACTGCTGTAGTAACTGAGCCTTTCAAGAGTGCTCCTCTCGGGAAAAATCCGATGTAAATTGTTGGAATGCAGAACCTTGGGCTGCTGCTAGCTTATTACAGCTTATCCAAGCCAGCCTCCTATACTCAGTGTAGTAAAGAATTGCTGAAAATGTAAAGATATAGGACAAAATGTATATATATGTAGACAGACTTTTATAGAATATTATGGCCCTAATGTTATACAGAGAAATTACTCAAACTGCTCTTTCACAGTTTGGCATCCTAATTAATCCAATGCAAGTTATTTGCTGGGTTTGACTCTGGCTACCTGCTACACCTGGGTCGTGCACTGGGCACACACCTCGTGTCACCTCCACTGTGACCCAGTGGAGCTGGCTCGGCCCTGTCTCCAGATCAGATAATCTGCTCATGAATAATGGAGAGCTGACTGGCCAGCAGACATGTGTAACAAGTGCCACACATAGAAGAAGAAACAAAAACAACTCACTTACATGCCTGACAACTTCACTGAGCTCCCCTGGGCTCCTCTTCTCTTTCCTTATTGTTATATCTGCCTCTCAGGTATCTTCCTAATCCAGATGTAGGAATCTACTTATCCAAAGGGCCTGCAATTTACAGCATATCTGACTGCACTGAGCACTGCAAAGGGGTCATTAAATTATTATTGGGTAGCAGAGCACAGACAGTGTCCAAGAACAGAAATGTTGAGAGGGATTGTGTTTTTTCCTTTCAGCACATTCAACTGGACGGTGCCTTTCCTCTCTGTCCTGGCCTGCTTGGTCCTGGCAGCAGCAACAGTTATTTTGTATTTTATACCACTGAGGTACATTGTTTTAATCTGGGGTAAGTACTCCACTGTGTCTCATTTCTATGAGATAAATACAATATACGTCTACAGAGTGAAATCAAACAAGCTTTAAACGACCTGTTACACAGACAAACAAGTGCTGTTGCTTAGAGGTGAATAAAGATGTTATGAACTTCTTAAAATTACCATTTCTCCCCCCTGGGTTATCTGATAATTTGCTTTTCTTAGGGTTCTTTATAAGTTTCCAACAGCACCACAAGAAGAACATTAGCCTAGATAAACTACTTTCAGTGTTATTATTCTTCTGCAGGAAAGTAATTAGCTTCCTGGTGCTGGAGCCCTCCAGCTGGGAAATGGTAGGAAGTGGACAAGATGTGTTTGCAGAGCTGGACCAAGTAGATTTGGACCCTGGGAGCCTTTTGGGTCTGAGTATCCTGGCAGTCAGGACAGGCTGTGCCCAGTGGGAAACACTGAGCATCTCCTTTTGTCATGGGTCAGAAAGTGTTTGTATGAAGACACATAATGAACTAAAAGAGGAGCTTTTAAAAAGTAAAGCTTTCCTGGTGGCGTTATGAAGAAATGTGAGATCATCTTTCACAGAAGGAGATGGCATTCAAGGGCATAGGACTAAGGGGACTGGCTTTAAACACAAAGAGGGCAGGTTTAGATTAGATATGAGGATGAAATCCTTTCTTGTGAGGGTGGTGAGGCTCTGGCATAGGGTGCACAGAGAAGCTGTGGCTGCCCCATCCTTGGAAGTGTCCAAGGCTTGGAACAGCCTGGTCTAGTGGAAGGTGTCCTGCCTGTGGCAGGGGGCTAGATCGAGATGGTTTTTAAGATGCCCTCCAAACCATTCTATGATTCCAGGTGCTGAACACTTTCTACATCTCCTAATAGCCTCCTGTCTTATTTAGGGTGCTAACTTTTATCTCAGCCTTGAGGTAGAAAGGTGTGGAGAACATAGGGCAGGTAAATCCTCACTGACCTGCAGAAGCTCAGCCCTGATGTGGCTCTGAGTTGTAGGGACCCTTATAGGGACCCCCTGTCACCCCTGGGGCTGAGCCATCAGCTGCTGTCTTGGGTGTAGAAAAGGGAGGGAATGAGAAGGTGGCATTAAAAAAAAAGCCATTCTTGGGCAACAGCAACAAAGAAATAAAGGATTAAATCAAACAAAAGAAAGGGCAAAAAGAAAGGGGAGAAATTGCTGGGAGTAAAAAGTTCAGTAACAAAATATTGTTGTTCTTGTATGGAAGACATGGTGAGTACATGAAAACTATACATCCGTTCAACATCATCTGGAGTGACAGGGCCTTCAAATATGATACATGTTAAACAACTACCCTGTGGCAAGGCCTCAAAAGACCTTATGGTATTTTCTGTTTTTTAAAAATCAGGTACACAGAAAATTGTGTTGTCATTTTGCTACAAGTATATGGCTTAAAAGCTGAATCTCAGATGTGAAGCAGGTACATTTCAGGGAGAGGAGAAGGCTGGAGCAGCCAGCACATTTGAAATCACTTTCAGGGAAAGCACTATGAGATTTTGGACAGAGGCATGATGGAATTGAATGCTATATTATGATCCTCAGAGGCAAGCAACATTTGAATTTTTTTGCTATTCTTTAAAATGGGTCAGCTGATTTTCTTCACCTAGAAGACCTTAAGAGAGGCAAGAGAAGACTTTATGAACTTCACAATAATGTGAACATTACAGTCCCATAGATCTTCTGTCCAGACTAGGGACCACCTCTGCCAGCTGAGTCCGTGGAGATGGACTGCTGTTTCTGCAGTTAATAAGCCTAATTATTCACACAAAGATCAAACTAAAGTAAACCTTGTGATAAGGTTTTACATTGTCCCACAGCATCATAATATGGGCAGTTTGGCCAGTGTGGCTCTGCAAAAAGGGGATAAGCCGTGAGGGATGGGGAAGGGAAGCTTTAATTTTCTGTAGAGATAGAAAGAAAAAAGTCTTTTTCCCAATTACTTTTGTAGCCTTCCAGTTGGTCACGTAGGGTAGCAGATTTAACAGCACGCTTGGTTTTCAATGTGTGTATTCTCCCTGTAGTGGCCCCCAGAATGAATTCTTGCTGCAATTGCTTTTCACCACATTGTTGGCAGCACATGATCCCCAAAGTAGAAAAATACCTTTATCCATAATGTCCTCTACTTCCTCCAGGAAGCACTTGTGAGTGATTCCACGTGACAGGGAACATGTGTGTGGCTTTAAGTCTGAGGCACTGTTTTCACACTAATTTTTACTTGCGAATTCCCTTTCCCTTTTTCACCTTGCCTGAACAAATTTAGAGGGAGAGAGTAGAAAAGGCTTGTATTATTTTGTTTGCCTTTATTTTTTTTTTTTTTTTTTTTTTATCCTAGGCATAAATAAATTTACTAAGAAGTTTAGAAATCCCTATGCCATCGACAATAATGAGCTACTAGATTTCCTCTCCAGGGTACCATCTGATGTTCAAAAGGTAAGTAATGAATGGCCACAGCCAACAGAGGCAAGGAGTGACACTGAGAGCAGCTGGGTGCTCCGTTTGGGAATACAATGCCAAAGGCTTTTGAATAACAGAGATAAGGAATCTGGGGGAAATCCACAAAGGGAGGGGGAGAGAGTGTTAGAAGAGAGGGGAGCCAAAATCCTTTGTCAGAAGGATAAAATGATTGTGGAAAAATTATCCTGAAAAGACCTACTTAAAAATGATCTGGAAAATCACTCAGCGTGGTTACTGAGCTATGGTTTTCGTCACCTTTCTGCTCCGGTATTTGTACAGAGGGAGGAGAAAAATAGTCTCTTTGATAGAGATAACCATCCAAAAGGATTTGCTGAATTCTCCTTTTTCTCAAGATAGGGGGAGGAATGGGGGGAATTATTTCTGTGACATTGTGCTTGAGCTCCAGGCCTCCTTTGGACAATGCCCTGCTCATCTTTTTCTTTAAAGAAAACCCTGACATGTGTTTAAAATACTCTACAGTTGATCAGATCAATCTTCTACCATTATGGAATTAGAAGTTTTAATCTAACCAGAATCTGTCCTCCCTCAGTTTCAGTCAAGTCTTGTCTCTTCTCCCATTTCTTTGAAACAACAGCATTGTCTTCAAAAATCTCGCCTATCTTCCTGGAAATTATTTGAACAATAAATCCTTTCGAATGTCAAGATCTGTTTATTTCTCTTGGAGGAGGGAAAACAGTCTTGCTGGGTAATGAAGCCACACAATATAAAGGATTCTTTCTTTTGTTCTCACTAACTGGAATCTGTGTCCCCAGGCCCTGATCCTGATGCCCAGGATCCCTCTGACATTGTACCTTTCTCTGTGAATCGTGGCACTTTCCCTGTGAGGTGCTGCTCACTGGGAATAAGGGGATCACAGTCTCACCTGTAGTGACTTTATGCTCTTGGAGACAGAAGCTGAATTGCTCATGTGTTGTGTTGAGACATCTGGTCGAAGCAGGGTTGGAAAAAGCTTCTGGTGACATTTATCTCAAGAGGCCACCAGACTGGTCGGTGGCAGCACTAATAACTGGAAAGAAATTCACCATGGGCTGGTGGGAGGAAAAACACTAAGCAGGAGTAATCATAGAGCCATTAAGCTTCAGTGTATTTTTATTTGTTGTCACTGCTCTTGTAGAGGCCACTGGATTTGCTGTGATGGTTTGCATATGCCCTTTAAGTGTTTATGTTTAAAGATAAGCTGCTTTTCTATTTATGCTTTATTTAATATTTACACTTAAAACATTTCCTTGAGTGGTTTCTATCATATTGGGATCCTTTGAGCTCTCCAAGGAAAATGATCACCATTTTCTATGGGAGGAATGATAAAAGTTCCCTGGATGGGACAAACCTTGGAGTTTTCCACCTGTGCTGAAAATAGTGACAGCCATACACTTGAGGGACAAGTCATACATGGAAGCTCCAAAGCCGTTCTGTCTGCTTTGTTTTACGTGCTATCAATGCATCAGCATTTCACTGGGGTGCTGCAGTGAGTTAGAAATTACTGCTGTCTGTACAGTACCCATTTACAACCACATGTGTTGGACAAAAGACAGAGGAGGAGTGAAAAAGATGGCATTTTCAGCCAAATTTTCCCCATGATTTCAGTGGGAATACTTTTGTCTCGCACAACAGACAATTTGGAGATTACACCATCCTTGACAGTTCACCACACGTTTTAATCATTATATTGTGTATGAATTTGTTTTGAAAGGTGGAGGTAGCTTTGTCCAGGTTCTGTTTGGGAGAATACTTTCCTTTTTTGAAATTATTAAGTATTTCAGCATCCCAGGGTCTGTGTATGGTTTTGACAACTGTCATCTTACTGTCTATTGGGATCCACTTGAATTGAGACTCCTGAGAGAAGTTTATTAAACTAATAGGTTAATGCCAGAAAGATAAGAAAAACAACTCCCAAACCAAAACAAACCCAAAAGATTGCTGAAATCAGGTAGAACCCCATGTATCTCATTAGAAAAATCTGCTTTTAATATTTTTGTTTCAAGAAATGATGCATGACTTCTCAAATCCTTCCTGCAATTAATCCCCCATGTTCCTGTGTTTAGAAAATGATTCATTACTTTTGAACCTTCCTTAGTTTCCCTGGGCTTGTCCTGGGGGAGCCATTAACACACACTGCAGTGAGCTAGAGTTACCTAAGTGCAAACGTCATGCCTGTTTGTTTTTACAGGTGCAGCAGGCTGAATTGAAACCATCCAGCAGCTCCAGCCCCGTCAGGAAGAAGCGGAGCGCGCTCTAGGATGCAGCGGGGTTTGGGAATGCAGCACCTCCCTCCCTGCACACGTGTGCACACACTGCACCCCTCCCCTCCTTCTTGCTCCAGATCAACACTAGAGTCACTGCCACGGACTTTCTCTTTCTTGGAAGATGTGGTTTTTGATAAACACCTATCTTGGGTTTCTTTTCTGGGTTGTCTTTTTGGCACGGAATCCCAAAAAAGAGCAAGGTGAAGCGTGAATTATTTTGTGGGATGGGGAGGAGAATGGGAGAGGATGGTGCAACGGCACCTTTTCTTTTTCTTTTTTTTTTCCCCCTTTGATTGCAGAGACAAGGCTGGATGTGGCAGCACTCCCTGTGTTATGTAGGAAGAGATAATTCTGCTTAGTGTAGCAGATCAGCTGAGCTGATGTGAGGAGATGCTCTGAACCAGTTTTTAACATATCCAACAGATTTACATTAAGATATGAAAGCTATTCTTTTCTGAGTTAAATCACTGTGCCTAGAAAGGTTTAAGCTCTGAATTAACGAGTCTTTGATACCCATCTTCTGTTCAAGCAGTGTACATTTTAAAAAGTTTTTTATCATAATTAGCAGAAAGAGCTAGGAGCTCCAACAGTATCTCAATATTTCATCCAGCACTTGTGGGTTTTCCTTTTTCCTTTTTTTTTTTTTTTTTCCTTTTTCTTCTTTTTTTTTTTTTTTTTTTTTAAGCCCAGCCTGTGATTAACTCTTTGTATACTGGAATCATCGGAGATCCATTGCTGGCAATGGATGCATGAAAACCTTATGCCATGAAAGGATTAAGAGAAAAGGCTAACTCAGTGACCTGAAAAGACTCTGTTGGCTTGCCTTTTATAATTCCATCTCATCAGATATTTTCAGCATAGCTGTTGTTTTCCTGTCTAAATCCAGAGGGGTCAACACTACAGATCCAAGAAGAAAAAAAAAAAATCAAACAACACTTTATAGCTTTAAAGAGACAAGTGCTTGTGCAGAAAGAGAACACGTGCCCAAAGAAGTGGTTGTGCAATAGTGTGCAGGCTTTGGTCTGCCACTGATGTCTTCTTGCAGTCTTTCCTGGTGGTTCACAAGGAGAGGACCCAAAAGTGAAGTCAAGTGGAAACAGCAATGGAAGGACAGAAGAAAGGACCCCATTTTGTGTTCTGTGGAGAATGTGATTTTATGCTTGCTTACCAATCTTTTAGCAATTGTGCATTTGCTTTATGTATTTCAGAAAACCAGCATTAGTCAGGTTGTTTGACTGGGGAAACTAAAACACAGAATCATGTGTAAAACTTGCTTAATTTTGGTGATACTAGAGCCCTCGGTCCTTTAGGTGCTGTGGGACATTTTGGGAATGATTTGTCACCACAAGACATTAGTAGCACAGTACAAAGAAATACAGAAACCTGAGAGATAGGATTCTTTTTTGCAAAAAAAAAAAAAAAAAAAAAAGGCTTTGAAAGTCATCTAGTCATCTAATAAAAGGTAAAATGGTTAAAACTTTGCTTATGGATTGGTGATCTAGATGGAGTTGTGTGTGGTTCCATAGCACAATCTTGTGGGCTTGTTCCAGGAATTTGAAGAAGGAAAACTAACAGCAGACTATCTTCCACTGGGTTATTAGCCAGATTCAGTAGTTTTTCATAAGTTTATTTTTTGAAGTCCCACTGTGCCTTTGAATAAGGACAGGCACATTTTCATATACTTGATTGGCTAAAGAATGTATTTTGCTTATGCAAAGCTGTGTGTAGCTGCAAATGGAAGGATTGAGGAAAGATTATCCTGGTTTAAAAAGCCACAAAAATGCCTTTTTGTTTGCACGTGTGCTTGTGTACCCATGCATATACAGAGTTGTGTATAAAGAGTACATGTATAATGTATTTATAGGCGAGTGTGTGGGGGAAAATGGGTGAATATACAGATTTAAAAACCTTGAAAATGTTTATGAAAAATGCCAAAGATTCTAAAGCTTATCATCTCGCGTCTGTTCTTCTTCATTTTGTATCTTTCCCGGCATGTCTCTCTGGCTGAGCCAGATCTCTGCATGATTTGATTTACTTCAACTTAATGAAGCTGGTTGGAAAGAGCCTTGTAGAAATTACAAAATCTCCAGTAAATCTCCTTCTTGTACATACAATAGATGTCCACGGAACCCTTTTGTTAAACCAGTTTCTCAATCTTCTCTGTAAACAATGCCTCATTGTCTCGCTTCAAACTATCATCTGGTTTATCATACTGTAATCTTGTCATTTTGTAAGGACCAAAGTCAGGCATATTTGAGCAGGCGTGTGGGATCTGATCGCTGATTTGAGTGAAAACATTCAACTGCAGGAAAAACTGTTTATTTATTCAGAAATTCAGATTGATACTTTAGTAGTTTGGGGGTTTTTTCTTTAGGTTTTTCCACGTGGAACTGATTTCTGTTCAGGAGACAGGGTGATATCTTTTTCTTTTTCTTTTTCTTTTTCTTTTTCTTTTTCTTTTTCTTTTTCTTTTTCTTTTTCTTTTTCTTTTTCTTTTTCTTTTTCTTTTTCTTTTTCTTTTTCTTTTTCTTTTTCTTTTTCTTTTTCTTTTTCTTTTTCTTTTTCTTTTTCTTTCTTTTTCTTCTTTTCTTTTTTTTTTTTTTTTTGGTGTAGATATGTTGGGTTTCAGAATAATTTGTGTTAATTGTTTTGCTGGAGACATACCAAATGAAGGGATTTGGATGGCCCAGTACCTATATATGTTGTGATGAGCTCTTTGTTTTGATAAATGCTGTTTTAAATGCAATAAACATTTGAGGTTAAGCTGATGCTTTTAATTTGTCTGGATTAGGAGATATGTTTCACATTCTTTGCAAAATGCTGTGCTATAACATTTAGTATCTGACTAGGTAAGCAAGGACATCCCTTGGCAGTGCAGTGTAACAATTCACACTGGAGTTTGCTTGGAGTAAGGAGTGTAAGTGCATCTCCTGTTGCAGCAGGAAATGAGGTAAAGCCTCATCTCACCTGCCTACAACTCTTCAGTGGGATTTCCTAGACTCTATGTCAAGAAAAGGAGGGTTATGTATTCTTACTGCACATTCCACTTATGAAACTCTGATATTCAGATTTGTGGTTAGATTCTTGAAGCAAGACTATCTCTCTGTGTCCATTTCCCCATGCAAATTATCAGGTTTTACATTTTTAATCTATTTAATGTATAGCATAGAAATTAAAAAATTACATTTTTACTTCAAGGTACTTGTTTTAGGGTATTTGCAGTCTAAAGTCTCTAAGAGCAGAAGCCATTCAGAAGTTCCAGTCTAACTTTGGGTCTTTTGGATTGTAGAATTGTGGAGATAAGGGAATGCAAAGCATGTCCATTAACTAGGCAGTGTATGGATAACTGGGTTTGACATGTATATGCAAGTGCAATATTTACTCACATTTGCCCAAACATGAGGTGCTGCTGAAGGTTTGGTTTTTTTGGAATATTCATGAATAGGACTGAAGACTTGGCTTCCCTATGGATCATTGTTAGTAAAAGTCAATCACTGAAACACACCTTGTGGGAAGCAAGCAAATAACTGAGTAAAGCAGAGCTGGAAATGCCACACACCTTTCCTTTTTCTCTGCTTGGAAATCTCAAATTTTAACCTTCAGCCACAGCTCTGCTTCTCCCTCAGTCACCTCCTCAGCCACCCACAAAGCAGAGGAGAGCCCAGGCTTTGTCCTGCTGCCCAGGGATCTCATTGGAGAGCTCTGCCCACCAGACCAGCATCCCTGTGCACAGGAAGGGGAAGCTGTTTGTCCCCTAGAAATTAAACTGGCTGCTGCTAATTCCCTACCTGGGGTAAGAGTACTACAACTCCCTGAATTGGGCTGTCCCACTAGAAAACAGAGGCTTGCCATTTGATTTCCTGTGCTCTACATTCTGCAGGCGTTACCATAAGTGGAACTGGAGTTATTTTCCCATCAGACCAGTAGGTTCACACCAGGAAGGAGTTTGGCTTCTCTGATACCTTAATTGAAAAATTGACAAAATACATTCTAACCAAACCTTAACCTTTAGATTTTCTATCCTTTAACTAAGCTGTTAGACTGTTTTGGAAACGTTAGCTTTGGCTTTAGAGACTATGGCATGTGTTAGTAGTGGATCCTGTTCTGATTTTAATATTGTGTGTTGTTTTATCTGTGTCAGGAACATGGTGCATCTATCCCTGTAACTCTCACAGAGGCTTGATAAGAGTATCTGCTCCTCTGCATCCTAAGAGTTACCAGCTCAGAAGGAAGCTGAGATACTCCAAATTCTTGTTGATTTGTTGCAGATAGAGTGCTTTAATCATTCTCGAATTTGGGTAAATTAAGTCAGGTGAAATAGGATTTTGGGACAAATTTATCAGAAGGGAAGACCCTCAGCAGTAATTAAGTAACTCAAGGAACATGTGAGCAAAGGATACATTTATGATTAATTTAAATATTCACCAGCATTTAGAAATAGCGTTGGAGTGAAAAAAAAATCAACATTGTAGCATTTTCAGTCTACTTTTCTAAGAACAAACAACACAGCATTTCAAGGGAATTTAGAGGGTCATTTTGTTTTGCATGAACGATGTGCTCATCTGACATAAATCATGAAGCTGAGCATGGGGAAGCAGGAGATGGCATCCAGGTCTCAGTGTTTGCAACAGCACCAGCACCTGGGCAGGCACGAGTTCAAATTCTCAGCGTGGCTTTAACCTGAGGGCTGGTGATTCTTGTTAAATTTTACGTGAATGAACGTTGCCAGTGGGTTCCTGCGTGTTGGATTGAACACCTGCAAATTCCCTCTTGGCTGAGCATGGTGGTGTGCCTCTTGCAGGGGAAGAAAGAAAGAGCTGGAAGACTTGTCTGTGTAAAATTTGTGCTGATGTCCTAGTGCAACCAGCCATCTAAACTTTTGAAGACTTCTTGCAGAAGGAAGGTGGGGCAGTCTCATGGACAGGGCACATACATTTGGTTCTCAGTCTTACAGGGTCATGTTTAGATGGTCAACAGATCTTGCCTCTCACTCTTAATTATTGTCTGCTAGGATGGCTCAGCCAGCACATTTAAAGAGTGGCTTTCAGTCCAAGAAGGAAGCAGAAAACCCTGGCCCTCAGTGGTTTGGGGCATAGATGGATGGGTTTGGGAAAGGAGCCTGTGCTAAGGAATGCTTCCCCAGGGAACCTAGGGACTGCTTTGCTGGGGATCTCTCCTCTGTGCTGGATTTGATGTGATCAGACTTTCAGCAGATCAAAGAATGAAGTTTTTTGCTCTCGATCTCTGCATTTTGGTAAGTTACTTTTATGGTGGGATAAAACATTAAATGTTGAACTGTCTTCTACAAACTGAAGGTGATAAAACCTAAGGACTTGGGCCTGCCACTTCCAAATGCATGATCAGCCTTGATTCTCCTTCAGTCCCAAAGGATCCTAAAGCCTTCAGGACAGTGCAAAGTCTGCTCACAAGTAATGTTACAGTGCCTTCAGAGATGCTGGTGAATACTTCAATTTCACACTCAGTAAGTAAGAAGCGAATATAAGGGGGAGTGTCTTAGTGACACTACTCTTTATTTCTATCCTGGGTATTTTTTTTCAATGAGATCACATGAAAAGAAACAAACCAAGTTATTTCTGTTTCTTGAGCAAATGCTGCTACTTCTATCCTAGCTGCTGTATGTGGAACATGGGATTTAACTGGTCTCTCACTATCATGATACCTTGGGGTTTAGATTTCTATTTTTTTTCTCTTTTTTCAATTTTGTGCTGCTTTGGTGTGTGGGTCTGGGTTCCATATAAGGGGATAGTAAGGTGTGGGTTTTCATATATGGGGATAGGTCAGTTGATTTTATGGGCCTGAATCTGTACACAGCTAAAGCACGTATTTTTCACTTGCTCAGTACTGCCACCTCTCAAAGTAAAGAATATCTCTCATCCTCATTTTCAAGAGGAGATGCACAGTGGAAAGAGCATATGTTCCTACAGACAAAAAAAGCCTGTTAGATTCAGTGACTTGTGTGCTAAATTTTGCTTTGATCATGGCTGTCTGCTTTCTCCCTCCATCTTCTGTCTACCCATGGTCGGCTTGTTCCAGAGTGAGTATCTGAAACCACACAGCAGCTACAACCTGAGAAGAAGGGCTGGGAGGGGGGTGAAGTCTCCCTCCAGCTCTGGCAGTAGACGACTTTACTGAAAGTCAATGCCATTCCCTTGCATTTATCACTGCCACTCTTGCTCTGCATATTTTTGGTATTCGCCATGCATTGTTAGCAGTGATTGTCATGTAATTAAATCACTGCTCATCACAAGAGCCTATTTTTATGCTGAGATAAGCATCAGAAGTCTGCTGCAGCGTCCCCCAGATCAATAAAGATGTTCCCTGTAGGATTACAAATAGTCTGGGGTTGTACAGGGCACTAGAATTAATTAGGAATGATTTCTCTTTTTCTTTTTTCTTTCAATACATTTTTAATTGTTTATCCATTTTCGATGGGCTTGTTTTTAACTCTACCGTGATGGCCCAGACATTTCTGTTCAGACCTTTTGAATAGGATATGATACCGATTTGGGCAATACCATTTGATGTAAGCAGTCACAATTATCATCATCTTTCCATAGCCATGTGTGACTGTTACTTCAAAATATGGTTTTGAATGAGGTGTTTGCATCTCAGGCTTTGCAATTGAGATTGCAGTTAAATGGGTTTATTAATTTATTAAACTTTGAGATCCAAACACAATGACTAACCTTCAGGTGCTACCCTGAAGATTTTGATATTTTGATTGGAAGGCAAGTGGAGAAACTTGAGCCATTTCCTGAAGGAGCATTTGCCCATGGTCACAGAGCAAGTATGTGGCAGAAAAAGCAGCCTGGATTACTTTGATTCAGGCTTTCCCAGTCTCAGCTCTCCACTTCCATTTGCACTGTTTTTACATTTTGTCCCGCTTGTGGGGTAAACTGGTTGTACCACCCTCCTGTGATCCATAGGAGCAGTGGGCTGTGTAAGGCACTGTTTGGTGAGACAGAAGCTTCTGGAGAATTTCTGTAAGCAGAGTAGCAATGTCCATGAATGGATGAGGCATAGGGAAAGGTGAAAGTCTTCTTTTCCCCTCCCCTTAAGTCAAACAGCTGAGTGGCTTGTCCTTCTGACCCAGCATCATCAAAAATGGAAGCAACTTCTTCTGCTGTGCTGGTGAGAGTGTGTTTGCCCTCTCTAAATCACAGGGGGAAAGTAGATTCCTTTAGTGGAATAGAAACAGTGTCAGGATTCCTGTAGGTAAATATAACCACTTCCCTGCATGAAAAAGCAATGAGCAGTTGAGGTTTTACACTTGCAATGCTGTACTAAAGTGGTGTTCTTCTTGAGCTGCACCTGAAGTGCACTGAAATCAAATGCCTGTGGAGCTCAAAGGTTTTGGATCAGTCTTCAAAACTCTGTGAAAGGGATAAACAGTGGCCAAATTTGCTGCTGATAAACTAGGTGCCCCTAATGCTGAGAGGATGGTGATGCCCTGAAAGAGGATTCCTCACAGTAACACAGTGTTCCATGGAAATGATTCTGCTAGTGTTAGGATTAGGAGACCCCATGCCCAGATCCACTAGAGGAGAGAGGAAATACTTTAATTTAGACCCATTAAGACCCAAACTACATGAGTTTACTGCATCACAAACCAGCCGAAGGTGCCTGTGCCCAAAGCACGATGTGATGCAGCTCCTGTCAGGCAGCCGAAACCGATCTGCCCAGGGCTGGCATGGGGCAGCACAGAAGCTTCTGAAAATTTCTAAGTTAAAAGCTTGCTGAGAACACTCTGAATGAACCTCTTTTCATAGAATCAGTCAGGAGAAAGCTCCTGCACAGGTCACATTCTGCAGCAGTGGCTTGTTCTGTCCTCCACTGCAGCACTGAGCATAGTAGTAGAAGAAAGGGCACCATCGTTCTGCTTGTACCAGCAGAGCCTGGATGATTCCAGCACTTGTTCCTGGCTTACCCCATGCAACAGAAAATTCAGTCTTACCCCTTTTCCACTTGCCAGCTCCTTCCTTCCCCAGAGGGAAGGGGTTCTGGGGGATTTTGTCCTCTGAAGCTCTGCAGGGCTGCTGCCCACCAGAGGCAGGGCCCAGGGGTGCAAGGTATGAACGTGCTCAGAAAGTGAGGGGTCTGTGGAGTGGGATTTTGGCAACTTTCCTATTGCACATGCAGAGTGTTAGGCTTCTTTGCAGGGAATCTCTTTCCAAAATTATTTTCTGTTTTCTCACATGTTCAGTCATTTCCATCATCACAGTGTGACTTGGATTAAGGTAATTCAAAACAGGACATTCCTGTAAAAACCTCAGAAATTTTTATGAGAAACAATTCTTCCTATTGCCAGATTATAAGGTGAGTTTGTCCATTTTTTACCCTTATTATTAGAGTTCAGGTGTATGAGATAAATTTAACATTGTCATACATTTTGGTTGACTGCAGATTTTCTGGGGAATGGTCGGCATCCATGCTACACCCAAATGCTCGACGTCATGGAAAACTGGATGACTTAACCAGAGGGGGAAGTATACTGAGATTTTCAGTGGGCATTTGCCTTAAATTCAGTGAGCACCATGCCAGTCCTGCTGGAGTCAATGCTGTTTTTCTGAAATTAGCCCGGGACACCCTTGCTGAGTGGTGACCTCTGTGGCAGTTGCACGGTCGCCTCACAGATAATTTGCAAATTGCCCATGAACCGTGTGTGCAAACGTGTCTGGTATGGTGCTAATTTACTGGCAAGGTCTGGGTACACGGATCCAACACTCTGCTCCAGGGGTGCTTCAGCCGTGCCCAGCAGCCAGGGTAGAGGTTTGATTTCTGTGCAGCATGTCAGGGATATCTGATGGATGGGCTCAGCCTCCCTTTCACATGTGTTTAGAGATCTCCAGCCAAGCCAGAATTTGCCAGATGACCACAGTGGGGAAGGCATCAGAAATATTTCCGTAAATACAACCCCTCCAACACTTCCAAAAATTTATCTACTTTGTGCATGGATGTTACAAAACCCTTGTTCAGGGCTACAGGAAGTGGCTGGACATTATCTGTCCTGTGTTCCGGCTGGGTTTATTTTGGGGTGGTCAGAAAGGAAATCCTAGTGGAGAGGCGGGTGGAACATTTTTGTTGAACTGATGTGAAAGAGAAAAATACCTGGCCATTTGAAAGGGTTTGAACTCTTAGCATAAGGCTCTGGGAGATGGATGAATGGTCAGAGGGAGGTGACGGGCAGGTCAGAGGTCCTGTGGCATAACTCATCACTGTGAGAAATCCCTGTCTCCCAGTGAAAGTCTAAGGACTGGCTGGCAGCAGCGTGATCTGTGGCAGCCAATTCATCAGAAGGATTTCCCGTCTGAATATGCAGATGTGTGCACAATTATTTTACCTATCTTAACAAACAGAGTCCGTGTCCCTGCAGGCTTAAATAAATCTTGGCACTGTCCTTTCCAGGAGGCATTTTGGGTTCAGCCTGGTTGCCTGCATCCTGCAGAGTTTTGTTCAGCAGAGTCCTTGCACACAGCCCGTCTCCTCTTCCCTTTCCGCTTCCCCTTCCTCCTCCTCCCATCCCACTGCAATCACTGCTGCCCAGACCCATCCTTCACTTGCACAAAACTGATTTCTGTTTATGGAGCAGCTGGCAGCAGCAAGGCTTGAGCACTGAGCGATGACTAAGAAACAAGCCCACTTTTCCCTTAGCTGTCAGGAGCTTTTAGAAATAACACCCTCCTCTGAGGAAGTCAGAATAGCAACAGGAAAATAAGTAAAACCTATTATAAAACAGTTGTCCAAGAACTTAGGCACGGCGCGGGGTAGAGATCAATATGCTGTGAAGGTTAAATCTATTTTCACACTGTGTTCTATTTCACAGTTTAATGGTGTTTTAATGTGTCTGTCACTGAGCCCCCTTCATGTTATGCAGGTAGAGCCTTTACAAAGAAGAAATAACGTTGGCTTTACAAGCTTCACAGTAACATCTTATTTACCAGCTGAGATCTGATGCTTTCCTCTCTGGAGGTACACCAGGGCTTGACTATTTTATTATTTTATTTTATTTTATTTTTATTTTATTTATTTTATTTTATTTTATTTTATTTTATTTTATTATTTTATTTTATTTTATTTTATTTTATTTTATTTTTAGTGTTTTATTTTATTTACTCCTTTTTTTTTTTTTTTAATTTTTTAAAAGCCATAATGTGGTGTTGCATTTGCAGTAATTTTAGATGGCTTTTGGGGAATGCCTGTAGGGTTGGGAGCAGCAGGAACATGTGTGTGCTTGTGTAGAAGGGACAGAAATATCTACTGCTGTTTGTACAAGCTAAATACATGGAGGATGTGCAGAATTCCCAGGCTTGAGTTTGCATCCAATTCACAGTAGTATATTTGAGTGCTTTAGCTTGAACTCAGCTTATGCTGGGATGTTGGATCAGGTTTGGTAACAGCATGGAGGACAAAGTGAAGGTTCTGAGAGAGGATGAGGGAGAAGGAGGGTTGATTTCAGTGGAAAGGATGGAAGGAGAGAGAGAGGGAGCAAAGGGAAAGAAGGAAGTGAGGTATAAAATCCAGAGTATGTGCAGTGCTAATGCACACAGTCCTGTCCTCTGTGTTTGGGGTGAATAAATTTATATTTCTAAGGCTCAACTCACACTCTTTGTTAAGAGGAGGAAGAAGGAAAAAAAAAAAAAACCACTGTTCTGTTTTAATTATCTCTCTTGAGCTTCAGGTAGGGAAGGGAAAGGTTGGGATAGCCTGGTCCAAGGGCACTGCTGGTTCTGTGCTTCCACAGGGGAATGGGGCAGGCACATGCTCAGGTGTGCTGACCTGCTCGATGGGGCTGCTTTGACAATCCTCCCCCTGCCTGCAGCTAAGCCAGCAGCTGGACACAGCCCCTGGCCATTTACACCCCCTGCAATCTGTCAGGGCTGCACACACCTGGATTTGCTCCCACTGACAGAGCCAGGTGAGCCACAACCAAGCAGCTCTCTGGTTTTGCCACGGGTGAGTGCCTGCGTTTTCCAGAGGGACTTGCTCCAGACATCCTCATGTTGTGACAGTGGTGTGGAGTTGGGGGAGGACAACCTGCTAATGCCAGTGGTTTCTCCTGTGTGATCTCTCTGTCATCTTTGCCCTCAGTAGCTCCCTTGCATCCCTCGTAGAGCATTTTCCTTTGCCCCCACTGCCTTCCCACCTCTCTCATCTTCTGGTCCCTCAGTTGCTCTTTACCCTCCTCTTCCTTTGTCTCTCAGCCAAATGAGTGAACTCTGCACAGCCTCCTGGGAGGGGTAGGCTGTGAGAGGGGAATGCAGCAGAGGAGGAAATATGATATTAAATCTTCTTAGGAGCAACTTATTAAAAACCTCGCACTTTGCCTCAACTGGTCGCTTCGCCAGAGTAAAAACCTTTGCTCTGCCCAGGTCTACCGAGGGCAGATGCTTGTTGGAGTGTGAGTTTTTAGACTTGCAGAGCATTGACTTGGCTTAACCTGTGCATCCCACCACAGCAGAAATGTCTGCAATGTGTGTTTTGGCTTTGCTGTGCTGCCTGCTCTGAGTTCATCTCTTTCCCCCCTTCCGCTTTCCATTGTTGGAACAACAAGCTTCTGCTGGATGCAGAGCTCAGCCATCCCTGTATTGTGGGGCCAAAACAAACTCTCTGCTAGCATGTTTTCCATCCTCCACAAGTTAAAATACCAGTGCTGAGAGCAAAATACCAGTGCTGAGAGCAGCTGCCCTCCCAGGTGGGAAGCCTGCTGTCTGAAAATCCAACAACTGACTTCATGGGGCAAAACTTTCTCTCAAGCAATGCTGCTGAGAAATGAATTTATATCCTTTGGAGCTGAGGGGGACTCACCTTTGGAGGGCTTCAGTGGTTCCCTCCCCAACCACCACAGCCACCAAAGGGCAGCCTGGTGAACTGAAACATCACTAATGTTCAGTGCTGCAAACTACAGAGCTGAGCACTGCTTTATCCATACTTTCCAAATGGATGGAAACCTCTGACAAGGTCAGGGCTGGGGACAGAAAACTTTAGGGAGACACAGTCCAATAGGGCTGCCAAAAATTAGATTAAATCCATTTTTCTGCTCCAGTTTTTCAAGTCCAGTGTAGTTAAGGATGGTTGTCACCCAATACCCCTTTCTCAAGATCCCTAACACATTCACATCTGGCTTTGCGTGAAATGGGGAGAAAAAATATTTTCTACTTGGTAACAGAACCTGTTGTTTGAATCTTGTGTCTTTGGATTTTAATTTGTTTTGGTTTTTTGCACTGTCCTTTACTGTTTAAGGGTTATTTCACCTACTCCAACCACTAGATCAAGTCCATTAATATCTGAATTACAAGCTTGAAAAGTACACTTTGAAAATTTGTCCAAGTGTGGTCACCTTTCTGAAAAAAGAGTTGGATACCTGTTATGGTTCTAATATCTAGGGACCAAATTTATGCAAGTATGCCACCTTAATGACAGAGTTTTAGATTAAACTGGAAATTTGAAAAAGCTGCATGATCACGTGGCTTTGACATTTAATGTTCATTTTTAGAAGTAAAACCTTGAGGCCTTGGGCAATCCATGGCCAGGTGCCTTATATCAGGTGTTGGGGTTTTGGAAAAGCCACACTGAAGCAGAAATGCTTCATTATTGTAAACTTTCCTTCCTGCTTCACTGAGGAGACCTAAGGGAAAGAATGCTTGGTTTTTTGTCTTGCTGAAAAGAAACTTTTACAGACGTCATTAATGCAATAACATAGTTTGTTTGAAACCTCAGATTTACTTTGGGTTTCCTTGTGAAATATTGAAGCACTGAAATCACAGAAGTAAATGTAAGGTTAGAGACAGGAAGATAGCCAAAATCATGTGAATTTTAAAGATATTAACACACATGGATATGATAGTTTATTGTTGGCTAATTCTTATTTATGAATCTAATGGAGGATTTTCTAGTGTGATAGAATTAATGTGTCTGGTAGCTGAGAGAAGAGCTTTGCATCTCCTGTTGGGAGAAATTCAACATTCCCTTGAAATTAGAGTTTCTCCACATGTTGGTGTTGTCTGCCTGCCTGAGTTGTGTACTTGGATGTTTGCTGGGGCTCATTTGCAGGGTCATGTTGGGAGCAGGGGATGGTGGCAGAGGAGACTTCAGAGATCTGCAACAGCTCCTGGAAAAGAAATGGGTCTGGATGCTCCCAGACAGGGGGAAAAGAGAATTACTGTTCACCAGCCAGGGCAGAGCTCATAGTCCTGTTCAAAGAGAGAACTCTGCAGGTTTGCTGGCACATTCCATAGAAATTAATAGTTTTTAGAGTGTAATTTAGATTTTTCCTTTACACATTCAGTTGATTAAGCTTGGACAGTATTTTTCAGAACTTTGTCAAATGAACATTTGAAAATGCTAAATGATGTCCCATGGAGGCCTTGACCTGATGGATTTTCATGAGCAACCTGAAATGTCATGGTCCTGGACTCTGAGGTAAAGAAGTTCTTCAGCTGTTCATAGCCAGTTCCACTTGCATTTCATGTAATATCCACTGGTCTCTTGTGGAGATTTTTGGTTTCTTGAGTACATTTTTGAAGTCATGTTTCTACCACTGATGTTAACTAGTGGCTGCTCATATTTTTCCAGTGTCTAAAATTTCCTCATTTCACATAAAATTCTCTCCCTGTAAAATTGACCCTATAAAACACCCAAGATGCATCAGCACCACTGAAACAATTTAAGTGAATTGAAATATCTAAAAAACATTGTTTAAAACCCTCACCTAGACCTGATACTTTCTGAAATTTAGTGGAGTATATACATTGGAGATACTTATAAAGATAAAATCAGTTCATAACCTGATAATAAGTACTGTGATACAAATTTATACATTTCTCTGAAATGCTGAGGCCTCCTTGCCATTTCTAAATTGGAAAGTCACAAACTTAGTTATATGTTTTATTTACATCCCCAGCTACATTTTATTGCAAGACTTTGGAAAATATTTTGTAACAGTGCAATAGTTCTGACAGTAAGTCAATGTAAGATATCACAGAAAAAAAATTCTCAACAATTATCCTTCCCACCCAAACCTTTTCTTAGAAGCAGTATTAGAAAACTTTAATGGCATTTTACTCCCACCATAGGCAAAAAGAGTTTTTTCATTGACTTGAAGGGAAGAAATGTTTAACCCCTTACTTTTTGCATTAGCAGAGAGGAGTAGTTGAGTTGTTGGTGGATTTTGGATTGAAGCTGAGTTATAATAAACAAAACAATTTCCATTTAACCTGAACTGAGCAGCTCCACAGCTGAGGTTCCCTTTCTCTACCTCTAAAAATATCTGCCCAGGTGCCATTGTGATGCAGTGAAAAGACAGAATCCAGTGATTATAAGAAGTTGCTGCTGTGCTGCAGGCGATGCAGAGGCTGAAACGTGCAAGTCCTGGCCCTGACACGGCTCCGCCGGGCAGCCGGGAGCTGTCAGGAAGGTCAGGATTTCACTGACGTGTCTGTGCATTTCCAGTGCTCGCTGCACTCCCTTCTCCTGCTCTGTTCTTTCCTTTCCAAGTTCTGGAGCAAGCACATCCTCTCAACAGACCTCCCTGGACTGACAAATGTAGGTAATAAATAAGTGGGGAGAGTTTCAAAGTCAGAAATTTCCTTCAAAGCCTTGTGGAAGGGGATGTATTTTGGAGCATGAAGGCCACTCTGGATCCTTGAGCTTTCTCTCACAGCTCTCTTTTCTGTGCTGAAAGTCTTGTACCTTTTCTTTTTTTAGAAGATTTGCTAATTCTCTTCTCACCCTCTGTCCACCTGCCAACTCTTCTCACAGTTGTTGCATTAAATGACACATTTACAATGTGTGATTGACCAGGTTCAGGTCTGAAATTCAGTCCATTACATTTAAAACTCTGATTCATGACTGCAAAATTATATCAACTCAAGTGCAAATTAGATAAACTCAGGATACCAGTTCTCACCTGAATTTTAGTTTTACTTGAGACCATCAAAACATTGTCTACACCTCTGCTGTGGGAACTCAGTGTGGGCTGCAATATCTGTCTGAGGAGCTGGAGATGCAGCAGGGTTAATCCTCCTGAAATGGATCTGACCAGATTGCCCAGGTCACACAAGACAGCTGTGACATGTTTAGGGATCAAGTTGTGGCCTTCTGTAACCATGATAGCATCCTTTTGAGCTGATTGCTGATTTTTTTTTTTAGTTTTTTTTTTTTAATTTTTTTTTTTGCCACTCACAAACCCATAGAACATTGCCAGTGGAGATGATGATTTCTGTATAATTGTGAGTTTGTGAGAATGGGCTTGATCTTCACACCAGATTTTTTTGGATGCATATCCATATTTCCTCTCATGTCCATGTGTTTATTGGTTTATTTGAAACCTTTTGCATATTTTTTATCCTTGTCTTTAGTGAAATATTTACATTTCTTCAGTGAACACTGGACAAAGTCACAACGATTAATAAACACTTTAAAAAAAGCAAAAATATCCCCCATATGCACATCCAAAGCCAGTCATTCCAAGCAAACTTTTTTTGTTTTTAAAGACATATATTTCTACAGCCTCTTTATTAGCGCTAATTTTCCAGATTTGGTCTTCAGGTGGACTTCACTGTGTTGTGGACCCATCTTGCAGCTCTGTCACCTGATGCCCAGGACTAGAACAGACAAGATCTTCTGCCTGGAAGCCGGTGGTGGACTGGAGCTTTCATCCTGATGGTGAGTGTCCTTTTATAATGAAGTGTGTGTGATGACATGAAACATCTTATTTTCATCCCTTATTTTTTTCCATTTTTGCTTGCTTCTGAACTTGGTAATGATTGCAAAGGAGCAGCTGGAAAAAGTCACAACTTGAGTAATACATGGAGGATTTTATGCATTGCTAAAATCAAAAGAAGCAATGGGCCAATCTCAAAGAAATCACCTGCAAAACATCAAATGGCCAGAAGGATTTTAAATGGCCATTTATTCCAGTAACTGGTAGCTTTTGTGTAATCATGCTTAGATGTATCATCAAGTTCAGAGGGAGAAGTCTCACTCTTAGGAGGAGTGTTAGTAACAAGTAAGCCAAGGGACGTGAGGAAAGTTAATACATTTTTTTTTGACATGCTAATCTCAGTTGTGGGCAGGGACACAAGCTCTCAATTATTGAAGCCTGTTGTCAGGTCTGAGACAGCACACTGGTTTTCTGGTTGCAGCTCTCAAGTTCAGGATTGGTCATGTCTGATTCTACCTCAACGCATACAACCCCTACAAGGAGCTGCAGATCTCCCTTAGTGGGAGTTTCTCCTGGAAACATAGTTCTTCAATTAAATTCTTTAAGAATGAAGAATTATTCACAGCTGCTGGATTATGAGCAGGACACAGCCTAAAAATGAAGCTAACTTTGACTTTCAGTCTGTTTCTTAGCAAACTGGTCATGTGTTTTCCCAGCAGGATTGCTGGAGTGAAAGTGTCCACTGTGTTCTGGCCCAGTGAAATCTGCATTTCTAATTAAGGCTATTTGCAAGTCCAGTTAGCTGACATGTGCAAATAACAAATAATAAAGCAATGAGAAAGTAGCAATCTGCAATGAAACCTTTGTTTTAAATTTCCTTCTTTTATCTTCTCTCATACAAATGTCGAGTGCACAAAAGATGCCTTGGCAATGGCACTCACTCGCTGCTGCAGAGGGTTGGGGCACTTTTGGCTGTTCTGATCTGCTTTCCATCTCTAGGGAGTTCCCCATTTGGGCACAGGGTGTTTGATAGAAATGGCTCCATGTGCTTGTAGATCCTGCTGCTTTGGGGTAATTCAGCCCCTTGCAGGGTTGGGTCTGCATCTGCAGCTTGGCATTCATTCACTTTAATGATCCTTCCCTCTTGGAGCTCCCCATGGTTGGTTCAGGGGCTGGGAAGAAACATCAGCATGTTCAAAACCAGAGCTTCCTACATGACTCACTTTTCAGGTTTCCAGGCTTTGCGCTCTAACCTCTTTTGGAAAGAGAAGTGGATTTTGAAACTCCTAAACCAGTTTATTCTTCCAGCCTTTTTTTTTTCAGACCTTATTTTTTTCTCATAATTTGACACATTTTTGCAAACAGTCTCGGCTTTCACCTGAAGTCTCAAATAGAAACTGAACTTGTTTCACCTGTCTTGCCACCCTTCCTGCTTGGTACCTCATCACTGGCTTTGGCTCTGATGTTTGCTGCCCATGTACCACACTCTTGAAGCCCCAGGCTGGCTGAGACATCCAACCTGCCCCACTGCTTAGGCAGGGTACCTCTGATTTTGGAACTGCTCTGATAAAGGAGAAAATTAATTGGAAACCAAATCTCCAAAGGTGTGAATTGTCAAGGGAAAGGTCAATCCCACCTTCCTGGAGTATGGGTTGCTGAAAATTCCTCTGAGAGTTTAAAAATTGAAGTGATTCTGGATCAAAATTGAATTTAATTTGAAAAGAGTTTCCAATGGCCTTTTGTTTTCTTTTTCAATTTTATGTATAGGAAAATGTTTTGATGGGTTTAAACACCCCATTTTTTTGAGTTGCCTAGGGAAACTGAGGCTATTTGTTAATTTTTTTTTTCAATGCAAAATTAAACTGGAGGTAAATTTTACTGTTTGTTTTCAGATTTACATTTCCAGTGCTGAGAGAAAAAAAGCCTTGAGGATGCATTAGCAGGGGAATTCTCTGAGGCACCACAGCTTCCCTGTGCATCCAAATGCTGCATTTAGAGGAGCATTCATTTTGGAGCTTCGTTTAGCCCTTGAGACTTCTGCTCTTGCAGAAGTCAGAAAAGGCATGGCCTGCAATATTAGTTCTCAAATTCACTCCACAGAGCTTTTCTCCTATGACAAATTTTTTGTGAAACCCCAGTCCTTCCTAAATACATTATCTAACAGGATGTATACGTGCTGAGAAGTTGCAACAGGTTTGTCTAAATCATTAATTTCTTTTAAAAAGCAAGAGGATTTCAAGCTCTGGGTTTTTTTAGGCTCCTTCTCACTACTAAACCTTTAGCAGTCCCTTCTTTCTATTATTCATGATTTCTCCGCTGTTCTCGTAAGAGGTTCATGATGATTTTTGATTTTAGAAGACAGTGCTATAAAAAGCAATTTAAAAAGTCAAAATATCAATAGACTTGTGATATATAACCACAAGACTTGGCAATACTTCATTTTCCTTCAAATTTAGTGTCTTCTTCTTATGCACAGGTTTTCTCGGATTTCTTTTGTGAGGAAGCAAGTCTGGAGTTTCAATATTGCTGGGCATAATATAACAGAAAGAAGAAGAGAGGAACAGTGGACCTCTGCCATGATGGGGAAACCTAATTTTTGTCTCAGTCCTTTGACTGAGTCAATGTTGGCTGGATGGAGGAGCTTGCTCTTGTGGTCAGATGGAAGAAAGCTGGAATTGGGATGTTTAACCTGAGAGCTCTTCTCTGTGAAGAGACAGGAAACAAATCTGGAAGGAAACATTCAGAAAAGAGGTAAATAACCTGTGAAGTGTTTAGTTTTTGTCCTGTTTGGGCTGTTTTGTCTATTCATCGTTGTATTACTCTGTCCATCCTTTGTTTTTGTTGCTCCCAAAGTGTTCCAAACACAGCACCATTTGTCCCTTTCATGATTCCCTCTACCCTTTGGCACTACAATTTGCAGAACATCTTGGTGAACAGGATGAGAGATAGATCCATTTTAGTAATTTCTCACCTTATGCCTCTTTCCATGGTGTAAAATCCAGCAGGATCTCATCTCTGGTGTGATTCATAGCCAGGAAGACAAGAACACAGCTGGAGGCTGCAGTATGCAACAGGTATGAAAAGGAAGGGAAATATTTTATGCTGCTGTTATCACCAAAAATAGATCTGTAAGGCCAATGATGGAAACCATCAAGATTAAGTGCAAGTGAGAGAGAGAGTATAGGTGAATCTTACTCTTTTATTAGCTGCAGAGAAATAAATGTTAGGGACACATAATCCCAACCTGTGACATGCAGCTTTTATTTCCAATATAATATTAAAACAACAGCATGTAAAAGGAGAATTTCCTTCTTCTTCCAGTCACTGCAGAAGCCCAAACCAAGACAAACCACCTGTGGCCCTTGGTAGGGCAGACCTGAGCAAGTCTCACCCACTCTGTGAGGACAGGGAGAGCCCAGCTCCCCTGCCCATCACAGGCAAGCAACACTGAGTGCATGGGGGTGAAGAGTTCTGAGATCCTCCGACTGGGAAAGGTCAGGAGAGCATTGCTGTCTCTTCCAGGAGCTCCAACACCAAGGGGAAAAATAAATCACACAAAGCTTAAATAGGAAACCGCAGCTGCTGTCAGATTAAATCTGTTACAAGTGCATTCCACTGCCTTGCTGAACAGTGTTTTATTTCACACCTCAAAATGTGAGGCCCTGTGCCATGGACTTGCTCCTTTTTCCCTATTCCCCCTAGATGACTTAACAAGCTGAAAGTGCAGCTGGAAATTAATGCTTCCTGTCTTTTTAAATAATGTGACATTGAAATCCTGGTATTTAATGCGTTGGCATTTAGCATGCCACAATATTTCAGTTACTTTGCAGTGGTTGGGGTGCAGAAGTATTATTACAGCTGTTCTGAAATTCTGACAAAGAGGTGCATTTCTCTCTTATTTTTTTTTTTGTTCCTTTTTTTCTCTACTCTGTCCCACCATAATTGCTTTTTGCTGCATCTCTGAACCGTAACCATGGCGATCTGCCACATTCATCAGAGGACCCTCTTGTTGTTCTGCTTGTGTGAATGTAAGAAGGGGAAAAAATATAAAAAATAGAAAGAAAAAAGAAAGAGGAGGCATTCAATATTTGCAGAACTTTCCCCAAAAAAGCGCAGATTTTTCTTTTTTTAATCCCCCTCCCCCCGCCTTTTTTTTTTTTTTCTTTTCCTAAAGACAGAAGCTGCATTAGAGAAGTGGCCTGGCCAAAACACCAAGGACAGTTCACAGCCTAAAAAAGGGAGAGGAGGAGTCTGGATCTGGAGGTGTCACTCTGTGGAGAACAGGCTTCAATAACTGGAGCTTTCAAGTCATTCCCCCTTGAAAGGAAGAATTGTTATGTGCAGAAAGGGCAGGAAAGGTTGACCCTTTTCCATTTCTGTCTGATGACAAGCTGATCCTTGTTTGGAGAACAAGTTCATGCAGAACACCATTACCATAAACTCATGCCATTTCTGACTGGGGTAAGAGAAACTGCTTGGATTTGGACAGGAGCTGCCCTTTCCTGGGTTTGCTGGGTACATGGTCTGTTCCTCATGCCATGGGTGGTGAGGAAGAAGAAGAGATGCTGCAACCACTGGCTGTGATAAGGCAGGCAAGAGGTGAAGGGGAAGGGGAATGTTCTTACTCTGACATGTTTTTCTACATCTGACACATTGATATACTTCTCTTTGACCGCTTCAAGGATCTTTGGCAATCAGCCTGGAGACTTTCATGTAGAGGGACTTGGGCAGTTCATCTTTGCTCATGTTCTGGAGCTACTTTGAAGGGATAGGAAAGTGTCTGACATCCAAAGTGTCCTTTGACAAGCTTTGCCCTCACAGTCCATCACTTTTGGTGGACTCTTCAAGATACAAAGAAAGAAACGCTAGCAGTGGTTGTCAGAGGGTCTTTGTGGCATCCTGTAGTGTGGAGCACGGGACGTGTAACTTCCAATGTCCAGTCTGTCACGTGAGATGGTTGGGGATGAGGGTTTGGAGTCCTGCAAAACCTGGCTGGTTCAGCTATAGAAGAGATTTGTCCCCCTGTGGAGGTAACTCAGCTCATTTCCATGGAGCAGAAACTACCTGACATTATTCTGCTATCCTTCGACATGACAGCCTGGAACGGAATGATGAAGCAGCTGTGCTCTGGATCCTATGGCAGCACTCACAGGGTGATTTTGAGAGATTTCCTAAATGTCCTTGCTGTGGCAGTCATCTGCAGCAATACCCAATTGTCTTGTAAACTGGTAGCTCTTGACACAAAGCTTCATCTGAATGAATAATTGCATGTCCCAAGGCTGTAAGTTGTTGTAATCAGGGACTGGGCTTTGTTTAGGCTTTACAACATTTGGCACAGGGGCTCTGGTGTCTGGGACTTCAGAGCAGCAACAGGCTGGTGCAATTCATCCCCAAGCCCAGTTTGAAACTCCTTCAGTCTTGTGTTTGTGCCCTGCCATGGCTGGTAGTGCTCACCAGCAGTGACTGTGGAGCTGTGGCAATTAGGGGAGCTTTTCTGCTCCTCCTTTGCTCTCCCCCAACCAGCTGCACCTTCTCTAATTTCCTCATATAGTGGAAGTTCCACTCACTTCCTCACCACCTCAGCAGTGGTTCTGGTGGGTCAAAACCTCAGTGTGTGCTGCCAGTGCCCCAGTTCACAGATGGGGATCTCAGCCTGTGTCAGAGGTTTCTCATGGGCTCGCTGGCCCGTGCTGGCACTGGCCAAAGCAGGGCACACGTCCCTCCTGCCATCAGCACAGAAAGCCTGGAGGAGGCAGGAAGGTTCCTCAGGCAAAGCTGCTCACTGACGTGCCTCAGCGTGGGCATTTGCTGGCGAGGCAGAGCCACCAGAGCATTGCTCAGTGACCTGAGAGGTATTTGGTTAGAAAATGTCTGGTTCTGTTCTCGTCTGGGAGCCATTTGATCCGTCCCCAAAGATGCAGCATAGTAAAGGCCCTGGGGCCCTCCCATGGGTGACAATGGATACATTGGGGTCTGCAGAGCAAACCAGGCTGTCTACAAGTCAAAAAGTCTTAGAGACCCGTTTGTAGGTGGGATTGTCAATATAGAATAACAAAGCGAAAAGCACTCCAGGCTAAATGTTATCAGAGATTATTTTTAACTTTATTTTTACTGTTTCTGATGTGTTCTTCAATCTGTCTTGTTGATGTTTATTTTTCCATTTGCAGTAAGGGTCATATGTCATGCCTCCCTTGCATCAGGTGCCATACGACCATGTACTGTCCTTCCCACAAACAGTTCACAAAGTCTTTCTCTGGGGATGAGCTCTCCCTGGCTCTGCAGTCACTGACTTGGACATGCCCTGTAACAGGAGTTTCTTTAGAGGGTGTAAGACTCCTTATTTCTCTCATAAACCTCCTAACTGGAGGTAAAACAGGACATTAAAAGTGCAATAATATTTCAAAATATTTCCCATAATCAAAATTCATAATAATTAGAAATACATCAAAATCCTCAAAGTGTATTTATATTTGGATATTTAACATAGGGAAGCTTATTTGCCCTGGAGTTGTTTTCTTGCTTTCTTTTTTTCCACGTGCTTCCCTAAAAACCTGGGACCTAAACAGTAAACTCAAAATAGGTTTTCAGTTATTTATTGACCATAATGTAGAATTTTCAAAATGCTGAAAATTCCCTGCTGAATTCTGAAGAAGTGTTTATCTATGGAAGAATGCTCTGTATGTTGTTTGCAGGGGGCAATCAGAGGACAAAGGTAGAACATTTTTTTATGAGTAGGACCTGCACTAAATCCTGTTATACAATGTTCAGTTAAGGATTACATGTCTGTAGATGTAGAAACTTACTAGTGGAAATATTTACAAATTAAAGCTACTCACTAAATAACTTGAAAAGAGGTAAATTAAGTAATGAGTAATAAAAAGTGAAACAGCAACTTTTCACTGAACAACTGTCTAAACTTTTTTTTACAAGGAAAATAGGACAATGAAGGAGCTATGGAAGGTCCCACTGGACCATGTGAGGTCCACCCTGGGAAAATGCAGGAGCTCTGGGAATGCAGCATCTCATCTCAAGAAAGAATGGCCACAGGATGAGGTGAGCTTTGGAGATGGGAATGTGATACAAGCCTGAGGTGCCAATTTAAATTTAACTTTTTTCCCCTAGAAGTGAGCAATGCCTAGAGTTTTCAGCCTCCTGCAGATGAAAAACAATAAAGAGATTCTACAGGGATGTGTCTTGGTGAGACTAGAAAGGTGCTTTTTCCATATTGCTGATCTCTGAGGGAATTGTTCCAGTATAAGGTAGGTTCTGAGGCACAAATGATTTTCATTTTTTCAGGTCTATTTTGGTTGTTATGGCTGAACACAAAATAGGGCTCAGCAGGGCCATTTGGTGAAGCTGCCATAGGCTTGAGCTTTCCCCGTAGCAACACTGCAGCAGTCTGTGTGATGAGCACCACAAATGTAATGCCAGGTAGAGCAAATGGAACTCAGAGCTGAAAATTAAATATTTTTAATTAAAATCCACATCTGCAAGCCGCTGGCTGAGAGGCAGGGTTTGGCTGCTGAGTTCTGCTGCCACGCTGGGATCACCAGTACCAGAGATGGTGATTCCAGAGAGGCAGCCAGCAGATCTCACCAGTTAATATTTAAAAAGGTGCTGGTGCCCGACAGAAAATATTTTGTGAAATTCCCTGTCAGGAGTGATTGTATCTGCTTGTGAGAAGTGTCACAGGTGGGGAGCATAGCTCTCACTTCTGTCAGGGGCAAGCCTGGCCTTGATGAAGGTTTCAAGATGCCTTGGAGCTCTTTTGATGCAATGGCCACTGAATTTGTTATGCCAGCAGAGTGCCAAGAGCTCAAACTAAGCCATGTCAAAGTTCCTCTAAATTCCTCTGGCTGCTCTTTTCATGGCCTTGGATAACATCTCTTGACCATCTCTCGACCATCTCTCTCTTTTTGTGCAGGAGGAGGCTGAGAAGAGATGGAAAAGGTGCTGGTAGGGTTACCAAGCCAGAGGTTTGTCCTGCATGTCCCACATGCCCCACAGTGCTGCTGCCTCTCCACTTGCCCCACTGCTGCCTCACAGCACCCCCTGAGCAGGGCTCATGTCCCTGTGTGGTCTGAAGGGGCACTCTGGGCCTGGAAACACCTGCCAGGAAAGGTTTCATTTCACCATCTCTTTTTGTTTTTAATGGAATAACTGAATCAGTCTCACACCATCCTTCCTTATGCAGCTACAGAGGCAAGGAAGAGCCAATGAGGAGTTAATTACATTCCTCTGCACCTCTCTGTCTGTGTTATAGGCCGTGAGAGAGCAGGTTTGAAGCCTGTTAGCAATGATTTCAAAGCCAGAGAATAGAGCAGCATATTCATACCTGGTTAATATGCCTCAGCTCTCATCAGCATTTAGCAACCCCCCACTCTGCCTTTACTTCTGTGTTGGTTTTCTATGCAAATAGATCTAATAGTATGTTTTTCATGAAAAACAAACAACAACAAAACCTGTATCTTAATATCTTTTAGCAGGAAAGGAATAGCGTCAAGTGGCAGATTAAGAAAAACATGCCAGAAATATTTAGAAAGGCTTTGGGGAAGAGAAAAACTAGAGCTTTCTGTTCAGTTCCTAAATTTCAGGTTTGTTGTTTAGGTTTGTGTCTGCTTAAATGGAGAAACAGGAGTGGTAAGAGAGAGATGAGAATTTGCAGACTTTGAACATGAAGATCTCAGCAAGACAAAAGCTTGTCACCCTCATCTGTCTTCCCAATCACTTTGGAACCAAGACTTAATCAGCTGAGACAGTCTGAGCAAAAGGGTTATCATTCGGCTTTCTCTAAAAGTGGCCAGATTAATACTTAATTCTGTCAAAGAAGTGAAGTTTGGAGAGGCCAGCCCACCTTGGAGAAGGGTGGCTGTCAGTGCTACAGAGCAGGCGGTGAAACACAAATGGTCAGGTTCAGTTTTGTTTAAAATCAATTTCATTTGCTCTAACGCAACCAGGCTGTGTTTGTATTTTCAGTAATGGCTGGGAATAATGAATTCTCTTTTAATTTAACAAATCTCTCACTCTCTCGTCACTCTAACGAAACCTCCAAGTTTTATTAAAAAAATTACTTTGACACTAAATTAACTCAAGATTTTAAACCAGTTGTCAGCGTGCCTTTAAGTCAAATTCTCTTTCCACTTTTAGCACAGACGCATGAAAGAGGAGGCTGCTGTTCCTCCACGAGCACAGGGGAAGATTGAGTTGTGTGTGGGAGGACAGAACAGGAGAATACTCCAGTTACTTGGGCCACTCCTCCGGCAAAATTAATAAGTATTGTTAGAAAGTACTTTGCAGGGTAAAAAAAAAAAAAAAAAAAAAAAAAAAGCTCCTAAGTGTAGTCGAATGATGGGGCTGAGCTGGCAATAATAATAATTAAGGGGAAAAAAAATTGAAAAAAGGTGGCTAATTTTCTCCACCATTCAGACTTATTCTGGGGAAACAGGAGATAGTGCTTTTGTCGCTGTTTCCAAACTGGATAAATCACCCAATCTACAAGCCATAACAAATCTTTCTTCTGTTCCATCTCTTTCTGAAATTATTTTTCCTCCAGAGAGGGAGGATTGCAACCCCAAACTTGATTCTGAGGGGTCCAGGATATTCAAGCCTTCAAAGGTCATTCAGACACAAACTAAGACAGACCATCTAGCAAGCATGTGGGGATTGAGTTCAAAATCAAATCTAGGTACTACAAATACCCTGAAGAATTTTCTTTCCATTTTCTATTTTGCCCCATCACTCATATATTGTACTATTGAGTTATCTAAAGAAATAAAGCATGTTTATGTCATCTAGGTATATTCAGCAAACTTTATTCCTCTCTCAAGAGTTCATCCATCAGTTTCAGCCTCCATCTAAGCTGGGGACATGTGGATCTGTAAGTATATCATCATTGCATCCTTCTACATCCTGTTCATTATGATGGCTGATCAGCAATTTGGGCTCAAAGAAATGCACAAACTGGACCCAGACAAATCCCACAGGCCTGTCAGAAGACAAAAAGGGTGAGGAGGGGATAAATCCTTTTTGGTCTCCAGAAGTAACCACAGAAACCTGATGGATAAGATACATACAATGCAAATAAAGAATCCAGTCTCCTTTCAGCCCTTTGGGGTTACACTGACATGCAGGATTCATGTCTCCTTGGCAATACAGCCTCTTTCAAAGGCTTATCAAATTTCAGTTCCAATTCCCTTCTGTTTAATTTTAGAAAATGATAGGAGAGTTTCAATACTCAAATAATAAATACTTGTGTTGTTTTATTTTCATGGTGATATTATTCCTGGTTGATCTATAATTAACTGATCTAGTTCAAATGGTGTCCTCCAAATTACATAATCTTTCTTTACTGTTCCCCTGGTCTCACCATCCTGAATCCTGAATGCATTGAAGAAGAATCATCGTAAGATTTTTTCAATCTTTAGGTGTTTAAATAAGACAAAGTCCCTTAACCTCTCCATGAGGGAGCCTATCACATATTTATACCCTACTCTGCACTTGTCCCAGTAAGGTGTCTGTTCTTAAATACCAGAACTAGATGGAATATTTCCACAAGATTTTATCAAAGCTTTGAGCATTGATAGCTTTAGATCAAAAACACCTCTCCTAACACAGGCTAGCCATTCCCTGAATGACCAATAAACCAGATCCTTTCTTTCCTTTGGATTTCCCTGGAGTACTTTTTTCCAAGGACTTGGCATCTGTCTTTCCAGGACTTGATGAATCTTTGGAAGAGTACAGGTGTGAAAATTCCAGTTTGAGGAAGCCAGAATTTTGGTTGTTGACCTTCACTTGTTGGCGAAATCTCAAAACTCCGTTTCTTCTTGGCATCTCTTCAGCCATTTTCTGCACAACTTGTGCTCCAAGAAGAGCAGGGCTTGTTTCTGTACCTCTACAGAACTGGTAAGATGAATACAAATTCCATGACCACGATGATAATAATAATAATGATAATAGTAATAATACCTACATGGTAGTCTAGGTGAGCCCCTCTTAGCCTTTCTTCCTCATATGTTTCCAAACCAGCAGGTGAAAAGGGATTTGCAAATGCAATGAGAGTGTTAGCTATGCTCTAAGCATCTTTTGCTACTGAGTTTTGCAAAATTACAAATCAAACTTGTGTTGGCTATCTGGTTTCCTAAGAGCCACAACACGAGTTGAAGCAAGTGGTGGGGACTGTGGGAATTGCTCAGGTGGTGCTCCAGCAGCTCCAGGGTGATTCCCCTGTGTGTGATAAGGTCAGACCAGTGGAGACTGTCCTAAGTCATAATTCACTTTTAGATCAAAGATCATATTTTGAGATGAAGAATGCAATTATGAATAGTTTATAAACTGTTAGTAAATTATTAATAGAGAAGAATGCCCAAGTCATGAATAACATGTTATAGATTATTTAAAGCTCATCAGTTCTAGTAGTGTAGATGAATATAAACCTGGCTAATAAGCACAGTATTGAACCGCCCATAACAATCGATTTACTCAGTATTAATATATCTATTACTGCCTTATTAATGTGTTCACTATTTATGTGATTGCTCTGGCAATAAATTAATCTAAACTGATTTCTTTTTAAACAATCATTTGGAAAAGTCATTCTTCTGCACACTGAATTTGGAATTTGTTGAAGAATACACATAAGCACCTTTTTGTCCCTGTAGGAAATTAAAAACATTTGACTGTTTATAATGGCTACCCAAAAAGTGCTGTTTCCTCTGTCACTGCTATCAAAACCCTTTTCCATAAACTAATCAAATTAATGTGCAGCCAAGGGAGAAAACTGAAATAATTATGTTGATCTAGGGCTTTGAAAGGAAAAAAGTTGACAAGCAGAAAGTTATCAGGCCTGTTGGAAGTGTGGTCCAATTGAGAATACCCTGGTGAGATGGGTGGGATCTACAGCTCTCGTTGTACGTAACATTATCTGAGCACAGCTCCAGGGATAACACTGAGGAAGGAGTTGGTGGGGTGAATATCAGGAAGCATTTCCTGGCAGTGAGGTCTGTCGGGTGGTGGAATGATCTCCCTGGAGAAATGGAGGAAGTCCTGTTGCTAGAGTCAATTAAAGGCTAGTCTAGACAAACCCTCCATTAGGATATTCTCCCAAGGAGCACCCTTGTAGACAGAGAGGGAAATGACATGAGGGATGGGAAAATGACCTCATCCATCTCTGTCACCTTTAAAATGCAGACGCTATGTTGGTGTTGGCTACCACTCCACAGAGGATGCCAGTAAAGATATTAACTGTAGAGATGGTTTTGTGATACGGCTGGGAAGGAGACAGTAAATATCAGTGACTCATAAGAATTGGCAAAAAAAGTCCTTCTGACCTGTCTTTTGGTCACTATTTTTGTGGTGAGGTCTATATAATAATCAAGCACATGGGAAAAGCTATTTGGTCCATTAATAGTGCCCAATCAGGTAGTGTTTGGATTTTGTCATCATAAAAGATAACAAAAGAAAAAAGATTAAATTGCAGTATACCCAAAAACATTGGGGCGTCATCCACTAGAGACAGTCGTCTTGTCTCCATCCAAAGCTGCATTCCTCTAGAACTAATGCTGTAGCATAATCAATAAAAGGAGCTCAACTCCACCTGGGTAATGGGAAAGGGCTTTATTTTATCCCTCTTGACACACCTTGGCCCTGTGGTCTGTGGCAGCATCAGCAGCTGCTTGGTGGCTCTTGCTGCCACAAAGCTGCCACCCTGGTGGGAGGGCTGGTACCTGGGACACCCCCCAGCAGAATGTCCCTGGCAGAGCAGGAGGGCTCTGGGGACATCTCTGCCCTCTCCACCCTGGTGCCTGGCAGATGGGACACAATCAAGGACCCCGTCTGCCTGCCTGGCAATGAGGTATTGGAGCAGCTCCCTGTTGCTTTTGCGGGCACCATAAATGTGATCGCATTTAGGGGCTGCTCCAATTTATACACCACTGGCACCTCCAAGACAGCTGGAAAGCAAGCGTGGCTTTAAAGCATCACAGAGATGTACCAAATAAGAGCTTAGCTCAAAAACTGGCCCTGTGCCTCATGCAGACTGACAAGGGTCTGTCAAAATCTTACCTGTGCAGAAGAACAGGGAGGAGATAATGATGGTTTTTACCTTGCTAAGGTAGGAATTATTTTCATCCTGTGCAGTAAAAGCTTAATGGTGTACATGCGAGGCACAGCTGTACAATTCATCACGTAGTCTGAATGTTATCCTGAAAATTAGGTTTTAGTTAACAAAGCACACAGCAATTCTCCTCTCATCCAACAGCTAGAAGTCCTGAAAAAATAGGTAGGCAAGGCAGGCTGGGAGTAATTTCCTTCCTCTCACAAAACATAAATTGCTTTTGACTATTTGTTTGTTTGTTTTTAGGTATTTATTTATTTATTTATTTTTGAGTTTCCAAGGTCATTAAAAATGAATGTAGGCCTTTAAATTCCTAATACCAGAGGAGCTCCCATTAGCTTTCATCCTCCTGTCAGTGTCTTTTTCGGGAATATTGAAGCCACAGATGCGGAGGAAATGCGCCCAGTCGGTAGATAACGCCTGACTGGCCTCTGACCCTGGGGTTAAACTGCTGTCTGGGCTGTGCAGACCAGTATCCCCCTTCCCAGGGATGGAAAGCTGCCAGCCAGCTGTCAGCGTGCCAGGGCATTGCATCCAGCACAGGGACATGAGGATACGATATCTTTTTAATGTCTGTTCCTTTCATGCCCCTCTGCGTTCGCAGGGACGGAGGGGATTCTGTGAGCTGGTGCTGAGCCTCCCATCAGTTGTGTTTTCATAGCTGCCAACTAAATCTGATTAGTTTGTCTGCATTCCCGGGAAAGTAAATCTGCTGTTTATCGCCGGGTCCATCAAATCCTGGTTATTTCGACTGATGCTTGTTAAGGCATATTATTATTTATTTTCCTTATTGTGCAATAGCCACAAGGATTTTTACAGTCTGTTGAATTATAGGTAAACGGGTGGTTTATCAAACTAATACAATGAGACTGGTAAGGCAGAGCCAGGCTCTCTGAGCCTCTGGTTCAATAAGGGAAAGGACAGATTGACAGAGATTCATGTAGATTTGATTTGGTCCTGATGGCACTAAGGAGGGAGGAGTGATTGTTGTTGTTGGAGCTGGCCAAGACACCAAAGTGGTTTTTGAGGGGTCTTTGACTGCCCTGCTTGCTACAGTCCCCCCATGCCCCGCTGCAGGACAGCTTCTGCCTGAAATCTATAACCAGAGCATGCCCTTCCCAAAGCCTGGGTATGCTACAGCTTCATTAACACCACCTCAAGCTGGCTCGGGTTGGTATCAGGGAATGAGGGACACTTTCCTTACAGTCCATTATCACAGTGGTGTTTGCTGTTGCTCTGGTGACTTGGCTCCTTTCCGTTCCTCCCTGGTCCAGCAGTGTTTGCATTTGTAATAATACTGTGAGTTTAGAGATGGGAAATTGAGTTTAACTGACTTGCCCCAAGACATCCACAAAGGCTGTACAGAGCAAAGGACTGAGCTGGGGAAACTTAGGTCCTGAGCTAAGCCCTGCCCATCCCCACACCATTCTCTTTCCCCCAACCTGAGATGAAAAAGAGAGGTCGCATCCAGGCATGCTTTAAAGCACGGCAAACAAGCAAGAGTAGACATGGGACTGAAGAACTTCCAAACAGAATCTTCCTGAAATGCATTCAGCAGTTCAGGTGCAAAAAAGACGCATCATTTCCCTCTATATTATATTTATGCTCAGCTGCTGCCTACCCCAGATGTGCTTGCATCTTTGGTGGGTGAAATGACTCCTGGGAGGACACAATCTGGACAGTTTTTTTAGAGCCAGTTTTCCTGCACTTGGAGCTTCCCAAGCTTTAACTCAGAACTGGTTGTCCCTGGGATGCAACAGGGTCTTTCAGGAGCACACATGAACAAAAAGTTACTGGTGCTCATCAGTCACTTGAGCAGAATATTTTTCTCTTAGTGTAGAAGATCCTAAGGCTTGTTTTTATCTTTCTAAAAGTTACTTAGAAAGTGGGTTTATATATATATATATATATATATATATATATATATATATATATGTATATATATATATATATATATGTGTATATACACATGGATGTATTTCTATTGTTGCCATGAATTAATTTTTATGAAGAAAACCTCAGAAGTGATTTTTAAATTGGAAGTAAAGAAGTGAATACAACAATAAAGCTTAGCAGGTTCATAACAGATCTTTTCCTCAGGTGGTAAAGGCCTATGGTTAGTCTCAGTTTGAGTCTTGAGTTTATACATTTAGAAATTGGAAAATCGAACTCAAAGTACAGCAAGTGCAGCAGTTCTGGTTAGCTCTGGTAAGAACGTGGAGGACAGCATGAATACAAATTACTCTGATTTGGGTGTAAGTCATTGCATTTGGCTTAAACTCAGCATTGTTTAAGCTTTCTTCTAACATCCCTTCCACACCAAAACCCCTCACACCCCAAAGTATTCAAACACATACAGGCTTGGGAGAGCACATCTGCTGGCAGCAGCAGCAGCTGTACAAAAGCATCCTCTGCTTGCTTTCATCTCCTTCCTAATGGAAAGGAAAATGGAGCATAAAGATATTCTGCAGAAGGTTAAGTGCTCCTGTCGAAATGCGGTGGGTTTGGAGGAGTCAATGAAGCAAAGCGGGACTGGGGGGGTGGAGAGGGCAGGGGGGGCCTGGAGGGGATGCACTGGGTTCTGTTGTTGGGCTGCAGATGTGTTATTCCAATTAACTTGAAAGCGGGAATGCGAGGGCTGAGCAGGAGGGAAGGTGAGGAAGCGTTTTTATGGCAGGAGGTGAAGTCTACCCCACAGACAGTGATGGAGATGGCCCTTCTGGTCTCTGAGGTCATCTGGTTTTATGTGAGGGAGAGGCACAGAACCACTACATGAAACCCAAACAGGAAGGGTCTGAATGGCACATGTGGAAGAGCTTAACAGGCACATGCTTGACCCAGGGCTTGGATTGCTCATCACTGAGCAGCCCTGTAATTACAGGCTTTGCTGGACAGTCACTACAGAGAGTTACAGGATAAGCCACTTGCCTTAATTTGATGATAAGCACTGCAGTTTGACTATGTGTGGTTGTCAAGGTCTTTGGGATTGTTGGGTAGATGGATGGCATCAGGATGTAGATAGATGAAAAGATATTTAAAACGTTCCTGCTGGATTTTAACACTGAAGGTACCTATAATTGCACTGTGGTGAGAGTCTGGTGAGTTAATCAGCATTTCAGGCTGAAAAAGAGGAAGGAAGGATGTGTGTGTGTGTGGGGAGGGTATGATAATACTGAGAATAAAAGTTAATTAAAAAATAAAATCAAGAGAAATGTGTCTCTAAGGCCACTTCTTTTGCAGGGACCACCTGTCAAACACTTCCCTGTCTATAAAACCCAAGATTGGCTTCCAATCTACTCTGCAGTTCTTTAATTTTTAATGCCCCTCCCCTGGTCTCACAGGTGGCTATTATAGACAGAAGCTGTCGCCTGTATAGATACAGATGTGTGTAATGCATGCACTGAACATGAGTGCTCAGGATTTGGGAACTGACACCAGCCGGGAGCGGGAGCTGCCAGAGGAGGTTGTTAAAGCTGCAGAGAGCAAAGTGTCTCAGCGTTGTTAGGGATTGCCACATCTCTTCTTCCTTCTTCTTCTCTTTTTATTGCCTCTCCAAAATGTCATCTTGGAGAATTTGAATTGACAACATCACTAGGTGGTGAACTGAAGGCAGGGAATTCAGGGTGTGGGTTGTGTATGGGATTTTGAGGTAAGAACTGCTGGTTTTAATCCTCCTCTCTGTTCCAGTCTTCAGCTTCCCTGTTGCAGCAATTCCAGGTAAAAAAGCAAGGAGTCATAATTCTTTACCTGACTCACAGGGGTGTTGTGAGGCTCAGTTAGTTAATTATAGTAAAGCTTCTGAATAATAATCATAATAACACTTAGCAAATGAAAAGCGAGTATTATTATCGTTAAAGTAATGACAAGGCACCCTGCTGAAGGAAGCAAATATAATGCTGATTATTAAAATCATTTGTATTTAGTGGCAAATGTAGCCGCTGCTTTATAAACTTAGAGATGTAATCTTGTCCCCAAGCCATAACAATAAGTAATTCCAAGTGCTTTGTTGTTAGGCTTCTCAGGATATAGGAACAAACTGATACATACCTTCAGTCAGAAGGGATTTTATTTTAAGAATTAAGAGAACAATGGAAGAAAAGAGGGGAAAACCAACATCTTTCTGAGATGGGGCCAAAGGTGGGTGTCTTATCTGAGCACTCTGCCCCCTCCCACTGGTGCCAGTGAGCCCCAGGGACAAGGGCTGAATCTGGGAGAGGTTGCAATGGGTGTGGAAGGTGAAATCTGAGTTTGGAGGAGCTCTGAAGCCAAGATTTTGGTACAAATAACATAAACAAATTATTGTCACCATACCCAGCTGTAAACTCTCAGATTTGCTGCTGTGCATACAGCTTATGTATCTTAGCTTTTATATCTGTCAGCACCCTTGAGATCACAGTGCCACAGCCTGGCTTCTCTTTTCTTTCTCATGTTCATGTTTCTTTCTCCCAGAAAACTTCCCTGCCTTGCCCAGGACATAGCAGAAATATGGACAAAAGCTGCCAGGACCTAAACAGAGCAGTTCTGGGATGAGGAAAAAAAAGGGGAGTTTGGGTTAAATCTAGTGTAGGGAGAAAACAACTTGTGGTTTTGAAGTAAGCATCCATCTTTTGGGTAACACTAATCTTTTTTCTTCCTTGTTTTTTGCCATTTAACCACAGCTTAAGATTTGAGCAACTGGAAGGGGCCAGTCAAAAAGTCATTGCTGTCAGCTGCCTCCTGGAAAAAATGCCTGTTCCCATCAGAAATAACACCACTGCAGCTGGTCATAGCTGGCTGACACCACAGATGTCATCTCAGAAAAGGGTAAAAATATTGAACAGGTCTCTGGATGTTCTTGTCACTCTCCAAATGTGCTCTGACCAAGTCCTGCTTTAAATGAAAGGTAAAATCTGCAGAGTCACTGTTTGCCTTGTATATTTGGTATTGATGGATGGCCTCAGTTACTAGGGCTATTAATCCAGCAATTTTTTGGAACATAAAATTAATTTTTGAAGGAAACAAACTACATAAATAAAATGAGTATAATTGGATATCGCTCTGGTACCATTGATTTTAGGGCTGTAAATTGCACTTGATGTTCACGGTATCAGTCTCTGAGGCCCTTAATTCTGTTCCTTAAGGATGACTTATGCAGTCAGGGGTGAGTGTTTGCTTCAGCAGGTTTGACTATCTCAAGGGGATCCCAAATTTGCTATAAAGGAAAAGAACTCGCTTGTTAATACAACCTATTTGCTTTTGGGTTGTAATATTTCACCTTAGAGCTGGCTTTTGATCCATTAATGGTTGTTATTCATATCAATCTAACTCATGTGAACGTGGCATAAATATTCAGGTTGACATTCAGGCATTTGTATTTTACTCTTGGTTGTGTTGCAGTTGAGGTTGTGTTGTACTCTTGGTCCTGTGACTGCTTCCAAGGTACTTTGTGGCCAGGTTTGGAGTGTTGAATTATAACCATTTTCTTATTGTGGGGCGTGAATACATACATGTCGGCTTGTGAGCCTTCAAAATCACAAATATGGCAAGTGTAAGGACAGAATAAGCTTTGCAATAGATTGGGAAGCTCTTCTCTCATCCCAGGAATCTGCCAGTAATTGTTGATCCCTTTCTGGAAGGGCAAGTTTTGAGGCACAGCAATTCATTGCCATAACTGCAGCATACTTAGCCCTGAGGGCTTCCAAGAATAGAAGATATATTAGTTATATGAATTCCCTTTACTTCTTATGAGGTCTTATCTTGCGTGGAAGAAAAACAGAATCCATGGAGGTCTCCCTTCTGGTCCAGTCTGAAAGAGGCACTTAAGACCTCTTCAATCCTTCACTTTCTTTGTTTAATTTATTATACTGTCATGTATGAACATCTTCAGGAAAATATTAATTAGAGTGTGTGTTCCTTGACAACTAACTCTAAATGGATTAAGCATGCTTTACTCGATGAAGCAAAGAGGTGTTGATTAAGAGAAGTTGAATTGTATCCCTGAGATAATTTTCTGTCTCTGTGTCTAGAGAATATAGGCAACACCAATGCTTGAAGAAGAAACAGAGACACTCCACGACAAGTATCTCAAAAATAATAGTTAGGACATGCATATTAATTGATTTAATGTAAAAAAAGCTTGATGCAAACTTGTGCTGAGACTTTAAATTGAGGTCCTGACCATTCTCTGTGGTCACTAGAGGATCCTTCAAGAATGGGAACGACCTGGCAATTTCCAGTTTGGATAATTATGTTCTGCTTCCTTAATGTTTCCCATGCCCTTTCAATTAGTATGGTAATCATCTCCAGTTTGCGACCTACACTGAAGTGTAAGTGATGGTACATGATGTTAAATAGCTGCTGTGCTCCACCCCAGGAGCCACTGTTTTCCAGGAGTGATGCCAGAGTGGGAGAGCTTTGTCATCTGGTGCAACCAAGGAAAGTGAGGGACTCCAGTGGTGGAGTCAGAGCTGCCCCTTCTCTGTGAGCTATTTCAGAAATTCTCCTGCATGAAAAGTCTAAAATGTGCAGGAGATCTCACTTTAAGGAAAAAAGGGACAAATACACGATTGTGGAAAGGAGGAGAGAGTCATTAACTGCAGTAAAGTAACAGCAGATGAGGAAACCTCGGCTGCAGCTTAGGGGTGAATTTTTAGTACATCTGGTGCAGTCCATCAAGCAGCTGTGGAGGAATGAAGAGGTGCTGCAGCTCCTCTCTCCCTGACAGTGTGATTTAAAGAGCTGCTCTTTGCTAGCCTGCCCTTGTGCCTTTCAGTTGCCTTGAAAGGGAGAGAACCGTGTCTCTGCTCCCTCACTGGCATTTGTCTTAAAAATAAAAAAAGACAAAAAAAGTAAGAAAAACAACTGAGTGTGTGGTTGTGTGTGGGAGTTTTCCACATTGAACCCCCTGGTCAGCCAGTGAGTAACAAGACAAAAGGAAAATCTCACTGGGCTTCACAGATTTGTTTACATTTCCCTTAATGGTAAAGATTTTTTTAGACCAGTTTTACACCTTGTAGCTGATATGGTTTGCAGCATGACAGCAGTCCCAGCTGCCTTTTGGAGAGCAGAGTTTCCTTGCAAGAGATATGTTGCTATTTTCCATGTTTTTTGATATGCAGCCCAAATGAAGTCTCTGAAGGAGTATCTGTCTTTTGCTAACAGCCATCATTTTTATATAAATTTGGAGGTATTCATATTATGTCTTCATCTTCTATATCTCAACTAGTAACAATATCACAACTACTCCCTCCTGACAACTATATTCATTTCTCATTAAAGATATTTCATGTTTTATTCAGGAATTTAAATGAAGCTATCAGAGCCTGTAATAGCAACAGTTTGGGATAATTGTATCTCATTGATGGCAGCCTCAAGAGTTCTAATTAATATATATTTAGCTCCCTGGTTGTCTTTAGACCAAACGCCTCAATATGAAAGACTGGGAGAGGCAATAAGGGGAGGGGGAAGGGAACAGACTCCAAAATAACAGCCCCTTTTGAAATTCGGGAAGGAAAATCTGTGTTGTGAGAAGGATCTGTGTGCTCTGGGATTCTTTCTGTTTCCCCCCAGCCCTGGCTCAAGCCAAAATAACTTTTGAGATACAGAGTCCTTCTTGAGAAGTAAAATACAAGAACCTAGGTTTGCTGCCCACTTGTCTGGGGGAAAGGAAGGATGAGAAATATGTATTTTGCTCCTCCAATGATACACCTGATGTCTGAGTTCAGCTTATCAGTGGTCTCTGCTTTCATTAGCTCTTTCCCTGCCTCCTCCAGCCAGAGTGCTCCATTCAAAATTGCTTGGTTTCAGAGATATGATCTGCAATGCAAACAGGCTCTCATTACACTTCTTCATACTAAAAAAAAAAAAATAAAAAAAATCTTACTTTCGTGTGTGCCTGATTAGCCCTCACCATACAGCTCTCAATTTTTTTTATCCCCTTTGAGCTTTTTATTCCTTTCCTCTCTTTCCTTCAACACTACCTTTCTCTCTGTTGTATGAAATGAGCTAAAAAAAGATTTGGGGAGGGGGTATTATTCTGTCATTGGAATTCATAGCACTTGTATTCACTTACAAGCCTGAACTATTTTCTCAAATCACTTCAGTCTCTGTGACTTTCTCAGACTGTAGTTTATAAATCACTTTTGTGGTACACTATCTAGAGGGGATCAAGACCCCTGGAAGCTTGAGTCATATTGAATTGCATTGTGTAACGGAGAGTCATTAGGAGTTTACAGTCGGGGGAAAAAAGAAGTCTTATAAATAGGCTAATTCAACTGGCACTTATATGTTTTAAAGGCATTATTGAGGAAGCAGGATGGTAGTATTATTTGCTCCCAATTTTGCTCTCATCAGCAGCAGCTAAGGGTGGCTCTTGAATAGGGCAGGAATAGAGATTTTATAGACCTCCAGCTTTAAAACCTCTATTTCCCCCCCCTTTATTATTTAAGCAAGTACTAAGGACTGTTTAGAGGTTTATTTAAATGGCTTCCATGCTGGAAGCTAATCCAGCCTATACTGGCTCGAATTGCCTCAGTTTCTCCTGAATAAGAGCTGCTTTTCTCTTACTTCTACTGATTTTTTTTTAAAAGTGCTAATTTAAGAGAAATATATTGTGCAGAACAGGGGCTTTCTGACAGTGAAAGGATTTTCAGCAAGAGGTTTACTCAGCAGCTGCATTTTTCCAGTCTGATACTGACAGTAAGGTTATTCCAGTAAAGCATCTCCTTTTTTTTCCCTTTCTTTTAAAGTTAAAAAAAGCATGATGATGTAATGTGGAGGTATTTATTTCATTTGGGTGTGTTTCACTTGCAGATTTGTGACACAAAATTGTCAGCCCCTGGGTGTAGCCTGTCTGCAGGCTGAATCTTCTTGGCTGAGGTTGGGGCTTATCGAATACCTGGATATCCTCACACTTACAGGTGTGGTAGATGGAGAACAATGACCAGAAGCAGGTGCCTTGGCTCTCAGGAACTCCAACTCACTGCCAACAAGCTCACTCCTAGCTGAAATTGCTGCTTTTTTGAAAATAAAAAAAAGAAAAAAGAAAAATTCATGTTATTGTCTGCAGTTCTCAGCCCCATGTCATCCACTTCCATGCCATCTGTGGGATCACCATGCTCAGCTCGGTCAGGATTTTCTCAGAAAAACAAAGTGAACCCAGGACGAACCCTTGGTTAAAAACAAGGCTGGAGTCAGGAGTTCAGAGGGTGGAGAGTTGAGCAGGCTCACGTGGCCAGCAGTGGCTCTGGGTGAAGTGTCTCCCTGGGATTCAGTTGATGGGTTGCTGGGCAGGTCTGCCCCAGTGCTTCCATAACCTGGGCTGGAATCCAGCCCAGGCCTGAGAGATGGAGGGTCAGTCCAGTTTGATAGCGTGAGGTCAGGAGTGGAATGAGCCTGGGATATCTCGACTGAGATTTGAGTGTATAAAAGTATAAATCAAAAAAGCAAAATCCTTGAAGGGACACCTTGCAGCTGTCTTGGGAAATGAAAGGCTTTAAAATAAGAAGGCTCAAGAACATGAGAATCCTGCAGTTCAGTGCAACTAATAAAGCTCTTTGGTCTCAACTCAGAGAGCAGTAAAGTCCTCTCCGTTGTCTGGAGAAGTGGAGGGTGTATGGCAAACCTGAGGGAGATGCTGCTCCTCAACACAGAAAGCTGCCAGCATACTGAGGATTATCTGTGCACATAAATACAGATCACAGCTTTTATACTGCTTCTTCTCAATCAAATACATTGAAAAGCTTATTTGAAAAAGGCTCTGTCAGCTGAAGGGACCCTTCCTCTTTGTCCTTGAAAATTCTCCACAGGCTCAAAGTTCACCCCCAAAGTCATGGAAGGGGAAAAGAATGAGCTTTTTTATCCACATTACTCCTGAACGCTGCTGTCTCATTTTTGCTGCAGGATACTCATAATTTTATGCTTATTTAAACAGACACATATCTAGTTTATGGGCATATTCCAGGGAAAAAAAAAAAAAGAATCATGTCGCTTAGAGTGCAGTTCTCATGGGCAAACACCTGATCCCCTTTAATAAGAGATAAAAGGGAAACTATTCCCTTGCCAAGCTGCTACATTACAGGGTTTTGCTTGCAGTAACACACTGGTAAGCTGCACAGCTTACTGGTGCATGGCTCAGCATGGGCTCAGCTTGCAGGTACAGGGACTGCCAGCAGCTTGTGCCAGTGCCACTGAAACCCACAGCAGCAGAACTGGGATGGAGCATGGAGCACACACAATTAGGGTGCAGGAGAGGTTTCAGAGTTCAGGATGTGCACATCTACTAATCAGACACAGATCCAAGGGGGAGCTAAGCTGCATCAGCCAGGATCTCTAATGTTTTAAGGATATAGGTTTATTTTTTGGTGATTTTTTTTTTTTTTTTTTTTTTTTTCTGGATCTCTTGATAGTTTGGGGTTTTTATTGCTATTAGTATTTCTTTAAGGAAAGTGAGTAAAGTGCTGAGTTCCCATATGCCATATCCCAATATTTTAAGTTTGCATTGGTTTTCTTTGAAATGGTCTGTGCTGGCACTGTTTTATTCTCTGTAGTGTTTGTCATTAGTTGAAGGCTTTGGACTATCTGCTTTTGCCCAAAGAGATGGTCAGAGCAGTAAGGAAACAAATGCCTCAGCTGTGTAAAGTGGTAAAAGCTACAGGTTAAGATTCTGGATCTGTTTTGATAAGAACAACCATAAGGTGTCTTTTCAAAAAATTTTAAAGCTGCTGCTGCTGCTGGACTTTTGCTTTTAACAGGTAACACAATGAGAGATGCTAAGGGCAGGTACCTGTCACCTAGCTGGTGATCTGGGATAGCTGAGGATCCAAAACAGGAAAGGCAGGCTGATCTCTGTTACCCCACTGCACACCATCACCTGTGTGACAAGGAATAGTGCCATAAAGCCTTTTTTAAGGAGATGGAATATACAGAGTTTGGTATTTGTTGTGACTTAAATAAGGAAGGCAGTATACTCACATTTCTAGTTTGGAGTTGTGAATCTAATTTCCCTTTTGGTCCCCACTGGATGAAAGTTTGCTTTAACATTAACTGTTTTTCAGTTAATATTAAAGGGCTGATCTCTAGGCAGAGTCACTCAGGATCTCAGATTTCAGGAAACAACGAGTCCAAAAAGTCCTCTAGTTCACTTTAAAGCAGAAAGTGAACACTGGAGACGTTGACTGAGTAACTTTGCAGGCACACTTGTATCTCCACTGAACCAGAAGGTATCTCTTATTCACACCAGTATGGACACATCAGGAACCTGGTGAGAAACTACATTTAGGAGAAGGTTCCATTGAGCAAACCCAATGTGCACTTAGTTCAGATAAGCCCCGGAGAGTCAACCAGTGAGACCTCAAAGTCCGGAGTAATTTGCGGTCTGATGTATCCCAGCCCAACTTCACTGCTCTCTTTTTATAAATCAAATGGAAAAAATCAGGCAAAATGATCAGGCACTCAGATGTGGTCCCAGAATAAGTGCAAAGTCTGTTTTGTGGTGTCTGGGTCTTGTCTGATTTCTGCTCACATTCCACTCAAAAAGTCCATGTAGGTTTTAATCTGACATTTAACCTGTGCAGAAGCATCTACACACTTTAAGAGAAGGTCAATATTATTCAAGTGTATTTCACTTTTAGAGATGGTGGAAGCGAATTATTTTCAAAACCCTTTATTTTGAATGTCCTGTCTGGGCTAACTCACTAAAAGAGGAGTAGAGTTAAATGGCTGACCTGTTTCTCTCCTCAAGGAACTGGCAAAATACTTGCATCTAAAGCTTTCTATAATGCCTTTTACAGAGTCAGTGAGTGAAAAGAAAGGAAAATATTATGGCAGTGCAGCTCATAAATTTCTTCTGATTTTTCTGGCACCCATGTAACACAGAGGGCTCCTCAATGGAAGATGTGCTGTCCCACCAGGTAGGCAAAGGGGACCTTTGCAAGTTATTTCAGCAAATTGCTTAAAGTAAATAGATAAAATATTGAGTCTAAATGTGTAGTGGCAAGAGGGAACTTGGTCTGAGAGAGGATGGAGCAATCAAGTGTCCTCTCCTTGCCCATCGTGCTCTTCCACTGTCTTTTAGGATTTCATCAATGCTAATGCAGCATTTCAAACTTCTGTGGTTTGAACCCAATACAGTTTTTGTGGTCTCTGACAGCTCCTCCCTTTCTAAACAAGAACAGTAAAATGCAAATACTCAGAGAAACTAATGATACTGAAAATCTGCTGAAAGCAGGGTGAGGGAGAAGAGCAGATTAAGGGAAAACCCTGCTCAAACCCATCCTTTTGATTGATGTGGCCTTTCCTCGACATATCAACAAGAAACAAAGAATTGAAACCAAACGGGAGGGTCAGCGATTAGGAGAGAATTGTCTGTAGGATTTCAACAAGGCCACCAATGGCTTGTGCAGGCCTTGGCTGCTCTCCCCCACCTCTCCCTGTGTGTTCCCCCTCGTTACACGATACTACTTGGGAACATGTTATCAAGGACTGAGAATCAGGCCAGTGGCTGCTGATGTTGAAAGGACATGACATGTGCACAAGGCAGGGCATAGGGGCTGGCTGCACATATTAGAGGCAAACACATCACAATCCAATTAGTAGAAATGGAGTGTGTGTGTGCTGGCTCTGGGAATTTTTTTTTTTTAAAGTAATACTTCTGTGCTTTTTCTATTGATTGATTTATTTTTGAAAGCAGTAATTCCCTTCTAGCTTTTCTTCTTCCTCTCCTCCCTCCTTCTCCCCACCTTCAATTCCTTCACTCCTGAGTTTTCACCTCACCAGAGGAACATGAGTTCAAAGGCAATTGGAGTAGAAATAAAAATAAAACAAAATATTGTGAATGTGAAGAGTTCTCTAATCTCTTTTTGACCTTCCTGTACAAAGGGCAATTTCTGCAAATCTGCTGCAAACTTGTAAATCTTCAGTACTGGGAGGGATAAAAGCAACATAAAATATTCCATTAGAATTTAAGCTGACTAGCTAAATGTGTGCCTGTGCATGTATAGACATTTCTCCTTGCTGTGTTTGAAAAATTGTTTTAAGTATGTCTCATATTCTTTAACACATTATCTAGCCACCAGAGTTTTTTATTATTTTATTGGAATGCATCTCCTGTAGCTTTCATTCACTATTTAAGTAAGAATGAAGGGAAAAAAAATTCCTAAAGGAAGGACAGGTTTTAAAATTCTGATACCTGAAAAGAGCACAACTTTCATTACATTTAGCATGTTTTATTGGATGCAGAATTAAGCATACAGTCAGTATTCAATATCTACAATGATGCATTTTGGTTCTGATATAATGAGCAACACTTTGCTATTGGACTGTAGTCTTCCTGCTTGTTTAGCTCCTAGTCTAGCTGAATAATTAAACTCATGTAAATTTAAGTTTGTGCATAGTCCCACTGAGACTAAGGGAATTTCTTGTCTGGCTAAATTTAGTTTCTTTGTAAGTAGTTTGTTGGTTGAGGCCCAAAATTTTATCTCAAGTCATAATGCTCAAAGGTGTCCTTGCTCAGCAAATCACTTTAGAAAATGCTCAGTTCTAAGGCTGTGCCCAACTCCTGCTGTTAAGACTCACTCTGGTAAGATGGGTGGCCATGAGGATGGTCTAAAGGAAAGGTCAAACAGCAGAGAAATCAGACAGGGTTTTCTTTGCACTCATGGTGGTAAATACATAGAATTTAGTGAGAGGAAAACAAAACCATGGGGAAAAGGAGAAGTTCAAATGAGGTAGGTGGACCTACATGGGCATTCTCGTTTCCTTCCTTCCCACAGCTTCCTCTGTTCCTATAATCTCAGCACAGATGTTTCCTTTTTAATCCCTGGCTCCAGCTGGCAGAGCATCTCTGCTCTACCGTACTTAGTCGCAATTACTGCAGACATTAACTCTGCACATGCTTCGGAAATTGACTGCTTTTTCTTCCTTGGAAATGTTGCTCATCATCAGGTTTTTAACAGCCAGAAATAAAGGCCATTTGTGTAATGATGAATCCGATTCCCTTCAAGATTTGTAAGAGAGATAAAAGGCACAAGAAGCAGGCTTAAAACAATTGCTGGCGTGGTGGAAAATTTGGATATTGAATTTATAATACCTTGGTTTACTAGTACAGAGAGTCTTCATCATGTGATAGAAAAGGAATGGGAAATATGTCAAGCAGATGCCATGGTCACCTGCCTGACGCTACTTTCCCAAATTAATCACAAGTACTTTTTAATTTTGATTAGCAAAGCAGACACTCAGCATACTAAGTGTGGGGTGTGTCTTGTAGGTAAACTTGCATTTATTAATGGAGTGTTGGTTGATCTAAGTGTCAAAGCTGCAAAACCCTAAAGTCAGATCCACTCTTTTCCTTGCACCCAGGCGTGAGACTGTATCACCTCAGGGTCACCCATTTGTAGTGTGATGCTGCTGAAGTGCCACCAGAGCCTAATGTGACCCTGGCCAGATTATCGCAGAAAACAAACAAACAAACAAACAAACAAACCTTTGCCCTGGGCTTGAAAGCAACACAAAATCCTTCAGCTGCTGGATTCAGGGGTCTCAGTTTACCCTGATTGTCCTGATTTTGTATTTTTTTTTCTGTATTCAACAACTTTCCATTGGATGTGGAAGTCATCTGACACAGCCACACTGCCATGATGGATGGGATGGATGGACAGAGGAACAGTGAAGAATCTGGGAACATCACACATCAGGTAAGGCAGTTCATTTGCCTTGGTGAAAACTCTTAAATAATCTAAATAGAAAATACAAAATATCTTTTAAATTATCAAGAATCCCTTCAGCTGATCTGCACTCTTTCTGCATGATGCTCATGGACTCTGATTTTTTTCTTCTTGATTCTTGAGGGCAAACTGATTTAGTGCATGAAAATCTATTAATGAAGTCACTGTGTTGCTCGCTTTGTTCTCCTCTTTCCCCTTTAGCACTTCCTGAAAGCACTGGATGTATTCCCACTGCTTTCTCCCCCATTCCTCTGGAGGAGGAGAATGGATAGCACATCCAGCCTTCAGGTGGCTGCTAATATGATATGTACAACTTCAGACATTTATGTGAGCACCCAGAATAACAGGACAAAGTTGGCGACAACCTGAGGTCATCTTGCCTATAAACCACCCAACCACTGCCCTGCAGGTAAGAAACTGGAAACCTGTGCTTATCTCTACCAGTTAGTGTTCTTAAGTGAGCAGACCATTGCAGATTAGCTGGATGTGCTGTTACAAACACACAAACCTTTTAAAGGCCCTGGAGAGCTTTCAGTATGGATTCTTGCTACCTCTCAGTCATTTAGAAACACAGGATTGGTTTGACAATGACAGTTCTAGGACTAAAATGAGAAAGTTCTGGCAAATGATGACAGCTCTGTATGCTTCTGTGGAAAACTTGCACAGATGAATCTATGGTTTTCCCAGGAATGACCTGTAAAATCCAGATTATTATATAAAAAGAGAGGTTTATTCACACTGTATTGCCTAATACTCTATGCAGCCTTATCATTCTGGCCCATTGAAAGGGCACAATGATTGAGTATTTTGGCTTTCTACTGCTATTGAGTTCATTCAGTGATGGGGAAGAAGAAAGGAGAATGAGAGTAAGAAAACAAAACTGAAAGTGCTTGAGGACAATTCAACTTTGAAATTGTTTTCATTAAATACAGGGAAAGTGCAAAATGAGCCCTCTTTGAAACTTGCTGGATAAAGGCTGCTATGAAAGCTTTCAGTATTTTTTTTTTTCAGCTTTGGCTCTTCTTGCACTCTTCTAGGCTAGATGAAGTGTGTATGAAGGCATCACTGACATCAGCAATTGGAAAATAAAGAAAACAGTAAGTGCAGCTTGGCTATTGCAGAGAAACTGCAAAATCTACTACATAAGTAAAGCAGGCAGAAAAGAGAAAGTTAACATTTATTTTAGTTCTGTGACTTCTCTTTGATCATATTTCATGTAGCATGCAGAAGAATGACACAAATAGTTTGATATCTAAGAGAAAAAAATTAAAAAGGGTGGGGGCTTTTGCTTTGAGGGGGTACTTTACAGGAAGAACTTTTTTGAAAAATAACACATACGCATACCAAAAATGAAGAAAAAACCCAAGCCAAAACAAAGCCCTGCAGAGTTGTAGAAGTCATTTAGAAGAACTAAGAAAGCTGCAGTGAGGTTAGATGAAATAAAATTTCTAGACTGCAATATTTAAAATTTGAAACCAGTTCCAGGTGACTCAGAAAATAGTTGGGCTTGTGAGAATGAACATCAGTAAAACACTGCATCAATAGTCATATTCCTTGGAGGAAGAAGGCACTTCAAAGCAATCCCTCCTCACTCTCCCAATTCTTCTAATTTAAACCATAGCAATGACCATTAAAGTTATTTTTTTCTCTGTTAATTAAACTTTTCAAGTTTTTTTGGCTTTAGCTTTTATTACCAGATCTGCCTCAGTCGGTAGCTTAAAATGTTTAGAAGGAACTAATCTGCACTTACTTATTTCTTAATAAATACATTGCACTTTATGAAGTGGTATTGTTGCACATGAAGTCAGCAAGGAAAAGGGACTCAGCTCCTGTGTGCAGGCAGCTAGATTCAGAAAAGTGTTCTCCAGCCTCTTTGAACCAATTTCCAGGATCTCACCAGCCTGTTGAGTCTCTCACTACCAGAGGATGTTGGTGCCATGCAGAGTTGGGAGCAGGGATTAAGCGTAGGCTGTTGACGTGCCCTCTCTTTAATAAGAGTTGGCTACTGTGGCAGAGTTGAACAAGAATTCAATTGGGATGGAAGTTAATAGGATTTATTTTTATTGCTGAGGTGCTGGGAAGTGGATGAACCTTGGAGTTCACTTTGGCTCCCAAGCTACGTCAAGGAGCCCTCGACGGTCTCGCTGCCTTTCCCAGTTTTCCCCAGATGGTTTTGCCTCCCGTGTGACGGCATCGATATCAATAAATCATCCCTCACCTTATGAGCTACTCCAAGGAGGGCCATAGCTGATGCTGTGGGCCTGATTTCTGTGTTACACATATTTGGGGGATGATTTGTTTTTTGCTTCCTCCACTTTGGTCCAATAAAATGAATTTCCTTCAACAGTTTCGGCTCAAGTTTTGTTATTTTTATCTGACCTTGTGTAACATGCACCACAGTGCAGACTGTGGGGGTGACTGGGAGATAAAAGCACATTTCTAATCCAAACAGATATACAAATATAGACTCAGCCTACGTTTCCCTCTTCCCAGCTGCCTTATGAGGAAGAGGAGCTGGCTCAGAGAAGTGATCCTCCCTAAATCAGAAAGACTGGTGTAAGCAACAGGGGAAATGGAGCATACAAGTTTTTCCCCCTCCTTTTTTTACTTTTGAGATATTTATGAGGAGGCAAAAAGCTCTTAGTATCAACTCATAATTTCAAATGGTTCTCACATAATTTCAGTAGGTGGTTCTAGATGTTGGTTCAGTTTGGATCCAGAGACTGGTTTGGTTTTGTTGCCCGACTCAGTGAACTTGATGTTTAGATTCATATTTCTTGAACTGATAGTCTTGTTAGGAATATAAGCTGGCTTCTCACAAACACTCCTAAATAATTGATACGTTTTCCTAGGGAAACAGCCAACTTGTATGTCTCAAAGTATTTGCAAACCCCAAATTTATATTAAGATTTGAATTTGAATTGACATTTCCCCACACAACGTTTGTCCGTCTCCATTGTGTTTATAGGCAGAGGTCATGTTTTTGGCAAGTTGACATTTAATATTTTTTCTGTGGTTCACTCCAAAAGGAATGAAAATTGGCTCCGATTATAAATTCAAATGGAGCTTTTCCAAGTGCCTATATTACAAGCTCCCCTTCACCATTTAAAAACTGAGCTATGCTCCTTTTAGTATCACTCAGCACTCATGATAGCAAAGCTAGTAAACATTTTTCATGAAATTAGACTCATCAATACCATGTTATCACTAAATGGAGTTGGAAGGAAGGAAAGAGGAGAGCCAAAAGACACCCTGCAATGTATTTGTCCCAAATGAGTGTGAAAAAAAATGTACCAATGTCTCGTCTCACCTTCTAAGAGAATGTTAAAATCAAATTTTAGCATAAACCAAATGGGACAAAACTGGTGGCACTATGCTAGTCAGCAAACTATCTCCAGAACCACTTAAAATCAGAATTCCCCCTGGTACAAGGGAATTATACTGCCCCACAGCCCCTTACTTAAAATGGTAGGGAGGAAAATGAAAAAAGAAAAAGGGGGAAAATGAAAAGGAAAGGCCTTCGAGGTCAGCTAGTCCATCCCTTGCTGATCCAGGCATGCTGCTGACAGTATTTTCACATCCATGAGTGCTTTGTCCAGGCTACTTTACCTCCATCACTGGGGCTTCCATCTGCTCTCAGGAGAGATCATTCCATTTATTTGTTACGAGTTGGCTGTATGGATTTTTTTTTTTAAGTTTTATTTTTATTTTCATTGACAAACCAAGCAGTAAAGATTGGGTTGCCAGGCCCAAACTTCTCCACAGCACAGGTTGGATTTTTTTTTCTTTTCTGAGAATGGGAAAAAGCTTTCAAAGTAGAACCACCTCCCCCTTTCTGCCCACCATCATGAAATCCTGACTACAGAAGCATCTCATTCATCCCCTGAAGTGTAATCTCTTGAGAACTCAGAAATACTCCATAACCTGAAAACACTCTTTGTTTTGAAGTATAAGAAATAATGGACTGCTTCCACAGCAGGTAAAAGGCAGGGTTTTGTGTTGAATTAGTGTCAGCTTTTACTAGGACATGGGGTTTTATATCTATTTCTGAGCTAGACATGTGTTGTGATCCTGTGTGTGTTCTCTGCTGCTTCAGCTCTGTTACTAAGCAGGGTCTGTCTTGGGTTCCACTTTGCAGCATCAGGGAATTTTGAGCCTGATTCTGATTGTTTTTGCACCACTGTTCTAAATCAGACAGTTGCTCTCAGCAGGATGATTGACACCAGCATGAAGCAGAGGTGGGTTAGATGGACCTCATGCACTTTGCATTTCAGGAAGGAATCAAATTTTGCTTCCCAACTTTCACCTTTGGTTATAGACAAGCAGTATTTTGCTTTTCAAAGGAAAACCATTGGAGGAAGGCTGTATGGGGGACAAAATGCAGCCAGGCTGTGTTCTGCCTGTGAATTTGCAAGCTGCTGTGCTAGGCATCCAGCTCTTTGTACTAACAGGAGTGCTAATATGATGTATTAAATGTCACACCAGCATCGCTGGGTATGCATATCTCTCCTGTTGTACTGCCTGTTTATGCTTATTCAGCTCTTTGAATAATTTAACACATTTCATACTCCAAATTACCCACAACAGTTTGACGGGGCTGCTGGCAGTTTACTTGAAACACTCAGTGTTAGGTCAAAGTAGGGCCCAAGCATCTGCTAAATAGAAGGACATTTCATACTTAGCAAAGCATAATTAGATGTATTCCTGCACACTTTTCTTAAAAAAAATAGGTAAATCCATGCTAATCCCAGCGATTCCATAGAAATAAGGGGCTGTACTGAACACTGCTGTGTACAGCCCAACACCAGGAATGATTGGAACTGAAGGAAAATAATTCTGGAGACCAGTTGAGGACAGATGAAACTAAGCTATGTCAGCATGTCACTCACGCAGTTTCAGAGCAGAGGTACTGATTTTCTTGGTGCAGTTAGGCTGGAATTAGAGATTTGGGAAGCTCCATCCCCAGCAGTGCAATATTTTTCATGCATTTATCAGAAATTTGACTGAAAACAACAATCCACTTGCTGAATAATGAACCTGGAGCACATGGAGCAAGCACACGGTGCCCTGCACTCCTCCATCCCCTGTGCTGCTGGAACCAGAGACATGAGATGTGCCCACTTTGGGTGCACACTGTGAATTCTCTCCCAGGCTTCACCTTTCTCTATCCTTAACCAGCCCAGGCTCTTGCATGGAGAACATTTTAGCTGGATGTGTGTAGAAGAGAGACAGGAATAAAGAAAATGGGGCATGGTCCTTGGCTGGACAGCGGGGGCTGCAAGTCCTGCTCAGGATTAAAGCAAGAGGTGACTCATAAAGGGCTGCTGTTGTGTGGATTAAATTAGTAAAGAGACACAGCTGAGAGAGGTAAAGTACCTCATACTTTGTGGATGTGCCTTTCTGGGATTGGGGTGTGCTTAGCCACTAGGGCTGCCATCTCTTTTATTTTGAGGAAGATGCACAATAAGCATTGCTTTCTGAGCAGTGCTGGTTTGCCTTCTGGTGGGGTGAGGCTGTGTGATGTCCACACTGGACTGTTTTCACTTGACACAGGTCACCCAGCAATATTGCTGCTCAAAATAGTTGTGGCAGGAGGTTTGGAACTGCTGGATGTATGTGGCTCTGAGACACGAGGCAGCAGGCAGGGGCTGGGAGGAGGACTGATCTCCCCCAGGGCCACCCAGCTCTCCATCAGCACCTCTCCACACTCCTCTGCTCAGACAGAAACCAGAGAAGGGACAGGATAGTAAAAGAAAGTGTTTTCAATTAAGACTTAAAAATCTCATCCCTCACAGTGCATCAGGTGGGAGGAATCTCTCCCCAGCCCTGTGGCTCACCCAGGGCCTCACAAAGTGATGATGCAGGGCACAGTCAGCGGAGATATTTGCAAAGTGACAGCAGGGCTCTGATTGAGTGAACCTCCCAGGTCCAAAGCCCCACACTGCTCAGGAGGATATGCTGAAAATCTTTCTCAGGGATTTGCACATCCTTACAACAACTAAGGGTCTGTAATGAAATGTTTGCTTATCATCCATTTAACCTGCTTCGAAGCAGGCTGAGCCTGCATGGTAACCTCAGGTCAAAACTATTTTGGATAGCTGAAACTCATGATAAACACATGCTTTTGAAGGTTAGAAAGCCATCAGTGGGAGACATCAGATTCGCTTCTTTATTATTAGAAGGGGAGAAAATCCAGGAGTGTTCAGAGCAGCAAGTTTTGTATAAAACATGAAAAGCAGATGGGGGGAGGTGGCAGAAGGAAGGAGGAATCTTTTTTGATACCAAACAACATTGCTTCTGCAGCAAATCCTTTTTCCTTGTAATTTAAGATTGTGCTTGAAATAAGGAGCCAGCTGCACCCGGGGGGAGCAGAGGGCAGCCTGTCCTTTTGGGTGCTTGATTGGCTCTTTCGTGTATACCTGATAATTACTGGAGCTGCTAGGAATCCAGTTGTGCTACTTGAACATGCACTGAGCAGCCTTGTATCCACAGCAGCCCTCTTTGGTCTGAGATCTCCAGAAGTGGAAGAGAAGATTGTCACAGAGCACAAGTCTTTACTGATATGCAAGTTATAGCCTTGCCTAAACTTCTCTCCAGCTGGATCTGCTAATGGTCTGTGCCCACTGATGGGCTTTCAGTTGTATTAAGCAAATTAGATTAAGGTATTTCACTTAGAAAATACATCTTTATTTCTCAGGTCCAGATAGAAATCCTGCTGCTCCCTCTGTGATGTGAGAGGAGTCCCAAAGCATAATCTCAAATGCAATCTCATGGACATTGCTTTTGACTTCATCATCAAAATTCTGGACTGATGAGTGAGATGAGGGGAGATGGGGGGGTCTCTCTTCACACAGCCTGCTCTGAGCCACAGCTGACTGCCTGAGCACTGCCCAGGAAAACCAGAAACACTTTCGTTGCCTTTTGAGGCAAATCATCATCACACACACACACACACACACACACACACACACAAAGCAAAGTTTCATCCCTCAGAATCACAATCCTTTGAAGCCACCTGTCTCTGAACAGTTTTCTGTATAATGAGCAGAGCTCTGTGCTGTAACTTTTCCCTTTGTCCCCAGTGCCAGCTGTATAATTCCCAACTCAACAAACATTGCACCCTTGCAGAACTCCTGCCTCAGTCCAACAGTGCTGTTGTACCAGCTTTTGTGCCATAGCAGCCGCCTACAGGAATGATCAGCAAAGTGACAGCAAAGGAGGATTCTTCCACTGGGAGGACTCTGTGTTTCCTCTCTTCCCAGGACCTCCACACTAAGTGGGCTCAGTTTCCAAGTGAAAAGATCCTGTTTTTTCTCTTTTCCCCTAATGGTCAGAGATGGCAAACTCCCTCTGGGATCTGTGCATTCAGCTTTGTTCTTTCTCCCTCCCCTGCTGTCGCCAGTAATTAAAACTGAGCGAAAAAACTGAACATGCTATTTTTTGAATAGATATTTGAAATTTAAAGTGGAAAAAAAAAAGTTGTGAAACTTGTCAGATCAATGATTTGACACATATTATTTAGCTGGCTCTAAATATTCTGGAGTGAGAACTTAGTTAACAACTTGTTAACAAAGCATAATTCGGAATAAAACCCAGCTCTCTCTTTGCTAGCTGCATTTGCAATATGGAGCTGGTTCTAATAACTCTGTCTCTTAAATACCAGTGTATTTCTCCTGCAGTTTCTAAGAATTTTTGCCACTGTGGTGCACAGAAGTGGGATGGAAACAAAATACAGAGGCAATGCCCACCAAATCTTGGTGGCTGAGGAACTGCTGAACACCTTGATGTGAATAACTTGTCTGAGTCACATGCAGGACACTGGTGTTGGGGAACTCAAGCCTGTCAGCACTTAAAAATGGGTTAACCATTTTAATTAAGCACTTGAGAGAGAATGACACATCAAGAGCAATTTCTTTGAAGAGAAAGAAAACCAGAGGTAATTTTTCTAGTGTCTGTGCTGTAGTTTGCTTTCTCTGGCCACGTTAATGTGTCTCACTCCATCTTTGGGCTTCGTTTAAAGATTACTTTTTAATGATGGATAAACAGGCCTGTTTTCCTCCTGAAGTGCATCCCTTACACCCTCACGCCTATAAACAATGGATTTTTTCCACATGAAATGAAAGGGCAAGCACATCCTGCTAACAATTTTGACTCTATGGAGTGGTATAGCATATAATCTCCATTACTTTTCCTGTGATTTGTAAGTGACTGTTGCTAGGTAATGCTTTTTTCACTAAGCATCAGTGAGCTAATGTGAGGGCTTCGAGAATGTTACATTATATAATTAAGCCTTTGGTGGTACTGATTTCTACTTTACAAAAGTCTCAAATCTTTTTCATGTGAGCAAAAAAAGTTTTTACAGCATTACACATAGGGACACAAAAAGCATCCTAGAAGCCAGACTAATTTTTTTGGTAATGTAACTGATTTCAGCTTTAAAAAAAATATTTATTACACACAGCTATCAGCCACCCATCACAATGGCATCTAACTAGACTCTATTTTGTTTAGATGGAAAACATGATAAATACACGGAACACATGACCCACTGGAAGTATCACTAGATCCCAAATATCTCTCTGGACTCCATAATCCATTAAACAAATGTGGTCCCTTTGTTCTGACATCTGGACACTTAGTCTAACTGTGACCTTTGCTTCCCAGGGACAGGACTGGGATACAGAAGAGCTTCTTCAACAGGATGTGACTGGTTTGACTGAATGTGAGAGCAGAGGCTTCCCCAGGATCTTCAGATGTGAGCCTCAAGGTACTGTGAATTTTTTTTAAAGGATGAGATGAAAAAAGGGGTGGAAGGCATGTAAGTGAGAAGACATAAACACAAAATACAAACAAACCACAGGATATAATGTTAAGAGTTTGTATTTTGTCAAGATTCATGCTAAACATCACGGTCAGTAACTGCCATTGGAGGAGGAGCACTTGGCTATCACAATACACAGGACTGCAATGTATAAAGCAACCCTGATGAAAATTTACTTAGCATCAAGGATCCATAGGAAAAAAAAAAAACCCAAAAAACAAACAAAACACACACACAAAAAAAAAAAAAACCACCAAAAAAACAAGAAAAAACTTTTCAAGGCAGCTTTGATCGGCCCTGGCACTGCGTGTGAAAGTCTAGCTCAGTTCTAAGACTGCCAGGGTAAGTGAAAGAAGAGCCTTTGTAATTTTTGTCTTACAATTATGTCACTCAGTCCTGTAGCCTTCATTCTCCCCGTGCAATTTGTAAGAGACGACAAGTCATTCAAAGCACCTCTGTTTACAGAGAGTCTCAGTAATAGAACACCACGGTCGGGCAGATTCCGTGAACTGCAGACCCCGTGTTGACAGATGGGGTCTGTGACTGATTGTTTGATGGGCGCCGTGGGTGAGGCTGTAGGGGAATAGCAGGAGAAGAAGAGGGCACTGGGTTTTTTGAGCTAGGAGGTCATGTCGGTTACCAGTGAGAACAGCATTCACTGTTTTTCTGTTGCATTGTTATCTTGGTGCTGGTGATGAAGTTTTAATTGGGAAGGGTGAGGATGATTCTGCTCTCCTCCCACACGGCTCTACAGACGCTGCTGCTACCAGCAACTCGGGGCAGGGTTTCAGGAGCTGCTTGCTTCCCACCAGGCACGAGCCAGCAGAAAGGAGAAATGAATGAGGTGAGGATTGCTGCATTTCTGAGGAGTGTCTCCTGTAGATAATGCTGATCTGATGAGCAAAGCCAAAATGATATGTCTGAAGATACAAATGCCTTGCGCAGAGTGTGTGTAGCATAGACAACAGGACACGTCCCCCTCCACATTGATAATACAGCTTAACACAATTCAATCTCTTTCTGTGGCTTGGAAAGTTTTAGGATTCTCTGCTGGAGCCATCCACTATCAAATTAATGATAAAATGCATTGCATTTTCATACCGTAATTAAAAAAAAAAAAAAAGGCAAATAGCAGTCCACTAAAAAACAAAGAAAAACCTCCGTGATCTATTGCCTGAAAGCCACTCAATAACAATTAGCTAATATCAGTTATCTCCTTGCTGTACAGGCTTCCTGATACTGCAAGGCATAGTTCAGGTATTGGAATGCTAACAATTATTTATTAGGTGCCTCAAAGCATCCAGGATCCTGCTCATAGGATCCCTTATGTTTGAGGGCTGTGAAAACAAAGAACAAGAGAAGAGTCCCCAACTAACACGCTCACAAAGTAACTACAAGGCAATTGGCAACAGATGAATACGCACAGAAGCAGAGCAGTATGCTGGGAATGATTATAGCAGAACTGTCAGCATGAAAGGCAGGGCTCATGAAATACCTTTAATCACTGGTGATTATTCTTTTTCTGGGCAATCAGCTCTTCTCCCCCCCACCACCGAAATATCTTGCGGCATGTAGCAGGATGCATCCGAAGGTGCTGTTCTCCTGCAGGAAACCACCCTCCATTCTTGTCTCCATCAGGTGAGAGACAGATTTTCAAACCTGTTAAGAGTCAGATGGAAGCAAGGGACAGATCCCCAGGATCCTGGCCCTGGGTTTTTCACTCTGAAGCAGAAGACAACGCTGTCATTCAGAACAGCAAGTTCCCATTCACAGTTATTTGTCATGTTAATTACTACAGACAAATTTCTCCTTCATCTCAATCGTGCAGGTCAAAGCAGAAAAGTTTAGCACTTCAGAACATCAAACTTTGCTTTCATCTGAGTGTGGGACATCATTCTGAAATTCCTTTTGATCTTGTAGGAAAAAAAAATAAAGGAAGACAATTTGAAAGTTTGCTCTTGATGGGAGTTGTAATTTCTTTGTTTAAATGAAGGGAAAAGGAGTCTCTCTAGCCATTAGCCATTGGCTGGGTACGTTCATAAACTCACACCCTCACCAGAGCAGGTAACCCATGAGTAAGAGCCATGAACAACTATTGACAAATATTGTCTCTTCCTTCTGTATCCATTCAGGATCCTCATGGTATCATCCCCACCTCATTAATTTCACTCCAAGCTGTTAGATCTATGGGATCCCTGTGTACTGTGCTGCAGGAAATACCCCTGCCTCAAAGCCCACCGCTTTCCACAGAAGGTGGCTGCACACCATGCCTGTAATTTCCTGCACAGAGTACCTACGCGCTCCCACATTAGCTGTAATCTCTGTCGTGCTCACGCCAACATTCCAGCAGTATTTGGCATTTCACGAACGCAGTATTTATCACTGAAGTTCATACAAAGTTGCAAACCCTAACGAGGCTTATCAGCTTTTACAAACCATCTCTGTCCACTGATGTGCTGAGTATAATTCCCCTCGCTGTGCAGTCATTGGATGTGCAGAGGGAACGGGGATGGGGGGGGGGGGGGGGGAGCTTCAAAGCAACATTTTGTATCGCTTTAAATGAATCATGACATCAAATATCTGTACAGCCCCTAACTTCCTGCAGGTGAGATGTAACCTGCAGGCTGGGCACTTAGAGCAGCCTTTCAGTCAAATAAAAATCTTCTCATCGTTACTGATGTGGCAATTATGCCCCGGAAAAGAGCATTGTGTGACTGTGTGAGGGGAGGGGGGCCCAGAGCTCAGTCCCAGCAGTCACAGAAGGGTGGCTGGGGGCAGATCAGGTCAGTCAGCCTCAGCTTGCCCACTGTCAAGACAGAAATCATCACAGTCACTGAATTTATTTCAGAGACATATCAGAAAGTGTAATTAAATATGCGAGCTATAAACATTTCCCCTCTGAAATTTCAAAAGGTTCTTGTATTGTTATGAACAATATTGGTAATCTGCTTTGCTTCCAGCCCAGCCCTGTATCTAGGACTAGAGCAGGCACTAAAAAGCTTGAAAAGAGACTTGCAGTATCTGTATTTCTGTGTATCTTCATGCCCCTGGGTATGTAGCACCCCACCACTACCCCTTTCCTGCTCATCAGGCACAAGTGTGACACACTGATGTGGGTGGAATTTGATTGAGAAATGAGTTGCTGTTTGTATTGTCATCACAGAGCTCTCTAAAAGCATGAAGTCGGGCTGAAAGAATCAGAATGTTTAAAATGAATTTCAAGAATTTTCTTTTTCTGCAGTGTTTTCTGGTTCTTCAGTCTTCATTCACGTCACTTGTGTAAGGTGGTGGTGGGATATTTTTTTATAACAAGACCTCACAAATACTTGTTCTCTCTTTCATTTAATTCCATGATATCAAGAGTCAGGCTGATGATTTTAATGTTTTCAGGTAATTCCTTGACTAATTTGTAGTTTTGTAGTTCCATTGACTTCCATTGAGATGTTACAATACAACACCAACTGACTCCATGTCCCCTAATACTTGCAATTTATAAGAATAAGACCAGCCAAAGTTTGTTTGTAGAGCACAGCAATGTACCCACTGCCAGGGAAACATTTGCAATGGTTGGAGAGCAGGATGGGACATCTTATAGAGTTATAGAAGGAAAAATAATCCATTAATTGCATTTAAAAAATCCAGTGCTTCTGTAGTTCTTTTTGCTGATGCACAGCTGTAAATGCACTCCCTTGCTAAAAAGTGCTTCAGAGACATCAGGGTGTCCATTTAAGCCAGTGTTTGCACCCACAGACCATGGTAAATCATTCCATTCTGATTTTTTTAACCCCCAGGACCCTCCTTGCTGAGGTTTTTTTACAGTGAGTGAATTCCAAGTGCTTCTGACTTGGATCACAGAAGCAAGTTCCCCGCCTGCCTCCGTGAGTGACTCATGCTCTAACCTCGGTCAGGTCACTTAGATGGTGTTGTTGTTCTCTATTTCATAGTCTTTAAAAGACATATTTTGATCTCCTCACAATTCTGACATTGTAACATCTTTCTGGCTCTAGCAACAGTCTGTATCATTTTGGATATACATTATCTTGTACAAAAATACCCACCCACATCTCATACCCTGAAAAATCACAGTAGCCAAAACTCCAAATTTAGATTGAAAAATGTAGAGTTGTGCAGACAAGAGGACATTTTTCCAAATGTGAGTCGATAGCCTTTTTCTCTGTAAATAGTTTGGGCTATCAGAAATTTGTAGTATTTAAATTTGCAACTCAGGCTCCTGCTGGAAGCTCCTGGACATGCTGGACCACCCAGCAGGCAGAGTTGTACTCCAGTGGTGTTTTGCTCCGGGGGTGAGGATGGTCCGATAGCTGGATACTGCTGCCCTTCCTCTCGATACTGTCCCATCCCCTACATCCTCCCTGCCTCTCCCCACAGCTGACTTTCACATGCTGCCCGTCTCCTTGCTGCCTCACCTCCAATAACTGAGGAAGAAGTGGAAGCAAAACCAGACAAAACAATTTTCCTACTGTATTTTAGCTTGGCTGTACAAACATTTGTAGCAGCTAAAAGCAGCAAGGAGATCTCTTCACTGAACCTGTAATCCTGGGCTGAAAAAGCCCTATTCAGATGCAGTCATCAGTGCATCTTTCTGCCATCCTGTTAATCCACTCTCCCTTCCCACCTCACACCTGCCAAAGCAGGTTTACATCAAAAGTATCAAATCCAATTTTTTTCTTTTTTTTCTTAAACTTTTTTGAGAGACCTGTGAGGACAGAAGCAGTTAAGGAAAAAACACATCCAGTTTTGCTGCATTTTGGGAGGAAATGAACTTGTGTGTTTTGAAGCATTCCCACAAGGCTCAGATTTTAGAGCATGATGAATCACTCGCTGAAGGTTCCTGTTTCTTCTCCTCTGCCTGCACAAGGTGCCCAGACAGGGGCTGTGGGCTCTGTGAGGACCCAGCCCTGCTCCTGGCAGGCAGGGCCAGTTTGCAGGGGAGCAGGATGGCCGTGCCCTCTGTTCTCACCACAGGCAGGCCCTCCTGCCTTTGGTAGGTCACTGTGCCAGCACGCTGTGCTTGGGCAGTCCCAGGGCTGTGTGATGCTGTTCCTGTCCTGCCCAAGCCGGTCTCTCCCGAGGATGTGTCAGTTCAGGGCCCTCCTGATATGTCCAAGAGGAGTTTGCACTGCCAGGGTTGCCCATTCGGCCATGACTTCAAACACCCTCAGTCTGTCTGTGGAAGACCACATGGACACAAAAGGTTATTCCCCCTTTATAAAGGTCAAATGTAGCTAATTCATGGCAATTATAGTCATTCTAATTTATCAAAGTGTCTGCATCCTGAGCTACCACCTTCCTGATCCTCACCAGATCCTCTGCCAGTAAGGTGGTGGTGGCATCAAAGGGCACTTGACATTTTCTGGGACTTGGGCATCCATGGCTCATTATGAGGAACAGAATATGGAGTTGAAGGTCCTTTGCTGAGAAGCCCCTGGCTCTGCATTCATAAATAAATCACCCTTTATGAAACTTGCTCACATCTGTGCTGTCTCAAGCACGGGCAGAGGGAAGCTGTCAGCCTGGGCACACATCTTCACTGGCACAGAAGGAATAGTCTGGAAGGAAGAGAATGACACATATCATGTCTTTACTTTGCACAGCAATCTCGATATTTTGTATGTACTTATTGCTCTGAGTTTGTCTCCCTTTCCCACCTGTACTTACACTGTCTTTTTTCTGAGGCTTGTTATTATTTCTATTGAGCAATCTTCAGCCGAACTGGGAGAGCTCGCAGTGACTCACTTACTTGAACATTATTGCCTAGTTCTTTACACAAGACAGATTGGATATGAATGAGATCTCTTGTCCTCATGAGCATTATATTTATTTCACAAGACATTTTCTTCAGAACTCTCCCTGCAATAAATTATGTGGTATATTTATTTTTTTCTTCTACCATGCTATAGCTCCGTCCCTTTTTCTGTTGTTCCTCATTTTTTAGACACTTCTTCTTCTATGATCTGCTGTTGTTGTTTTCTGTTTTTTTTTTTTTTTTTTTCTTCTCACAATCTCTTAGCTGTATCCTTGGAATTTTTTCCCTTGTGCATTTTTTAGCACAGTGCATGTATTCAATGTACTCAAAATGAGAGCTTGAGATAAGTATTTAAAGTAACAAAATGATTTCCCTCTCTTATCTTTCAGATATTGTGTAATGACTGGGAAAAAAAGGAAAGAAAAAAAATAAAAGCAGGTGAAATGTTTTAAATGAAGTATAAAACTGTAAGGAATGCAACTGTAATGTATCATTTTCTGATTTCATAATGTCAGCTAAGTGAAAGATTTTGTAGGTGCTTTACTTCTAAAGAAACACTTAGTTGGATTTTAGCAGCTGCTTTTGGGAAGAGACTAAAAATGCTGAAAGCCCTGTGTAATCAAAGTAAAAGTGAGTATATTTAGGGTGGATGAAATGGGACTTAAAGGTAGCACATGACCATGGTATTTATAAGAGTCCCATCTTAGGTCTCTATGTCATTGTCAGTGTACATCACTATGCTCCCTTGCTTCCCAGCTCTCCTGCCTGATCTGTCAACCCCTCTCAACCTTTTTATTCCCACATTGCTTGGTGAAGGTGTATTAGAAATCTGAATTTTGTCCAGTTGTAGCCTTTCTGAGGGTCCATGCTAGAGGGAAGGATTTGAACTAAAATTGAAATGTAAATAACCCAATGGGTGGTTTTGAAATCCAAGTACAAGCTGGAATTTAAACATTGCTGAACAAGGTTCAGCTAGTAAAGATGAGTGTTTCACTTCAAGACTAATGTCTTATGTCTAAACCTAGAATTAAACTTCTTTACCTGGAGTGCAGTACCACCCTAGGGCATGTCATTTGTGGCAGTGGTGGGATTTCTCTCCTTGGTGACTTTCAGGGATCACCTACACAAAAAGCATCCCCTGTCTGGTCTGGTGATGATGTTAATGAAGCTCCAAGAAGAAGGAGGCTGGCCTAGAAACCTCCAGAGGTCCTTTTCAAATGTCTTTTTTTCTATGATCTTACAGCTCTGGTAAGTGTGTTACAGTAAAATAACCAGATGGACTTTTTTTGGAAGTATAGAACAGATACCCTGAGGGCAGAAAACTCTATGTGGAGAAGACGCCATGGGTGGGGGTGGGGAGATATTTCCATTTATGAGTTATAGAATCAGGACTCCTACAAGGAGTTGAGAAATTTGTCTTGATCTGGAGATAAGAAAAACAAACACTTCTTATCTCTTTACAGTAAGGCTGCCTGGCTTGTGATCCTCACCCTGTCTCAAGAAGGGTAGTCAGTGTTTCAAATGTTGGGGTCAGGCTGGTTCCTGCTCTGTCTCATCAGTCTGGTGTACGTATCTTTCCAGAAGGGATTAAATGTGTCTTGTCTCCTGTGGTTATATTAAAGGGCAGAGAGGAGGCAAGGAGCCTTTTACTTCTGGGAATGTTCTGCCTGGGGTAGAGGGAGGAAACAGCAGCCAAACCTCACTGCTCTCCCCAAGGCTAATGCAGGAGAACCCTGGTGAGACCTGAGCCTTGCTTCCCCTGTGCACAGGGCCAAACTGGCAGGAGAGGGGTGCAGGAATAGTGTTGGAAAGGGTGAGATTGACTGTGTGCCCAGCATCCCCACCATGGGCATGGTTTTGTAGCCAGGGTTGCTGACCTAAGGACACGCCACCCTGAGATGTGTCGTGCAAAAGCTTAATTTCACCCCTGGGACAAGCTAGTAGCTTTTTCTCCCTTTTCTGTACACATTCGTCTAACTAGATCAGCCAAAACCTTCTGCTGTCACTAAAACTGATGGGTTTTTTTGTGTAAAATGAGATTTTTGTACTCATCAAGGCCAGGTCTGGCTGCTCTGCCAGTAGATGTCCCTGCATGCCTGGCTGTGGTGGATGTGCTGTGTCTTTTCCTGGGAAAACTGACTTCCAACACACTGAACTTCACATCATTCCTGTTGAGTATTTTTCATATGGATTTTATTTTTTTCCCCTCTCATTTGGGCTTCTGGTGTAAAGTTTAATCAATCTCTACAAATATAAAAGCTGAACTTGAAAGGAAAGATCATTTTTTTATTGCAAAGCTGCCTTTTCACAATCTTTAAATATTTTTGTGTTTATTTATAAAACAGAGTACTGACACCCAGACGAGGTCCCTGAACCTCTTTACCCTGCTCTGCCCTTCACTCCTGTTCTGCGTCATGCATTCAAATAACTTTCACATTTTTTCACTTCCTTGGATTGCAGCATTTTCTTGAGGCAGATATTGCTTTGGTGCACTGAATTGAACAAAGCAAGACAAAATGAAACCAAATAGTGCTCAGCACCAGGTACTCAGTGTTTGGTAGGAGTCACTTGGCAATTTTACAGATGCTGAGAGTCTCAACCTTCAGCCCATAAGGTGTTTCCTGTAATATGAGAATTTATCAGCTGGCTTTCAGAGCCACATAGGTGAGTTTTAAGTGTTTTCTGCAGTGCTCTGTGCTCTGTATTATAATCCTGCAATTACATATTTGCATGCCTGCTAAATTAGCACTAGAAAGTTATCTTCAAAAGTGCAAAGCCTTTCACTGCTACTCTTCCTGGGAATACAGGGATGATAATTGTTACGGAGGAAAATTACCTTTACATGGTATTGATTTTGTGCCCTGCTGCCTGTCATCGTTCCTGGGTAGGTTTTTCCAGGCTCAGGACAGGGAGCAGCTGTGCTGGGAGTCCATGCTGGTGGCTGTGGAAGAACAGGGCAGCACTGGCAGCTGCGGCATCGCTGCCACCCCCTCAACTCGTGGGGGGCACCAGTGACCCACCCCAGCAGCCTTTCATTCCAGCTTTGAAGCAGGGGTAGCAAGAGGCTTCAAAAAGCTGGGAGCCACAAGCTTGGAGTGGGGGAATGGCTCAATAAATTGGTGTAATATAAGTATTTATTGATTTAAGAGAAGTCTTTTCTTTTGCCTTGCTTTTGTCTTCTAAGGGAACTTTCTTTTAAATTTATGTCCCACATTGTCACATCAGGAGGAAAATACATGAGAAATGTTTTGTTATTTCAAATTTATCACGTATTACGTCAGCTGGCATTGTGGACTCACAATATGTAATGCTTCATAAATTATGAAAAATAAATGTTTTATGGGCTTACTACGCACTCTGTTTGAAAACCGTTGAGCTGGGGAGACTCGGTGACCCCTGTACAAATTAATGTGCACATGATTTTCATTATTGCAGCTCAGATAGGAAGTTTGAACATCTTTATATATTTATTTAAAGGAAAATGAGGACAGAAGTTGCTTGAATACAGTTAGACTTTCTGGCAAGAAGCGGGTATCATTTAACCCAGCTCATAACCTATTGCTTCCCTCACAGTCATTGTTATTCCAGGCCAAAGCTTAAACTCAAAAACAGAGCTGTGAGGACTTAGCATGAGCTTCCAGAGGTCAAATCCTGCAGCCTTTAGCCAGGCAAACTAAACCTCTGAGTTGGTAGGATTTTGTCTACGCAAGGACTGCGGCGTTTGCAGAACACGAGTCAAGCACAAGTCAGGCTCCTGCAGAAGGGAAGGCAGTGAAGGATATTCCTGCCCATCTTTCCAGCCCTGCTTTCCCTGAGCGTGATGGGGAGCGACAATCAAACAAGAGCCACCCATCTCAGCTGTCAAAGGCCTCACCAGAAATGAAAAGCTCGATCTCAGGGTACAGAGGATCTCAACCTTATCCAACACAGCATCCTTCAGTGTGGAGCTGCAGGAATCCGAGGGAAATGCATGCACGGGGAACTGTGTCGTCCCGTTTTCCGAGGAGCAAAAGTTCACTCCAACATGTGTTGCATGGGAGGCGCGTCTTCGGGGGGAAAGGGCGCGGTGACGGGAGGTACCGGGAACGGTGAAGCACTCGCAGCTATTTTTTTTATCCCCCTCGCACCCAAATATTTCTGTGCCTTGCAAAGGGAGGGGGGTCAGGTGTTGAAGCTCTCCCCTGGATGGTTTTTATATCGCACAGATCCACCACTGTGTTTTTAATAAAGCCATCAAGAGCACAACCGGGAGCTCCCTGCGTGATCTTAAGCAATATAAGTCACTGCTTCAGAGGACTCTCTTAACTTGGGGCTGGATGCACTCAAAAATCTTCCAAGTTATTCTCTCCTAATTCAAGTCAGCTGAGGCATCAAAATGTCGGGCAGATGGACAAGATCCCTTGGCTGCAGCCAGCCTGTTTTCTGCTGTTACTCTTGTTGCAGTCAAAAATTAGAGACTTTTATTGTAAGTGTTTTCTATTTAATCAGTGATATTTTGAAAATTTAACATTTACATAAGCATACTAAAGGAGATTCCTGTGTGATTTCTAGTGTAAAAGACTGTACCCTAAGCATCCTTACTTGCCCTGCACTGTATCAAACAGTGTTCTTAAAATCGCAGTTTTCCTTCACTCCTCTCCTTTTCTTTCTCTTCATATGGCTATTAAGAATTATTTGATTTATAGACAGTGCTTAAGGACAGTCACTACTGCATTTGCTTGGTCAAGAAAGCAAAAGGATTTTCTTATCAGCTGTATCTTCTTAGACTTATTAACTTCAATTGTGCTTCATGTTAGGGAGACACAAGAGAACAGATAAATAAGGAAAGTACAACCCAAGTTCATACTTTCCTTTTTATTTTTGCTGTGACTTAAATAGTTGAGAAGAGCTCCTGCCTCTGCCTCTCTCTTCCAGTGGATGGCAGTTGAGTACCACGGAATGGAGCAGAGCTGATTGCACCTCGTTGTAACTCTCTCAAGGAGGCAACCGCTGATTGGAATTAGCTGTTCTTTGCCTGTGTGAAATATCGCTCAGAAATACCTGAAGAATTAGAAAAGGAAGAAATGGAAAGCGTTTTCAATTTAAACTGCTTTGTTACTAGAGCAGGAGCAGATCTAAAAGTTTCCTTCAGCAGCTGAGGGGGGGGGGAAGAGTCCTATATCCATATACACAATTTTCAAGTGTTTTCTTTTTATATGTTAATCTGAATTTTCAGTATATGGATGCTAATGAAAAAAGGTTCCTGATTTTCATTTTGCTTCCTGACCTCCACAGTCTTTAGGTTTTAATACTATACGCATAATTTCAGCACGAAGAATAACTTTTAAAGGCAAATTTCCCTTTCTTGAAGTCTCAGCTGCACCAGAAGGAATAGAACAACTCCCAGGGACTGGGATTGCAATGTGAATTTAGTCATCATTGAAACTGTAACTAGTTTTGAAATGTTCCCCTAAAAGAAAAGTTTAAAACAAACATTCCAATCAGAAACAGAAACCGAACCATGTTCCTCTTAAAAACAGGTCTCCTTCAACTCCTCCAGTTTATAGCACATACCCTTGGGCTATTACAGTCTAGAAAAATCTGAAATAAAACCAAACTGTTTTCTGGGTCTGATCATGCATCACTCCCTCACAAAGAAGTTTAGGGCCTCCTGAGAAATACAAGGTTTAGGCTTTCCTGACACATGTTGCCTCTTTTTAAAGAAAACAGTCTAGTGCATCTTTATGGCAAATACATAATTTTAGTTTTTCTTTATAAGGAATCACAGACTGATTGAAACAGAAAGCTTTAATAAATATTTGCAATTCCAGTTGTATATAAATAATATTATGGTCAGTATCCTTGTTGTTTTTAACAGAAGTTATTTACTTTTCAAATTTTATTTGCTCCTACATGTAGTCTCATGCTGTTGTAGTATAAGATCAGACACAAATAACTGTTTACACTAAAAATTAAGTTTCTGTAAGTAACTATTTTAAAATGTTTCCTTTTATGTTTACTGCTGAAGGATCTCGAGCACTCCTGCCAGAAAGGAAAGTATTTATTATCTCTTTTTTACAGATGAGGAAACTGAGACACTGTGAAATTAAAAGCTTTGGGAAATTAGTGCACAGTAAATTATGGTGTGAATTTACTGTGTACCAACCACCCCGCACAAACTCATCTTGTGGACTGGCAAAGAAAAAGGATTAAACTCCCTTAAATTATCTCACATTTGCCATGGACAGACAGTTGCCATGGATCAGCTGACATGCAGCAACTTCTCAACCCGCAGCGAGTCCCCGCGTTGGTGAGGAGCCGTTCACGGGGGCTCTGCTGCTCGTCTGCTCCAACTTTAGGTAAGAGTTTATTTGTCACTAATTTCCCCGGCTGGTTTACCTAAAAACCACAGAAGGAAATCTCTGGCAGGACTCAAAGTCAGACTTGAAAGCAGAAGTCGTGAGTTAAAAGCAAAATACTGGGGGGAGATAAACTTTGTCTTTTTGAAGGATGGAGCATCTGCAGGATGTGTCCAGGCAGTGTCTGGGTTAAACTGATGAATTAGAGTGGTGAAATCAGAAGATGAGTCCTGGAATTTGAGAATCACCTTCATATCTCAGGGGTTTGGGGCATTAAAGTTGCTTCAAGCATCATGGCAGCACCTTACAGCCCAGTATGGAACTCCACATGGAATCTGCCTGTCCTGGGAATTCCATGAGACACCTCTTCCCACTCCAGGCCTGTGTTGGGTCTGTGGCTGAGTGTTCAGGGCACCCTGCAAGATCCCTTCCACCTCACAGTGCCACTTGTGAGCACCAGAGCCACTGGGCATGCCCACTGCAGCCCTGGTCAGTGTCCACTGGTCCCACAGTGGCCCCTGGGCTCCGGAGGCCACCGGCGAGGATCCAGGGGTGACCTCCTTGCCCTGCAGCAGGCTGAGCAGCTGATGCTGAAACGACTTTGGCAGGAGCTCTCTCCATTGTGTCTGATCCAAGCTGGAGAGATGAGCACGTAGGGAGCTGGGACAAAGGTTGGCTGGTGGGAAGAGAATTACTGACAAGTTCATTCCACTAATAAACAAAGACATAAATGATGGTGCTATAAAGAAAAAGCAGGATTCTCTGGAGAAAACTGTAGAGAGACCTAGTAAGGAGGAGAGATGTTTAGACAACAGTTTTACATTATACTGCTTGGTAAAAAATGTTCTATTTTAGCTCCAAGTTTGAGTCTAGTTAGAGCTGCACCACTGCTTAGGAAACAGCATGTATTTTAATGCCCTGTGAACAGGAATAACTGATAACTAGTACATTTAAATGTGAAAAGCAGAACTTTTCTCTGAGGGAGGCGTTATTTGTTGTTGTTGTTGTTGTTGTTGTTATGGATTTTGTCTTCATAGTTTACATTGCAGCTATAGCATTCCACTGGCAGTCATTTATCTAATAACTTCTATCTTTCAGGCTGTGGAAAATGCAGGATAACACACACAGAGAAAAAGTGGTGGTAAGTTCTTTTTAATTTGTATTTCAGGGCTGAACTTCTGAGCATAAATATACAGAAAATAACACCTTTATAACATCCCTCCACTTATATCCAGAGTGTTACAATACAAAAACAATGGGATCAGGGCACTGTTTCAATCCCTCTCACCCCAAAGTAAGTTTAGGTAGAGGTGCATTTACTAATGGTATAACTGAAATTAATACAAAAGGGTAAGTCTGAGAAAATTCTTTTCCCTATAAAGCTTATTCTTAGAGAATGCCTGTTTGTGCTAGAGAAATGGCTTGTGTGGAATATGACAGCCACCTTTTATAGAGGCAAATCAGACTCACTGGGCTGTACTGTTGTAAAGGAAAAGTTTCACAGATATAATTAACCTGTGGAATGCCCTTCCACAAGATACTCTTGAAGTGTTGTCACTAATACTGTCTGTTTTCATAATTCAGGGCATCATCTGAAGCAATCTACTGTGTCCCTTCATGACATGCCTCCTCTGGATGGGTCAGGAGGTCATGGTGACTCTTGTAGAGATGGTCACTTCTGGAGCTGGAGGAGGTGATGGATTTGAAGGGAAAGTCTGTGGCTGTTTCCAGAAATGAGCAAGAGCTGCAGCACGAGTCCTGTGACAAGGACAGCCCAGGCTGCTGTGTGGATGAGAGGGAAATTGTCACACACACCAGGGAGGCTGGCAAAGGACAAGGGTGGGTCATGGCAGGGGCTGCCCATATTCAGCTCTCAAAACACTTGAAGTTACTCTCTGAGATGGCGGGCAAGGAGGAGGCCCTAGTGCCTCAGTGAGTGTGGCTGATTTGCAAAGGAAGAAAAGGGAAGGTCTAAGAAGGTCCCATGGCTGAGTCTGAGAGATAGTCTTGGGCCTGGAGGCACTTGGGGTTCAGCACAGCTCTGCTTCTGGAGCATATGGGAGGCAGAAGTGCCTTCATTCTGCTGAAACACCTCAGGGGTTCAGGCACAAAACCTTTGAGGGCACTGGAGTGTGTCTGGTGGTTGGTGAGTGCACATGGGGTGGGAGGAAGGACTGTCAGACCCTGTCTGTTGAATGCATTTTACTAAAGATTCATCTATATGGAGGGAAAAGTTGAAGCAAGGATGTGGGAGTGAAGAATCTTCAGAGAGATGGTCCCTGGTTTGAGGGCAATGATATTTGGAGAGCAGCTGAACTCCTGTTGTCTGGTGCTCTGAGGACCTTCCACATTGCTACACCATCCAAGAACACTTGTTCTCAGAACCTTCCATAACAAAATCATGGGAAATATTTGAACTTTAGATGACTCCAGACTTCAGTTTCAGTTTAGTAGGATTTTAAGGCTGGCACTTATATATATATATATATATATATATATATATATATATATATATATATATATGACATATATAAATACACACACACATGCAAAAATATATATATATATATGTGTGTGTATTTATATATATACCTTAAATTGTTTTGATTCTGTCAAATAAATTCAGTAGCTCTTGTTTAAGGTAGAACTGGTAGAGAGAGTCTCGTGCAGGAAGAGATTTGATGGAACCGTGTTAAGCATCAGGGAATTAGCATCAGAGGTTCTTCAAATGTTTCATTCAAGGCCAGCTGTAGTTAACCTGAATATTTGATTTGGAGTCATGCTGGTTTCACATGTCAAGCTACCCTGGCACTGTGTGAAAGTGGTGGGAGGAGAGCCTGGATGGGAGGAATGAGCAAGTAGGAAAGGATTTGGTTATCAAAGCAGAGGACTTAGATTCAATAGTAATTGACAGAAGGAGATTACTTCTGCTTGTGGTTCAGACAAGGGCTCTATCCCAATACATTAGGCCACCCCTCACACAAACAGGAGGACTTCCATGTGCATTGCCAGCTTCATCCAAAGACAAGGAGATGGTGCAATGACTTTGCTGCCAGCCCAGGGAAATGGCGGGTTTGCTAAAGCCCAGCTCTCAAGAATATTAATAAAAATAAATGGTTTTACCCTTTCTGATCCTGCTTATAGCAGGCTGCTAATAATGCCTTATGAGGCTGCTGCACAGTTCAATCAATAATTTGATTTTTCTGCCCTAGAGCTGCCACAAGCACGAACCCCACGCTGAAGTGGCTGAGTGAGGAGCTGGCTGTAGAGACAGAATGAGGCAGCAAAGGGGGAATGTGGGATGTGGCACCTTGTGACTTCTAGGAAAGTTAGGGATGGACCATTCCTGCTGAGCCCCATCCACCATGGCCACTGCCACATCCCACGGGTGCTCCTCGATGCTGGTGCTGGTTATTTATATATTTCTGTGTCGCCTATGGAAACATTCAGGTTTGACAAAGGGAAAAAGCAATTTGGCGTCCTTTGACTGAGGAAGGTTGATTTTCATTCGAGACAGAATGGCTCATTTTTACCTTTTTAGCTCCTGGAAGAGTAAAAAGTGAGAGGTCAAACCTGCATCACCATGACAACCCCTGCAGCGAGGGTTTTTGAGCAGATGAAGGGGAGTGATAATGGAGCTGAAGTTTCTGCCCGTTCATAGTCACTGGGCTTTTTGTTTTGTTTTCCTTGCTTCTTTCCTTTAGGCCCTGTAAGGTGTGGCCCCATGGATTTTTCAGGGTTTGGAGGATAACAGTGGCCAGTTTAAACACAGCCATGCTTTGTTTGAGATCAGTCCTTGATGCTGCAGTGCCTGGACACACGTGGAGTGTATATAAACCATATAAAAAAGGGGATTGTAAGAGATAGTCATGGAAGATCAAACATGCCCTCAGATGCATTCCCTACACTCCTGTAGGTACAGCATGCCAGCAAGTGCAGTGGTATTACCCAGTTTTCATCAAAGAGAACTGTCATCTCTGCCTTTCCTGACAGCACCTTTGGAGTCCAAAAATAAGCTCAGTAAAAGAGCAATTCTCTGAGGAGAGGAGGCATTGTAGAAAAGAAGGAATCCCAAATAGGGTGGAGGTCTAAGGAGATATACTCGGGAGGGGCTGCAGCTGGAAGCTCATTTGAGTTGCTGAGCTCATGCCCCCATTTTCTAGACCTGCACAGGGGGGAATGTGTGGGAACAGATTGCAGATAGCTGAGGTCACAGCTATGGAGCAAAACCAAGACAAATTGAAGTCCCACAAAAAATCCCCCATATTCCCTCTACCTAAAAACTGAGCCTGCTTCAGGGAAAAGCAAGCAAAAGAGCAGATTACTCATTTTTAAACACCTTTGGTTGTTTTAGGTACCTACTAAATCTGGTGTTCTCCTAAATTGGGAAGACCTCTCAGACTGGAATATGCCTCAACTGATGTGCAAAAACAGCACCTATGAAGGGTCATCCTCAAGCCCCATCTAGAGGTTCCAGATATTTGAATATTATGCCTCTTCAAAAGTTATGAATCATCCTTTCTTTACCTTGTTGTTGTCATTGCAGCAAAAAATGAAACAGAATAAGAAATACTAGCTCAAGTATTAGAGTGTCAGAAAAGTTAATTTTGTGGGAAGATTTCCCCAGAGTCAGACTTCAGTGGGGGTCTATACTGCCATCAGATAGTTACATGGAGAAGAGGAATAGTCAGGGTTAACACTAAAAAAGTTTTGAATGGCTATAAAACCTCGAGTTGAAGCAATTCTCTGTGCCCAAAGGATTAGGTTAAAGCTTTTGCAGTGCAGTGGAGATGAATTATTCCATTTTTGCCTAGTGAGTGGTTTCTCATATCTTCTTCCAAAGTGGTGGACGTGTCCCTTATGTCAGGATGGAGTTACACAGCCCACCACCCAGAAAGGCAAACTGCAAAGAAAGAGCACAGATACAGTGTCTCTACCACCAGATTTGAAACAATAGCTGCATCAACCCAGCAAGAAAGCAGAGCTGGGCTGTTGGGATCAGCCTGCAGATAAATCAAAGTGAATCTGAGTGATAGTGATGTGATGTTGCAATAATAATTCACTTCTCATGCTGATTTAGAAGAGGAAGCCAATTCAGAGCTTCAGAAGCACCAGGGCCAGCACGGAGCCCTGTGGGACAGAATGAAAGAGAATAGTCAGTTCATATGGAAACAAAGTGGATGTTATCAATTGCATGAAATATACACCTGGCAGAAGACAGATGAGAGAATTTCTGGAAATGCTTTGGATTATAATCTGTCCTTCAGACAACTGATTTATGAAAAGCTGGATTCTTGTGTTTTATTCAACCAATCTGAAAAAAACATGTTAAATACGAATCCTCTCTCTGTATGTGAGAGGATTGCAGCAATAGTAATTTAAACAGGATGTTAGAGTATGACAGAAGATACAATTTCATCTTTACAGTGATGAGCCAGAGACTTCAATTTTCCTCTTCCTGTGATGTGACTCTCTTGAGTCAGACTTGAACTTTAGAGGGGGCTGGATCACCTGTCTGCTGGTGCATCTCAGGACAAATGCTTTTTGGGAGCTCAGTCTTTGAGGACAAAATAAAAAATGCCAATCACACTGGCATCACACCATTTGGAGACTTTAATTACATTTATTTGATTTTTATTCCTTGCTGCAACTCTACTCATCTGTTTCCAGGCACAGTGGAGTCAAGGAAACCTGATGTTGTTTTCAATTTACCAACATCTATTTGGAAAACAGACCCATCTCACTGTAGAAATGTTCTGAAAACAAATTGAAGCAATTCCTCCTACCCCCAACAAGAGAAATCAGGTGCCAGAGCTTTATTTTACACTTTCCTTGGATAATACTTGGACATAAATGATACCTGGCAATTGTATGTTCATTGACATTGTATTTTTAACATTTCAGGTGATTAAGCTGGACTCATAGACACTTAATTTTTAATTTGAAGAAAAAGCTTTCCCATGACAATGGAGTGCATAGTTTCAAGATGAAATTCAGCCTAGGAAAGACCTGTGGACTGGCCCAGAAAGTGTGAAATACCACATGAGCTCTGCTAATAAGTCAGTACAGTTGTAAGAAGTCAATGCAGTATCAGCTGATACCTGGGAGAGGAAAACCACAAACACGTTTCTCTCTGCAGAGCATTTCCAGCACACCTTAAGCCTGTGAACGACGCTGGCATGGTGAGCAAATATTGCTGTCTGTGGGTTAAAGTTCAAATGCATCACTTGAGCAGATGAGGAGTTCAACCAGGGCAGAACAACTTGCCATTTCCTTCAGGGAGTGGTGGCCGTGGGGTGGGGAGGGACGTGGGTGTGAGAGTAGGATGCAGACAGTCACAGCCCTTCTACAGCAATTACCATAAAGATTAAATAAATACAATAGCCTAATTTCACATGGAAGTACACTTTAATTAAGTCTCTGCAGAACAATGAGCTGCTTCCATAAGAGCTGTGAAAATCATCACTAGGGACTGTCCAGAGGAAGAGAGAAACAAACAAGAGAAGGTCTCTTTGTATAGAAAATATGTACAGGAAGTATTTTGAAAAGCTTGTCCCCAGTTAATTTACCTAGGAGAAATTAATGACAAACTGCAGGGTTTTGTTCTGGTTTTATATAAGTTTCCCATCCCAGAGCCTCATGGCTCTTCCCAGATTGAGTTTGACAATTCATTTGCAGACCAATACAATTTTTTTTGCATTTCTAGACTATTGCAAGAGCATCACAACTTATTGTGTGTGATGTATGCCAGTGGGCTTAGCTTGGCTGAAATGCTTCTGAGAGGCAAAGTTGTGCAAGATAAGCTCCAGGTGTATGTAAAAAAAAAAAATCAGTTCTCTCAACTCAGGTAATGATGCATTCCCTATGTCAATAGGGTCAGGGAAAGAGTTAGTAGGAGGTGTTAGGGGAGCATGTAGAACCTCCCTTCACCCTTTCCATTATTTTCTTTATCTTCCTGTATGATCAAGGATCCTAATGCACAAGAACGACATGAAAATGAACCAATTTGCCATTACCATTTTTACAAACACCTGGCTGCATTTTCTGAGTGCACAGAAGTTTGGCCAGGGTCACGGTTATTCTCTTCCTGAGATTGGGATGTTCGACAGAAAACAGTACAGCTGCTGGCACCACATCAACCACCCATGACTTGTGGTGAGTTTCAGCTCAATATCACCTACAGAAGATGCACCTTCATTGCAAAGGCAGAACTGAGATGTTCCCTAAATCCCAGCCAGATACAAATCTTCAAGAGTGTGACTGACAGGGCAGCTTGAAGGGCAGCTTGATATTTGTGAAGGAAGATTTTGCCTTGAAGCTTGGATGAGTAGTGGGTGTAAATTACAAATTACTTTTTTTTCACCTCAGAATCTATTATAAATCTATTATAATCTTATAATTTTATACTTTAAAAAATAATATTATTGCTTTAGAGAGTGCCATCTGGTAGCTTTCAGCTATCAGCTCTGCAAGGCTCAGGAAGGTTAGACCTGGGGAAGTACAAAATCACTTTTGTGCTTGATGCTCATCTTACACCAAGGTTATGGAGGCTTTTGGTCAGGCACTGCCTTTGTTTGCTTTCTTTGTTTTTATGCAGCTAGGTAACATAGCCGGGCCCAGCTCTACAGAGGGTGTCTTGGGCATGACTGCACTGCAACCCAAAAATCATTACAACCAGACAATCAGCTCTCAGAGCATGCCAGGGTCTGCTTTTTCGTTGAAAGGGAGTTGAAGCACTTGTGGAGGTTTAATCGAAATCTGAATGCATGTGACTGAAATTGGCTCCCTGTGATTATTTATACAAGTAAATCTCTGCTTCTCACAAGTTCCCAGAAATCAAATGCCAGACTTGTATGATCATTTTTTTAAAAAAAAGAAGTAAATATTTGTTGAAAATTCTTTGCTGTATTAATTTTTCTCTGCCTTCTCTCAGGCAGCCCTGATAGCAATGGAGAGACTCCTGGTGTGCATCAATCAACCCAGAGAAGAGGGACCAAAATAGCTGATTACTGGGTCTATAATGTCTTATCCTCAGAATGAAACCAAATTTTCATTTAACTCTTAGAATGGCTTGTTTTCCTCATCCATCTGCATGCCCAGCTAAAATCTTCCAGGAAGTGATCCTTGTTTTAACAGTAGGTATGTCAGGTACAGGTATTTTAAGGAGGAGGCAGTTTAAGCCAAGGGCTGCATTTTTCCATGTTTTCCTAACCCCCAGTCGAAAACCCATCTGCCACTAAGTGATTTATAACTTGACAGTCAGCCACCACAATTTTTTAAAATGTTCTATAATGTTTATAATGTCAGCCAGTCCCAGTTGCTAACCTTTTTTTTTTCTTTTACTTTCTTTACTTTTTTTTTTTTTTTTTTTGTGGTAACCCTTTTACCTTCTTTTTCCCTGCTCAGACCCATTAGCAGGATGTTGTGCAATATGGTGCTTGTCATCTGTTTCAAAGACACAGTGATGAGATACAGGTATGCCAGATGGATAAACCTAGTGTGACTAATTATTGTGTATTTGCCTTTAATTATTATCATTTATTACCAGAGAAAAGACAATAGAGGTTCCCAGACTCGGAAGGGAATGTCGGCAGAAGGGGAATTTTTGTCTTTTTGGGTTTTTTTTTTTTTTTTTTCAAGAGACTGGCATATCAGCAAGAAAAGTTTTCTTCTTGGAGAGAAATACTGCAATACATCCAAGACAAGAAGAGACAACATGACCCAGGGAGTACTTTCCTTTCCCTGGCACATACTTGAGGATCACATCTCTCACAGGTAATAAATAGGTTTTGTGTAACTATAGAACAAGTATTCTCTTGGCTGAATGTCCACTCAGGGCACAAGGAATGTATGGATATCCTTCAGTCATCTCACAGAGAGGTCTGAGTTCAAAGCGACCTCCAAAAATCACCTGGCCCAACCCCCCTGGAATTGGCAGGGACATCTTTACAAGACCAGATTGATCAGAGCCCCGTCCAACCTGGCCTTGAACACAGCCAGGAATGTGGCATCCACCGTTTCTCTGGGCAGCCTGTGCCTACGGGTAAGATTCAGTCCTCTCTAGTCTGGTTTTGGAGACATTTACAGCCCTGGCTCTGCCCTTTTGGCACCAGAGAAAAGACTAAACCGTAAGATGTACATTATGTCCTCCACAGAGAGATGACACCTGAGGTCCTTAAGCAGCAATTCCTGACAAAATTAGGCTCAGAGTAGCAAACACTGATGTTGGTCTCTGTGCCATCACACTGAGCCTTCAACCCTTTAAATGGAATTTGCCTCTGTACCTAACCCTCGCACACAACATTTCTACATTGTTTGGCAAAAATGCAGATTTTCTTCTTTTCAGTATTAGGACCTTATTTTCAATCAATCCCTTCACAAACACACACATTTACAAATGTGTGTTGTTATAAAACAAACATTTTGAAACAAAGGGGACATTGCTGTTGCATTTCAATAGGTGCTACTGAGTACAGACACTTCACTCAACTCAGAACCCACAGCCTGGCATGCTGGATGATTTTGAGAGTCTAGAAGGCTGACAATGGTAAGAAACTTTTGGAAATGTTTAATGCTCTGGTCCCAAAAGCTGCTTTCAGGTTACAGCTGAATCAGCTGCTATTTACAAGTGTAGAGTGAGTTTATGATGGCTCATAAGCCTGATCTTGCTTATGGGGCACTGCACTTTAATTTGAGAGCAGCCACACTGATTTGGTAAACAGATTGAGGAAGAGCTTCAGACTCCAGGCTTTAAAATTCATGAGGATCTGATTTAGTACATTTTACACTGGTATTTTAACATATTTGCTCTATGGCTAAATTGCAGTGTAACCTAAAGGACCAGTCATATACCACAATCTACTGTAGATAATACAAGATATAATCAATGTCACCCGGCTGCTGAGCTATTTCTATATTTAGTATTTGTCAGACAAATACATGCAAAGGCATTAAAACAACAAAGTCCGTACATGGATGATTTGTGAACAGGAGAAAAGGCTAAAATTGCCACTGTTTGCTCTGAATAGCTTACCCAGATTACAGGCCAATTTTGTTCTGGACAGAAATATTTTCCATCACAGAGTCTGCTGAAGTCAAGAGAGTACTATTCCTTTGGCCGCAGGATGGGCTGAAGGGCTGGGCTGTATTTTGGGATTGGCAGCTCTGACCATCTCCCTTTAACCCATTTGAACACAATTTGATTGGGGTTTGACTGAGCACTTAATAGTCTGTGATTGCCTTGATTGTGGACTTCTACTTTTAAGCCAAATACAATGTCATTATTATATATCAAGAAAGAACGGTCCCTGATAACCAAAAAAATATTACATTAAATTGGCACGCTGAGAATTAAATATGCAGATTCAGCCTAATGAAATATCTTGCCTTTCGTTGCAAGAGCCTTCATCATTCTTAAGATGATTTAATGCTAATCTGACTTGGAGCTGTTTCAGTCCAATTACTTTTTCACAAAATTTTGAGCTTTATTTTTTCTTTTCAGCAGCATTATTCTGTCTTGACAGTTTTTATTTTGTTATTTTTGTAGATATTGAGTAAATGGGAAACCAATTCAGAGCCATTCTTAAGTAGAAATGAAATGCCCTGTAATCCAATTTTGATCAAAATTCATCTTCGCTTTTCGGGGACCGAGCAGCCTGTGCAGTTATCTCTGCACTGCACAAGTTGATAATAAAGCAAAGCAAAGCTCACATTCTTTTCCCTTTGCACGTGGTGGGAACTGGGCATTGTTCAGCTGGAGAACAATGTGCTGCTCCCCCAGCATGTGGCAAAGCAGTAGAATGGCAAGAAGAAGATTTCTCCCTGGGCTTCTACTTCTGTTTCTCTAATGTCTGAAGTAAACCTTTCTTCCCGCCTGTGGGTGGGTGGTTCTCTTCCCTGGAAACCTTCCTGTCTCCCTCCCCTGATGTCCTGTGTTTGCAGAAGATAGCTCAGTGCTGCAGCACCTTTCCCAAAAGGTGCTCCTAGGGAGCAGAGACACGTTCAGCTCTTGTCACAGACCTGGTTTACAGCTCCTCTGCCTTCCACTTCAGTACCCATTGCCTTTTGGTTATGCACAGATACAAAAGCCAAGACAGATCACAAAAATATAATCCCTGTCCAGGCAGTGACTGGACAAAGAGGCCTCATATGTCTTACATGGTGCAGGGAGAGTTTTTGCTTCATGTTTGCTTCAATGGCTCCTGCTGAGTTCTTAACTGGCTTTTATTCCACTTTGCCTAGCAGAAGCAACACCTCAAAGAAGGCTTTTCTGGTGCAACATCAGCAAAAATTGGTGGCTTAGAAACAGCTGTTTGCAATCAAGCAAAGCTGCTCCATTCCTCCTAAAAATGCCCTTATTCTTTCCCACCACTCATTTCTTCACCAGCTCCTCCTACCTACAGGCCAAGCTTTTTTTCAATGTTCATTTCATATAACCTCCCATGTTCTAATGCAACAGGCATTCTTCTATGATGAGACACAACATTGAATATCAACAAGTTTTCAGGCATCCATCCACAGAGGCTTCTAAGTCCACAGGATACTGTGATAGGTCATAAAGGAGGGATACATCATTAAAATAATCATCTCAACATTGTCATCACCTGCCACCTGTCCCCAAAAGGAAAAGTCAGGAGAGGCAACACGTCAGTATGAGAGATGATTAAATATAAGTCTGTGGTACTCTCCCAAGACATGTAGCAAATGCCTTCTTTTCCTTGGTAGCAGGAAGCTCATTACTAAAGGATAATCTCTTTTTAAAGAGATTGAGTTGTCTTTCCAAGGTATCTTTATGTTCAGCTACCCTTTAATAGTTACCTTCTTGTTTGTGTCTACTCATCACATCTTGTAGTTTCTTGCTGCTTCATTCTTTCTGTTTCCTCACCATCTAACCTTAGACCATTCCCTTTCTTTCTTTCTTTCTGAAAATCTGCCTGCTGGTATTTTCCATGAATCCATCTGCATTAAATTATTTATAGATACAATAAAGTCCGCTTTTGTCTAATGTTTATTTTCTTTAATAACAAGAAACATGGGGAAAATGTTCCAAAGAACCGAAAAAGGACGTGAGTTTTCCTGGACGCTAGGCAACAGTAGCCAAAAAGTACAAAACAAGATGTAGGATGTTCATAAGATGCATCTAAAAATAATAATCTTAGTACTTTGGTATCTAATATGTTCTTTGAATATGTTATATTTCCCAAATCTGAGCCTTGGTTTTAATGCTGTCATGACACTCTGAAGGTTTTAATGGACAATGAGTCACTATGGAGGCAACCAGGAGCAATAAGTAGATGGTAAAAATTAGAACAAACAATATATCTTGCTAAATGAGTCACTGCTAGTCCTTTGTTACCTTTTACTGTTTGTTTGAATTTACTTTCCATCATGATTTAAAGGCTTTTCCCATCTCCTTTTCCAGTGGAGGGTTTATGCTTCTCATTGCTTCTTTCTTCCCTTCAATTATGCGAGCCATGCAAGCATTTCCCCTTGAACACTTTCCAGCTCCCCCACCCCGTCCCTCACCCACTCCGTGTCCTCCCCCTCGTTTACACAGCTCCCTTCTCCACTGTGTTTCCTGCACTGCCTACACTAATTGCACTTAGCATGGATGTGGTGGGGGAGGGATGGTGGAAAGGGAGAAAGTAAAGAGAGGACTTCTGAGGAATCTGTGTGAGTTTCAAACTGGAGGCTCCTCTGCACATGGAAAAGATGGAAGATGTAGAATAGGCAGCAGAAGGAAGAGGAGAGAGGAACAGATTCAACTCCAGGGCCAGAGTGACCAGAGACAACCTCAAGGTAGGAGCATGTTGGTTCTCACCTTTTTAGAGGGAGCTGGAAGCTGCAGAGATGGGAGCCCAGGAAATCCAGTCCCTGCTCTCCACAGCACCCACGTGATGCAAGATTCAGAGGGTAAGACTTGTGGAGCTCTCCCTGCCACCTCTCCTGGCAAAAGGTTATTCAGCATGTGGGAGAGGTTGCTTTGTTTCTTACTCAGTGTTCCATACCCCTTGACCACTCACTTTACTGCAATTGCTTGTCTAAAATACTGTTCATTGCTCCTGTCCCCACCCCATTCCAAAACCACAGGGAAAAGGACACTGACACCACAGAAGCAATGAACTGCATGTCAGGGCCATTCTTGCAGGATGGGGATGAAATCTGCCTGGAGGACTTGCAAAATTCAGTCCCTGCTCTCCTCACAGTGGGATGTGGATGTAAACGTCTCCTCTTTCTCAGAGCAGCTTTTAAGAGTGAGTATTTGTCTCAGAAACATACACCATCAAACAACCCAACTAACAAACAAGCCCTCAGGGACCAGCAGCTCCCAAAAATCAGCACTCAGTTCTCTGAAACTTCACTCATTTGGATTCAAAGGTACCTGGATGCAGAACACTTGAGCTAGAGAAACTGCACATCTGTGGCATGTGTTTATTTATTTATATACCTGTTTTCCAATCTTGCACCTGCCTACTTTAGCTGATCTCTAGCTATCAAATTGTGATGGAGCAAAAGTAATAAAATGCCTGTAGGACAGAAAAACCCTGCCTGAAGTTCTCCCATAGCTCAACCAGACCTAGAAGATGCACAATTCAATTAAAAGAAATATAAAGTTTTTCTCTCCTCACCTCGCCATTTTCCCCTTCTCTTCTAAGCATTTCATACATCCATATATATAAATACACACATACACACACACACACATACACACACACACATAAACCCACCCCTCCCCTTCCCAATCCTTCCTTTAAGGTTTAATTTAACAATAACATTTGCGATCGGGGTCCTGAGCATCTCAAGGGCATTGCGCTTGAAATTGCACACACTCCGCACCATTTATCATAGCCTGACATGTGTCATGTTCCAGACTGCAGCTCCAAGAGGTTACAGCTCACGACTGCTCCTTTGTTGATCAGCTGCCGAGACAACTGAGGCACCTTTCTTTCTTTTTTTCTTCCTTTTCTTTTTTTTTTTTTTTTTTTTTTTTTTTTTTTATTATTAAAGCTGCACCGTCCTCTTTTCATAGGGCTCATTCTGACACAATGGAAAAAGAAAACAGATCCTTCTGTGCTCTGTGCAGTTCCCTCACCAGATCTTCATCAACCCAAATTCTGATCACATGTTATTTGGGTTCAGTAGCAAAGCTTCGGCTGGTTAATATTACTGCTTAATACTGGATATAAGAGGGATAAACTGTTTTCAAGGTAGCTCTGTGCCTGAGGAGAAGAACGGGGTGTATAACTGCTAAGGATACTGGGGACAGTGCTAAGGCAGTCCCAAAGTGCTTTCCTGTGGCAGCACCCAGACTTGCCAGGCCAGTGAATTCCTTCCATTGCTAAACTTCAGTCTTGCAACTTCAGGGAAATGAATTTTTTCTTCTCAAGAGTTTCTATTTAATTTACTCCACCTCTCCTCCTTCACTTCCTTGGTGCCTTGCAGATTTCTTGCTGCGTGCAGAGCACCTGAGACCTGCGTGTATCTTTGCAGGAATGATGCATACAGCAATTCAGCAAACCAGGCTGTTTATAAACAAGAGCCGCTGAATTGCATTCATAAATCACTTGTAGATCCTACTTTTGCCAGTCTTCATCCTGCCAATCAACATTTGTATAGGGTACGGGTACAGGTGTCACTGCCACTTAATGTGTACAGGATGCAAGGTACTACTGATAGCAGGGAATGGGGTCTGAACGCTGCTCTAAGATTGTAACAAAAGCAGACTTTGTATTGTTCTGCATTTTCAAGAATCTCGGCATATCAGGTGAACTACAAATTTCTTTTTTATCTATTTATAATGAAGAGTTCTTGAAGGCAGGAAATGCTGAACTGGAGCCGATTTCTCCATTTCCTCTCCATATTTTCATGTTCTGCTCTGTCCTGGAAGACCTCAAGCCTGAAGGTTCAGATCCCAAAGTCTGTCAGTGTTTTGGAATGATACTTGATCTTTCAGATTCCTATTCCCCTCTGAGCTCTAAATCACGCAATGTTCGTCACCACCTGTTAGCATCAAGCACAGCCTCTGCCGACACAGTTGGAGTTGTCTTACTTTCTCTCACACTCTCAGCTCTTGTCGATGGATATTTTTGGAGGTTTCCTCGGTTTAGAGGCACTTGATTAATCAGTAGTGCCAGATGGGAAGGCTCAACTACTACCACCATGTGTGTGTCACACGCCTATTAGATTCACTAACAGAGGGTTTTCTTGGCCAGCAAGATTTTGCACTTTGTCCTTCATTGTATGTTTTTTGCCCATGTCAGACCTCTTTGCCTTCCAGTTTAGCACGCTGTCCTCTAGAAGTCTGATCTGAACAGCACTTTGCTGCCTGAAGGATGCCTTGTTTCCTCCCTGTTTCTCAAGGAGAGAAAAGCCCAATTTTGTGTCTGTAGCTGGGTAGTCCCACATTCACAGCATCCTCTCCGAGCTGCTCCCGGGCTCAGCATGAAGCCAGCTCCCCACTGCCCGTGATGCATCTCCCCCTTTGCATCTCTGCTCGTGTTGCTGACCTTGACTCGTGCTTGATCCCCCCCCTCCCCCTTTGCCAGCGTCAAGGCACCTGCCTGGCCCTGCAGGGATGATGCAGTGCCACCAGCCGGGATGGCGTAAAGCAGCGCCGGGGCTCGGCCAGCTTCCAGTCACACCACTCTGCCTGTCCTGGGGAGAGCCAGCACCTGCACAGTCCCACCTTCCCCCGCACTGAAAGGTGACAGCCTAGCAAAAACAGGACAAGGCACAGAGCACAGAGAGGTATAAGGTATAAGACCACCATAAATGCTGCTTCTCCATCGCTTTGCCACCCTAAAAACCACTTGTCTGTGTGTGCCTGACACTGGCACTGCTGCTCTGCCCCCAAGAAGCAAGGAAGCTGCTTGACTACCCAGTTTTAAAGGAATATGATGTCTCCCTAAAACTCTTTGGGGGGCTTACTAAGGATATTTAAGAGGGCTGGAGTTCTGCTATTTATGAAGGGGCTGTGCCCAGGGTATGCCTGTGCCTGTCTCTCTTTTTAGGACACCTGTTCCCATGAAAGCAGCTGTGGTGTTTTAATTCCTCACTCCAGACTGCACAGGGGCCAGTTTAGCCCCCAGCAGTTTTAAATGAAAGATGAATAATTTTAAGGGTATTTTGTGGATTTATAAGGAGGAAATAAGGAGTCTACAGAAGGGAAGAAAATAATAGTCTATGGCAAAAATATTAAAAATAACTAAGAGCCCACTAAAAATGAAAACCCCCTCAGCTTTCCCTCTCCAGCCATGGATATTGTCATTATAATACTGCTCAAAAATGGGGTCCCATGGGCTGGGAGTGAAAGTGAAACACAGATATCTGAGTGTAATAGGAAAGCAACGAGGAAAGCGGCACACACAGTAATCAGGTGAGCAGACAGGGCTTCAGCTGAGACCACGCTCTGAATATCTCAACCATGGAGTACAGCTAAGACAGGATTCAGAACTGGCTCAACATCCTGGTCTCTCTGTGGAAGGAAATAGAGCTACAGCAGCCTCTATTTATTGGGATGGCAATGGGGGATGCTGGAAATTAATTGGCTCCTCGGATATGAGGAATAAAAGTAACCTTCTATCTCTCTGCTAAGAAGAAAAGGGGAGAACCACCAAACCAAGCTACATATAAATAATAGGAGAACCAATAATGACTTAAAAAAAGTATTTAAATGCAATCAGGCAGAGTGGAGGAAAGAATAATGACATGTGTACAGTAGACACAATGCAGATTACAATTTATAACAGGATACAGGATGGAGCCAGCACTTGATTAGGGGACCATGTTACAAATTTTTCAGCATATGTCCTCTGTTTTTCTTTGCCTTGGCATAGAAGGCTGGGCACTGCTGGTAAGTAAATCAGATCGTCAGAAAATGCCCATGTTGATGAGAATTGCAGGATCCAAGGAAATTAACTTGACTTGTATTTTAGACAATTCTGCCATATCCATTCCTTGCCCAGAGCTGTCAACTGAGAAAGAGTTGTGCCTGCTTACAGCTTTAATCAGAGATAAAAATTACCCCCAGTTCATGAATATGTTTATCATGGAGATAAGTCAATGGCAGAGAATAGATTCTCAGCACACAGCTCTGCATGTCTTGCACTAAAACATGTCATATACTGATGTGTTTTGCTCTACAAATAGCACCCTCATATTCCACTCATTGTCCAGACACAGACAGAGCCTGGGCAGGGAAAAGTCCTTCAGAAGGAAGCACAGGGAGCTTTTGCTGATGAGCTTGGAGGACCTTAAAGCTCCTTGGGTGTCTGCTTGCTGTAGCTTGGCCACCGTATATGAATCCTTCACCTGACTGCCAGGGGAGAGGTGAAGAGGGAAATTATCATTTGGTCTGATCACAAAGGCTATTGGGGCTCCTTTGATCATCCTCTGTGTCTTGAGGCTCCATCTCCCTCCTGGATGTGTTCCCAGCTGCTGTTGTCTGGACCCAACACTTCAGGTATGGCTCTTGACCATTAATACCAGTAAGTCATGCTCTATGGTGGGGTGGGGGAAGCTGTGATGTGCTGTTTCTTGTGGGTAGTCAGGCTATGATAAAAAGGAACCTGTATTCATGAATAGAGTAATTTTTTTCCACTTTTAAATGTCTTTTTTTCTTCCCAGTCTGGTAACATCACATCCCTCAGAGTACCTTAAATTAAAGAAAGCAATACCAGAACAACAACAAAAGCAGGAATGGGAATGACACAGCAGCAAACCAGAAAGCAAATGGCTGACAAGGGATATTTATATGTTGCATGGTGTTATTTTGGCTGCTCTGTTTGTCCAAATTGCCGTGGAAAACAGAGAGAGCATGAGCAGCTAAATGAAGGCTCCTTGAAGTTGGGGTTTTGCTGGTGGCGATGTGTGTGTGCACTGGGTGTGGGTGTATTTCTGTGTGTACATTGGGAAAGAAGGAAGATTGTTATTGTGGTCTCTTTCTAGACAGGCATAAACACCCCTGTTTATTTCCAGCATGCCATCTAAATTCAAAATTAGCATAAGCTGATGGTGTTAATTGATTTATATGCATGCAGGCAGTGGTTTATCAAAGGTAGAGGGACATAAGGTCACTCCCCTAAGGGCCTCCTGGGAACAAGTATCCATCTGAGATAATATTGAGGTTGGCATAGTTGGGAATATAACTGCATCTAAGTATGAAGAAACTGAGTTCTTTGTCATTAGCAGCAAAATAATTTTCCTATTAATATTATAATTCTCCTTTTAATAAAGGCTGCTCTCATTGAGGTCTAGGAAAGTGCCCTCCAGGTCTGCTCTGAAGTGGCCCAGGCTGCAGCTGGAAGGCTGGCTGCCTTCCCAGAGAAGGGAAAAGTCCTGTCCAATTTGCCATCTGAGCCCAGCTCTTGGAATTTTGTTCCTTTCAGGTCAGTGTACCTCAGCCGTTGTGGAAATGCCAGAACACTTTCTCTGAGGAGGTCAGCAACGACACAGAGACAGCAGGCACCAACAGGGACTTCTTTACTTTCTGAGGAAATTTCATTAAAATATTTTCCCTGAGCTGTACCAAGAGCAAAGCCAGAAAAGGGCCTTGGCTTGCAAGTGTTAAAGGAAGAAAAATACATCCCCTCTTGCAGTGCTGGCCCCTCAGAAGGGAGGGAAGGAGAAGAAGGATTAAAGCTGTAAGCAGGCACAACTCTTTCTCAGTTGACAGCTCTGGGCAAGGAATGGATATGGCAGAATTGTCTAAAATACATGTCTGAAAATGCCGTACCCAAAATGTGTCCTATTGCTATTGGTTTTCACTATCTATTTTAAAAAACCTTGTTTTTTTCATGAAAATGGGTTAATCTGAACAGAACTTTTCTTTTTTCTTTCAATCTTTCTGTTTGTTTGTTTGCCTCTTACCTTTTCCTGGGTCAATCTGGGGAATTCAGACATGAAATCCATCTAAAAAAAGCATCTTCCACTTGTAAGCGAACCTCCCCTGACTGGCAAATTGGGAATTTTGCCCTCTCTAGTAGGAGATGTAGTATCTGATTGCTCTCTGACTAAGTAGGAGCTCGACAAGGCCACCTTTACACTGAACAATCCCATATATCAGAGGCCACCCCTTTGAACTCAATGGCTTTACGGGTGCTAAGAGAGGGTATTGGAAACAGTCTGAAATCACACCTTTCACATAATAAGCAGCAATGAATAGGAAAGAAAAGGAAACAGAAGGCTTATAGGATTTAAGGAGTTTCTTTTGAAGAAAGAATCCACCCTGCTGCTGATGGCCAGACGCTTATGTGGGTGTTGAGATGTGCAAATAAAGCAGGGTATAAAGCTGTTAGCAATGGTTCGCAGCAACAGACCAGCTCCTGTCAAGGAGAAGCAGGTTAGGTAAACTTTTCAGGTGTTTGGAGGTGAATCTTTTCATTTGTGCAGAGCCCTTGTTTGACCCAACTATTTCACATCATTACCAATTGCTTTGTTCGTACATATCAAACTTCCTTCTGGTGCTTTATTGGTTTCTGCTCTTGCTGACCTCTTCCAGCAGTTTACTTTCTAACATCCTGAATGCTTCATCATGACTGTTCAGCACACCTCACCGAGGGCTGAGATTAAAAGTTAAAAAAAGAGAAAGAGTGAACACAACAGGGGAGGAAACAGAAGAGCTTTTGGCAGCAGCCTGGTGACTCCCTGGGGGGAGTCAAATGGGATGAGTAACCACCCGAAATAATGGCAGAGGGGAAAAAAGAGAGAAGAGACTCAAACAGCAGGGCCTGAGTGAGAGAATTAGTAGGAACATCAAGCTGAGAAGGCCAGGGGAGGGGAAGAAGGCAAAGTCTATCTCTCCATCTCAGCTCTCTGTTCCAAAGAGAGACACTGAGCCCTGTTAAAATAGAAAATGGGGCCATTTGGTTTACAACACTAAGCACAGATATCTTGCATTCAGTGTCTGCTGCTCCCCTGGACTGAAACTCTGCCTGGCTCTATAAGAGCAGTCCCAGGGAAATCTGAAGTGAGGACAGAAAGGGGAGAAGGTGGGAATTAAACAGGGGGAGAGCAGATAGTGTCAGACCCACCTGCAGTGGCTGCAGGGCACAGCCAACACAGCACCAGCGATTTCCTCCCTCCATAGGTGCTACAGAGCTGCATTTGTGTCCCCTCCCTGAGGACAAGGCTGCAGGGACACAGGGAAAGTGAGAGGACATCAGCCTGATCAGGGCTCACTGTGGCCGAGCCCAGGACCTTCTGCCTCCTCTATCCTGGCAAATCTCAGTGGGATTATGTTTAGGCTGATCAGTTCTTGGTGAAGGATAAACATTTCATTTAACACAGGGAGGATGAGACTTGGGAGCCTGGCTCCTTCTGGATGGAGTGACAATGGAAACATTCAGCACTCATGCCAGGAAACATCATAAGATTTATTTAGTGTCAATAAAATAAAGAAATATTTTGACAAAACCAGAATATTTTACTTGGGTTAATTTTTTAAAAATAATTCTCTATTATATGATAGAAAATTAAAATGTAAAGTCAAATATTGTTGTGTCCCCCTCAAAAAGTTGGCATGGGTTCTTTAGCACAGTCAGGATCTTTCTTCTAGTCTTCTTCCAAAAAGAAGCAGTGTCAAAATCAGTTTGATGTTATGCAATTTTTCAGTGTTGATGGAAGCACCTAACTAATAGTCAGGGTATGTATGGCTATCTCTGCTGTTAACATTACGAAGAGCCTGACCTCCAGGTGCTCTCCGAGGCTTTCAACTCAATTTGCAAAATTCAGGCTTTTCTTTAGGTTTACAGTACCATGAAGCAACATAAAGTTCAGTGATGATTGGATTAGGTTTTGACAAATATGAAAAAAAAAATTGAGATGTAATGTTAAAGCAGAAGGAACTCCAGGAAAGAGCAACTGGAGGTCTATTTTGTGAACATATTGAATATGTGGCTACATACTGTAAAAAGTCTCTAACAAAAGATATTATGTAAACTTTTTATTTGAATAAGAAAAAGAGTATTTGACCTGCATTCTTTTCTCATTAAGTATATTTTTTTGTGCACATTCTGGTTCCTTTTTTTTTTTTTAATGCTAATGAAGAATTAAATTGTTACATCTTCAGTCTAATGACTCTCATGAAAATTATTTTAACAATTCCTTCCCACCCTTTTCAAGTCCTGTTTCATGCTTAGGAGACACAGAGAGTTTAAGCTTCCATGTCTGCCTTTGGTATTTCTACCAAGTGTAGATTTGTGACATGTGCTGCCATGTCCCAGGGTACATAAAGCTTCACTTTGGTGTCCTTGACATCTTTGGTCCTTTTTGTGGCTATCTCATAATTCATGCAAGTGATGCCATACAAGTGTAAGTTTTTCATGAGGTCATAAAACTGATTTATAGAGGTTTTCCCATAATCTCCAAGCAAATTAAAGAAGGTTGATGGAGCTATGCAACTCACTGTTGCCTCAACAATGGTCTCATTCAGAAATGACACTGAACAAGATTGAGGTATTAAGATATCAAGAATGTCCTTAAGAAGCCTTGTCTGTCTGTAAAAAAAAAAAAAAAAAGTGATGCCTACAAGCCAAGAAGGGCTATTTCTTCTCTACACTTAGTTGATTTTACCCATGACATCTACCTTAAGATTAGTCAGATAGTTTCTTACTTCACTTTCTGCTTTCAAATGGAAAAGTCTGATTAATCCAATGCAGATCAGCACTTACAGAAAAAAAATGGAGGTTAATCTCCTTTCCCTTCTGAGATGTTTGAAGTTTTGGATTATCCATTTTACAAACAGTGTTTTATTTTGCTTTTCAGCTTTTAAAATAATTTTATAATAAGGGAAATATTCCAATAAGGAAAAATTCTAATTCCAAAAATTCCAATAAAGGAAAAGATATTTATATACACCTGTAGCTATTTAAACATATATATATATATATATAGGAATCAGATATATCAAATTGAATATTTGTAGATCTAAAACTGTGGGGGTTTCACATATATCGATTTTAAACTATTTAAAATGCACATATATAAAAACGAAACACAAACCTCAAACTCTATTTCCAAACTGTTAAAAGTGGACATTTCAGAATTGTGGGAACTTTATTCTTCCATCTTTATTTCTGAAGCTGTTTGTGAAGTGCTTGCATTTTGACAGAACTATATAGTCCAAGAAAATGAGCTTTCACTAAACTGCCTCCAGCTTCAATATATGCCCTGTGTCAAACTCAGAGAGAGCTTCCAACCTCTGTGGCTGGGGCCGAGTGCCAATTACACTGCACCCAATGGCCTATAACTGTCTTTTTTGCTTCTGTGAATATCACTTTTCTAGTTAAAATCTTCAGGACAGCTTGCAAAGTGTTTGCTACTATTGCTCTGGAGTTAAAAGTAACCTTGAAAACATTTCTCCATGGTAGTAATGGAGGTGATTCTTCCATCCCTTCTCAAAAATGGCAGTATATCGTTCCTATCTTTCCTCCTCAAACTCTGCCCAGCAGGCTTCTGAAGACCTTTTTAAGGTGGGTGTTATCCTTTTTATTTTCTTCTTATTTGAATATTTCATCTCGAACTTCACAGGGAGATGACTATCTCCCAAGTGCGTGAAACCAGCCAGGAGTGTTTTATATGTACATTGTAAAGCATTTGATGTAATCTGTACTGTGATTATACATAAATAAGTAAAGAAAATCTTTTTTAAATCACCTTTGTATTGGAATGAGGGGGTCTTTACCGAAGAGATCATACAAACTAAGAGAGTTCTAAAGGTGAGAAATTCAGGTCCTTTAAAGAGTATTTGAAATAAAACCCAGGAAGCATGCACATTATAAGGATTAGTTTTATTTTTAGAATGAAGAAATAATTGTTAGAATTATTTTCTGAATTATTTAAAAGTGCTAATAGAAGTATTGAGCCGTATTCTCATCATACAGTTTTGTAAATTGGAAGTAACTTAATGATATGAGTTCATTAAAAGGGAGATGGCATCAACCTTGCCATATTCAGGCACTGTACAAAGAAATGTAAGTATTTCAATAAAAGACAGACACATAACAGAGCTCTAGTTTGAGTCAATACTGCCTTATGGCCAGTATATTGCAACAGGCTGTAAAAGAAAGTAATGAAATCATTAGATACTGTGTCCTTGCATTCTGTTTTCTATTTACATGATAATAAACTGTTATTAATATCATCATCCTTGTTATTGTTCTAGTATTGTGAATTCTTGTCATTTTCTCATTATTTTCCTTTAAGCCTCAGATGCTGGAATCAGGTGATCACCTAGTAAATTTCCTTTTTTTTTTTTTTTTTTTTTTTTTAATTTAAATGTAATATCCTAGTTTTCCTAGTTGTGGAAAGAAGTTCAAAAGCACATTTTGAGTGCAGCTCAAATCACCTAATTTTATGTAACTACATCAGATGAGTCAAAGCACAAAATTTATAAAATCCAGGCAGTGTGTGAAGCACAGAAGCTGCCCTAAAGGTCCCAGCATTTAAATGAAACTAACTCTGTTGTCACCAGTGCCAGTAATTACAATAAGCCTGGCATTTCTTGTTACCCTGTGAAATTACCTGCAAGGCCTTTTCATATTGTCTCCATGCTGTTGTTTTCATGCTCAGCAGAGCATTAAGAGTCAATGATGGGCAGCTCTTGTGTTTGACTGCGAATCGTGGGGCATTTTGCTTTGGACTCTATAGAAAAATCCTCAAGGTGTTTATTGACAAATGCTTCCTGCAGGCTGCTGTAATAGAGAATTCTCCTCTCTGCCCGCTCCCCAGTTCCTACAAGGCCGATCTGCTCCACATCTAGGCATGCTGTTGCAAAAAAATATTTTTTTTTCAGTACCCTCCGTAATGTGCCTTCAACAGGAGCTATGGATCAAGCGTGCTCCAGACCAAAGGCACTCAGTCCTCCAGCTCGGAGCTGTGTGCTGCCATTTCCCCTCCATTTGTTTCTGTGGAGCTGACTGTGTGTGCGGTCATCCATAGGGGTGCTGAGATACCCTGGAGAGAGGAGGAATAGCTGCAGCTATTTTTCATTATTATATACTTCACTTCGTAATAAATGAGATCCATAGCATGTGAACGCCGCTCTTGTAGATCATCATATCAGCAAGCACAAGGAACCTTGTGTGCCACAAAGCTAAATAAAATAAAGTAAGTAATCCCGAGAAAAATAGGCTGGGGGGAGACCACTGAGGGTTCAGGACTGCACAGTGCATCCTGTCAGCCTGAGAATGACCTCAGGACTTGCAGCAGCTAGAGCATGGGTAGTTTTAAAGCTGAAGCCATGGTCTACATGCCTGTCTCATCTCTATCCACATCCAATGCAGACATGTACAGACTTGCACTTCCATTGCCTTGCAGGTGCCTTTGGCATAACAGGGACCAGCAAACAACTTGTGACCCAAAAGGGAAATAGCAGCAATAGCAACTGGGCTGTTCTCCAAAGCTCATGATAATGGTGAGTGTTGAGCATCTCTATAAAGTAGAGCAGATCAGATGTGGAATTTTCAGACCAAGTTTATGACAAATCTAGTTTTGCACAACTCCCATGGTCTTGCAGGTAGGGCAGGTATTTGTCTGCAGTGTGACACAGCAGATCTGGATTGTCCTGCTGAGAGTCCAAAGTGAGTTTCTCACCTGTTAACATTTTGACCAATAACCCAAAGATGTGAGCTATTAATACCTAGTCAGCACCAAGAAAATGATGGATATCTATTTCCTGAACAGCAGCTATAATTCAGGAGAGGAACTTTGGTGTTATTTCCATAGGCCAGTGATGTTTTGGTACCTTCTGCCTTTGCAAAATGATCTATTTATTGGGATTAACCCAGTCCTAAAGCTGGGTTTGGTGTACACAAGTGTTAGCAGGAGGCTGCAAAATAACAAAATTTAGTTCTGGAAAACCACATTCAGAAGCATAAAAAGAGTGAAATAATAGAGATAGGATAAAATGTAGCTCTTTTCTGGATTCTACCTTACAGTTTATTTGGCATCATAACTCTTGTAAAATCACAAACAAAAATTTACACATACACACACAAACAGAATTTTCCCACTGTTCTAAAATGCAGTGGTTTTCTCCACTGTGTTTGCCTTGGATGTGAGTTGAGAGGATTCTGGTTTGGTTAAACTTTCTGCCTCTCAGATAAAAAACAGCAGCAATTTTCTGCTTGAATTTCTCTGTGACTAAATCCATTGATCATCCTTTCTCTCAGTGAGTGAGGAGTGTGTTTTCTCTTTAATAACTACTATCCTTCTCCCTGAATATTTTTTTCTCTCCCCTTCACTTGTTTGTGTTGTGTTGGTCAGTCCACTGCACTATTCCTCCGAGAGACAGAGAGAGCGCAAAATTGAAGTTATTTTATGCTTGGTCTCCCTCGGTCCCAATTTTCAAATCTTCATGTCAATTTTCACACATCAGTGTCATATGGTGAATGCTATGGAAATTTCAGTGGGGTCCTTGGGAGACAATTTATACATGACCCCCTATTCCCTCCCCCAACCAGGCTGCAGACCCTGCCTTTACAAAGAAAAAGTGGATTTATAATTAATGTGGATTTTAAAATATGAGTACATTCAGAAATTTTCCCATTTGTTTGCCTCTGCTGCAGTACGAGTTCAAAGGAATACAAGTTCTCTCTCTTTCTCCTTTCCAACCCTAATAAATTGGCCAAGTTAAGTTAATATAAAATTACCTCATGTTGAAGTAAAAGATCAACTCATTATTAACTTTACTTTTTTCCCTAAAAGTTATGCTGATGAAGGTTTATCAATCAACTAATCACCAGTTAGCAAACACACTCATTGCCACCTACTGAGGTGAGCAAGGTTAGGAGGAAATGGAAGATGGTGAGCTTGGATGGGTAATTATATCTTCTTTTAAACTGATGAATGTGCATGGTCTTAAGAGTCCTTGGTGAGTAAAATCTTAGGAGAAGATACAAAGGCTCAGCTGACACCAGCAGAGCATTGCAATCACTGACCTTAAAATGGGCCCCTGACATCAGAAAGGGGTGCACATCACCTGCTGCATTTTACAGTGTTAATTATCCTCTCTGTGGGCAATAAAGGGATGACAAGTTTTCCAGGTTACATCTCAAAACATCTTAAAACTTAAGCCATTCGTGAGGAGACCTAAATTGCGCCCAATCCTCACTCTTTAGATTTTTCTTAAAGATGGTACCAAGGCATCACAGGAACCTGATTTTCTGTCTCACCCACCACCAGCATCTAGAGAAAGATTTCCAAACATCATCAGCCACGAAGTTTTGGATAGTTTATTTTAGTTTGTTCTTTTTTTCTTTGACAAAACCAGCAATAGTAACAGGGAAAACCTAATGCCTGACTTTGAAAGAACTCCATCTTCCCTTCCATTCTTTGTGGACATTCAGCACCTCTTGCAGGTTCCCTACTCTACCAAAAATAATTTTTTGTATCCTTCAATCTCTTACCTATCCTTCACCTCATCTTTCTCTGATTTTTTTTTCAATTTTGAAAACTATCTTGGGAATTGCAGTGGTAGTAGAATGGTTGAGGGACTTTTTCTTCTGAAGAACTCTGGGGATCAGGTTTGGGCTTTGCAATGCAACATCTCATCCAGGAGATGTAGAAATCAGAATCACATCATCCTCCAGTTTATTTAAGTTGCTTCAAAGCCAGCTGCAATTTGTACAACAGCACACTGAAACCCTCCACCAAGCTGCCTTCCCTGGTGATTTCTTGTGCAACCTGTGGATGGGATAGCTTTATTGGAATTGTTGTCCTCCTCCAATGTGGCCAGAGGGAAATGAACTGGATGAGCATTCTTCTGTGCCACACAGGGACCAGCCAATGCACTCCACATGTGTGCAGGTAAGAACACACTGTTGTTTGAAGACTCTCTGAAGGGCTGCAGAAAATATATTTGTTTGGCATGCTGCCATTTTGCTGCTGGCTGCAATCTTAACACCTCTCCCAGTCTAGGTCAGGGGAACCCCTGCAGAACAATTCAAGAGGGGAAAAAGAGCATCTCTAAGTCCTGGGGCTGCCTCATCCCTTAAGGTGCTGTTGTCTCTGGAGGCACTACTCAAGCAAAATCAGAATTCCTCTGAGATGCTGAGGGCAGCAGGGATGGTTTTATGTAAAGCTGAAAGCTGTAGGAAATGCTCACTGTGAACCATATGAAGATCTCAGCTTTTTGCCTTGCTGGAGAAATTAATCTTGGAACAGTGACCGAGATTGCCCCAGTTTATCCAGGACATGCCCATAGCACTTCTCTAACAAGTCTTTTGGTGGTGGATGAAGTGCAAACTCTGGGACAACTTTGCACCACGCAGTCACAGGACCATCAGCTGAGACCTGCAAACCTGCTGTTCTCACCAGCTCCTCTGAAAATCAGAATTGCCTGTATCTAGGGTTAAATGAGGCATTTTCACTGCTGGAACAGCCTGCCTTACACTGATGTAGCTGGCAGAAGGATAGACCCCCCAGCTATATTGTATATATTCCTGTAAAGACAGGGGTAATCCACCAAATTGAGGAAATAGCACATAACTCAGAGAGTGGGCACGTGCCTCTGCGTGTGTGCGTGCACCTGGGTGTGTGAGAGACAGAGGGGGAGATGAGATATATGGGGAAATACATGAGAGATGAGACTGGAGAGATAATTTCCAGAAAATACAGCAACCATCAGAAACTCTGTCTTTCCAGCTGGAGGGTTTTGCAGTGCTGGTGCTTCTCTCTTAACTTGACAGCTCCACTCTTAGCCCAGCTCGTAGTTGCTGCCTATAAATTTAATTAGAATGGGGGTAGGGGAGGAACAAGCCTGCACGGCACTTGGCAGAGCGCTGAAAATAACCAGCTTTAATACCTTTGACATTGAAGCACCTGCTAAGGGCACAGGCTGCTGTACAGCTGACCGACCCTGCTCTGGTGACAGGATGTGTCACTTTGCCTGTCCTCAAAACGTGCAGCCCACCCCATAACCCAGGGGACTGCGTGCATGGCTCTGGGGCTGGGCATCTCCCCGAGCACCAGGAGGGAGCATTGCACCCCAGAGGCACCAGGGAGGGACACCAAGCACCCCCGACCACGTGAAAAGGGAGCTGCTCAGGCACTGCAGCGTGCCTCGTGTATTTCATTTTTCTCTCTCTGATGTAGTGGGCTATTTTCTGTGTTTGCAACTAAGTGCTGCACTGCAGCCAGCCGTGAACATTTCTGTTGGCCCAGCTGGCCTCTTGTTTTAATGCTGTTCTCAGGGCTCTCCCTGGGTAGAGCGGGGAAGTAAACAGATTGGAACTTTGCCCACACATATATATTTAATTGTGAGCTGATTTTATGCTAGGGAAATGTAATAGACCCATCACTTCAGGCAGACAACTCCCAGCAGAGGCAACAGGTTAAAGATTTTCCCCACTTCTGGAGCTTCCTGAGATGTAGCAGGTCTTATGGATGTAGGGACTCTTTGACAGAGATTGAACCTTTTATACTGTTTCTGATAAGCTCTAGGCAGTGTGGAGGCAATTTAGGGATTTGAGGGATATTTGACCTCTTTCCTATGCATGCTGTGGGGATCTGCTTGTGATCATGGTTTTGGGTCATGTTTGGAGATGTCCCAGCTGAGAAAAGAAAGTCCCTGAGCTCCTCTCAGAGTCCATCAGTCACACAGTGTCAGGATGCAAATGAAACTTGGACCACATCTGACCCTTTTGCCACCATTAAGTGGCACTGATGCTGCTGCTAGAAACACTTTTCAAAAGTGTAATTTGATTTTTTTTTTAAATTGTGTTTGAATCTAACCCAATTTTAGTTCAATTCAAGTTAGACAAATTCAAATCAAGATCAGATTGAATTCCCCTTGAAATCTGAGGGTATTTTCATATCCTCCAGGGAAGGACTCAGTGGACCTGAACTTAATTTGAGGAATAAAAGGCTTCAAGTGTCTTGACATCATCTTCACAGAATCATGGAATAGGTTGGGTTGGAAAGGATGCTTAAGATCATCTAGTCCAAGAGCAGACAGACAATGAGCAGAGGGACATCTCACACTAGACCAGGTTGCTCAAAGCCCCTTCAGATCTGACCTTGAATATTCATCAACCTCTTTCTTTTTAGAGTTCCTTTGCCATGCACCACCCTGCCTGGCTGTATTGCTCTGTTCCAAAGCCCTGGAAGCAGCTGCATTTGCTCAGACCTGAGGATGAAGCAGCACAGGCAGCCTCTGAGCAGGGCACCACGCCAGGCAGAGGGGTGCACAGAGCCTTTGCATACACACGCAAAACCTGAGAGGGAAAAACAAAATCCATTTTAAATATGCAATGGAGTCGTGCAATTTTCAGCCTATTCAGGCTTGGCAAATGCCTTTGGGGGATCAGACTACCAAGCAGCACAAGTACAGTTGTGACTATGCACCAGTCTGTAATGCAACAGCTCTGATGTGAAGTTATTACCGCAGGCACAGTGTTGATACCTGTGTTAAGCCTCTGAGCATTGCCCAGTGTGAACTATGTGTTTCCACAAGACTGAGCAGACCCAGACAGAGCTGATTGCTCTTGCAGTTAATAAAAAGCACTGCACTTTCTCTCTTGACAATCCCGACACCTGAGTGCTTCCTACGTATGACAGTTAGCACATTCTGGTTGCTCAGTGGCCTGTGAGAAATGAGCCTCTTCTCAATTTAGTTCCTATCATCAGACAAGCAGTACACACAATAAAAAACACACCTTGACAGTCAGCCCCCAAAGTAGCCCTGGGGACTGCAGGTCCGAACTTCCCTTTCTCTCCTACGCAAAGCCATAAACCAGACGGAATTTATGGGGCTGGACTTCCTTCAGGTAAATCAAGGTAACTCCACCAAGGTCAAAGAAGTCACTCTGGCCAGTGCAGAATAGCCTGGAGGAGGGCAACCTCTGCTGACCCCACGTTTCTTCTCTAGATGGGGCTTGTCAAGCCCTCCTGACTTTCACTGGTGGCCATGGTCAGCCATGAGGTCCCCTCAGTCAGAACAAGGTAAAAGTCCTGCCTCATCCATGAGCTGAGCATTTAGAGCTGACCTTCCAGAAAGAGCACCAGCATGGGTATGATGTCCTTTTTTTTCCAGGAGGGTGAGGAAGGCACAGGGCAGTGGGGCTGGAGGGCTGGACCAGCAGCGGGTGGATGGTGGCTGCTGCGACAGGCTGTGCTCCAGCCAAGCCCAGCTCATCAGGTCATGTCAAACGGAGCTAATATAAATGTCAGTGTGCTGCTTTCAGTTGTGAAATCGGTGTTTGTTGTACTGCAGTTCATTTTCAGTCTTCCAGCTCTATGGATGCTATCAGCTGACATGTCTGGCTGGTATCCTCTGCCAAAAATACACACACTCTCAACATTTCTCAGGAGTTGGGTTTTTTCCCCCTCCCTGTGACATGCTGATGTCAAATTTCTCCCTGGGTCTGTGATACACAAGACTGTCCACACCTACCAGATAATGAGTTTAACATTTCAAGGACAGAAGCTCTCAGTCTCAGTGAGACACAGGGTGGATGTGCAGGCCTGATTTGGGCTAGGTGCCAAAGGTGGCAGGGCTCTTTTAAGCTTTTTTGACATGCTCTCTCTTAAAATAATCCAACCCAACAAAAACAGATGTGTATAGCTCAGAGTACTATTGGTATTCTTATCACAGTTAAATACTTTGTTATTAACAGCAGCTTAAATTCTTCTCCCATTTTTCCTTGCTTTTAGAATAAATTCCTGTTCTTCTGAGCACCCAGGTCTCAGTCTTCTATTGATCCTGCTCTGGTTGACTCCAGGCTCTTCATCATCTCACCACCCTACAATTTTATGTTGGCTTCACAAATAAAAATTCTTACTCTCTTCCATTCTGCTCCCCCACCTTTCTCTTGGCAACCTTATCTGCATATCCAAACTCAAGCATCCATGCTCTGACAATGACTCACAAATCTACTCTGGACTTGTTTCTTTTTGTCCAAAACTGAAACTTTATTCAGTGCCCTTGACTTTTACTCACTCGTGGTGAGCTGTCACCTTAAGCTGACCATGAATTTCCAGTTTCATCCCCACAAAATCCAGCCCCTTTGCCTCTCTTTTTTTTTTTTTTTTTTTCCTATCATGATCAGGAGCTCATATTTGTTACTAAGGCTCCAAATGTAAGGAATTTTTTCAACTGGCTCACCTCCCTCTAATTTATTACCTACAGAATGTGTCCATGTCTTTCTGAGTTTCAGTTATAACACATAGAAAAGGTGCTGAATTTACTGGTGCTCCACACAAATGAAACTCTTACAGAGGTTTAGAATTACTTGCATTTTGTCTGTGGAAACATTCTTTATTTTTTCTGGACAAATTGAATCACATGTGTTTTTCCAAATTACTCTGGAAATGTAATTTCTCCAGCTTATCAGTGTGATCAATGTATTGCTGTTTTGGTTTCCTTCTTGGAAGGAAGATATTCCTCCATGGGAGTCCTTCTGTTTCAACAAATGCAAGTTAATCTTTACTCTGAAGACACTCTTCTGCTTCACTCTTTAGCTTGGTCTGATGAGACACTGCTGGTCACAGTCAGGAGGAGGTCAGAGGGGCAGCCAAGGAGCCAGAATCCTGCCCACCCTCCCAGGCTGGCTGGCTAGGACAGACACACTGTCTCCTCATGACAGAGAGAAGTCTTCTTCTCTTCCCTGGATGCAGCTGCATTTTATGGTGATTCATGTTCTCCTGCTATTTCTCCTGTTCTTTTGCCAGTTCCTCTTCCCTTGGTTTTGTCTGAGCATTTCGTGGGACAAGAACAATATTTTTTATTTCACCAGCACCAAGTACAGCAGCTCCCAAACCTCAGTGATGAGGACTGAGAGATGCCTCGTGCAATGCTGGTAATCAATAACATAAATTAGAAAATGGTTATGAAATGGCAGTAGGGGAGCAGAAAGGGACAGGAACCAGAAAGGCAGTTTCAAACTATGTATTTGAGACACTCATGCTTTGGCCTTGATAAGTGGTGGATCAAATAGGCGTTGGACTTCCATGGTCCTTGTGGGTCCCCTCCCTCTGGGGATACTCTACAATTCTGTGGTTGTTGCACTAATGTTGGCAGAAATTCACCAGGACCAGAATCCATTCCTCTGGCCAGTGAGTGACAGCAGTGCTTTTATTTTGGCAGGCCAGCATCATTCCAGCCACCAGCACAAGGCAAAAACATGCACACACAGAGCACCCTCCTGCCCGTGGCAGCCAGAGCACCCTTCAGACATCCCACCTCACCTGCTGACACAACCCTTCAGCGCCCACCAAAATCAAATGCAGCTAATTGGAAGGTGATGACAGCCAGGGGATTGCTGGATTTGCATGCTAATTCCTCTATTTTAGCATCACACAGCCCAAGTACAGGTAAAATAAGACTCTGCACTTCATTCCACACTATTTCCTTCCTTCTCCACAGTACACATGAATACACACTCACACACACACACACACACACACACACTTTCTCTCTTGGGCTGTCCTGAAGCCAAAAATCAGATGGAGATTGTATTACATGTGCTTTCCAAAAGGCTGGCCAACAACTTCAAGGGGCAACATGTTCCCCTTGCTAGGACAGGGTTGTAAACTGCAACTTTAGAAATCACAGCAACCCAGCTCATGTGGGGGAGAAGAGAGCTATTTCCACAGGCTGGGTTACAGCTTCCTCATACTTTTTATGCCAGGGCTTGGGATGGATTCCTGGCTCTTGTATCACATGACACTGTTGAAGTTTTGTTTCAAGTACCCAACCTCCTCCCCTGTTCTACCACTGGCATCTGCCCCTGCTCTAAGTCTACCAATTATTTCCTTTAAGTGTCAGCAGCACACCAGGCACTCTGAGATATAACCTTTCTTCTAGTTGATGCTGTTAAACTATTACTTGAAACTGAAGTTGCAGTTGACAAGTGCTACTTCAGTCACTAATAACTACTTCAGGCATGCTAGTGGTGTCTTGGCTCTTAATGCTGTGGCTCAGGGCTCAGGGAGTGTCTTTACAGGTCACTTAGAGCCATCCATCTGATCTAAAACAAGATCAGTCAATCTCTCCTCTGGCTCTGTGCCTTGCTTGCCAGGAGGTTCTGTCTCCATCCCCCCAGGGCTGCAGCAGTGGCATATCTGGCATATCTGGGTGGCTTTAGGGGCTGCCTAGATTCTAGAAGATCCCACTTTGGGATGTACCTGTGAGCCACAAGCTGAGTTTTTCTGTTTGCAGACAAAGAAAAATGAGGGCTCCAATTCCTTGAGGTTGAATACAGCTCTTTCAAGGGAGATCTCTGCTTGCCTACATCATAATTTACTTTCTATTTTAATTTTTTTTTTTTAAAGCAGGTTCTGTGTTCAACACCTTCCTGAGAAAAATAGGATTTCTGCATGGAAGGAGGATGAGTACTCAGACACACACCTGAATTCTGCAGGATCAGGTAAGGAATAGCTTTCCTTTCATTTCCCACTCCCTTCAGGCTAAGTTCCTTCAGTCTAATCAAAGCATCTGAGGTATCTCAGACACAGAAGATTCACAGTTTGGCAGGGGTCACAAATATTTCCTTTCTATTCTGGCAGGGTTTTGGCTCAGTCTGAGGATGAATTTCAAACAGAGTAATATAAGGCAAAGCCAGATCATCAGGGGCACTGAGCCTTATGCCCTGTTACTGCAGAGAATCCTCTAAGAGATGTTAAATCCAGAATAACCCCCACTTTTGCTTTGTCTCCTGCATATAAGAAGCTACAATGTGGTATAACAAACCAGGTCTGGCTTTTCAACAGGAAAAAAAAGATATGTCAGGTTTTAAGTCTCCTTGACATGACAACATCTTCATCTAAATTGTGAAGCCATCCTTTGGATAGCCCAGCCTTGGTCTAATGTCTTTTAGAAAATGATGCTCATTTAATTCCTGAAATGTGAAATCTAGGTCTCAGGTCAAGAGCATAGATGTTGTTTAGCTGAAAAATTTAGATCCATCAGACTGTCTGCAAGAGTCTGCAACTTTTCAAACTTTAGATTGCACTAGACTCTTACTGCTATATATAGTCTTTTGAAGAGTAGCATCTAAATAAAAATACCCTTGAAGTACAGGGCACTTTTTATGCTCCCACCTTCACAATTTTTTAGGAAACAAAAGGCTTCTTCAGGGCCACAACTTGTCTGCACAGAACAAATAGCCAGACCTCGGCTAAAAGTTTATTCCTTTTGCACTCTATATCCAGCCCTGAATTCTTCCCTCAGGCAGGATTTTGATGGGACTTGATGGGAGAATCCCCTAAGACAGGCAGGGTCAGATCACACAGATGAAGGGACTTGACAATATGGGAGATATGGAAGCACCTCAGCCAGAGTAGGGCAGCCACTTCATGGGAAAATAAACCCAGTTCTTATCTTAGTAATTGTACGGGCAAATTAAATCTGGTCCCAAGCAATCAGGACTCACCCCTTCACTGTTGCAAGATGACAGACCTCCAGCCAAGCCACATATCCTTTGGTAGTAGAGTGATCAGCTGAATCTCTTGCCAGGTAGATTTCTAATTCTCATAAGATGTGTTGGTTACGGGCAGGATGTTTCTACAACACAGGGAAATTTTCATCCTCAATGGGAAACACAGCTGGGCCAAAGGAAAGCTTGTGTGGCACCTCTATCTAGAGCAGATCACACACACATATAAGCTTCCAGAAGGCAACAGAAACTCCATTCATATGGCAATTGTGTCTTTATATCCTCTCTATGTGTATGAATTTATGGTTGTATGAACAGCCATATCCAGTTATTGAAGTATTTGATGATACAAAGTGCTCAAGGCCTTCTTATTCCATCTCATTCACCGTTAAAGTTCTGCACAATCTTTTTACTGGCTTTCAGCCTGCCATAAATACAAATGACTTGCCAATAAAAGCTGGTATCTTCCTCTGTCAGGAGGACTATAGCATCGTTGTTATTTAAGAGGTGGCAGTTTTGACACAATTCTTATTTAAAATTTGTAAAAGGAAAAAAGATGATGTAATAAATCTGCATGCTCTTCCTAAGCAGCCATTGAAAGTGGATGCTCTTCCCCTTTCCAAAAGCATCAGCCATTTAATGTTTCCTAAGTTGTTTTTGCATGAATTAGGGTGTTGGAGTGAAGCACTGTCAGTTACAAAACCACGCTGTTGTCTCCAGCTAATTTTGCGTTAGTAGCTCTTTTAAACTGCTAAATCTAGTTTTTAGTGTATGATGGTTTTGTTTAGTGATGGTGTAAAACAGCTGCTACTTTTCTGATGAGTTGCCTGTTTTCCATTTTATGTCTCTGCAAGATGTTGGGTTTCATCATGGCCCCGTCTGACAGGCAGCTGAGAACAACCTGTAAAAATCCTCCAAAATACAACAGAAAGCAAAGAACCCCAAATCCAGGGGTCCAGACTCCCATACAGCCAAATTTCAGAGTGATCAGTCCTTCTGTCTTTACTGCTAACCTCAGATCACCTCAATTCTACACCAGGATGATGTAAATGAGGAGAGGAGGGTGAGCAGGAAAGCAGCAAACTCGCTGCTCTAAAGGGGAAAGTGAGTGGCCATCCAACATGCCCAGACTGTTTCTGGGGGCCTGGCTCAGATTAGGATGGCTGTTCTTTTTGTATCCTTGCTCCTCATGCTGCTGCTCCCTGCTTTCTGCCTGGTTATGGCCAGAAGGCTGAAATTATGGCTTGGATGAAATTATGGCTTGGGGTGTCTTTCCAAAGTAATTAATCACTCTGCTTTCCTCAAATTCTGCTTGTAGCCATTGCTTCTTGAGTGGTTTTTTGCCACTGAATTGCTTGGGTGCCAAACTCTTCCCAGGATGTGGCTGCTCGTGGCCATCAGAAGAAAGGAGCAAGGGCCAGACTGTTCATGACTTAGTTACCCCTCACCAGCACTTCAGGGGGCCTCTCTTAAGCAAAATCCCCATTACCTTTGTGAAAGGTGCTTTGCATTTGGTGTTCACCAGAGGTTCTCATCAGGAAACACTTAGTGGTCACCCCATAGATTCTTTGCTACTGACTTTCTCAACCATGCAAATAGCCCTGCTTTATTCAGTGACAGAAAACTCAATGGTTGCCTTTGATCTTGCCTTATCCCCTGTATCCTGTGGGTTGGCATTTGTTCCATGTGTTCCAAGCAAGAAAATGACAAAACTCATAAAGGAATAACTCAGAGAGCGTCTCAAAGAGGTGAAGACTAAGATCTTTCCCATAATAACCCACACTCCATAAAAAGATCTTGGATTCTGGATAGACAAATTGGAAGCAGCTTGCCTCCCAGATTCTTCCTTCCTTTTGCTCTTACTCTCCTCCTCAGCACAGCTCAGGCTTTTCCAAAAGCAGTGCAGCCCATTGAACAGCAGTGGTCTAAACTGTTATGGAGAACTTAAACTGCTGAATTGTTACAAGCTAAAATTGATTGCAACTGAGCCTGTGAACTGAAGTGCTGGAAACAGCACAGAGAGAAGTGGGGAAAGGGTACAAAAGGTCTTGCTTTATTATTTTGGGTTTTTTTCCTCTTTCATAAGATTTCTGAACAATTTGGCCTTGATGAGTTCTGCATTTCTCTCAATAGCCATTGGACTGTTTTCCCTGGTATTTTCAACATAAAAGGTATTCTTGGTTTGCCTTCCAATTTGCTGGTTGCAGTGTAATTTCTAAAGAATTCTAAAAGTCTGCTTAAAAGTCAGATCCAGAGGGAAAAATACTATGAAATTTACTCCTCCTCAAGCTAACCCCCCCCCCCTTTTTTTAGCTTTCCAAAACAAAAAATCTGCTAAGCCTGTTTCATTCTATTCTGCCTTGATTTTATTTGCACCCTCATCACGAGAGCATCTGAACACCTCCGAGAAGTGCATTAAGCGACGTGACTAACATCTGTCACGTACAGTTTGCTCGCTGTCTCTCAGCATCCTTAAAATGAATTTAGTGCTTGTGCAGGATCGATAGTGCTGGAGACAGACAGTCTCTGTTCAGCCTCAGAGCTGGCACAGTTTGGGTGAGACCCTTGTGATGGTGTCCCGAGTGCCAGCTCATGCACTGGGCAGCACCCATGGAGGAGCTGCTCTGCACCAAGGTTGTTTCCAGTGGGACAAAGAAGTCTGAGTAATTTGGGCAAATCAGATAAGCCTGTCAGTGTTTCCCTGCTCTCAGGTGCGTGCTGAGGGACATGTGTATGGTCTTGGGTGCCTGCAGTACTCAGGATCCCAGATGCATCCAGCATCACTGATTTTCCAAGGTTTTCTGCCTTCCTCAGGTGGCTTTGCTTATTTTTCTTAGCATCAGTTACAACTTAGGGCTATTGATGGACAAGGATGTTGTTGCTTCTCACCATCAAAAACTTCTCTGCCAGATTTCTTTGATAGAGACAGTGACCTCAGCCACTGAAATCAGGTTAATAAATGTCCCTTGCTGAACAGAGCTAGGAGCCCTCTCCTCTGGAGCCAGCACCACAAGCAAGATCTAGGCATCCTGGGGCACTGTAATTTCAAGCAATATGTTTTCTTAATGGGACAAATATGCTTTGCCTAATTTTGCTTTCAGTGCATGGGATTGTTATTGCTCAGTGGCCCCACACAGGTGTTTAAGCAGTTTTGTGGCAGGATTTTCCAGTAGCAGCATGAGGTTTTATTGACTGTTACCTCAAGAGTAACTTCAGAGGAAATGACATCCCCAGCTGCTTGTGATGGATGCATGTGGAGCTGTGGCAGAAAACTCAGGAGCCAGTGACCTCTCTGTCATTTTCTATCATATTTTGGATAAGAATGCAAAGCAACTGTAAAAGGACACTGCTTTTCATGCAGTGAGAAGAATTAGGAGAGATGAAGTTACTAAATTATTTTCCCTGAAAACTGTTGGCTTGTCAGCTCTGATAAAATGAACATACAGAGGATAGGTCAATAAGTAAAATAAGTTCCATATTTTGTGAGGATTCTAGGTTGTAGGGTTTAATTTGGTCTATGAGTGTGGATTAAATGGTAGACTAGGGGACTCTGGTCTCTGTGTGGTAACCTAAATTATAAATTACACAGCTTTTGACACATAAGAGACATCTGACCCACAGTTTGCCCTTGTTCCAGTGCCATAGTAGGTCAAAACCCAGGTGAACACCACTAATTTCTCCTCAGTGCCACCAGCCTGTACCTTGCCATCCACAACAAGCAAACCCAGGTACCTGGTTGTTTGGAAACCCAGCAGGCTCCAGCAGGACCCACCCAGGGCATGTTCCAGAGCCTTTCTGTGGGTAATATCTGAGACTCTGCTTCACTGTTAGCAGCAATGGAAACAGGAGCTATCCGATCAAGACTGATAAATACATCTATTTCAGAATACATAATCTTACCACATATGTGAAGTAGTTTAATCATTAGCAAGTTGTCAAGCTTTTATTGAATGGAATTAGCCTCTTTATTTCTGGTCAGGATCAATCTTTTTTTCCCCTTCCCAGTACAATGAACGCTTATATGTTACACATTGCAGCGTCTGGGGCAGATGACACTTGCCAAAGGGTTTGATGATCAATTCTGATACAAATCTGACATGAAGAAACAGGAGAGAATCTGCATCAGATGATCAGTGGGAGAGATAATTTCACATTTAATGCTTCTAAATGTCTGTGCATGTTATATCCATCTCAAGCACAGTATTCAAAAGCAAGTGCAGTGCACAAGACAATGCTTGGATGAGGACATACAGTACAGGGGTGAGGATGGCATTTCTCAGTGGAATGTTGTAGAACTGTGGGATTGAGAACCTAGTTAGAATTAAGTGCGATATTAACATTAAAACTATGGGGCAGAGAAATGGCCTCTTGCCCACCAACCCTGGGATACAGAGGCCATGGGCAGAATAAAAAAGACTTTCCATATTTGTCTGTTCACTAAAATTCTGTTAGATCTGCACATCCAGTTTGAAGATGAAGGAGAGACCTATTACCAGTCCCAGACCTTGGAGCCATGCCTTCATTTACCACCAGTCTGCTTTGCTCCTCTCCCTTTCCAAGCAGGGCTGTACATGAGTATTCATGAACACTCCTTATTATTTCTCCCCTCACAGTTGCTTTTTTTCTTCCCACACCTGCCAACATTAGCTCCTTCCTTTGACTCATGCTGCTGTACAGACTAATGCATGTGATCTCCATGCCAAGATGTTATTTAATTTCCCAACAAAGTTCTTTTGGCGTGGAATGAGCTGAGCAGTAAGAGCACAGGAGGGGAGGCATAGGCAGGGGTGGGAAGGGGAACCAGAAGGAACAGGGGCTCAAATTTGTGTTGCCTCTGGCTTCACACACCCAAGTTGTGTTGTGTGTGTCCAGGGAGCAGCGTGGGTGGGTGGAGATGGCAGCAGGGGGTTCATCAATGGCAGGTTGCTGAATCAGGAACCCTGACACTTGTGAAGTACTCTGTCAGGAACATTAAGTATCCAAAAGTGATAAAGCTTCAATTTGCTAGTCCATTAGACTAATTACTGCAATAATTAAGTAACTACTTGATTAGAACTAATGGGTACCTAATTATCCAGGAGAAAAGTATCAGGTGGCAATTATCAGGTGGCAATTAATAGACTGGAGTTAATGTCTTAGCACTGTCTTTGTATGAATTCATAAGCAAGGTAAAGAAAACAAACAATAACTTATTAATATTTATTGGTGCCACAGTGTTTTTCAGCTTGTATCATTTACACAGAACCAATTAGTGAAAAGACAGTTAGTGTTGCGAAGATGTAAAGTGACTGAAGCAGGAGTTTGATTTTAAAGGAACAGGATCACATTAGCACTTATAAGCAAAGACAAATGGGTATCAGCCAGGGACTTGATTCTGGTGCTACTAATTCATCAACAGAAGAAATCAGAGTAATTGAACTCAGTATTAATAATGAAGGAAGGCAGGAAGGCAGTTCCTGTCTTAATGGGGTTCACTTTAGTTTTGGTCCCTCCCTGGGTCTCCATCAGCTTTTTCTACGCTGCCTGGGAAATGCAGGGACCCCTCAGTGCACAAACGGGAACTTCCTACTGGCAGGGGTGGGGAGACACAGCAAAAAATCCTCCAGATCAATGCTGCCAGCTCTCTGAAGGAGACAGATTTCCTGGACAGCTGAAGCCTGGGTGCAACACAGGTTCCATCATGAAGGCGAGATGGTACCGCTGAATTCCTGCCCATTCTCTGTGTTGGTGTAAAGAAACCACAACAACAGCTCCATTCCTGGAAATTCCCCCTTAGCTCAGCACCCACTTGAAACATAACTGTGAGCTCCTGTGGATGAAGTCTAAGAGTAAATTTAACCTGCTTTAGACCTCAGATTGGAGTGTACGTAGTTTTTTTTTTGGGGGGGGGGTCTTCTTTTGTATTTTCTTTATTATTTTTCATGTCTGTGCAAAGGTCCAGCTTCTCAGATTACATAATTTTCTACTGTTCCTTTGCGATCAATCCAACCATAGTGGTTTTTGCAGAATGAAACTGTGGCCTAGGATGTACTTTTCTTGCTCTCCTCTCCAAATTCAACGAGCTTTAAATCTCCCAGCAGAAAAATGAAAAATACCAGGGTTTTCTTTCCTACAAATCTTTATGATCCTTATGATCCTCTAAAATGGCTTCAATCCAAAAACAGTTGTGCTTGCAAGTTGTCTCTTTGTCTCTCTATGGGAGAGCTCGTATTAGCTCCTGAGTAAGAGCTGTTATGTATAATTACTCTCCTGAGTAAGAGTTGTTAAAGTGTGATATACAATGAACTTGTGACTGATTTTAGAGCACAGAATGAAGAGTTCCCTTATAAACCACAATCCTTTGAAATTCAGCTGTTAGTAAATGAAAGACCAAATTCCAAGATGGCTTCTGCAGCTCTGCACAGTACATGGATTTATGGAAGTGGAGGATCTTGCCTCTACAACAGCTATCCACCCCCCCCATCCTTTTTTCCATGCTATAAATAAGTGAAAGGTATCCTAATCATATTTTAGACTGTGTGCAGAGTCAGACGCTAAACCATAATGTCTGTATATTAGAACATGTGGAATGATAAATGGAGATAAATCTAAAATTTATAGAACATGAACATTTGCATAAACTGCAATATCCAAACACACAGGCTGTTAAGTAACAATTGTCACAAAGGGCATAAAAAATTCAACTTTGTTTCATGGAAAGAACTCAAATTCCTAACATGATTAAGATAATATATCATTTGTTCCTATCTTATTAAAGGCGTAATTGTTGTTAGACACAGAAGTGGCATTAACTCTAATCTGGCTTTATATATGTACAAATAGGAGGGGAGGTGGATCTGAAAATTGATGCTTTTGGTGATCCATAGGCATTTTATTAATGTTTGAATAATAACTGCCTGGAGGGCCTGTTATAAATTAAAGGGACGAATTGAGATATAAATTTTTATGAGGACTAGTTATACATTTCCATTATGTGTTTAAAAATGAAGGAATTACTGTGAACACAGCAGAACTCACATTTATTTGAGGTGATTTGGATGGGAGGGAAGGTGCAGTGAAGGAAGCTGCATGCTGGCTGTAAGAAAGATGTATCTGTCCCTGTGAAAAGATATATCATATGTCATGCATGAACTCTCTTCTACAGCAGACTTTTCTCTGCAGCTGATTTCGCATGATTATTTATTTGACAACAGCAAGTGATGATATAGCAGTGAGTTTTAGGCCACTTAGAGAAGAATTCTTATTCTTAAATCATAGAGGATTTCCCAAACCCAACCACTGTCAAACTAGAGTTAATCTAACAGAGAAACCCAGTAATCTCCTTGGCATACATTTCTCATTATTCCTCCTGCTTGGGTATACACATCTTCATTTGCAGCACATCTATGGGACCAGCAGTGTTTCAGAGCTTCCTCCTGCCCTTTGCTGAGACTGCTTTTGGGAGCTCAGCTCTGATTGCTGAGAAAGCACCAGCCTCCCTTTGTTATCCAGCAGCACTGATGCCCTGGGAGATCCTCACACAGTCCCATCAACGTGCTTTGACGTGACAGCACGGGGGATGACAGCCCAATACCTTCACTCAGGCAGGCTTGGCCCAAACCCACATCTGCTCATAAGGGAGAGGAGGCAGGATGCCAGTATTTAGACAGCCACTTAATATGTGGGGACCTGTTTTCCATGCCCTGATTAATTGGAACTGACCACAGAGGGCAAAGCGTCCTAGATGAAATTCTCCAGTGCTTGACCCCCGTTTAGAGGCTTGATTGCTCTGGACTTCAGTAGGTGCCAGCAAGCTGGATGCCTTGGAGGTCTTTATCTGCATTCTCTGTGCCCCAGTTCCCTGTCTGGCTCATAGGAGTGGCTCACAGGAGGGGTTTGAGGAGGAATGTGTTCATTGGGATGATATCCAGAGAGATGGCAATGTTGTATCATCTGCAGACATCCACACCAAGGTAGCAGCTGTGCAAGCGTGTGCCAGGGGAGCTTTATTATAAGACACACAGCACAGGGGCCTTCCATTTTACAGCCTTTCATGTGAGTCAATTAATCAATTCAAATGTTGTACGCTTTTTTTGTTGTTTTTTTCTCCCAACCCTCCCTTTAATTAGACTTACAAGGGCTGGGCAAGTATTTTCTTTTTGGACTAGGCCTGATTCATTGGGAAATAAGACTTGAGGATGCTCTTGGCTTGCAGAGAGCCTGAAGCATTAATGAAGTTGATAAAACATCAAGACCTAGCTCAACCTCATTTTCCATCTTTGAAGTGTCACCCTTGGCTCCACCATTCATGGAGATCACTGCACACACTTGCAGGGGGGTGGTTGGCATTGCCTTTTGGTCTACAAACAGTGTTATTTTTTTCTTTCCAATGTGGAAAATGAGGTGGTCTACAAGAAATATGACATGGTTCTGATTCAGGTTCCTACTTTTAGGAGTGTTTTGAGTCTGGACTCTCTTCCCAGGCAGCTCAGTAAACCTGTCACAGACAGGTTGTGACAGTGAGAGGAAGGATCAGCTCTACTTGGTTCCTGCACAGTTGGTTCAGCTTTCTACAACCCCAGTGTTTTGTCTCCAATCTTTCAGCTGAGAAACACAATTTGTGACACTCCCAACCTTACTCAGATCAACTTCTCAGTATCTGTTACCTTCAAGGGTAGTGCCATGGTTGTGTCTCTCTCTTCTTCCTGTAAAGTCATATAAACAAAGACATATAAACAAAGTCATATCATCCAACAAGCATTGAAGCAGCAAAAATTATTCTCCCAGTCAACTGGAACCTTTTCTAGATGCATTACAGTGCTGGACAAGTGACTAATTAGGCAAGACTTGTACTGTCTGTTTTTCAAAGCTATGTTTTTTCTGTATGTGTTATTGAAGGGACAGATTCACAAGAGTTTCTTTAGGGAAGATGCAGGGGAATGTTATAGAGAGTAAGTTCTATGACAGAATTAGCAAATGTATTAAGTACAGTGCCAATCTGGTATAGCAGAAATGACTAAATACCCATCAGGGCCTGTCACTCGTCAAGAAGTGAAATCTTAGACCCATTTAAGTCAATGACAAATGTTCACAGAATCTGGCTGCAAGTTAATAAATGTTTGGAGCCTGTTTAACTCAAACTCTGATATTTGTCAGATTAATTATTTGACTGATCTTATTGTGTGTCAAACAATTTCTTTGTGGAGTTAGAATGCTTTGTGTTGCATTATCTATAATTCTGATTAAGAAAGCATCAAGCAAGTATGGAGATATATCATTGCAAGTTTTATATCAGGTCATAGAGAGCTATTATATACAATATTAAATAATATAATTAAATATGGGATTGTAAAATGTTCAAAATGGGCCATGGCTGAGGCTGTATTTTCTGCTTTATTTTTTGACATTCCTGATTTAGGAGTACTTTAATGTTCAGCCTGAACTTTCTTTTATCATATTGTTTTTGTTCAGCTACATTTATGTAAAAGGAAAGAAAATAACTCCACATGTACACCAATTCCTCCAGCTTACACTTGCCTTTAATACAAAACAGAGGATTTCAGGACTATATACATCAGGTGTTTTCAGCAAAGTAGCAGCAGCAAATCATAGACATTTGTCATTCCTTGGAGCTGTCTGACAGTTCTGACAATTCATTAGGCTGGGCTGAAAAGAGGTTTAGAAAGCGAAGGAAGGATCACAGGTAGTGGAGTTGCCTTTGCATGATCCAGTAATAGCTGATTTGTATCATTTTTGGTGATGGATATACTCTTCAGATTAAACTCAGCTGAATTTTCCCCATTTATTCCTTTCATTTCTCTTTTTTTCCTTCAACAGGAGCTTCTGGGCACATTAGTCTAGATTTAGACCTCAATTTATCCCAAGGAGTAGATGCCCAGGAAATTCTTCCTGGAACCTCCTGATATTTGTGGCTTTTCAGAGCTAAGGAGAAGTGAAGTGAGTTTTGCTATTCAGTTTCTACCCAGTGAGGCTTTTCTTTTCCAGTGTGTTTGAGTTACAATCTTTGCTGTGGCTGTTCCATGACATGTGCCATTCTTCAAAGTCAGAGTCACTCCTGCCAGGATCTATGCAAATCAAACTTGTGCCTTTGTGCAGAGATAAGTGCCTCCATTATCCCACTCCTTCCACTTACTGATTTGCTTTTGAGACTCGTACACAAGCAATTTTTTGACTTAAAGGCAAATCCTCTGCAATAAGGCTGAATCCGCAGAATAGACCACCTGGAAAATATGTGATCTTCCATTGGAAAGCATTTTCCTTTTCCAGGTTGCTTCAAATCATGCAACCATGTAAAATGCCTGGGTCAGAGCCTGAGTGGGTGAGGAGATGCTGTCCAGCCAGGGAGCATCCCTGGGGTCAGGGAGATGATGGTCCTCAGGATCAGCAATATCAGGGAGCCTGCATAGCCCTGCTGAGGATGAATAGCTTTTCATCTTCATTCTGTCTGTTTTATAGCTGCCACAGAAGAAGCAGTCTGAGATTGAGCCTGACCCAGTAGCATTATATGTAGGTCTTACAAGAGCAATATTCGCTCTTGATGACCATTGGAACATAGTCCTTTAAAGAACCCTAAAATAGCCCTAAAAGAAGGGCTTTTACACTGGCTGTTTTGGGGGGTTATTCTTTTAACATGTGAAGTTTTTCAGACCCTCAAAACTGTCCATAAATTCTAAGTAATTCCTAATTTATGCCTTTTTTACTTCTTCCCTAAGGTTCAAAGTGCTGACAGCATTGCCTCACCATCCATCTTGGGCACAACTCGTTCAAGTTTCCTACCTATATCAGCCAGAGAGATTCAAATCAAGGTTTTAGCTGCAAAATCCCAGAAATGCAAATTATCTCAGCCTTCTGCTTCTTCCAGTGTGTCTTTATGGGCCCAAAGTCAGCCTCTACCCCGCAGAAATACAGGCATTTCCCTGTGAGTCCACGTGCAGGACTGGTCAGTATAAAGCGAATAAGTGACACTCATGGATGTTGGATTGTGTGTCATCTTATTTGATGTGCCTCCAGATTTGTTGGTAGATTTTGGGGGGGTTTGCAGTGATTTTTGCAGTCAGTTTTGAGTGGCAGGCTGTACGCGTTGGTTTATAATTCTGGAGTTGTGAGTGTGGGTTGAATTGCTGGCATTAATTATTTTCAATAGTGAGTCAGATGCTGAATTACAGGATCCTACCCATGGATATAAGAGAAAACAAAGAAACAAGTGGCCTTCCTTTCCCTCCCCTGACATAAGTCATATTTTGTCTCCTACGACCTCAACTGGCCCTTTAAATTTCATATCAAACATTAGAAAGAAAGAGGTCAAAGTAAGAGCCCCGTTGAAAAAAAAACCCACAGCCAACCCAGATATGAACTATGGGAACTTGTCATCTTATCATCCTAATTGAAGTCATTCTGCAATGTATGACAGTCCATCATATATTCTGCCAGTCAGTGTGTCATACATGATGTGTAACAAGAGAGCTCATAAACCCAGAGGGGAAGCCCCTTCTTTTTTATTACTTTATTTGATCATTTTCATAAAAAGTCCCCTTGCTCAATACAGAGGGACGTGTTTATTAGTCCCATTAAAGCTTTGTCCATTCATTTGACACTGTGATTTACACAGCTTTACCACCAAAGAATCCCATTATTTCCAGTCTGGGGAGGTGTCTTTTTTTATTGTGTGATGAAAAGTAAGTATTTAATTCCACAGGTAAAGGCAAATAAAGGGGAGGTTGTTGTCCAAGGCTCAGAAGTAAACAAAGGGATGCTTTAGGTATAATTGACTCAGAGAAAGAAAACATTCCCAGTAAATATAGAAAAATAAATAAATAAAGATGCTCTTCCTATGGAGTGGGAATTTAACTGGGCTCAGCTGAACTTTTTCCCCCCGCCCCCCCGTGTGCCTTCATTAAAAACAGCAGAATTTGGCAAAATTTCCCTCTGTGTTCTACTCATGAATGTTTCTAGAAAATATCAGCTTTCATACGCAAATATTCTTGAAGTGAAATTGGTGGCTTCCTTTGAACACAGCTAGTGCCTCAAATCCCATCTGCTTTTCCTACAACACGCCCACTCATTATCTAGCTTATTTGGCTTTATTTTATTTTTTTTTAAATGAACACAAATTAAGCTATTTAATCAAATATGTACATGATTACATGGCATTTTTGCATAAGAGTTATACACCCACGGAAATCATTAATCACAGATAACAACACTATGTTAAAATTAGACATTTTGTTTTCTTTTTGTGTGCGTGTGCTTTTTAACATAATATCCTGTGTAGCTCTAATTTCACCTCTACTCTCATTTGAATAAATCAGGATTGTTTTACAACAAATTATTCATTTGTCTGTAGCTCTGATAATTGGTATTTATGTTTAGACTTGATCTCAGAGGAATAAAAATACAGAACTTGAAAATAAAATTGGTATGGTTCAAACCCCTCTTTTTCTTTTTTATTTTCCCCTTTTTTGCTTGCAGAGAATGTCACCATGAATGTCCATTGGCAAACTGGATAAGAAAGAGTGTCACAGTGCAGGACAACCGAGAAGATGACAGGTATTTCCAGGCATAGCAATGATGAGATCAAATTCCCCTCAACCTGCCTTGTTTGCTGATCTTTTAATCAGATTCAACTTCACTGCAGCTACAGCACAAGGTTCCCTGACAATGTATGACAGCATGTGACAGAAAAATATTTTGATTTTTTTTTTCTTTTTTGGTCATTTGATGCTGTTTGAGATAAATCTGAAGCCCCAGCAGCATCTGATAAATCTACCAAACTACTTTAGCGGAGGTTTTTAACTATTCATAATTGAACTGGAGGGTCTGGGGTGTGTGTTCGTGTGTTTGTAGTGGAATCCAAACAGGAAAGCTGGGAAATGATCTAAACCCTTTGAGGTTAACCTGCCATGAAAAAGCATCAATGACAGAAGAGGACATTATTATAAAGGAGCCAACCTTGCTTAAAAAGAACCACTTAATGAAGCCAGAGCCCAAAAAACGACACCCAGGGCTGTTTGTGGTCCCACAGGGATATTTATTTCATCCCCCATCTTCATCTCTCCAAATTTCCTCTGAACAGCTTCTGAGCTGAATTCTTGAGAAGGAAAATCACCAGCAAATTTTGAATGGGACTTATCAGCCTTTTCCCTACAATCTGCTTCGTATTCCTCGCACACCCATGTTCTTGCAGTGTCTTGGGGAAATGCTTGGATCACAGATAAGAGAGAACAAGGAAAGGAATGAGGCAAGAAACAAACAACAAAACAAAACCAACACACCCCAAACTTTTTGATGAAACTCCTCTGCAAATTGTGTGTATGGTTACAGCAAAGTTAAAACTGCCTTCTTCTTCACCAGTACTTAATTCCTGCTTTTAAAATCAGGCTCCCTTTGATCTTGAGGGTTGAAATGATCTGGAAATGAAACAGCCAGTGCTTTGCAGAAAATCTGGAGAGGGTCCCAGACATGGCTTTTACCTGGAAGGCTTCCAAAACAGGATGAATTCTCTCTGGTTTCAGAACAAATTGCAAGATTTTTTCTCTATGTCTAGTCCAACTGTGGAACTCTAGCCCTGATGTCTGTTGCTTTCCAAAGCACAGATGTAATAACCTCTGAGGTGAAATGAGAACGTTATTCCCCCATCTTCTCCCCTCTGCCTCCCCTCCGAGGGTTGAAGGCTGAGAGAATTTTATTAAAGTGAAGGCTTAAAGTTTTGGGCAGACTTAATTTGAGGAGACAGTTGGTTATAACCCAGGCTAAGGCCATCCATGTGAAGGTTGGAGAGGACAGAGCACCAGGAGCATCTGTGACATCTGGATCCTGTTGAAAGCTCAGAAATATCTGCCTGGCTTCACGTGACCTGGCCCCAGAGCCAAAAGGGCTGAGAAATGTGGTTAAGAGACTTCAGCAAACTCTGCCCTAGCAAATGAGTCCCACTGAGAAAGCAAGCACATCAATATTTCTTTGAGTCTGTTTCTTTTAGTGAATATATTTCCATATGTTGCATTAATATTTCTTTTATTGGGGCTTATAAGTCCATCTGGTATTTGTATTGGGAGGGCTTGAGCTGGCATATCCCTGCGCTGCTGTTACACACAGATCTGGACAGCCCTTGCAAGGGTGGGTGGTTGCACAGGGACAGCATCTCCTCAGCTGCCTTTTTAATTGGATGAACTTCTCAAATCAATCAAGAAAACCTGGTTACTTATGTCAATTAGCTCCCACGGTGCCAATGTTACAATATAGGTTATGGGCTGAGTATAAGGTGTAGCAGTTCACAGTAAAGAACCTCTCAGACACTGTAAGAACCCTGACCTAGGTGGTGTAAAGGAGGAAAGATACCTGGGCATCAATATTAAACAAAAAATGTGCTGAAACATCACAGTTTGCCAAGACAATAAGAATCACTTTCCTTTGCATGTATTATTAAGGAATTGGGGAATAATTATCTGCTTTAATACAAGCTTTTTCCTTCTGCATGATTAACTTCAGTGATATCAACAGAGAGTGTGATGACTCTGAAATGACAGCTCCTGGTAGCACGTTCTGGGATTAGCAAAAACAGGTTGTCACTTTACCCCAGTCAGGATCAGGCAGTCGCTGTGTGCCGAGTGCTGGACGGCAGAGCCACGTTCTGCACCAGACATCTGACAGCCCAGGCGGGCAGCAGGGCCAGCCTCCTGCCAGGTGCCTCCCAGGTCGGGCATGCAGGGCTCTGCTCCGGCAGGAGATTGGATTTCCTGAGGCAGCACCGTGTGATTTTGGCTGTGCAGCTTCCAGACTGAAAGCGCTCCATGCTCCTCGTGCTAAGCCGTGACTTGCTCTGTTCTTTGCACAATGCACTGAGCTGATTTTGAAATAGTGTGTACTTTTAAAATGCCTGCCTCTAATGCCACTCCTGTGTCTGGCTGCTCAATGTGCAGAGTGACAGCGCACGCACCAGCCCCTGGAGGGGATGGAGAGAGAGGTAGGACAAACACGCCAGAGCTCTGAGCAATGGCATGAAACAACAACAACAACAAAAAAATCCTTTCTTTCTTACTAAAGTTATAAAAAGTCTGTCGTGGCTCCTCTAGAAATTAATCAATATATGGAAAACTGCATAATAACTGTGGGGGTAGCAAGGATCTCTCCATAAATTAAAATATTGTGAGTTTCTAGAGCTAACTGGGAAAAGCACTGGGGTTACTCTGGAGCCAAGGTAGAGTCCATGAATTGGATCCTTCACTAGAGTCCATATTTTGTCAATGTCAGGGTACATAAGAACTGTGAAGCAAAGCAAACTGTATGTATGGAAGGAAACTAGAAATTTAGTCCTGCATCATATTCCTTTGAAAAATTCATAATAATTTTAAAAAATGATGAAATGTCCATATATTTTTTTAAGAGAAATAGGAGGTGAAAAGATTAATTCTCAAAATCTGTGAAATATACAGTGATGAGTTACTGAGGGTTGCAGTGAGGGGGGTGTTTTTGTAATTCTGTAGGCATCTCAGTCCTCTGGTGAAATGATGTATGGGGCAATCGTCTGGTAGGGGCTGATGGGATGTAAATGAAACTAATTAAGGAAATGTCAAACATAATTAATAAAACAGGTTTAAGTTGCAAAAGCACTGTCAGCTGAATGAATGGGGAAGAATGCCTCATTCCCATTGTTTTGGGGCTTGCTTATTTATATATTTCTTTATTTATTCCTTGCTCAGCCCTTCGCCCTCCCAGCAGCTTTTTCAGTTGCACCATTCAATTAGATCTCAGAAAGCTCTTGGTAGCCTCTTGCATTTTCACCTTGGCCCCCTTGCGAGCTGGGGTCCCATAGAATAGGAGGAATATAAATTTGCCTTGTCGGCTTGCAGCCTGGGAAGAAGAAGGAAAAAAAATTAATTGCTAACTCCTCGTCTTCCCCAAGTACTACAGGACATTAACATAACCAATTTGCTTGAACTCCTCACTGGCTGCTTAATAGAGCATCTGACCAGCTGATAAGACCTGGGTGCTGCTGCCTATGATACCTTGTTATTAGCATTTTCATAATATTCAAATTTACAGCCCCATGATTCACTAGCCTCCATTCATTATTGATAAGTACAAAAAATAAATAAAAAAAGGTTTATAAATAGCAAAGGGGGGTGAGCGACCTATAATTATGGCAAGCAAATTAGGGTGCATGGTAGAGTCAGTTACATTTGCCTAGGAGTAATGATGCTCAAGAACTTTTTCTCCCCAGGGACCAGAAAAATAATGGATTCCCTGGCAGCTGCAGATGGGCCAGGAAAGGCTGTCACCCAGGACGCTGTTTATATAAGTTAGGCAGAGCATATGGCTCTGTGTCCTGCCTGTAGCCACCTCCAGATATTGCAGTTTCAATGGAAAGAAATAAATACGTAAATAAAAACAGCCCCTCGCTGGAAGGTGGTGGTGCAGGGATACGAGGAGGAGGAGAGTGGAGGGGAGAAAAAAGCAAACAACCAAAGGGACCCTGCTCAGAAGTTTCTGTCGAGAGCAACCCCAGCAGCTCAGGGATCAAGTAGGGGTGATAGCCTTAAAGCCAGAGGCTGTTTAGCTGCATCACTGAAGAGAGAAAGATGAAATGTGATTTCTGCTAAAGCAAAACCTTTCCATGTTGCAGTCCAAGGCAGTCAAATACAAAAGCTTTGAGCCTGAGATGATAAAAATCATGATCCCAGTTGAAAGTAGGAGCTACTAGAAATAACCACTGGATACTTTATAATTTAAACCCTGTGGTTCTATTTCCATTAATCCAATCAAAGGCCTTTTTTTCTTTACTAATGAAACTAGAATGAAACACAAAAGGGAGGCTGACCTGTTAGCAGGTGACTGTTTCTTGTAAGTTATTCATTAAAAACACCCTAATGCTCTGGTGCTGAAGGAGGCTGTACCTACTTCTGTGTAAATTAAACATAAGTGAGATGGTTGAAAGATAAAATATATATATATATATATATATATATATATATATATATATATATATATGTATATTTCTCCTGACTCTCAATCCTTGTACAGGATGCATATAGAGGAAACAGCCCTTGCAGACATTTTCAGTGGGCTGGGGACATTGATGTGCCAACTGCCCTCAAATTTTTCAATTGCAGGTAGCTCCAGTTTTACTATGGACATGAATATTACCAATACGGTGCAGTCAATTTACGCTAGATAAAATAAGAATGAGCTTTGGTTTGGCTCTTGATAGAGCCAAAGTTGTCTCAGAAATAAAATGGAAGGACTTTGGCAGGAAAACTGTAGTTTGGATGTTTTCACACTTTGATTTTTTCTTTACTAAATTTAATTAAATTATTGGTGAATCTGTGTTGATTTGTATAATTCCATCTTTCTATTCTGAAGTTTGGATAATGTGCCACTGGCATTTCTTGTAAAGATACTGTATCTGAAAACACCAATTGGCCTGCAACTTTCCCAGCTACATTTCATTTTTTCCTGTTTTATTTTCAGATCCTCCCAGCACTCCTATTATGCAGCAGTATTAGCAAGTATCCACTCTGGACTGCAGCTATGTCTGAGTTTCCAGTTCTTGAGGACTTTCCTGCATCTTCGCAAAAAATGAAGTGAGGATATTTATTAGAGCAATCTTCCAATTACCCCCTTCAACAGCCTGTGCCTGGAGCCTGGTCCATTTTAATATATACAGCAAAAAGAGCAAACTGAAACTTATTCATCTTTATTCTCGGAATCGTGGCAAAGTTTACAAAGTGGACACAAGCTGAGGAAGGAATCCTACTCCTGCAGCAAACCCTCTCCCCAGAACATCCCCAGTCCTGCAGAAGCTCACACCTGGACCTGAGCTGTCCATCTTCCACATATGCATTCATCTTCCAGAAACATCCTTAGGCATCCCGTGGGCTCTGCTCTGCCTTAAACCTCACATTAGCATCATCGAGGGAAAATATAAATTTAAACTGACACAGACTTGCTTGTCTCTTCCTTTGTGTTTAAACACAGATGGTTGCTTTTGTTGTGCCGCCACATTTCAGCCAATGCAAGCAGCAAAGTACTTAACTGGAATATATATCTCTTCTCCTTTCCAAACATTCACAGGGGTGGTGTTTTTTTGTGATAGGTTTTTTTTTTTTGGTAGGTGAAGTATCATTCTTCAGAATATATACAATGTTTTCATGCATCTTAATCTAATCCATTAGTCCTTGTAATTTATTGTTAACTGCTTGGATGTAGGGGCCATGACAGCTTTGAGTAAAGCATTTAAGCAGGCATCTGCTTTGTATAAATTATAAGAACCTTGGTCACACAAGGTTTCAGAGACAAAGGTCTCTTACCAGCATCTGTAGCCCTGGGGATAGTAATTTTTTTTTGTTTTTCTTTTTTACTGTAAGAAGCTTTGGATCTTGGAAACAGTAAAACTATCTGCAGACTTGCATTTACTTTTGTATTTGGTATTGTTAACAGCTCCAAGGCAGGAGTAATGTGATTGGCATGGGGTTTGGGATCTGGAAAACACTTTGTTAGTCTCAAATCAGTTCCTTGGAGGCTAAAGCCCTGATTAACTATAACTGGAGTGGATTGTTTTAATCTGACTGCTGTAGTATTTTATGTCTGGTCATTTAGGCTTATTTCTGTAAATACTTCAATAAGCCTGAATCAATTCCTTCAATGTGTCCCTTTGTCTCCTGCCATCGGACATGCCATGGTGTCATGACATAAGTAAGCAGAACAGCAGGATCAGGGAAAAGATACCTTGTGCCACTGAGCAAGGAACTTATTTGTGAACAGGAAAGAAAAAAAAAAAATTCTTAATATTGTCTTAATGTGTCCCAAAGCCCTTTCTCTCCTCTTTTGATTATCCTCCTGGCTTTTGCCTGGCTATGAGATGTCTGAATGGACAGCAAAATTTTGTTGGTGGTATAGATGACAAAAGGTCTGCTGTGCAAATACTCTTGCTGCTTCTCACTTGTGCTGCTTAGATTATTTGGCTCACTCCTGAAGGTTTCTGCATTGTAAATTTCCTAACTAAACCAGAATAAGTCTGCTGGAGCAAACTAATTGAAGCAGAGTACTCTGCATCTCACTTTGGCACCATCATTCCATGCCGCAGACACACAGTTCAGAGTTAATAAGAATGCCATGTCAGGGGTGCCACTCACCAAGGTGAAATGCAATGCAGTGGCGGACAAGCCTGGTGAGTGGTTTTCCTCTTCAAAAGTAGCTTGGAGACGTGGCTTCACTCTCTTTAGTACCTCTGGCTGCACAAAGGCAGAGCTGTGAAGGTGATGGGATCATAGCAAATCTACCCGAGTGCAGAGCTTTGGTTTAATTTTTTTTTATATCAATGGCTGGTCTCAGCTCTAATTAACCTACTCCCCTATCAGTCCATTCCCTCCCCACATGCCATCTTTTCCCCTTCCTCCCTGTGATCTCCATTTCACTGCAGAGATGGCCTGGCAAAGAGACATTATTCTATTTAGAAGCTGAGCACCTCACTAGGGGTGACAGGCCTGTTTTTAGGTCATTTATCTAATTGCTCTTTGCAGATAAGAATTAATTAGCCCGATTATTTTTCTTAGTTTTTGGATGGGTTCCCCACCTGGAGAGAAGAAATTCCTCCATGTCAGTGATTAATTGCTGAGCCAGAAGCTTTCTGCCTTGCATTTGTAATAAATGCCGACTAGTTCTCTAGGACGCATTAGGAACCAGGCAGATTGTGGCTAAAATGCACGGGATAATAAAGCATTTCTACAAACAAGATCACTGCCATTAGATTTTGATTAAATATTTTAATTTATCTGGAGGTTGAGGGACTGCGGGAATCAAAAGGTTTAAGGTCTCCTGTTCCCAGCACTTTCTGATGAGAGTCGCCCTATAGCCCTTTGATCTAAACCAGATGAACCTCATGGCAGTGCTTCAGCTCAGGATTTGGCACAGCTGGTTTGTCTCATACTGGTCTGAATGCTCCTAGGGCTGTGAGTGTGCAGCCAGCTCAACTCGCTTGTGATAACATTTTGTGAACTACAGGAGTCTGGTCGAGCTGAGGGAGGAAAGGTTAAGATTTGTGTGTGAAATTATGGCAGGCTTATATCCAGCTGCGTTTAACACAGTAGAAATTATTTCATTTCCCCTTTTCCTTCCCCCTTCCCTTTTCTTCCCCTTCACCTTCTCCTTCCCTTTTCCCTTTCCCTTCCCCCTCCATTTCCCTTTTTGTTTCCATTCTCTTTTTCACCTTTTTATTTCCATAAGAATTCTGAGCATTCAGCCCAAAGAAAAATCTATTTTTTCTGCAGGGCCAACTAAAGAAAAACAGTGGCCTCGATTCACAAGCTGGTCAGCCTAGGACAGGTCTCTTTTCCAGGATTATAGAGCAAGCCAGACAGTATGATCTCCTGTGCCCTTAAAACCTGATTTCTGACCTAGAAAGTTCATGGAAGAAAATTGGAGTCTTGCCATCTATTTTGCCGTGCTCGTGAACTGTTTGAAGCCCCTGATGTCCCAGTAGGAGAAATTAATTGCTGGTGTTAGAGCAGCTTTGATCACAAAAGGTGTGGTGCTGCCTACGCTGTGGTGATGGTTGCTGCCTCGGAGAGACGAGGGTTGGGAAGGCACAGGGATGAGATCCTGGTCTGAGTCTCTCTGTCTCACAGCTGAGAGGTGTTAGGAGGGCAGTATCAGGGCATCTGGCACCAAATACCTTGGCTGTGTTTGTTGTCCAGGATAAAAAAGTGAATCTTCTGCTTGCTAAAAGACTTGCAAAACATTTACGTTGGAGAGAAATAAATTAGGGTCCCCGTGTGGATTTTGTTAGTGGGCAGTTATTTTTCGGGGGACTTTGTTCATTTGCTTTTTAATGGAAAGGGGGAAAAAAAAAAGAGAAAACCTGAAAACAAGACAATTTTTTTTCCTGACAAGTGGGCTGAAGACAGACGAGGAGAGCTGATATTTCTCTAATGTATAGGAACAATATTGCATTGTGAAAAGTAACTTTCCATGGAACTTTGTTCGATTCTTACTCAACCTTAGTATTTTGAGAATACCATTCCCAGCTGTGATTTAAGGACAGAAAAATCTAGTGCTACACTAATGGTTAGTCAAAAATCAATGCTTAAAAATTGCTCCTAACTTCAACTCTGAGGTGTGGGACTACAAGAACTATTTTGGCTTTGAGTAAAACTCATGTGTATCAGAGATAGTTGATATTTCTCACTACCTACAAGACGATCAAAATTATTTTATCTTTTCTTTTGGTAAATTGAAGTTTTATTCTGGTCACCATTGCTGCCTGTATTTCATAACTAGACAGAAATACACATGCAAGACAGAGCACCTATTTTTTTTCCTTACCAGATACCTAAGCAGAGTCAGATACTTGAATTCAGTGGGAGTCGAGGTGCTAAATACTATTTTTGATCTTAGCAATTGGACCCTATTTTAACTAATATATTACATAATAATTTGGGAATAAAAACATCTCCCCATGTCACTGGGAAATTACATTACAACCCAGTTTTCCGATGTAGAAATGGAGTCCCTCTGAGTCTGAGCTTTTTCCTTAATGCCACAAAATGTGTCACTGGAAAAACTTCACACAAAACCTTAGCAATATCTGCTCTTGTTTTAAGCCCACACCAAACCATTTAATTTAAGTAAGATTTACCTCCCCCACCTGCAATGCCATTTCTGGCACTGTACATGAGGAAATTTAACAATATTGAGTGGCCTGAGTTATGATAATGAAAGATGGTTGCTAAGAAAAAGCATGATGATAGCCAAGAAATTAATATTACAGAGATGAAAATCTTCTTATAGACCCAAAATAATAGATGTTCTGTATCAATATATGACTAATCAGCACTCAAGGATTTATCTTTCAAATTACAGAACATGGTGGAGACATTTAATGCAATATGGTCTCCCTTCAGAGAGATACAGTATGTGACTAAATATCTCCAGTGAGTAATATTCACACTTACTCAAGTACTGTAAATATATCCCTGATAAATCTGGAGAGTGAATTCTTGTAAATTCTTGTTTAACACTGTAAGGAAGCTTAATAACTTTCCAATCTATCAACATGTTTTAATTTCCTACTGTGCAGTTTCTAACCGAAACAAGGCATTTAACAGAAGAGATTCAAAACTAATGGATAATGGACTGTCATGTACTAAAAAACCTTGGTACCAAATGTGACACTGAATTGTGTGGGTTTGGGTAGGACATTTCCAAATGGGAATGTTTCATCGCTGCTATGCCTAATTATGCATGCATTTTTATGTAAAATTAAATGCATGAGCCATGTGCAGATTAAAATTAAAAAAAAAATCCTCTCTGCTAATAAGTGGGAATGGCTAAGAACCTAATGAAGGGTTGCAGCCAGGTGGCTACTTCAGCAAGTGACACGTGTACCTACATGTGCTTCCCGAGGTCCGGAATCCAGGCGAGCAGAACACCCAGGAAAAATCATGCCACACTTAACAAAACCAACCTATTTTTAAGTGGGATTTAATAATGTTAACCTATATGTACTTTACAGGGCTTGGAAGGGTGTAGACTGGATGATTAGTAAATCCAGTTTATGTAATGTTTCAAGCCCCTAGTATGGGGCTTTTTTTACCCCTCTTATTTTAAGCAGGTCCCTGAAAAAATTAAATCCAACAAACTCCTTGACATACACAGTTATCAGGCTGGGTTTTTTTGGCGGTAGAAGAATCAGTCTAATTTCTGTATCCTCTTTTCTGAAAAAGCAGACCCTGAACTGGTGCTCAGTGGAGGATGCCTGTTGCAATGGTGTGCCCATAAGCTCGTGTTGGTCAGAGATGAGCCAGGGAATTTTTGTTATCTTGGGCTTGAAGGGAAGCAGGTTTCAGAGTGATCATGCCATCTCTGGGACATCCTCAGGATAGGGTTCATCTTCCTTAAAGCATATTTCTACATCTCTGCCATGAGAGCAGAAGAATTTCCAGTGAGACCCATGAAATAACTGGGCCATGGGCCATACGAGGAGCAGTAAGGAAATCAGCACTGCTCCTTGGAACCTGGTGTTAGCAGCCACACCACCCAAAATCTGAGCTGCCTGATAGCTTCAGATATTGCCCCCGGAGGAAAATTCAGAAATAATCAGAGATACCTGAATCATAACTGCTACTTTTGCGTGTTACATGAATCAATCTTTACCAATAAGCTGAAATTACCTCAGACTTTTTATTTATAAGTGGTAATTGTCTTTAGCTATGTACAATTTTTTCTCCTAAACATTGGGACATTTTCTAGGCAGAGATTTGCTGTGGACCTTTGCATGAGCAAATGCAGTGATACCTGTATACTGTTTTATAAAATGTGCAAGGTTTTTTTTAAATATAAATTATTCAGTTATTATGATGTTGATGCTGCTGCTACTGTGTATATAAACGTTTCCAGTCCCAGAATGGGCATAAAATACTTACTCTGAATAGCAAACATGAAAGAAAACAACTGAGCTGAGAATTAATGATTCACTATTTCCTTTTTTTTTTTTTTTTTTTTTTCCCAGCTCTAGGGGTCTCTGCAAAAGAAACAGCTTCCTACAAGTGATAATGTTAAATCTTCTTGTTCTTCCTACTTGCCTTTTTCCTCTCTGGGGTCTTTAAACTTACTTCAAGCATTTGAAAAACTTCCCTAATTTTTCCTGTTGTCCTCCAAACCAAGCTTCCACAGCTAGTGGAAGATGTTTTAATCTCCTGCTACGTGATAGAACTATCCAGTATTCTCTATAAAACTGATCATATGTGATTTTTCTTCTCTCTTTTTTAAATTTCCTGCCCAAAAACATTTTATGGGGAAATAAACACAGAAAACCAAGTACTCAAAGCATTACCAGAAACTTGCAATAGGCCAAAGAATTAAATCATTATTTCCTGACGCCCTCAAGCCACCATTTGCCTACCACAGTGCAAAGAAATTAGGAGTACAGAAAGGTACCTCTTTTTTGTCTGTTCTTTATGTGATGAGGAACATTAAAACAATTCACAGTAGTCTTTTAAATGTGAATATTATCAATATCAGCAGTTCCATCTGAATAATACAGACATCTCTTGTTATGATTCACAACTGTCTGGTATGATCGAGCCTCTGGTAACTCTCTCCAAAGTTCTTGAGACTTATATTTATTTCCATCATTTCAGGACACTCTTTGTAAAGATGAATATCTTTTAATACCTCTTGCCTGGGTGCAAGGGGTGACCCTGATTTTTACAAAATCTCATTTTGCAAAACACACGCTGAGTATATTAAGGCCCTGATGAGATAGAGCGCTGGCAAGAGAAACCTTCAAACATTACTTTTTTTCTCCTCCATAAAGTGGAAAACTCTAAATTATATTGTTGATTAGATACAGCATATTGGTAAAGGTCTTGCTAGCTCTCCTGAGCGTGTCTGCTTGACTTCTAAATTCACAGCACTAAAATGTTTTCATTCCCTTTCCCTTCACTCCCCACTTAATCCTTAAGCATTTTCACCTTAATCCAGAAGTTTTCAAATGCCCTGACAAACCAGCTAAATGTAAAGAAATAGCTGCTTCTCTTAGCTTTTTTTCCTGTCAATCATTTAAAACCCAGTGTAATGTGTGATGAGGATGACTCAGTTTGTAGAAAAGCAGCAACTTAGCAGTTGGCTAATGTTTTGTGAGCTGCTCAGCTTAAGCAGATGGAATGCTTGTATTTCATATCTCAGCCCCATCCCTGATTATGGCTTTTTAGCAGTCCCAGGTACTAACTACCTCAGCCTCAGAAGAGATTGGTGGCAGGCTGGTGTTCACAGCTTACTTGTGATTCTGGAAGGTTTTCTTATTATATGCAATAGTCCTGTCAGACAGGTGTTGGAGGGATGCAGTTGTGCTTTGGGGAATAGCAGGTAAATTTATGCAGCTTTAAAGGACTGGCAGATTTAGCTGCCTACGTATGATTTAAGGGCCTGATCCCAAACCTATTAAAATTAATGGGAGTTTTTCATTGACTTAGTTGGCTTTGGATTAGCTCCTAAGTGAATTTCCAGTAGAAGGCAAAATCCCAGCCAACAAAGCTGCTGATTTCTTGGCACCCTTGTCTCCTTTTAGTGAGCAGTGGCAGAGCTAAACCTTCCAGAGCTGCCCAGTGGAGTTATTCCGACAAACCCAACCTTTACCTGCAGAAAGTTTTATCCCTTACCTGGTACTCCCAGAATATTTGCATAAGAAAATGGAAAAAAAAAGAAATGTAGACTTTATGTAAATAAATTTGCCTCTGTTGCCTTAGAATAGAGAATTGCTGCACCATGTTGGACCTAAGAGTTGTATAAACCTGTGTGCTCTCTGGATTTGGATATAAGCAGATATCCTGAGAACAATACAAGTGTATTTTTCTAAACTTCTATGCTGTTTTTCAGGAAAAAAAAAAATCCCCATGGCCCAGAAACTCCTTAAACAAAAGCTCTCTATGCATTGAATAGCTCTCAATGTGTTTTTCTTCCATGAATTTCTCCATAGATTGTTTTTGAAGCTATACAACCACCCCTAAATCTTTTTGCAAGAAATTTTCAAGTTGCCTTTGTGCTACAAAGACAGAAGTCTTGTTCATTTTGAATGTACCCCGTGCTAGTTTCCTTTGATGACTTTTAAATCTTGCATTACTAGAGACAGTGAACATTCATTATCTATTTGCCATTTCCAGGCCAGTCAGTATGTTAAAGACCTATCTCTGACCTCCTTATCCCTCTTCTAGGTTGTTCTTTTACAAAATAAAAAGTCTTGATCTATTTAGCTTAACTCAGAAACTATAATGTAACTTTTCCTAACCTCAAATAATTCAGGACCTGCAATTAAATTTTGTGGTCAGCTTGGATTCAATCAATACATTTGGCTTACTGGACACAATGATATTTGTTCTGACTTTTTTTAAATACCAAAATTAGTCTGACTCCAGCTCCCTCATGAGATATTGCAGGGGGAGATAGGGGTGGGCGGAGGATCTGTATTTGGAGGATTCCTGACATTGCATTCGTTAATAATGAGGGACATATTAGTATTCTTAAAGTTCCTATAGTCTCTATGCTTCATACAGAGCTGTAAAATAAAACAGCCATAGCCATTAATATGCTAATGTTATATGCTATGACCATGTTGCTGTCTCTCTTGAGTATCTCCCCAGTCTTTCTATCTCTTTCCACATCATATTAACACTCCCTGGGTGAAATCCTGACCCTGTTGAAGTCAATGGCAAAACTCCCATTGACTTCACTAGAGGCAGGATTATCTCCTCCGAGGAGCTTTATGGCTTCACTCCTGACTGCTTTGCTGTTTTCACATCCTACTGTATCCCTTACTTCCTCTCCCTCTTTTCTGATAAATGCTCACCCTCTTGCTATAATTTACTTTGGTCTTGCACTCCTGGTTCTGCACCTTTTTGAAATGAGTCTGCCAGCATGGAAAAGTCTTCCTCTGCTCTGCCTGCCCATTGACTCCCTCCTCCAGCTATCAGATCCTGCTTAAATTTTGTATGCTAATCTTTCTCTGCTAGCCACTGCATTCTCCTCTCCTTTCCCTGCATCCCATCATGATATAGTATATACTAACACTAAGAATAGGTGAAAATTGCCTGTCTGCCTCCTCAGATGACTTCAGACAAGGTTTTCATATGCAAGACATCTATAGCAAGGGAAATGCTTCTCAGGCATTTTCTTCCTCTCCTTTTTCCACCTTGTATTCGGTTCTTGCATTAGATAGACCTGTAATATTAATTCCTTGCTGTCCACCCTTATATTTTTAATTTAATTTTATTACAGTTATGCACAGTTATAGAAAAAATAAATTACCCTAAAATTAGCATGCTGAATAGGCTAAAGGAGTATTTAGAAATGAGCAGAGAACAATGCTCTCTAGATAATTTATCATGCAGGCAAGAAGAAAGAGTTGCCTGACTAAGGACTTCAGACTCTCCATGAATATATAGTGTAATCAGTAAAGAGTTTGCATGATCAAGTACTAACCAGAAAAAATTTGAAATACAAAGTTCATTTAAATCAATAGAAAGCCTCCCATTGTCTTGGCTAAAGACCTAAGGAAGGATTTCAGGAATTGACCCATTGCATCAGATTGCAAAGAAACCTTGTAATGCATTGTGGGTTTTTTAAGTTTTATTTTTATTTAATTTAAGTACATAGGCTGAGCAGCTTTATACTGTTGACTTTGTATAGTTATGAGCCTAAGCTGAAAGATCTGAGAAACTATTAATACCCTCCAGAGAAATATCAGCTTGCAATAGTGAGTATGGATCCCTCTTGTTGACCTAGTTTATATCTACAGAATCAACCTACACAATTCCTTTCACCAGCTGCTCTGTGGCTTAGGGAGATGGGGTGTTAATTAATGAGACATTTGTTGAAATTTATAAGGGCTTTTCCTATCCAGGTTAGACATAAATTATGAAGGCTCTGGCATAGTGGGCAGAATATTGTTGACTGTAACTGTTCTGCTTATTTTAGCCAGTACTAGAGAAAATAGGTCTTCAAAGAACAATTTATGTGCAGGAGCAAGCTTGATGAGAAAAAGAGAAGAACATTTTGAAGAAAAAATAAAGTCTCAGTATGAAGTGATTTTTTTTTTTATTCACTGTACTATTACTTTTTGAAATTTCTATTTTCAGTACGGCCTTTTAGTCCCTGATTTGTTAGGAAAAGATAATCGTATGGTGATGAAACTGATCTGTTTGAAATGCATATGATGTCATACAAAATTCACTATTATCTGCTACTTGGATTTTACAGAGATAAATATATTGGAAATGCACACGCAGAGAAAAATTAGAATTTTTTTTGATTATGTGTAGTCTCCATTTTAATGCTAATTTCTAACAAATATTCTAGCATGGGAATTTAACAGCAGACGTGTTGGTAGAAATAGATTCTTTCAAGTGACTGTTGGAGTACAGTGGTTTTCTTAATAATGAAAAGCAAATTTCCATTTCTGAATCATAAGCATTGTGATCGTCAAGTTAATTCAAAGCCTGACATTTTATCAGTCAGGAAAAGAAACATGCTACATGCATTTAATTAATATCTCCCTCTAAGGGTTCGAACACGCACAGGAGTGTATAATAGTTGTTCATTTAGGAGCCTTTCAGTTCAAGCAGTAGATCCAGATCTGGAGGTCCCTGTTCCCATTCACCCTCAACCCTTTTCATTTCTTATGACATGCGCAGGATTATATGCCAATGGAGCAGGCATTTTGCAATAAAATGTATTTTCATCAGAAAATGCTGATTCACTAAAAGCAAAACGTTCCTTGGAAACATATTGCTTTTGATAAGCTTCTGAGAAAATACAAGTGGGGTCTGCTGATTGTTTCTTGTTTTTCCATTCAGCTTGCTTGTTTTCCCAATTTTTGAAGAAAATTTTATTTCATTTTGAAAGAAAAGGAAAAAAAAATCCATCCACGTTTACTTTTTTCCTGCTTTTTCTCCAGAATTTCTCACAAAATCACAGATTTTTGATTCAAAACAGTTTTGTTCATGAGCACCAAGCACAGTAAAGCCACAAACCATTCTCAATATGAGAACCCAAACTGAGTCACCAGATAATTCTAAAAGCTACGAGCTGCTACAAGCTGAAAGAAAAGAGTTGAATCCATCAAATAAATATCTTTCTGAATTACCACTATGGCAAATTCTGGCAGGAGCGGGTTTCTTTCATAGTTACTTAACCATTAGGAAAAAAACCCCACAGTCTATGTCCTGAAGATAATGGTTCAGCCTTGGAAGACATTTCATGAGCTACTGCAAATCTTATTTTCCTGAGGGTAATCGGAGACTCAGAAATCAAAAAGACCTGGTGCTCAAATTGTTTAGATCATCCTTTTCTCTTCTCCGTGTCACTGTGCTTCCCCAGGAGCCATGTGAGCTCCTTGCTAGTTGTGATCTTTGGGGCAATCAAAGAAGCCATTTCATGTTTCTCCTCAGTCATTGGGCCTCCTGATCTCTTATCAATTACCTGTCAAAAGAGGTGGGTGTTCTTCTTCATTAACACATTGCAGTGTGGTAATTAACAACCAGATAGCACAGGGCTTAGAAAGTGGCCTCTCTTGACCACTTGTTCAATAAATATTGACATAAGCACCAGTAAAAGTATGTCATATGGGTCTTTGCTAAAAACAACAAGCAAGAAAAGAATAGGAAAGCAAACAAACTGACTTGGTTTTTGAAGAAACCTCCACCAGGTTTTAGCAGCAAATGGGAGCAATTTGGGCGTTATTCAAGCCCAAGTTGCCTTGTTTTTTGTTTCTCTCCTGACTGAAGATGTGTCCCCCTCCCCCTGCTTTTTTTTGGGTGGGGGGCACAAAGGGGAGGTTACCTTCCCGTTGAAATAAGCCAGCAAGAACTTTGTCAAGCAATGAACTCTTACTGTAACCCACACCTCATTTGTCACCCTGATGGGCTGAGGAAAAGTGACATTTACAAACTGAGAATGAAAGTACATCCATTTCACCAGTCTGACACCCTGATATAATAACTATTTACCTTGAGAAAGAGGGACTGAGATTTCCGATTCTTGTGAATCTTCTCACTTTGGCACTTATTTTCTCACTCTGTCAAACAGCCCCAGATTAATGGAACAATTTGTTCAACAAATCATATTAGCAGAAAGCGCACAGGGTAAAGAGAAGGAGGCGGGGGAGCAGGAAATTTTTACTCATTCATAGCAGTGGTATCTCTGCAAATAAAAATGTAGTTATGCCTGACATTTACAGAGGTACAATGTGAAAGGGAAAAAGTGTAATGACTTTGGGCAGTTGAGAGATCACTTTGCAAGAACAGTAGTGCTCAAAAGGGAATAAGATAAAGTTACACATAACATCTAGATTGAGCTTCTTTCTGGAACATATTTGTCAAACACAGCAGGATCTGTCTGTGTTTAAAAAAGAGTTTTCCATTAAAATTAAGCACCGTGTGCTTTCCTAACTATAAAGAAATGCTCCCTTACAGTCTGCATTTCAGAAATGTTAGGTAAAGAATTAAAGTAAGTTGGAGCCATAGAGTGAATGCTATGAATCCTTCTGGATGGATTGATAATGTCTAAGGGGCTGATATAAACCCTTCCTAAGCCAGTAGAAGACTTTCCATTGCCTTCACAGGACAAATTGGGCACAGAGCAATCAGAAATCCAACTATTCTTCTGCGTTTACTCCTTATTTCCACTTTATAGCCAGATAAACAAAATTCCTTCTGTTTCCCTATACACAGGTAGCTCCTACCACGGAGTCAAGAGAATGGAAGAATGCAACAATAGTTTTTTCAGCTTTACAGGGGCCCAGGTATAAGTATAATCAATGCTAGAAAATTATCATTGGGTAAATGTTTTGATTAGGAATTGCAAACAAGTTAAGACTGTATTGATGAGTAATTCACTGGGCAGCAAATCATACTTTTCCCTCTCAGCTCTTTAACCCAGAGCTCCTTGCAAAACTGTGTGTCGGTATTTATAGTATATACAGAGTAGATTATCTTTAAAAAGTGTTTCTTTTTAAGTCTGAGCTGCCTGTTTCTGCTAGCCATGAAAATATACAGAGCAATGCAGCATCATCCCCCTGCATGCACACTCACACACTTATAAACACATTTTAAGAGGATACTCTAAGTTTTCCATCACATTAATTTATTTCTGTTAGCTTGGTACAGCAGCACTGTACCCTGTTCTCCAATGAAAATTGACGCTCCCTTGTTCCACGTTTCTTTATGCCATGACCTTGGGTGTCAAGAGAAAATATTGCTTTGCATCCTTGTGTTGCTTGAGTCCTGCTTCTCTCTTTATAGCTTATTACTTGGCACACTTCAGAGCCTATGTACTGCAATGAGATATGCACTGTACAGCAGGTAACACTTGAAATACTTCAGGCTATAGAGATAAGGAGATCTGAGTCTGTTGTGCACGTAATATTTTGCCCCAAATTCAGGAATTTAAATGAATGGTTCAAAGGTTTCTGGTGGCAAATTGTTACCTTCTTAATAAAAGGAATCAGCCTTCTACATGACTGAAAAAAAAAAAAACAAACCTGAACAGACAAAGTCATTACTTATTAGTGCAACTGGGTTTTACCCGTGACAGTGGATGAGATGCATGTACAATTTGGTAAGGATCTGGGCAAAGGGAATCTGGCACAATGAATGCAGTTGGGATTTCCAGCAGCACCACAGAGAGCAGAATCCATCCTCTTCAAAATACAGTGTGGGTAAGGGTCACTGTTGACATTTCCTGAGCAAGCACAGCAAAAGAACTAAAACTAACCTGATTTTAAGTGGCTCAACCTCTTTAACCTATTTCAGTAAATGGAAAGCTTCTGAGAAAACCTTGCCCCAGTCCACCCACCCCACACTGAACAAGCCCCAGACATTAGGTAGGCCAGTCCCTCTGCTGACCTTTCTCCTCCCTTTTCCCACTCACACATGGTTTTACTCTTTATTGATTTTGTGAATTCCTGAAGTGCCCTGCTCTTGATGGCCCTGAGGACAAGAATGCTGCTGTCTGCTATGGCTGGAACAGTGACAAGGGTGATGGTAGCAGAGACTTGGCTGCTCTTCCGTGGACATCTCCAACCTAAGACACACATGAGTAACAACATTATTAGTTCAGAACAAAAGAGGCCTTGTACACTTTAAGGTTTGCACCTCACCGATCCTTCTGGATACTTCCCTGTTCCATGGAAAGTAAATTACAGCACAAGGACTCGGCTGCAAGGAGAACTTGGCACGTGCCATGCTCAGATGGCAGGTTCTCCTGCCAGTCTGCAACCCCCAAGGTAAACAGAGATCAGTCCCAGCCTGGAAGGAGGAGTTTCTGGGTATTTTGTTGGGTTTTTTTTATTTTTAATTTTGTTTTGTTTTTTAATGGCAATCTCTTTCATTTTACCATGCTACCACAAGGAGGAAAATAAAATCTGTTTTTGTATCTTGAGCATTCAAAAAAGTATTGGATTTTTTGGTCAAATTTGAAATTTTGTGGATGGAGCCTGTGAACAGTTTTGTTATACAGATACAGAGTCAATCTTCTGGTACAAGCCAGTCTTCCTTATAGAAGCATAAAGTAAGGAGAAAGGAGGTGGCAAGGTGGCTATATAGGAAATATGCTACAGGGAGGCTAAAACTAAAACAAAAATAAAAAACAAATCAGCCCTCCCTCTTCCAGAGAATCTAAAAAGGAAGAAACACAAAGCACTGATTGTTGGTCTGTCCTTCCCAAAATATCTCTGTTTGTCAACATATTAGTATTCCAGAAGCAAATGCTCTCATCTTTTCCCAGCTGGGGATTCTTCATCTCTCCAGACCAGTTCACTCATTAAGTCACAGAGGTAAAGATGGACTAGAGATGTTTGACACATTTTTCTAATTTTCTAGAGATTACTATTAAGCATAAGGACCCTATTTCAGAAATGGGCTTCACAGCAGAGGTCAGTTTGAAGGTGTATTAACAGTGAGGGATTCTCCAAGAGATGGTGTCCTGAATGTGAAAGAAAAAAATTTAAAAACTGAATCTGAAAAACGAAAATCCACAAGCTATGTGTGTGTGTAGCACTTTCTTTGTGAAGAGTAAATCATGTATTTTAATTTTGACCTCTTTGAATATTTCACATTTTCATTGTCATGGCAACTGCTGTTTTTCCTTTAGAAATATCAGCAATTCAAACCGTAATTCCCTTCCTCTTTCTGGTTTCTCCATTTATTTGTCCCAAAAGAACCCCAGCAAATTGTCTGTGATCCAACTGTAACAATGAGCTAAGGCAGTGGGTACATGGGCACAAATGCCTAACAGGGTACTAGAGAAACTCTCCAACCCAGAGATGGATTTTGGCAGGAGCCAGGACTTCTCCAGGTGCAATCACAGCTGTTTGAGTTGGATTTTCTGTGGAAGCAACAGCACAGCCCAATTCTTTGGTTTTTGTAGAAACCCCAGTGCCAAGGCTGTGTGTATATATATATATATATATATATATATATATATATAATAATCCCCAAAACAGGAAACACCAGGAAAAGAAATTAAACCACTGTCCTATATTAAATACCATATTAAATCCTAAGCTCATAATTGGGCCTTATGGGGCTTAATCTTCATGGGCTGTTGCTGAAGGAGCACTCAGGTCCATCAGCAGAAGTTGTGCTAATCAGACCTTACTCTGGAATTCTATTTTACAAAGCATGTGGGCTAAAGGCTCCTCTCACATCACTCATGAGCATTTGGAGGGCAGATTTAACTCCTAAATAGAAATATTAGTCCTTATGTCATGTGAGATGGTTTGGGTCATGTGGGAGTGCAATATCCTGAAAGCTGAACTCTGCCCAGAGCTGCAAACCTACTTGTGTATAGCCAGGAGAAGAATTTTGTAAACCAAAAAATAGAACCTTTAAAAGTGTATCTCTTGCAGTGAAAAACGTAGTAGATTAATAAGAAATATGAGTAGCATTTTGCTTCTTTGGTGACTCCTTACTCATAATAATTCTTTAGATATGGAGCAAACAGTTCCACGAGTACAGGATTTAATATAGCCTAACGAAGATTTTTAGTGGAGGCATGTCTCGTAGCTGGGTTCACTCTGTTTCTTTAAGGTGAAAACACTGACAGCAGCTATTTCTCCAGGAAGCTTTTCCTGGTCTAGGGACATTCATAATGCCTCTCTCCTGTGTAAATTAGCTGATGTCTAATGGTGACAGACGCGTACACACATACACAGACTGTGATTGCATAAGCCTGGTTTCCTGAGTAAACCATGCTGAAAGAACCCATCAAGAATGCTAATCAGAATTTGAGACCTTCAAATACCATGTGAAGTAACACAGCTACTGCTTGTCATGCAATGTTGCAAAACATCTATACATAGGTCCCATATAGGTGTGCATGTAGAGGTTATAGATGTGCATATATTTGTGTACGTCTCTATGTCTGCAGAGTTTCCATGTGCTAGAAACTCCCTTCTTCAGGCGGCACATTGTTGGTTTTGTTGCCTGTGCAACTGTGAATGAGTATTAATTTGAGATGACTCAGTTTGCTGCATTATTCATCCCAAATGTGAAAGGGGGGCAGACTGAGTGGAATCTCATTTCCCCATAATACAGTCTGGGGTAAATGGGCCCTGGACACCCACGTATGTAGAAATCTAACATACCTGTGAAACTTTTACTTTTTTCACCCCTCTGATGAATATGGAGATACCAGTGTGAGTTTTATACACTCTGCTCATCAGGCCAATGTATAGAAACTCGCTGAGCTGAGACATAAATATGGTCTAATCATCAAATGTGGATTCAGGTCTCCCCTGCTGAGCAGGTAACAGTCTAAAGTGTTTAAACTGATACCTGCCCAGCATGTGGTATCTTAATCAGCATCACATTCCTGCACTTCCTCCCTCAATTTGGTCTACAGAGACAATGACCTCAGGAAGACAATTTTATTTTAGTGTTCAAATTTGTCTATATGAATATATTTTTAACTCATGCACTGCCTGGTGGATGAGCTTTGTGTTCTCCGTGCAAAAGAAAAGGTCACTCATACGTAGGGAATTATAAAGAGGTCATCAGATGGAAGGTGGAAAATTGAAAACCTTAATGAGCAGTTTAAGAGATGTCATTTTTTTTTTTTTTTTTCAATTTTTACAATTTTAGACCAAAATCAGAAGTTGGGCTGACATGGAACAAGTTCCAGACAGGAGCAGCTCATCCCTGACGATGCCATCTCCCCATCCCTCACACAGTGTCTGGGGTCTGCCAACACCTGAGTCTGCCATCATCCTTCTTTCTGGGCAGCTCCAGCCAGAAGGGAAAATTTGCTTTTCCCACTTCTGTTCAACTCCTTCTGGGCACAGATAGGGTGTGTATGAACTTTAAAATTAGTGCAGAGGTGGCTTTTTTAATTCCAGCCCTGTTTATTGTGATTAGGGACACATTTCCTTCTAGGAGGCCTGTTGTCATATTGCCCAGGGGCAGGGACCAAACTCCCTGAAAACCACAGAATTCATACATGCCTGAAACAATCCATTTACATCCCAGTTTTTGGACAGGCTGGCAGATTGGCAAGGGCTGTGAAAACTTCAACACCTGACTCCAGCCTTGAGCATCCTTCATCCACACCTCTCCTGAGAGGCTGGCGGCTCCCAGCACATTCCCTTGCTCCTGTCCAGTGAGCTGCTCGGTCCCTGCCCTTCCCACAAACCATAGCTGGAGACACCCAGTGTCCCCTTCCAGGTAGGAGAGGTCCTGGCAGAGCACAGCGAGTCTCCCAGGCGCCTCGGCCTTATTTCCCACTTTCACCACGGCGGCAGAGCCGGGTGGCAGCCGGAGCAGCAGCAGCAGGAGCAGCGCTTATCTCCAGCTCCCAGCACTTCCCCCGGCGTGCGTGTGGGAGCCGGCGTGCCACGGCCTTGCAGCGTCAGGGGGAGAACCGCGGCCGGGCCAACAGGAAGGCTCCCTCGCCGTGCGCCGCATGCCCGGGCCTGCAATCGGGCGGCTGCAGGGATTTCCCGTCCCTTCCGCCCGGGCGGCTGCAAGGCCGCGCCATCTCTTCCTGCGAGGCCGGCGAAGCGTCGGCAGCGCCCGCTGGGCCTCAGGAAGCCGCCGGCCATGAGCGAGTGGCGGCGGGCGGGCAGGCGGGGGCGAGGAGGTGACACTGGCCAAAACCCATTTGTTTGGTGGCCGCCACGCCGACACGCGCTGGCCGGGCCGGAGGAAAACAAAAGCGGGATGTCTGCTTCAAAAAAGGCAGGAAATGGAGCAGCACGGGGGACGGAGAGACCTATTGGGACTGGGTTGGGGCTTCTCTCTTAACCTATTGTTTCATTATATATTAAAAAAGAAAAAAAAAAGGAAAAAAGAGAGGAAAAAAAAGAAAATAAATTGAACACATCCTGTGACCTCTTATCAAGCCATCGGGAAGAAAAACAAACAGCTCATTCATCTAAAGACTCTGGGTGTTTTTGATGTGACTGCTGGACTTGTTAAATCTGTCAGGCCAGGCAGGCACAGAGGGGTCGGGACCAGCACCGTCCCTTTGCTTTTTATGACTTTTGGGCCAGGCAGGAGCTGTTTATTTGCCAGGGTTTCTATAAACAGCATTAGGCATTTCCCAGCTGGCTCTGGCCCCTAGGGCCTCTGCTCCCTGTGTGCAGGAAGTCTTTCATTCCCCTCTTATCTGCAAACCAGAAGATTTTGATGGCTGATGGTTCTGATTCATGTCCCCTCCCTTTTTTCTGGCCATACATCTATAATTTTCCACTTCTCTTCTTCCAAAGAATGTGACATTTGAGGGATTTGAGCCACTGCTTTATTTAGCTCTCACCTATGATATTATTATTCTTTTAATTATTCTTTTATGATTTCTGTACTCATGAAAAAGTGGCCTTATGCTCTAAAGTGCTTCAAATCTGACCTAGCAAAACCTCAGTGAGTCCTGGTTCACAAAACATCCACATAAACTTGTTTACATCATGCCTATAAAAAAGCCGTATTCACTTCTCAGATCCTTGGCTAAGCTGTTAGATTTTTAAAACCAGGGAGGGTCATCAGGTCACCTATGCTAAGCGACTTTATAATTCCAGTTGTAGTATTTCACTCATTTCCCACTGTAGTGGGGCTAATAAATAATTTTGTGCTAAATGATATCTTTCAGAAAGGCATGCACTCCTGATTTGAAGGCTTCAAGCAGTGGAGAACCCACTACATCCACTGGGAGACTGGGTCATTCAACTTAAGCAAAGCACTTAAAATATCTTTTGAGTAGAAACTAGAGCGCTGTTCTGACCCGTGATGCAATGCTGTGGACAAAGTCTTTTCCAGCCTCAGAAGAAGAGCACAGTTAAGTGAATAATTTAAAGGACATAGCAAGGAGTCATATTATTTGATTCAACCAACTTAAGCCTAAGGAAAACTGAAATTTCTGGAGATAGATCCCTTTTATTTTTGTATTGTGCAGCCTGGCTGGTGGCTTGCACTGGCCTCACTTGAAGTTTCTTTAATAATGGCCATACAAAGGGAATGGCACAAGGATTGTTGAAATTTCAGGAAAGGTCCTTTGAGTATAAATATGAAAATTGTGACTCCAGCAGCTTGGAGGAAGGGAAATTGTCCATTCCAAAAGTCTTTCATGGGAAAGGACAATGTGTTTTTACTACTGTATGTCTGAGAGGAAAGCCAGGAATTGTCAACAGTTTTACTCCTTGGCCTGCTCCAGGTGGGTGGTAGGAATTTTGGCTGTGCTGACTTGGTCCAACACCAGAAAATCCTACAGCCATAATATCTCCATACCATAGCCAGTCCACTGAATAATTGAAACGTCAGCAGGTGCCTGCAAAAAATTGCACAAGTGTAGACTCTCTTGGTAGCAACACAGATTTAAAATTTTCAGCAGAGATAATGATTCCTACAGCAAATTTAAATAAAACTTACAAATGCATAACTGAAAACTGGACCATGGCGCAGTTTAGATAATTTCTTTAGGTGCATCAGTGACACTGGTGTTTCATTTTCTAGAAAGCAGGACATGGTAAAGTGCAATGATATATCATTGTGAAACACTGTTTGGAAGCTCACTTGACCTTTCAGTCTTGGTACTTTCCATATTAATCCCATGCTGCATGAATTATAAGAGGGAAGATAAATATTTAGTTTCTTACTGTTCTGAACAAAGTCCCACAATGTTTTCTTTGCTGGCTGGAGCAATTCAGAGCAACCAGGAAGGAGGCAGGCAGCCTGGTTGTCTTCCCAGGATACTGGTAACACAGACTGCACATCTAATTGCAAAAACAGAGTAAGGAATGGAATTGCAGGCAGGTTTTTTTTTTTTTTTCAGATTTTCAGAGAGACATAAATACAAGAGAGTGGAGGAAGAAAGGTAAGTAGAAGACAAAGGAAAACTACTTTATTCAATTCACTGATACTGTGGCACCTAAATTTGATGTTGATTTATGGAAAACCTTTCAAAGCCCCCTCCCTCAAATTAATATTCAGTACAAATTACTCTCAGAGGCTTTGAACATTTCCCCACCAAGTACTTCAGGACAGAAAAACCAAATCAAAACATACAGCTCAGAATCAGATTTTTCTTTTTTTCTCTGATTTATCAGCCTAAATTAAATCTGTTTGGTATGAAAATGTTGCCCAGAGGATTTAGATATATGTAAGAAATTTTCCTCTTATTCCCACCACAGTGTTGGAGACAGAAGCATTTAAAGAACTTTTTAAAGTTGCCCAGTAGGTCTAATGGTTAACTCAAACCAATTACCCTGAGGAACATCAGTGCTTTCTTTAACTAATTTATCCTTGGCTATCTTCAGTGAGCTAAATCCATGTACTCAAGTCTCTTGCAAGTTCCCATGAAGTTTAGCTCCAGTTTTTTGCTTTAGTAGAAGCAGAAATTGCACAGTGCAGGGACTGTGGGTTAAATCACTATTGCAGATGATTGTAGATCTACAAGGGAAGAGGTCAAGGGTGGATTTTTATATATAATGTTAGTATCACTTGTGAAACCGGAGGGACAAGTTAAAGCACAAAGTGAGAAAGTTGGGAGACAGCTGATTAAAAACTGATAACTTGTATTCCTAAGAAGTCTGAAACTGTTGAATTGTCTCTATGTTTGGTTTTTTGTGGGGTTTTTTTTTTGGGGGGGGGGGGGGGTTGGTGTTTTTGTTTTTGTTTTTGTTTTTTTTTTGTTTGGGTTTTTTTTTTTTTATATCTTGCTGGCAACTTGAACAGCTGATGTCATAGACTTTTTAGTTTCCAGATTCTAAAAGAATTGACACACATCAAATAAGCAATCAATTTTTGTATGGAGCAGAGTTGGAATAAGGTGTGTTCAGCTGAGTTTCCCAGCCTCTTGCAAACTGTTCATTTCACTAAACCCACAATATACTGATGGTCCAGAGGCAAAAAGGACTTCCAGAGCCTTTAGAGGGAGTCCTATACAAAGAGGAAGTGTGAAACTCTTGAAGTCTATCTTATCCCCTCATCGAGTGTTAATGGGATTTGTATTGATTCATTGATGGGAGATTACACTCCTTAGTGCCTTTGTCATTAATACTTATTGGTAAAATGTACAACATGTGGAAGGTCAATATCTCATCCATATACTTTTTTTTTTTCTAATTTGGTTTCTAGTAGTTGGAAAAGGGGCTCTGAGATAACAGTCAAGTGCAACAGGGGTTATTAAAGAGGCCCCAGCTATTCGCAGCCAAGAGGAAATCTTCAAACATTGATTTTCACAAACAGATCGACTTCACTTCTTCCTATACATACACTACCAGAATGATTAAAAAAAGAAAAAAAAAAGTTAGACAAATATTTATACATATGGCTAATGACAACACCTGGCATAGCAGGAAAACAAGCTAATGGGGAAGAGATGGAATGGATGTGGATCTCACGGTGGGTATTGCATCCCAAGCAGCTTGTTTTCTTTTGCTCCAGAGAATGAAAGTGCTGGAGCTGCTGCCCTTGAAAGCAGATGGGTTCCCACTCTACCTCAGGGCAAAAGCAAAAGCCACCCTCTGCTTTGGAGGAGGGCTCGTTAAAACCTTCAGGTGCCAGTGCCTTTGCTGGGGTTTTGAATAGGCTGGTGATGGCATTTGGACAGAGACATTTGTCTCCTAGGACCTGGGCTGGCACCACCAATTTATCTCATGCTGGCCACAAAACAACCATCACCTGATAAAGACTTTCATTTATTGCCAGTGACTGGTGAACCTCTGGAGGTTTGCTTGGGACAAATACCAATTCAGCTGCCAAACCTTATCTGAACTATCTGAACCTCTGGTGTCTAAAAGAATTGGGCTGGAAATCTCATCAGATAAGGATTTACTCTGTGATTGACTCTAGTTATTGCTTCCACATGGGTTAGAATTACTGACATAACTGCCCCTTCACTTGGTATTTGGTGTATCCAGTTCTGGCTCAGAACATGAGAAAAAAGTATAATTGACCAAAAAAGATATGTATATTTTATATTGTGTAAATATTGATTGTACTTCATTTTTTAAATTTTTATCCTCCAGTCTCCACTTCCTAATTGTTCCTGAACTGTAGAGAAATCTGAACTTTTTCAGCAGAGAGCCCACTGACTTCAATGAAATCTTTCAATACTGCCTAGTTTGTAAGTCATAATGAAAGCAGATAATCAGGAAGGCTGGGAGATGGTCATACCACCTCGTTTAAGGGAGATGCTGAATGAAAAGCCAGTATACATACAGATAACTGAACTGCCTCCCTGTACTTTTATTCTTCTTTTTTTCTCCTTACATAAAGAAGTCAGATAAACAAAGTATCTAAGAGATGCTCACAATTCCATTTCTAAATATTTCCTTTACTTATTTACATTTTTACAGTGTACTCACATTTTTAAGTGCAATGTTTTTTTCAATCAACAAGTCTTTCCTTCCCCCCACCCCCACCCCTAATTTCTTGGTTTTCTGATATTCTGAGAAATTGTTTACTGGTGTTGATTGACAACAGTTCCCACCTCCTTGGCCAGACTTTTTCTGAACAAGATGAAAACTGAAAATTACTTTGTCTTACTCTTATGGAATAAACCAAAGGCTACTGTAGCAGTAAAGAAGCAACCAGAAAGACAATATCATTGGTATGAGAAGGGAAAAGGCCTGCACTGAAAACTGGCCAGGAATCTGTGAGAATTAAAAACTTGAACTTTACATGAGAAGTGCAGGGATCCAGGCAGGAACTGTGGTTCAGATGGATTATTAGCATCAAGCCATTGCTTGTTGGGGGCTGGCAGATGCACCAGAGGGACTGAGATAAAAAGGGAACAAAAGTTGGTTGGTTTGGAAAAGCAAAGTGCATCTTGCAAATGAGAAGACAAAATGTCCATTACTGTAAATCTGTGACATGTCCACAAGCACCGTGAGATTTTGGTGGTGCAGCATCTTCATACAGGGTCATCTAGTGATTAGGAAGGGAGGAATTCCCGACTGACCACAGGTCAATGGTCCCTCTAGTTCTCTAGCCTGTCTCTGACAGTGCCAATTTTAAAAGATGAACTGTGGAGTAGTTTCCCAAGGGAAGCAGTGGAAGTCCCATGTCAGGGGACTTTTACATCTAGACCAGACAAAACACTAGAAAATGTACTGTAGCTGTAGCGAGCAATTCTGCATCAGCAGGGAGATGGGTTGAATGATCTAATATGGCTCTTCCATCTGCAATTCCTGTGAGTCTATGAATCACATTTCTGTGTGGCAATGCAGCAGAGTAAATACAGTGCAGAGCAGTAGCAGCAGCTATCTTGGTATCTCTGTAACAGTAACATGAGTAAATTAGGCAGACAAATTCCGAAAAGGGATATATTTGAGTCTCCAGTTCTAAATCCATCTGTTCAAACTGCCTATAGCACAGTATGCAACTGCTAATTCCTAAGTGGTTCAGGCTGGATAACAAGACATTTTGTGTCAGGTATGCTATTGGCAAAGAACTAACCCATTATTCGCTCCTGTTTTGTTGTACAGAGGTAGTGTTCCCTAACCAGGCACATTTGGATAAATACAAAGACTGGCCCAGCTATCTATAGCCTCTGTGAATTTTAACTTTAACCATATGGAAGGATCTTGCAAAAGTAGACTATAAAATTTGAAAATATGTCAGTTTAAGATGCAAAGTGTCTTCTGACTGGGAAAGCAAGGGTGGAAGGATTGAAACATCTTATTACCAGACAAATGTGCTCAAGCTTTATCCTGGTCCCGTGCCTAGATGATCCAGACAGAACTGAATTCATGGACAGTTGGGTGGGTGTCAAAGCTGACCATATGTCAGACTAACCAGACATGTCTTTTGTGCACCCAACCTAGTCCTTTGGGTCAGCTAGACTTAGAAAAACCTTTAACTTTGTTGATTGATTTGGGAAAGGGAAGTATCAAACAAACCCCACTGTCAACAGTAATCACCACTTGAACAGGATTACACGGAACAAATTTTCAAGATACTTTTGTGGAAATAAGGGCTATATACAGAGATGTTACACAGATGTTACACAGTTGACAAAAAAGTCCAGTGTTTCACTGATTACTTCACAGAAATTCCTCTAGCAGCCAGGAAGACACTTTTTCATAAATCAACAGGAAAGGAAGTGTTTATGACTTTTCTTGTTCTTTTTACTCTGGTTGCAAAATCCTCCAATCTCAGCCACCAAAGGCTTATGTTTCTCATCATTGCTTAACCCATCCCCTCACTGCCATGATCTTCCCACAGCCTTTCTTAACTATCTTCATTGTGTTACTCCATTTTCTGGGATTGTAGCATGATGTTTCTGCCCCGTTGTGGGATCATATTTGATGACTGGTGATCCCAAAAAGTCTTTTTCCCTTAACTGGCTTCTAAGAGTGCAAGAAGGTCACTACCTCCTGAGCATCACTTCTAATGGGGGAGGCTGCACCACCTACAGCACATCCAAACCCAGAAGCTGGACTTTTATATGGGACATCATTTGAGACCAAATAAATATATTTATTTATGTGTGAGTAGCTCAACCACCTCATGAAATATCCAGCTTTTTAGTTGTCAACAGCCTCCTCGAGTACCCTGACTATTCATAAAGATACTGAAGAATTCAGTTTCATGACATCTAGACATGGTGATTTATTAATTCTGAACAGCAGCATCATTTCTTCACTATTCTTCATTCATTTTTCCCTAGTTTAAAAAGTTTCATTCACCCAGTCATAAATGAGTAAATAAAAAAATAACCAATTCCACACCTTTGTGAAGAATTAAATTGAACTGTTTATAAATAAACCATAAGCTGAAATGCATTTGATAAACACCTAGGAAAAGAGAAATTGGGGGAAAAAAAAAATCCATCTTTGTGTTTTTCACTGGGAAAATGAAGACCGAGGTAGGAGAAATATCAATATCTGAACTTTTTTCCTCTATTTTTGAAATGGCTTGGTATAAAAACCATTGCCAGAAAATGCTGAAATTGGTAACACATTGAATGTAATAGTTAAATGCTTGAATGTAAAGTTCAAAAGTTTTTCCACTAATACTTAAAAAGGACTTGGGCTTGTTTATTACTGCTAAAGGAGAATGTATTGTCTGTAGCTGTCTTAAGGTTTGGCACCTGATCTGGACAAATCAGCCAAATCCCCTTGACAGTCAAAGGAAAGAAACAGGCTCCTTTCCAGCCCAGCCCAAGAAAGACATCTGCAGTAGATGCTATGAAGAGCTATGAAGAGACAACCTGGACAAGTAGCTTTGACATCTAAATTTTGGCTGGTTAAAGCTGGATTAGATGAATTCCCCCATAAGGTCCTCTCAAACTAAGAGAAGATTTGTTTCCCATGCTATTTACAGTTACCCAATGGCCAAAGGACCTATAGGCATTAGATTAACTGTATCAGTATAAACCCAGGAATTACAAAATGCATAAACTTTGACATAGCTGTAGAATGAATGCCAGCATTTAATAATTAGATGTATACATTTATATTATATCTGTTTTGTACCTGGCTTTACAGGAAAGGAACCAACAATTACAACAAGCAAACTGCTTATACAACTTCAGTGCAAAATAGACTGCAACTAAACTCAGGAAGGATTATTATTACCTGTAGGTTTCTGGATTAAGTAAGGCATTCACTGAGAGGTTTGTACTACAATATAGCCCCCAAACTTAAATGCTGTGACATTAGCAAGTAGTTTATAATTAAAGTATGTTGCCATTTCACCAGGCTTTCATTTATAGGATAAAGTGCAAATTCTATTCTCTGTGAACTTTAGATACATCCAACTTTTTTCTTTGTTCTTTTCTTTAAAGCTTTGCAACAAATGCATCTCCATATGCTTATATTAGTTAATCTAGTATTAAACATATTGGCTGCGCAAAATGTTGGCATGCATTAATAAATGTTTTCATTTTTTTATTCTTTTTATTCCCCCCCCCCCCTTACTTTAAATTCTTCCTTTGACTACACAAGCAACAGCTGTCTAGCTTCCTGTTCAGTACTGGATCTAATGCCTCTACAGAAATCTAGGTCAAAACACTTGGAATGCATGAATATCAAACAGAGTTTTCAAAACAGCAAATGAATACATCTTTAACTGGTGACATTTTCCTGTAGCATATGGCTGCAAGCTCAGGGGACTGCATGCTTTTTTGATGAATATGTTCCGTCAAAAACTAAGGAATGGCAGTGGGCTTATATCACCTTCTGTTTTGCCTTATGAAATGATAATACAAACTCATAAATGGATACTACTATCACAAGACTCCTGCCTTTTGTCCAATCCCAAAGTAGTACAAGGCCTACTGGTTAAGAGCCTCACTCTTTGGTCATGTTAAAGTGTGAAAGATAACAGTCAAAGATGCATTTTTGTAAAGCACTTGCCCATGTCACGGAGGGCATAAGATTACCTGCATTTCCATATGAGTAGAAAACAGCAACATACGGTACCAGGAAAGAGGCACACATTAATTCTAGAATTCCACTAAGACATTAAACCCTGCATATAATTTCTGCAAAAGAATGGCACACCATAACAAAGGTAATATGAATATAGCTTAGCTTGACAATGCAAATATCCAGTGAAAGTTGTACATTTTTAGTGATAGAAATAAGAGAATAAAGAAATAAACTAAAATTAAAGTGTTGGCATCTCAATAAACCCCATATCAACATAAAAGTGCCAGTCCAAAGAAAGCTGCTCTAACAAGCTTGTCTGCTCCTTCTGAGAAGAAAGCATGGGTTTGGCAGCAGCACCAGGGTCTGTTGAATAATTAACCAACTACCAATTCTGACCAGTAGGAAATGATGGGGTAATTATTTCTGGTTATCTATTCATCTTCTCAAACAGAAAAAAAAAAAATCATGTCTAATACCTCCTTAGGTTGACAAAACACATAGAAAATCACCTAAATACTCTGGAACATTCCATAAGTCCTGGGGATGTCAGCTGGAAGCACACTGGCTCCCTTGTGGGATTTGCAGGGGGTTGTGCAGGAGTTTAAAACAGGAGTGTGGCCAAGGTCTCTGCAGGTTCTGACCTCCAATACCCTGTGAGATGTAGTGGGGCAAGCAAATACTGAATTCAGGCTCTGTTCTAAGCAGACAACAGTTTTTTTTCTGGGTTGACACTCATGGAGCAAATGTGAGAATTGAACACATCTAGATAAGCTCTGACCATATAAAACTGTTTTCATATGAAAGATTTTAAACATCTGTGATATAAAGGCTGTGTGCTGCTGAGTATGTATCAGGGCTTCTCCTGTATTTTGAGATTTCTTTTCAGTTATATAGACTCTCCCCACTTTCTGCCCTTCTTCATCGCCCAAGTGCCATATTAAAACAATCCAGGATCTGAATTTCACTGTTCCTCTCTGATACTTCACTAGTTTCACACCACCTTGCTGGCTCAGCTTGTAGCTCCAGGCAGAGATTGAGGAAATAGAGTCTGAGAGGGAAAAAAAAAATCTGAATTCAGTCGATTTTGAGTTGTTTTCTTAACATTTTGTAAACAAAGTCAGTTCACTAAAAGACGGATAGATGAACAAAGGAAGTGATCAAATAAAGAATGATTATCATTAGCCTCCTATGAAGTCCTCATTGTTTATAGAAAATATATCTGTTTTCAAAGCTATTTAAGATAGGTGCTTTATATAGTTTTTGCAAAAAAAAAAAAAAAAAGTAATTGGTTAAATAAAAATGAAAAATTTAAATCCTTTTGAAACAAATTATTTCCCTGCGTTTTTCAACTATTTCTAGGTGCAGCTTTGGAAACACAGTCTTTTTTTTTTCTTTGCTTTGTCTTCCTTGCTGTCTTTTATATATCTTATTGTCACTTAGCTGAAACTTGACTACGTTTAACCCTACAAAGGGAACAGCATGTGTTTAACCTTCACACTTTGAGCAAGTGTATTTCTTATAAACATCAGCATACTATTTATAGTAGGGGTAAACTGATTAAACTATGGATGTAGTCACTGGTGACCCCTTCTTTATGTTACCCAGTGGTCCATTTAATATCTTCTCCCTGGTTGAGAAATATTAACAATTCTTCCCATGTTATCCATTTGAATGACTCTTCATTATTTCAGCAAAATAAAAAATAAAGTCATTTTCACAACACTTTTCTGAGAAGTTAGATGACATAGTTTTAAAATATTATTTCCATTTATGACATTTTACATTTTTATTGTTATAATAGTTTAACTTAAATACAATTTTTCTCTCAGGAAAGTAGTTGAATTTCAATTCACTTATGTTGGGTAAATGAACCAAAATGCCTGGTTGGTACAGGACATGAAGTAACAAATTAAATTATTTCATTTTGAAGATGAAGAGATATCTTCTCTGAAATCAACAGAAAAAAAATTAGTATAATTTAGTTGTACTTTCTTTAGTTCTAAAATTCCTCTATTTACATTAAACAGAAGGACTTTTATCAATCCAGTTATGGGAAAGAGAAAGCCAGCAGAGCTACACAGCCAGCTGAGCAGGGACAGTAATGCTTGAGCTCTGAAAGCAAAGCTCATTTATGTTCTAAGCTTATTTTATTTTTCTTAAATCAACATTAAGAAGGAAAAGTTGAGATATTAATTACCCGTTTACTGCCAATGTAGCGGAAAATGTAATTTATAGACCACTTGCAAAAAAAGTACTTGCTTAATTTAAGAACTCAAATTATTCAAATAACATTTTGAATTTGATTATTCGTATAATTGAAATGTTGCTCTTGCCGCCTGAATTGCTTCTCTGAGTAACAGCCTGAGCAACAGTTAACTAAGATCACACTCACTGTGGAGATTGTCACAAATGTGAGCAGGAAAAGGAGGGAGACTAAGCCAATGTACAGCACTTACCTGGAGAAATTTATGGGCCAAGCATCAAGATTTAATTGGAATTTGACATGTTCATAGGCTCTCTAAACACAAAGTTGTTGCCCCACCCTACATTTTCCCATATGGACTATATCAAATTAATTTGGTCCTGCAAATCTGCATCCCTGAAATGAGTGATGTGCAGAAGGCAAATTGTCTATGTCTGAACTGTCTGTGACTTCAATCAGGCATTGACCACTGCGTTGTGACCAAGGTACAACCATATTTATATTCTGCTTCACCAAGCCAGAAATTTTGGCACTGCAGCTGTAAAGATGTTGAAACTGAAGTTTGTCCAGACCTTCTCTAAGAGCCTCCTGAAATCTTTACAATATATTGTCACTGAATACAGTCTATGGAACATTAGCACTGAAAGCAGGGATCTGCACTGCTGAAATTCTGACACGGATAATATGAAATGGATTTCCCTTCTCTGCAATGCCAACAAAAACAGGGCAGAATCAATACACCCAGATACAGGCTGATAATGACTAAAATCTCCATTTTGCTTAGGAAAGATATCTTTGAACTTGAAGATATCTGCCTGTATCTTTGCAATTTCCGAAATAAGTGTTTTCTATCCCTAGTAACAGGGAGAAAGAGATTAAATAGGATGAAAGACAAATGCAACATTTCATACTTGGCACCTAAAACACTCCTGGATATAAACCTTTGAAGCACAGAGCACATGAGGCTTTAGTGAAACTGGAGAAGACCTACTTTGTATTTCAAAAATGGATTAAGATATTTAAACAATGTTGCCTCCATACAGAAAGGTCTCAACTGGCCTAGTGCAAGTTTGATTTCAATGCACCTGGACTTTCTTAGTAAGAGTATCTCAGCTTTTCCAAGATTTAGAAAACACATTCAAACAGATCTAACACTAATTTTAAAATTCTCTACAAATGCATGTCAATCACTTTTTACTTAATATATGAAGGATATTATAATTATTTATTAGTTATAGATTAGATATAATAATTAGCAGTAATTTATTGTTCTTGGCACAATTTCCATTATATTATCCTCCTTCCTCTACCTGGCTGATAGTGAAGCCAAGGGATCATCAGGAGAATCTGGAGCAGAAGCTCATGTTAGGAACTACAGGAGAAAAACATTAAGATTTTCTTCCCAACAAAAGAAATAAGCTGAGAACATGACAAAATTTCATAATGGAAGATATGTCCACAAAATTTTCTCAATTCCCATGTGTATAGGTGGAGATGACAGTGCATATTCTTTAACTTGGGCAAGCAATATAAACCTTTCAATCTCACAAAATGACTGAAAACTTTTTTTGCTGAAAATATAAACAATAAAAATTAATATTAAAACCTGAAGTTTACTCAAAAACACTTAGGAAGTGTTTATAAGCAAGCAAAAGCAAAGTATTGTAATAAAAAGGTGCCTCATCTTTAAGTATAGGTATTTTTGTTTCTGTTATATATGACTAGAAATTCTCAGGAAAACATTAGTCCGTTGTGAAAAATTTTTGGCCCCTGATGTTGTTATTTCAAATCTAATGACATCCTGCTAAATCAAACAAATCAAAACAGACCCCGAACTGTGGGATTTTCAAAGGAAATGTGACGATTCACGTCTCATTGAGTTTAAATACCTAACTTCATCAGACTCTAAAAATCTTATCCATAGTCAAAGACTTGGTGTATAACAAGTTGGAAGGATTTTAAATGACAGATGAGCTTTGAGAATTATGGATGAAATTAAGTAGAGGCTTTTTTTTTTCCCAAATTCTCAATGTCTCCAACAACTATGCTTCATACTTTGCTGCCGAGAATATGAAACACTTGGACAGCCAATGGCACGATGTTTTCTGGGTTTTTTTTTCACACCCTTCTTTCCCAGCTTGTCTTTTCTTGTCTAGTCTTTTCTTTTCTAAACAAGTCTAATTCACTCTTCACATTTCAGCTTCCCCATCCTCCAATCTTTATTATTCTTTCCTTCTAGTCAGCCTGCCTTTCAGCTAAGAAAAAGAGGGGTTAATAAAGCCATGATTAAGCTGTAAAAGGCTGACATTTAGATATCAACTATGAATCAACAGCTGAAGTATTAGTGAAATGATTTTGTAACTTTTTTTTTTTCTCTAACACGGGCACCCTGTGCTGCAGCTCTTCTCTTATGTTCCACTTTTCCAAGGTGCAAAGGGACAAATCACAAGTTATGTCACTCCATCCACGGCCTTGCCCCGCTGTATGCTTGCCTGCCAAGTCTTGATGATAAAAAATCACAATCTTTTTGCCCTGAGAAACTAAAGGTGGAGTTATTAAACCCATCGGAGCAGCTTATCTCGGGAGCATTTACCCTGGCTCACAGGCAGCCAAAGGAGGCGCGAGCCAAACTAGACAGAGAGAGACGGAGGAGAGGAGAGAGGCAGCACAGAGACCCCATTAGCGATTCCCCCGCCGCAGTCTGAGTGGCAGCTGGGAACAAGGCACTAACTGTTTGCCCGTTGCCCATTCTTGTGTTATTGGGTAAAATAAAAGTTCTTTTCTCTGAGAATCTCTGTACAATAAAACAACTCTCAGTCATTCGCGAGTCAGGGGAGAGGAGAAAAGGGCCTCAGTGTAAAGTGCTCCAAACTGGCACATTGTTTCCAGTCATTTTCTCACTATTCACATATAAGGGGAAAGAAGAGGGGGAAAAAAAAAGGGCAGAGGGATGAGAAAGGAGGGGGAGGGAGGAGGGGCGGCTCAGGGTATCTTTTGACAGAAATGTCAGATGCGTGGGGCTGCCGGGGGAGGAGAGGGTGAAGTGTGTGTCTAAGGAGGGCAAGTTTTGCCTGAAAGTCTCCAGATGAACTCCTGGCCACACACTTCCCCCAGCTCTGACTCTTTGCCCATCACCTTTTTCTCTCCTTGGCTAAGATGGGATAGAAACCAGCTTCTCTGAGACCTGGAGGTCAGAGTTCTCCAAATGCTGCTCTGCAGAGAAAGGACAATATGGGCACTTCTCTCCCTCCCCTTGTTGCATTTCTCATGGTTTTCCTAATAACAGACACACTTAGCAATTTAATTAGCAGAAACTCTACAGAGCTGAAGGTCTGACTCCTGCACATGACATCTTCTATTTCCAGGGATCAACAGCATAATAAATAGCCTCACAAAGGTTTTTAATGAAATCTTTTATTCAAGAGTCTGCATGAACTTGGCTCATATTAGGTGTTTCCACAATAATAATAATTAAAAACCCAAAGAGCCACATGACACTTGTCAAATGCACAAAGTAGGGCACAATAACTCCCTAAACCACAATATCAAAACTCCTCTACCACTTGGATGAACCTACACCTGGAAGTCCTAACTGAAGGACTGCAGTCCTGACTGCAGTAACTTCTGCTCAGAAGTTACATACTGAGGTCTGAAATTTGGAAAAAAGCATTTTCCCCAGCCAAAATTCAAGACTCTTCAAATAATTGTGAAGTAACAACAAAAGTTGTTGAATACAGGATTAGGAGCACTAAAACAAAGTTTCTGGTATTTCCTTCATGGTTCCTTTACAGTAGGAAAGGCAAAAGCATCCAGAACAATTTAAGTGTGAATCTAAAAGCAAGGAGAACTTAAAGGACTGATAAAGAAGTGGTAGGTAAGGCATGTCAGCAGGAGACATGGAAAATCATGGCATAGTATTAGTCTGATGACTCATTTATTCTCATGCCAAGACCTGGATGTAGACTGGATAGTCTGAACAGAGAGGCTGCTGGATTTTTTGAACATGCCCACATCAAGGTCTGTGGGGTTTGTACCAGTGGGAGGCTGCACATCCCCAAAACCTTCCACTCAGAAATCCCATATATGATTATACACATGATGGAGTCCTCAGTGAATGTCCCATGCCAGAATGTCACTGTGTAACTAAAGTTACCGTGGGATTTTAATTCAGTAGAGGGAGCTGTGGGTGAGACTGATGCAGTTCCAGCCCAGCGAAGATTGATTGTGTTCATTCAGCCCCCACAGCCTGAAAATGCTCCCTATTTATTTTATTCAAGTTCTTGTTACAACACATCCCTGAGTTGCCAAGACTTTTTTTTTCCCACTAACAAAAGTCCTTTCCTTTTCCCTTGTTCACTTCTGTGTACAATCAATCCCAAGAGCACTCTGGTATTTCACTCTCTTTTTGCCCCCTTAGTGCCAAATCTGTTCATAATGGCTACATGTATTACACCAGAGAAAGCTCAGTATTTCTGAGAGCTCATAGAGACTTGGCTGCCACTTGTTTTGTATTTAAACATTAAACTGATCTGGATCAGATACATCCCAACCTTTGGGATAGCCAGGACCTATCATCTGAGCAATTCAATCTAGGTTATCTCCAATACCCTTGGCAAGCTTTTTTTTAAGTAGACTAGAGTTAAAAACAACATTTACAGTGATTTTGCATAATGATTACAATTATTTCATAGTTTTGTAGCTGCCAGTGAAGCCCTACAGTGCTAGTTTTATCACTTTAACTGTCATCCAGTAAAAATAAAAAAATATTGGCCAAAGACTAAAGGATAAAGTAAGTTCAAGTACTGGAGCAGAAGTTTGTGAGCCAGAACTGATCCAGCAGAAGCTAAAAGTACATTTGCACATAAGCTAGTAAATTATGTATTTGTCCCCTTAGTAAGTGTAAAAAGTGCCAGTCCACTCAGCAAGCAGAGTATATTACAAGTCAGGTGCTGTTTCCTTCAAAGCACCTCAGGAGCCCCTGTCTTTCCTACCTGTCCATGGAATTGGAAAGGTTTATTTGAACAGAAGCTGCACACTGTATTAGTCTAGGGCTTTTAACATTCACCACTAAGTCTGCTCAGCAAAAAAATCTATTTCTCTTCATGGGCTCTAATCTTCTGAAAAATAGCTATTTTTCTGATTTAAAAATTGGGCTGAATAAATAACATTGTCATTAATGAGCTTCATAAAGCTGTTGTATGAACTGAACTAAACCAGAAAATAAAAAATGGCATGGGTGCAACAGTTTATTTGCACTACTTTTCCACTAGTTTCCATTTTTCCTTTCTCCTTACTTCACATCTATCAAGACTGATAGACAACACAAACACACTAACTTGCTCTGTGGGTTCAAGACAGTGATAACAGTTGTCAACAAAAAATTGCAGAGTAATGGTACATGTAAGGACACCCTGTCAACTGATACTACTTTTTGTCATGTTCAAATTTGGAAAAAATGCTCTGACACTGAATTTCCTTAGTAATGTTCCTGTGCTGCTCCTAACCTCTACATGAGCTAGAAATGAGCTCTGGAGCAGTGGAAGCAGTGGTGGAGAGAGCATCATGCTCCAACTCTGCAGCTGGAGGTGGATCCACTTCTCTGTAGATAAGTAAAACACATCAAGCACACGTTCAGAAAGTTTCATAAAGCTGCCTGTGGAGCAGAAACACTCATTGATAGCTCATCTTTGTATACTGTCTGATGAAAAAGATCCTTTTTGTGACAGTTTACAGTGTGTTTGAAATGGCTTCGTTTTATTAGCCCAGTGAACAACCACCTGCTATGTTATATGTTATGTTATGTTATGTTATGTTATGTTATGTTATGTTACGAGAAACCTTTATGTTCATAAGCAGTGAATTTAAATATAGTGGATGAACATCCACAGGGACTTATTCAGTCCAATTTTGGGCCACTAAAATTATCACCAATGTAATTACTGGTTATTATTATTTTTTTATTATTAATACTATTATGTGTTGCCATGTTGTCAAAAGGCTTTAAAGCAAGATAAATAGAAAATTTGAAAAACACTTTAAAATTAGCATGCAGCTATTAGACAAGTCTGTAAAACCTTATGGTCCTGTTAATGCAATGTTTTGTGGAAAATGTCTTAAAACTGTTTTTCTTGCAAGATACTGTGGTGAAGACACAGGAGGTTCAAAATAATGAGGAGAATGAAGAAAAAAAATATGTGGCCATAGGGCTGAGACACTAAAAGACTTTTCAGTGTGAAATTTGTACCTGGGTCATACATATCTGTGTATTGGCATGACCTTCAGATATTATTGTATTATAATTATTACTTAAGCATTCCCTTTGTTATTTGAACCTGTAAAAAACTCTCCTTTTCCTGGGAATTTGGGGTGTAGAGAGAGTGAAATCCGCTGGAGGTGTGGAGTCTGTGACTAGAAACTCCTGACTGCTGTCCCTGCTGCTGATTTGGAAAAATCACAAATTCAGAAAAATCAGTGCAGAAACCACTGTTTTATCTTGCTTAGTAATAATCACCCTCATCCAGCAAAAGTAGTGGCTGTGCCTATTACTCCCATTACTTTATGCAGCAAGTACATTGCAGGAAGGTACAGATGATATACAATTTGTTGTGATTTTTTTCTTTGCTGTCCCATCTTCCAACTAGTTAAAATTCAAAGGCCACAAATAAAATATGATGGAAATACCAAATTCATCTTTTCAGTGTGAATTGCAGCAGGCAGAGTTTTCCAAAGGCCTTTGAATTCCAGCACAATTTCATGATTTCAGAGGCTTAGAAATGACAGTAGCATTTTAACCTTAAAATGTGTCATGAAAATGAAACTGCAGAGTTTCCTCTGCAGTTCTGACTTCAGAACATATGCTATATGGAATAACCTTCCAGCTCTAACTTCTTTGCTTTTAACAGTCACAATCAGAGCCATGTCTGAGGGAAGAAAATGTATCAGTGCACCCTTGAGCAGAAAGTTGAGGAGCTTCATTGGAGTTCCCAATGAAAATATATGTCTAAAAGCAAATACAATATTTTATGCTATATGTAAATTAATTTCTATTAATATGATATTCACATAAAAGGAATATTTATGATTGTGATCATCAAATTGTCAACGTGGTTCAACCCTGTCTCCTTGTACATCTCCCGGAAGGTTTTCAAATTAGTTCCATGGCATCTGAATGATTCTCTAAACTCCAACTTTCAAGTGACTTTCATGAATATCACTACAAATGTAAGGATGCTGATGCTTTTTTGTCTAAACTTGACATCTGGACCCAAAAGGACTCATTTAACTGAATGAAATGAAGAATCACTTTGCTGAAAAGCAGCTTTTGAAGGATCATCCTTTACCACCACTTATCCTTAAAGAAAAATAAGTGTACACAAGCACACATTGATGCAGCTCCCCAAATCTCTGAATAAACTCCTAACTCTCTGTGTACAGTGTTATTTGACAGAGCTATAGGGTTGCATAATTACCCCAACTCCCGCATCAGGCAGGGAAAGTTGGTGACATGTTGAGTGAAATGCTACACTGTGTTAATAACGGTTTTGAAAGAAATCAGAAAAGTTAATCATGTGTGGACACAGGGTTAAGAAGCAATGTAACAGACTATTAAGTTTAATATAGATATGTGATATAAGCATATGCAGACAGCCATTAGCATAAATTCACGTTACAGAAGAGCAGTGCAGCATCGTGCGCGATGGATTTATTGCACACGCGGTGTGCGGGGCGGGCATCAGAACGAGGGAGAAATGGGTCAACAAATTCATAGGCAGGTCTTGAGTCAGATTGGCAGAACCAGGGCAAATGCAACCCGGCTGCTTTTCAGTGGTGATGTTGTCTCAGAGTGACTATCTATCACACAACAGTCAAATCACTCGGCTGCTGTTTTCTATGGGTTTGAACATGAAGACGTCAAAGGCTGGAGTGCACTTGAGGTCCTCTGCTTTGCATTCTTACTGTGTGATGAGGACAGCTCTCACAGATCAATTTCTGCTCCCTGGTTCTGTAATGGATATACTGACAAATTCTGCAGAAGCAAAAAGTCTGATGCTGCTCACCGAGAATAAGAATTTCAGAAGCCTCCTTATATTTGTCCCATTTACCTGATTTCAGGATCCCTCATTCATACTGTATTGATTTTACCCGGTTACCAACAGAGACGAGTGAAGAATCTGTAACAAATTCTGAGAATTTGCCTCCTTTTTCTCTTCATAGAATGTTAAAAATGTTCATTACACAAATCCACTGAAGAATTCCCCATTTGCTAACTGCCTGCACTGCTATTTGACATTATCTAAATTTATGTGGTTAAAACTGGCTCCTGCTAACTATTTTTTCTTGAAAAAAATTGATTATAGGCACATTTCTTGAAGATGACTAAAAAACCAAAAAGTTCAAAATAATTTACAGCTAAATTGCCCAAAATGAATTGTGTCATATCTGAAGAGACTGCAAGATGGAATACTGGGAACTCCTAAAATTTGTTTATAACAATCAGCATTTTTCCTCCTCCTCTCTGGTTAGTGCAAGGCAGAATAATTGTGAAGAGGCCACAACTGGACTTTTGACAACATTTATAGCATGTATAAATTGCACTGAACCACTTGTCCTTCATAATCCCAGAAAGAGCTTTTACACTCAAGATGTTTCCTGCATTCTGTGTTCCTCCTAGCAATAAAAGACCACAACAAAATAGTGGTAGGGCCTGATTCAATTTAATAGTGGTCTCCTCACAATACCTACAACTGCTTAATGTTATGAATCCTTAGAGTTATGCTACTCTTTCATCAACAAAAGGAAGGGTTACAACCTTCCCCATGTACAATATTTTTATTGTATTTTGCCTTTGGGAATTGCCAGCCTAGTCTAATCTCTATCTAATGGTGTGTGAGGGAGAAAGGCTCCCATCAGCTCAAAGAGTCATTGATATTCAGGTGTTTTCCAAAGTTTGGTCATTCCTTCATCTTCAAGAGCTGTTTGGCATCTTATCACTCATATGTCAAGCCCGGTCTAAAGGTGATTGTGCTTTGTGAACTTTAGTGTGGGTCCTGAATTTTGCTCAGCATATTTGCAAATTTCTCCAGATTTCATATTTTTAGCGGTCCTTAACATGGAGGAATTTGCAGCTTGTTTCAAAAAATGACTCAGTTAACATTACTCCTGTAACCCCACTGCCAAAGACTGAACACCTCAAAATTATCAGTAGTGCATCTTATTAGGACTGTCCCAAGAGGCAAATCTAAAATGAGTACAGAAGCCAATTTAGTGCTGAAATGTGAGCTTCCACAACATAAGTGGAACACAAATGTTGGGCAGGAAGAAAGTGGTTTTTATGGATGCAAAGTTGTCTGTAATGATTTTATGATGTGTGGCCTTCCCTGCATAACAGGCTATTATGGATCTTAGTGAGCTTTTGGGTTCTGCATTCTATTTGCTGTCTAAATGTTGGTTTTACCACTGGAATTGAAAGGAAGAAGATGGAGATGATCTGACTGAAAGGACACAAATTACTGGACAAACCAAGAAAGCTTGTGCTGATTGTACAAGGGTGCCAAAGAGGAGTTTGAAGCCAGTCTTCTTTAGAGATGGAAATCCTGGAATGACTTTTGGAACTACTGCTGAGCTGCTGATTATAGATCACATAGTAAAGATGATAACAGCAAAACACTGGGGTACTGAAATCACAGTTTTCTCATGGATGAGATTAGCATACAGCAGAAAAAGGCTTCCCATTTTTGAGGGGAAGAAGAGGAGAAAAGATGGAAAGATGTACATTCTCAGCCATTTGTTCTAGATATCTTGAAAAATAAGAAGAGGAATGGTTGAGAGAAAATGCAACCTTCACACTGATCTACAGATTGATTTATAAAGTGCAGATACTTAATGGAAAATTTTAATGCTGAATTCTAGTTATGATATTTAGAATATAGGATTTTCTAGCTATTTTCTTGCGGTACATCTCCATTTCCATCTATCGCGCCAATCAATATTTCAGTAAGAAAAGAAGGTAGATGATAAAACAAGGAAGATTTCCAGTGAAGTTCAAATGTAGGTTTCATAGAAAGAAAGCCCAAATGTTGTACTTGCCTTTGAGTGGCTGAAGAACTGAGCTAACTGCTCTGTATTCCCAGCCTGGCTCCTTCCTCCCCACCTTAAATAAAAAGCCCTCCCATCATGCTTATTAACATCCCAGTTCATCAAAGCAATTGTTAAATAAAAAAAATCAGGGAAAAAAAAAAAAAAAGGAAAAGAAAAAAGTTATTTCAGCGCCGACGGAAATTATTCTAACATTACATTTCAATAAAATACCCCCTCCCCTGGTCCCTCTGTGTATAAGCAATCAATGGGTTAAGTTTAGATCACTAGCGTATGTTCCATGACCCCAGAATGCTTCATCAAATGTACTCATTACCAACTGAGCAAGTGAATGAGTAGTTGTGAGCCGCAGTTTAAGCGCTGATGGGATTGTGTGTGAGCCCCAACGTGGCCGAGGTATTTAAATTTTGATTTTTGTAATGGGCTTTGACATGTTTCATTTCCTCTGAGGGAGCACTCAAGACCTCTGAAAGTAAATGTTGCTAAAAAGTCATCAAGGCAGAATATTAAAATGCCATCAAATGAAAATTTCACTAATGCAATCCGGCTAGGCCTTCAGGTACCCGAGCGAAAAGGGGAGTGTCAAAGGTCCCGCTTCTTTTAGTGAAACATTATTTGTTCCTCTTCACTGACTGTTTCTCCAAAATAAATTATTTAAAGTCTTATTTCTTTTTTCTCCTGGGCCTTTTAAAGTTCAACTACGCTGAGAGGAAACGTGGGGAGGGCTGCCGGGGGAAGGAGGTGTCATATGTGGAAATTTAACAAATTGCTGTGCATGCATCACGCGCTGGGAAGATTGGTTTACACTCGCTGGATGTCTGGAGCCTCGATACGGGCAGGGGACAGGCACTGACACGCTCTGGTACAGGACTTCAAACAAGCACAAGGGCAGAGACCCACACAGGATCACAGCTCAAGGACAGGGTTCAGCCTAGAACATATTAAGCACATTCCCCAGGAAATAAGAGGGATTGGAGAGCTGGTGAGCTCACCCAGCACCTTCCAGGGTTCCTCTCCTCCCATGGAGACAAGATGGAGGTTGTAAATTTTTCAGACCCGTTCCCCATTGAAACGGCAAAGCAAGAAGCATTCAGAGAAGAGTAATGAGGTGGTAGGAAAGCAATGTGGTGGTGGGTGTAGGGATCTTTCTTTTCAGTGGAAGACAGAGCAAAGGCAAAAGGGCATTGTGCTTGGGATAAAAGAACTGGAGACTCTGGTTTCACTTCCACTTGTTTTATGCCTGTGTAAATCTGCAGCTCTCTGGCCGTTCCTCCCAACTTACAACACTGGGCAAGACTTAAGCCCCTTGTTCCCAGCAATCTGGAGGCAAATCAGAAAAGAGAAATAACAAGACACTATTTAAAGAAGCGTCATTCTGCTGAGCTTCATTCAGACTTTACAAGAAGGATGAAACAGAGGCACCCTGACCTCATGCAGAATCCCCTCCTGGCTGACTCCACCAAGGATATTGGAACAATGAACTCAACCAGTGGAACAGGGAAGACGAGAACTGCACCATCAGGCCAAACACTGATTGACCGAGTATAGGCAGGAGGCTTGCTACGGTCAAACTTCATAAAGCTGATTAACACATCTCTGCCTGATACAGACACCACTGGGAAGAGGGCAGGCAGCAACTGTCAGGGGGACAAGCAACTATTAAAAGATGGTTGAAAAACAAGAGTTTCCAAATGATTCGTAACTACCCTTTGTAACCTTCTCACGGATGTTTTTTCTGAGTGAAGGGAACGAGTGGGGTTGTTTTTCCCTTCTCTCAGCCATTTGTGTATCGCTCTTGACTTGATGTAAACTCTGTACAATATAGTTAATAAAAGTAAGTGAAAAGATATCTGAAGCAATCTCCCCAGTGGCTCCCCAAGTCCAGGGGAAAAAAAAAAATCCTCTCTGCACACCCACAAAGTAAGCAATCTCATTTCAAAACCCATTCTACCAGTTCCTGACATTGTCTGATTTCACATTAGCACAACGGATGGAAATGGCATTCAAGCTAATTATCTACAGGAGACTGAGCAAGAGGTTGAGGTGAGCTCCAAAAATTAAATAGGAAAAAGAAAAGAAACCAGAAAAACACAAAAAGCAACTCCCCCAAAAGACCCTGTAAAATCTTTTCCAAAAAATTTCAAGGCAGAAAATAGAGTGTATGTTTTTTGGGAAATCCCCTGAAAACTAAGCCCAGCCTGAATGCCCGAGGAGAGAGCCAGGCTCTTTGTCACCAGGGGAGTTTTGGAGTTTACAAAGCATACACAATTGCTTCCCACTTTTGGGGGGGGATTTTGAAAACACCTGATTTGTGAGCCATCTGCCAAAGTTGTGGCTCAGATGTGTTTCATCTCAATTGGGATTAGGGTGAGTGATCCAAAAATGTGCGTCTCAATCTAAATGTTGCGGGTCATGTCCCACGACATTGGTACCTTGTCTCTGCTGGTATTCAGTATGCAAATGGGATGCAGCATGGAGTGATCCAACAGCGAGATGTGATTGGGAGGCAAAAGATAGGACAGCATGCTGGGGAAAGAGAGAAGTGTTGCAGGATGCAGAAAAATGGAAATGAGAGATTGGGGCAAAGCTGTTACAAGGAATTGAAGGTTGCAGTGCTTTTGATTGGGAGATGTGAGAGCTGTTGGGAGAGCATGGCTGGAAAATGATAGAGACTGGAGGGGACAACATCACATCTGAGGTGGGACCTCAGGGACAGAAACATAAAGTCAATGGGAATATTTTTCTGACAAGAGATTAGACCTCAGATTGGGAGAAAAGCGGTTATTTCCAAATAATGCTACTTCTTTTTCTACTTGCAAGGGGTTTTGTTTGCTTGTTTTCAGAGTTTCAACTAAACTTGAACAACTAGAATCGCATTAAAACAAATATACCCCCACTTAGGGCACCTGAGGTTGCTCAGAACCCAATCTATATTTTCTTTCAGGTCACTCTTAATTTCAATATATTTTGACATTTAAATTGAGAGCTCAAGATCTGATATGCAAAACCAAAGACTTGAAGAATAACAGAAATTACAGAAAAGATAATACTCAATTTCTTCACACTTGGCAGTCATTTTCAGCAATAGTTACAGCTAGACAAATATTTTGGTTGTAAAAGCTTCTTTCAAAATGCCTTTTTGGTTTAAGAGCAAAGAAAAGAAAAAGTCAGACTGACCAAATTTTTTCTTTTGAAGAAGTCTAAGAAAAACTGCAACGTTTTGTTAATTTTCTTTTTCAACTTGAATCTCTGTTCTCAGTACACTTTAAGTTAATTAAAATTAAGACTTCCCAAGAATAAAATATTTCACTGTGGATTGTTTTTTTCTTCAACTCACTGAGGCATTCAGGACATTAACAAAGGCTCTTTTTCAGCTGGACTTTAAACAGTCTATTTACAAAAAAAAAAAAAATCACAAACAAGCTGAAAAATCAATTATTCACACAAATCTAGTATTGACCTTCTCTATAAATTACTCAGCCATCCAGTTCTGCCCACAAATTCATATGTAAGTCACAGTGAAACCAAAGGAAATTGTGAATATGAATCTGACTGTAACTAGACTCTTTAGCAAATCTTACAAGAAAACATACACTCAAAAAATAATCTAGCAAAGAAAACATGAGAATTAGCAAAAGAAGTTACATTTTCATTGCTTTTGAAGACAATTTTTGAAACTTCCGAAGAGTTCATTGGCTGTGAACAAGAAACCCCAAATTCCCTTCAGCTCCACAGATAACTCTTCTTTATGGTTTGTATTTAAAGATTAGATTGAAGGACTGAGAGCCTCTGCTCTCTGCTGATTTCTAGTGTGATTTTTAATATGCCCAGAAAACAACAGGGAGACATCTGGAAGCACGATAGGATGAAGAAGCCTCAAAACAGGACAGGCAGCCTGCAGGTGAATTTTAACCCAGCTGATCCAAGCAGACATTTGACCTTTGCTAAAGCCTGGTAGTTCCCATCTTCAGAGTTTCAGTGTCACACCACATTCACTGGGATGATGGCAGAAGAGCAATGAGGGGTGCTCAAACTTCATTCATCCCTATGGCCCAATTCTGTGCTTTAAATTCCACATATGCTTGGAATTGCTTTGAATCTGAAACAGTTGGAAACCATTTGGGACTTTAAAGAGGATCTTTGTTTCAAAAGTAATCAAAACTTGTTGTTGTTTTCTATTTGTGAGGTTCTTGCTTCATGGCAAATGGCACAGAAAAGAATCAAACCCTTCTAGAGACACCATTTTGGAGGAAAGACACTCAGTTGTCAAGGGGAGCATTTGACAAACTCCTTCTATAGCAGAAAATCCTCTGTCCCTTTTTAATCTAACTTGGCACAATGAAGGTATGATGCTTACAGAATGCACTGTGTTTACTTAAGTTTCTCTTCCAAAAACTCAATCAATAGTGCAGCCTCACCATCTTATTCTGTAATTGGCAATTACAGCCTGGCTGCCTTGGCACCCAAATATCTTCATGTGTGTTACTCTATTTCCTGCACAGGCAGCTCCAAGCAGGGCAGCAGCATGTCTGCATCAAGGAACAGGGTCAGCAGTTTGTGTTTAAGCCACCGACTCCACACATGAACTTCCCCCACATTTTTTGCCTTTCTTTGAACTTCATGTATTTAACTGGAAAATGACTTTTTGAAGAAAGGAGTGCTATTCATTGGAGAAGATTCCTGAAGAGCAACAACAAAAGAAGAAGGGTTAATAAGGCCTTCCAGATTTTCCATTGGGACTTTTGACCTAAAGCTTGGAATCATGAAAGCTTGATTTTTCTTTTTTCCCCCTCTGGCTGGATCTCTGAATTTCATAGCATAGTCTTACTGCAGTGTTATGTGCCTCGTTGCAGTTTGGGAAGCCGCTTCTGACTGACAGCTCCTGAAAGGCCCATAAGAAACACCATGTTGATTGCCTCAAAACAAAAGCTTTAGAGTCTCTTCTGATGAGCCTGCCTCCTCCACTTAATATCTGAGATCTGCCGAGGTAGGTTCTGGAAAGAAAATTATTCAGGAAGCACTAACAATGCACTTTAATTTTCCTCTGGACCTACTTGCTGCTGAAACACTCCCAGTTTGCTTCTGATAAAACTACTTTCTGATCAACATGATTTTAAAAGTTAGTGCCTTGTCCAGGAGAAAGATGAAGATAATTACTTCTGTCTAATAATGAGAAAAATACTCAGCATGTTATTTGTACAAATCACGTTATGGCGAACTCGGGTTTCTCTAGGTAAAGAGCCTTATTACATTCATCCTGAAAGGTGAATAAAGCCATGGTTAAATGTATAGCTGCTGTGGAAACAGTAGAACAAAATAAAGCAACATTTGGAATAAACCTTTAAGGTACCAGTATACTGTATGAATAAGCAGTTTATCATCACTTTCTCTGCAAAATTATGCAAAACTGAAATTCACAGAAATGACAGAAAAATAAAAAGCAGTAGTGAAATTCTTTCTTAAAATCATACATGAAAACCAGGAGGACCCTTTAGCACTGGGGTATGGTGAGTCAGACAGAAGATGAGTGAAAGAGTTTGGCAAAATAATGAACAGCTTAAGAGAAGTTAAATCAAGGAATGATTTATCACTCTTCCTATTACCCAAGAACAATGAAGTGCATTTAAATTTGAGAAAGTAAACAGTTTCCTTGGTGTTGCTTTTTTACCCAGTGACTTGTTAACCTATGAGATTCATTACCACAAAGCCTCTCTAGAGTCCAAAGCAAGATTGAAAAAGCCATTTGACATTTATTTTGATAATGACAGAAACTACTGTTCATTTTGAACATCTTCAGCGCACTTTTTCCAAGGGGTTGGGATAAACCCTCGGGCTCCCTGGCAGAAATCTAAACTCTAATTATTGAGGGTCAGGAAGAAACTTCTTCTCCTGGCAGGTCATCCCAGAGTTGCCCACTAGAGGGTCTCCAGGGTGTTCCTTGAAGGCATCTGGTCTTGGTCATCATTAATAGCAAAGAGAGGCCTTACCCAGGATAATCATTCCCATTTTCCTGTGTGTTGGTGTATTCCCGTATGCAAACCCTCTGCAAATGTCTGTGTTTCGCAGAACAGCCCTTTCACTGGAGATCTTTCCCGCAGGAAAAAGGGAAGTCTGCTTGTCCCTCTGCCTGGTTTTACTTCCCCAGTCTTCCAGGCTCAGATCAGAACAAAGAGCTGTGGGGGAGCAAGGGGAAGACATAAACCAGGAGTAACAATCCTGCATCCCTTTGCAGAGATTTTAATGGTATATGTGTGGAAAAGTAATAAATGGGACATAGCCCATTAGGCAAGAACAAATTCTCTTCCCATAATTTTATCTTTGTTTAATTGAATATTTAATTAGTATAAATATGAAACTAATTTTTTTACGTGTTCAGTACATTTAGCAAGAAGTGTTGATCCCGGTCTGCGTCTTGAGAGGCATTTATGCAGACACGGACAGCAGCCATGCCCTTCTTGTCCCCTTCTGTGTGCTAATAGAAGTGAGCGGGTCATTTGGCATTAGCAAAGGAGTAACTTAGCATTTGCACTGAGCTGAATCTTGCCAGACTGTGTGCATATTGGAGCCAGTAGACAGCGGCTCCTTTCACGTTGATGAATGGCTTTTTTCAAGCGTTCTGCTCCCTAGTTATGAGAAGGGTGACCCGGTCAGGAGACGACTTTATGAAGCTATAAAAAATGTATGTCACTTCGGACTCTCTAATGTCACAGGAAAAAAAAAAGGGAGAGAGAGTGAGGGAGAGAGAGTGAGAGTAAAAAAAAAAATCCTGTGCACAAAAAAATAGCAGGGTAATAAGCCTGTTTTCAATGCTCTAAATAGCTTTCTGTCTACAGCCCCTGTGTATCCCTGTGAGCTGGGGCTGCTGCTTGCTTCAACAAAGCAGCAAGGGTTTTGTGTGTGTTTAAAAAGGTTGATTCTCTTTGCCTTCCTATCACAGTAAATGCTTATCATGATGACAACAAGGCATTGGGAACGCAGGTCGGGTGGCTGTTACGTCGGCTGCTGCGAAAAAGCTATAATGCACTTTAAAAAAAAATAAAAATGTAATCCACTCAAGGTGCCTCTGACTTTTAAGTATGCAGAACAGCTCAAGAGAAAGGCGCCATAAAAGCAAAGTACCTTTGAAAGGGCCCTTTCATCTAGTATTTTATAAAGTATTTTCTCTGTGTCACAAAGAATAAAAAGTAAAGGGTTGCCAGGTATGTTTGCCCCCATGCCTTTGGTTAATACTCTGGAGTTTAAAGATACCGCCGTGTAGATTTTAACAGATGACCCTCTGTAGATCCATAATTTAGCATTCATTGAATTTCCCTATTTCTTTTTAGGCTTTGATATGCATATTTCATTGCATTAGATGCTTCCCCCTCCCTCATGTCCCCCTCCACCCACCTCCCAGAGATGTAGCACATTTTATAACTGATGTTAAAATGTTAATTTGCACAAGGTAAGTGGCCCAGAGGATTGAGGGCAGAGGCCTTTTCTTTATTAGGATTTCAATTAGTCACGGGCCAAATTGGGAACGCCCAAGTTTTGGGTTTGAACACTGCCCTTGCCAAAGCTGAGATGCAAAAGCTCCTGAACTCCTAGACCCAACCACTAGTCTGCTTTCCTATTTTTCCTGGTGGGATTTCCAGTTCTCACCCCACCCGCCACTGGAACAACTTGCATCACAGTAGAAACAGAACTAAGCTGTGAGTCGAGTGCCAGGCTGAGATAAATCATGGACATGTCTTTGTAGAGACTTGGAAACCTCTGTGGTTTTTTGACAAGCAAAAATTGGCCTGGGAGGAACACAAATCAGCAGGATTCAATAACAGCAACATGCAAGTCAGTGCAAATGGGCGGAGGTGACACAGAAATGGAACTTGCACCTTTCTGGGATTCTGTGGGGGCACAAAATGGATGTAGCTTTAATTCATTTAGAATCCCCTGGAGACAGAACTGAGTCCTAATGAAAGTTCCCACCAAAGTTAATGGAGCTGATTCTTTTCTCATTGCAGGGTGTAATTTTAATTAAGTCAATTGAGTTACACTAGCATTAAACTGGTGGATGTGAGGGGACTAGCAGGTCTTGGGAGAGTTGAGCCTCCTAATGACAGGACTAAAATGGAACCCTGAAAATTCCAAACACTCTTGCACTGAAATAAATTCAGCGTAATTACATCAAAACACATCCAGCAAGCAGTGGCCTGAATTCTGAGGGCTGTTCCATGCTCGTCACTGTGTAATCCCACTTTCTTCCTCATGAAAGCAAGATTAGGATTTTGTTTTCAGTGGTTGGAGAACAGAAGGAAATAGAAATCCATAGAAAGAAACACTTTGACTATATTTTCATTGTTCTTGACTTTAACTAGTATATACTGAAATCAATAGCAGAGCTCTTGCTTCTTCCTCCCTGAAGGAGACAGACCCTAAACAATAAAGGGAAGCAAAACACAATCTCTGCTTCCAAAAGCTTTTTATCTATGGAAAAGCCTTACAAAGCATGGGATGGAGGAGGAGCTTACACTGACCTCTAAGAAGGTGTAACAGCTTGTGACAGTGCTGGCTGCCACCACCACAGCATCCTGCCTAACGCCTGGTGGCACTTTTCATGCCACAAAAGAAGGAAGACCATCACCTGGCATTAACTCAGTGGCCCCCTTCTGATCCAGCTGGAGAGCAGGTGACCCTGAATCACCAGTGTCTGAGATTGAGATACTGCAGCAAATCCCAAGAGAGGTATTTAAAACCACACTCCTTTTTTTTTTTTTTTCTCCCATACTTTTATCCACTGAAAATATTTAAGCTTGGTAATGCATAAAATATATATTTTTGCAGGAAAAAAAATTTCCCTCCATTTAAGAATTTATTAACAATTTACATAATTGCTTAAGTAATCTGCATAATTGACAGAAAGTTTAATTTGACCCTAGTTCAAATGCAACACTTATGGTTTTAAATTGAAATGGGTATAATTCATTTATGAGAGTAATTAAGCCATAGTGTCTAACAAATACAATGTATGCTGCCTGAGGCCTTCAAGGCCAGAACATACTATTAGGATGTTTTATTTAAATATGTCAAATCTGCTCATCTCCAAAGCTGCCTGTGTTAAAATATATCAAATGTCTTACTTGACCTTTAAGGTGCCCTACTGAAAACAGGGCATTAAAAAAAAAAAAATAATTAAAAAAAAAAATCACAGGCTTTCCTGCATGCCTAAGGAAAGGCAGGAGTGGTGGAAGGAGACCAGAGGAGGAGGGCTCTGACTGAGATGATGCTACCTACCAGAACTATGCAATTTAAGGAACTGGTTTTGCCTTCATTAAGTGAAATCCTCTGCCGTGAGCAATGCCAGCACCAGGCTATTTACGGCATTGTGAGCCATCCAGACAGACCTGAGGTGCTGCACAAATCCTTCTGTTTGCCCTCTGCAGAGACAACCAGGCAATCTCTTGGCTATCCTGATTCCATCCACCTTCTGTTCCCATGAGCCAGGAGAGAGAAGGCAACCCCCAGATGCCAGAGCTAGACAGTGATCTCCTCCCAGATTGCCCTCCTTGAGGATGGCTGCTCAAGGTTACAGCTGTCCTTTGAGGACAAGGTCCACCTGCCCTTCCTCAGTCTGACCAATGCTTTCCTTCAGTTTTATTCTCCTTGAAATTTTGGCTGCCGAGGTCCCAGACTGTCCCTATGTTTGGGTATACAGAGTCTGATCATCTGTAACTGTTTTGTTTTTAGGATTAGTAAATAAAGGGCTGCTTAATATGGTTTCTGAAAAGCAGGTTCTAAATCTGTGGATGTGTAGCACATTTTTTAATCCAGGCCATTCTTCTTCTCTAGGGCCATGGTCAGAAGAGTTGAGATTTGTCTTGAGGAGACCTGCTAGCTGGAAGAATTTTTATTTTTGTTGTGGAATTTGTTATTTCTGCCTGTTGCTATGCTGAGATCCCCTTCTGGGCCTGTAATTTCCCAGGGTTTAGGACTCAGGCTGTGAACCCATGCCTGATTTCATCTGATTCTCCATGTTGGACAGCTTGACTGACTCATCCTCCAAATGCAGTTCCAGACTTGCTGGTATACAGCAAAACCTCAGCTCCTCAGTCTTTTCAACAAGTTGCCAGTTAGGTACTAAAATGCTGATCATTCTTTCTTGAAAGGACATTCACTGTCATCAGGTAGAAAAATTCATGGCTATGTGGTGCATGCTATAACTTCTGACGCTTCTGTAGTCAAAAGAAATGGAATATGAAACAAGACTTTGCTTTTTTTCCTCAAGAGGCATGTTCCTAGTGTATTCCAAGGCAGACCTACTCACTTTTCTAATTAAGATATGATGTGATATACATAGGAGGGAGATGAGATGCAGGATGAATGTATGCCAAGTAGCGATCTCAATTACCAGCCATGTAGATTAAAACTGTCTGATATCAAGGAATTTATTAAATGCCTTCCATAAGCTACAAGAATATGCAGAAGAGCAGTTTTGCCCAATGTTGTAGTTGTGTCACTATTTTGATGATGGATGGTTTTTTTATCCTAAGGAACAGCTTCAGAGAATGAGGAGCTTGAAAAAAAATCTGCTTTCATTTAAAAAAAAAATGGAAGAGATGATCAAATCACAACAGTTCAACAAGTCAGCATGAGTCAGCTAAGCTGCAGCAACCATTCCTGGGCATGCTTTTATCTGAAAGGAAAGGCCAATTTACAGGGTAAGGCTCAGCCTGCCATGAAGGAGGGCAAAGTGATGTGTGTAATTTTGCATTTGCCCCAGGCATAGGAATGCACTTGCAGCAAATCACTGCAGCTCAGCTGGCACATGGTAACTGTTCCCTGGCAGCAGGTAGGAAACATGCATTTTAACTTGTTCCTAGTGATGGGTAATTGGAAACACCACCCTAATTAATCCTAAATAAATACGGCCCATCAATGGAAGCACATGCTGATTGATTGATTTTCTTAATTTAGATTAAGAGCTAAATAGCTAGTTATCTTTTCCCTCCCCAAAAATGCAATTTATGGTTTCAGAATGATTTTCTAGGAAATCAATATTAGGACAAGGAAGAAGAAATGCCCAGTTAGTTGATGAGTCTCAATGACCATGCATTGTTCCAAACTGTTAGGAGTTTTACAGTCCTGACTGACAGAGCTAAAGAAGTGTTTACAAGGACCTCAGAGAACAGAGGCAAGACCCAGATTTTGGAGAAAAAAAAATTAACACCTCTTCAAATGCGGTTTGTTACATCATTGGATTCTCTTCAGCTGCACTGGTCCTGTATAAATGAGTTAAGAATGTCAGAGCCAGCATCATGTAAGGGAGAGAGTACATTGTGGTTTTAAGGAAAGGTCACATTTAAATGTCAAAAAGTAAACCTGTTCCTGGCCTTGTGTTCCAAAGTAACGAGTGGGATTATTAACTTTATTTTAAAAAAAGGATTACATTCTTTTGCTAGTGTCCAGTCCCTGAGAGGAGATTTTCCTCTTGTCTGGGAACAGTCCAGGTGAGATTTAGTAGGAGTATCTTTGGAATGGGAGAGCAGGGTGATTGTGCTGGGGTGTTCCGAGGTGATTCCCATCACAACCACAGGATCAGCCCATTGAGGCTGCCTGGAATGTCTGCAAGGCAACCTGACCTCAACATAAAAACCAGGCCACTGTGCAGATCTCTCCAAACAAATTTGATTCCAGAACATCTGCCCAGAATCAAGCACCACCAGTGAATTACTGATCATCGTTGCTGATCTAATAATAATCTCATAAATAATAGATTGCCCTCAGCTCCAGGCAGCCAAGGCTGAAGCATGAAGTTCTACTAACCCCGGAGGCACAGATTCTTCTGAAGGGCCTCAGTTGAGCTTGTACCATCAGTTAAAAGTGAATGGGCTTCACAGCATTTAATTGCCTGATTTGGAGTTTCTGGGGAGGCATCTAGATAGTATTTGGACATTAGGTAGCACAGAGTACTTTTATATCTGTGCTAGATAGCCTAATTCTGTAATAAAAAATATATTACAACTGATTAATAAAATATCATATATAATTATTATATGGAAAATCAAATATTTCTTAGCTTAAATAAAAAATTCCCAGAAGTGATTTCCTGTAATGTGAAAGTTTAACAAAGTTTCTATTTGTAAACCTCTAGTTCTGCTTTAGTAAGAAGAGAAGGGCAGTGATTCAATCAGTCAATCGATCATCATTCAGCCCATTTCCTTCTGAATATCATTGCCTAATTCAGCAATCCGTGTTTATCATTTTAGCCTACTCAGAAGCACTGTGGGAGCAAATCTGTACGCGGAATTATACTCTGTAGCCCTACGTAATTAACTTTCCATCCTGCTATTCTTCCTCACAGAATCATGGAGTCATTAAGATTGGAAAAGACCATGCTAAACATAGCTTTTTTTTTTTTTTTTTTTTTTTAATTTTTGTATTTAGATTAGAACCAGTATAAACTAAAATAAACTAAGTGCAGATTCCAATGTGAACATAGGTTGGACTCTCACCAGCAAATCACCAAGGAGCATTGCAATTCTCTTAAGGAGTATCCTGGCAAAAAATGCCTTGTTTTCCAAAACCTGTCAGTTCAAAGGAGGTGGATATTAGTTTTCAATACTTAATCCAGAGCAGTCTGACATAACCCTGAAATATCTTTAATGTGTTAACTCCTACCTCAGTTGAAATTTGAACAAAAGGCTTCACACCAAAGTTTAGAATCATTGTGTAAGAAGTCATCTTTAACTATTTTTCAAAAGCCAAATACATTTAATGACTGAGAGGTAGATTCTCCTACCAGAAAGGACTTGCCAGAGTTCTTGGAGTGCTTGGACAATGCTCTCAGGCACATGGTGTGATTCATGGGGCCAGGAGTTGGACTTTGATGATCCTTCCAACTCAGGATATCCTATGATTCTACCCCATTTTCCATAGTGAATTACTCCAGAAGAAATGCACTGAAATTGTTAGGGTTTCCAAAGACCAGATGTCATGTGGTAGGAAAGGCAGTGGACAAACTGACAGGAGAGAGGGGAGGGCTGGGTCCTAGGAAAACTGCACTGACTAAAGTAAAATATCAGGAACAAATCCCACAACGTGAAGTTTTACCCACCTACATTATTTTCCCCTCTTTCATTCCATGTTTTTCTGATATTCTTTGCTCAGGCCCTGGTGCATTATTGTATATTCCCACAAATAATTGTAAGGGCAGCTGACATCATTTAGACATCAAAAAAATCTAATAGGGCATTTAGATGTGCAGGTGACCTTAAATACACCTACTGAGAGCACAGAAGTGGAAAGAGAGCTTTAAAGTCTGGCCTCTAGTGTTTAAGTGCAGGTGATTCTGTATCGTTTCATTTGAAGTAGTTCTAGCTGGGCTTGGAATTCTGTCCCTGCACCATCAGAATGGCCTGGAGTTTCTTAATTACCAAACAAATGGAGAGTAGCTGCTTGATTTTGACAGCTCCTTTGTGTATCATTCTTCACAGAACATGAATGATTAATGGAATTTTCCCAACACAGTCAAAGTTGTTTACTGATGGAATTAAAGCTGAAATTGGCAGTGCTCTTTAGGGAGGACTTTTTCTATAATGTCACCAGACCTGCCAAGCTCTCCTAAAAAATAGGAACAATTAGTGATGGGTCAGAAGGATTCTGGGTATTAAAAGGTTTGGTTCTCTCCAGCGAAAGAGAAAAGGGGGGCAGATGTGTGAAAAAGAAAAGAGGATAAATGAAAAAAAACTAAAGCCTGTTATTGATTATTTCCTTCAGGGAGTAATATCCTTGGACCCAAGTCCTACTCTCGAATTAAAAGAGAAAAAAAGTTACATTTCAGTATCAGAAGATGTGAAATACAGAGAAGAAATTGGATAAAGGAAGCCAATGGTCAAATTTTTATGGTTAAGCATTTCTCATAGGATAAACAAACATGAAAACTAATTGGCCTCAGTGAGTGTAGACTTCATATCATCAACACTAGGTGACACTTTATGTGTCAGTGTCAAATGCGTTGAGGCAGTGACTGTCAAGGGGTGGAAGAAGAGCACAACTGCACATCTGGAATAGTATTTAGAACATGGCATTTGAGGCTTTGTTGCCACTTTGAGCCTTAGAAATGCCTGGAGGAACAGCTGTCTGGTGCAGAAGGCAACCATTGCTGGAGGATGTGGAGTATCTTGTGCATCTTGTCTTGTAGGGAAGGTCACAGGGCTCTAGGATGGCCATGGAAATGTACCAGTACAGCCTCTGGGAATGGGAATATGCAGGTGAAGGAGATAAATACGATTCTGGGGTTCCTGATATGTTTTGAGAGCATGAAAGGAAGCTGACTGCAGTGAATCAGGCTAACTAAAGAATTTGGAATTATTCTGAATTTATCCATAATTACTGTTCTTCCCCACGTATTTCCAACATTTGCCTTCTTGGCCCTTGCATTGCCAGATTCTACAGCCAGAAAAATTTGTGGGAGTAATATCCTCCCATCAGCAGTGGTTCATCTGGGACACACTTACAAAGTTCATAATAAAGGCAAGCCCTACAGAGCGTGCTCAATGTTTAAAGTGTTTTATGAACAACTTCACACCAACCCCAGGAGATAGTTAGATAAGCATGTGATTTATTTTTATTCCCATTTTCCAGATGGAGAAAAAATAGTGAAGTGACCTTCTAAAGGCCGCAGAAGGAGTTGAAACAGAGATGAGATGAAGGAGTTCCTGACTACCCTGTGTGTGGGGAAAACATCAGATTGTTCTGCATCTCTCTACTGCATCTATTGCACTGACAAAGGCCTTTCACCACACTCACGTGAACATGTCCACAAGATGGATTTTTATGACCATAGTGGAATCTGGTAGAGGGCCAGGACATTTTGGTTTTTAGCTATCCCATGTAATATTTGCCTGATGTGCTTCTCTTTCTCCTGCCTCTAAGCATTTTTCAATAAATAGGCAAAATTATCCAGGAGCAAGGCTGCAAGGGCCAGCACGGAGCCAGTGAAGTCACGTCTCCCATCCTTGTGTAGTTAGCAGCAAGTATATATAACACAGCCCTGCCCTTCCTCTTCTAATGAAAGTGGCTCACCACCAGGTAGGTGATCAGCTGCCAAAGGAGATTAATCTCCCTTTTTAGCATGTGTTTTGGGGTTGGAAGGGATATCAGTTGCTTTAGTATGTTTTTAACATCATCTAAAGCGTAGCCAAGGGTTATAATCAGACCCTTGGGAGAGCAAAGGTACAATAGATAACTAAGTGGCTCTAATCCACAGCAGCACAATTATCTATTGATAACTGCCTCCTCCCCTTTAGCTGTCCCACCGATCCAGAGTTTGGTTAATAAAAACAAATGAATTCAGCATGCCATGGTCGGTCAGTAAAGAACATGCCTTGAGGGTGTGAGGGAAGGGGAAGGTTAACTGTTCTCTTTGTTGGCTTTTCTTTTAATGCAAAACCCAACTGGCTTGGTGATGTCCAGATATGCACAAACACCCATGCCAGATATTCACTTGCACAGACAGGAGTAATCCAAGTACAAAAGGGAAGACTGGGGTGGAGGAAGGGGAAGTGGCTGGGGCCAAGTGATGAGAGCCAATTCTTGCTGTGATGTACTCCTGCTGCCTTTGTGATCTTGGGCAAGATTCTTGGATTAAATGTAATAGCTGGGGCTGGATCCAGTGGCTGATTTTGATTAGAAAGCAAAAAGCTTTCACCTTCCACTAGTAAATTTGACCTGAAGTTAGTTATCTATAGTTAATTCTGTACTGTTGTGCCCTAAAGTCAGACTTCAGGACCAATGAAAATGTAGCTTCTACTTATCTTTGTAGGATATTTAGCTTGATAATACCAGTCATGATTTCCCCACATATAATTTTCACATATAATTTTAATTTTCTGCGAGACAGGAACAGCAGCAGCCCCTTTCTTCTATACCCCCATGACAAATTTATGAGGAAGTATATGAGTTTGTAGGTTTTTTTAAGAATTACTTTTAAGAAAACAGTAAAACTCTACTTGCCACAAAACTCAGTGTTGGAAACACATTCTGAAAACTCTAGAGCTGGGGCTCCTCAAGCACAGGTAATGGATTGTGAGTGATGTGCCCAAGCCTGGTCACAGTCACGATGGGGCTATTCAGAATTATTTGCATCACACCATAATAATGTGACAAGGAAAGTTCAGCACAGCAAGGTGATATAGATCCAAACCATGTATGTACTACACTGTCCATTGGCTTTTGCCATTCCCTCACTGGGAATTAAACTCTGAGGGTTAAATACTGAGGAAAATGAATGATTTTCCCATGTTTGAAAAGCATCTAAAGATGTAGAAAGGCTTAGGGGAAAAAAAAAAAAAAAAATCCCCAAATAAAAAAAATTCAACCCCCAGCTTATTTGTTCATCTATCATATTTTCCAGGCAACTGGTCTCTTGAGAAACCTCAAAACAAATAGCCAGAAGTGAATGGTGGGGAGAGGAAAGATATATATGAATTCTTTCAAGCAAGGTACGTCATGGAGCTACCTAGATTTTCTACTGGAATGGAACTTTCATGTATTTTCCTGGTGCTAGCAAGGGTGGGGTGCTGGTTTGACAATGAATCAGTGTACTTGAAAATACAGGGACACTACTGGAAGAAATCAAAGTTCCTTTAAAGAATGGTCTGTCCAGCCACTGCAAGTGTCCTTGAAGTTCAAGCAGTTTTGTAACATTCATTTGATCATAAGACTGCCTGGTCTTGTGATATTTTAAGCAGTTCAGAGACAGATAAACATCTGCTAGAGTAAAAAAAAAAAAAAAATTAAAAAATCAATTGATCACATGCCCAGGCAATGCTTACCATGGTCTGTACTTATTTTGGCTAAAGACATACAGGGGAGTTTTCAAAATAATGCCCTGGAGGGAATAAATTAGCAAGGCAGTTGAAACAGCAACCACAACACCCTACTTTAATGGAGCTATTAAAAAAAAAAAAATCCAAATAATTTAATCTCTAACAAAGGAGGGCCTGTCAGGTCAGTAACCCAGATCTGAGGTAGTGGTGTCATGTAACAATACTGCTTGACTTGGTGTTCATTTCCAACGCAAAGTTCAGCCGAACAGCAGCTGTCAAATACCTGTGGTTAATCCCCCCGTAGCTGCTTTGGTACAATTTTGGTGGTGTAATACACAGGATCACCCGACCCCAACAAGGCCACCACACTGTTAACACTTTGCCCTCGGGAGGCACTTGAGTGGGTTGGAGCAGTTAGAAAATTCCCCTTGGGTATTTAGGAGAAGGACCTGCTCAGGCTCCTGACTGCATCTCCACTGTACTTTGTGCCACGGTAGTGCTGAAATGTGTTTCTTTCAAAATCATTAAAGCCTGGCATTTCAGAGCTGGGCTCCAGGGAAAATGTCCCTGGCTCTCTGTGCCTTTCCTCCTCTATTTTGAAACATCAATGCTAAGCTTCAGTGCACCTTCCTGCTGGATTTTCAAACAACTCAGTGTTTTACAGGCTTCAGGATATTATAAATATTGGTGCTGTTCAAGCTCTTTTCTTGCTTGGGTTGTGCAACGTCCTGTGTGTAGTAGGATGGAAATTTTTACATTCTGTTGAGCTCCACCTTTTCTTCCTTCATCATCTGTACCTACACAGGCTTTCTCTTAACTCATATCTGAATAATTCCCCTGGAATCATTTTGATGAGCTCTTCCAAATATCTTGAATTCAGACTGGGAAATTAATAGAAGGCAGGGATGAGAAACGTCCTCTCTCATCATGGCACTGCCCATGTCCTGAGTCTATGCCACCTTTTGGAGAGAAACTCAGATAAAGGTGAAGGATGTGGCCAACAGCCTCTGCATGTCTAGACAACCTCTGCATAGTTCTCCTTATCCAAACATGTGAGTCAGAGACATTTAAAGAAAAAGATCTTGGGGTGAGCTTCTAGTCCCTTTCAGTGGCTCTTCAAGTCTCACCTTACCCTCAGTCTTCATCTCTTTGGATATTTCTTTGGATTGGATGCCTTAATTAATGGAAATTTTCAGGATTGTGCTTGCCACAGGGGACACCCTGTATGGGCCAAGCACCAGAGGGTAAGTGTTTCCTAATTCCATTTCACATCAATTTATCTGGGAAATGCTGGCAGCCACTTTTTCAACTATGAGCAGATTTATTTTACACCCGAGGAAAACTAATATTCTTTCTCTTTGGAGATGTGTTTGCTACCTAACTCCACTACTCCAGTTCTTTAATGTTCTCACATCAGACTAATAATAAATAAATAACAATAGTAATTATTACTATTATTATAATCAATAATAAGAATAATAATAATAAGAAGCAACCATTAAAAAATCCAACTTTTTTCTTTAAGGCACAACTCTGTTCCACATGACTGGCTGTAACAGACTCAGGTTCTTTGAAAGTAATGGAATTACATTGCCAGCACAGCTCACTGATCTCCCTCATTTTGGAAAATTCACCTCTTTTAATGTCTCTGCCATATTGAAGCTCAGCATCTGTTGCTAAACTGTGGGAACTCAGGATTGCAACCCAGCAGTCCAAAATCTAAGGTATGGCCTGAAAGGACCCACTACTGAAATTGGCATAATGGGGCCAAGGATCTGGTCTGGTCTGCGTGATCTGAGGCTTTCCTTGGAAGTGAAGTGGGAGGTGACGTGACTAAGATCAGAGGCAAGTGTTTCCTGCAATTCTAGTGGACAGCATCCATCTGTATCCTCATCTCAGAGTCGTAGCAACTCATGAGTTCTCATGGAATGATTTATTGATCAATTGAGTGGACAGGATTGTTCCTGCTGGGTATGGATTTTAAGCACTCACAGAAAGCAGAGGGACTCTGTTAAGTCAACTATTCCACCTTCCTGGATCTTTATATCACAAAGTTCACAACCAGATACTGGTAGATGCTGATAACATCTCATATTCACTAGAAACAATGCATCACCTGTACCTGCTGATAAACATCAATATTTTCACCTCAAAACATCTTAAAATTATCAGCCAGGCTTTACAAGTACAAACTCCAGTGTCTCACACGCGCACACACACACACACACACACACACACACAGAGTGGATGATTTCCAGAGCATTTGAATTTTTAACAGGGACACAGCTCTAACACTGATTCCCCAGGCACAGAGGAATGAGAAATTCATTAGCCAGGCTGGGGACATTCCCCCATGACAGCATGCATGCCCTGGGAAAGGAGTCACATTTAGCACACTACAATTTACCTGCATGATTAACCAGCGATGCTGTTTTTGGATGTCTAATCAGATTATATTGGGTTTATGTACAATTTCCTAAGCAGACCAACTGATAGATTGATCAAGGGTAGATGGGATCTGACAGCAGAATATTATGGCAGAATTCTTCCGGTGATGGATGAGCCCACCTTGACACAAACTCCAAAGCTTTGCCTCTTAGTAATAAATCTCAGCATGAAGTCATCTGTCTCTGACCTGAAGCTTGAAATCAACGACTCAGGATACTGAAGTTTCATCGTCTTTATGAACATTTAAGTTGGCTCAATGGCATAAATACACACCTCCTGCATTCAATCTCTTTAATAGTGGCAGGCCTTATAATGTTGTTTTTATTTTTGTTTTTTTTTCTGTTTTATAAAAGTTAGCGACTCATAACTGAATTTCTCAGCAGCCAAGGAGATCGCTCCTAATAGATTACATTCTGCATGATGCTTAATGAGCCATGATTGGGAAAGGAGATAGGAAATGGCACTTTGGATTGATTTAGCAAGGATTCAGTGGAAGCAAAGCCATGACTCCACAAATAGCAGTAGGTTTTATGTGGTGCCATAGAATTATATAACAGGCAACTCAGTTGATACCTTCAAAATCCCTTGCTGGCTTGAGAGACAGTATTTTCAAAAGCTAGTTGAAGTCAGATTCTGAAAAATATGCTTAGTTAACCAGAAGACTTTTTCAAGCAATGTTGTGAGTAACTTTCAGTAGGAAATGATTGTATAGACTACAAACAACAAAAAAGAAATTTTCCTCCAAGCCCACCTGGAGAATCCTCTGTGTGATCTGGAACTCTAAAAGTGGAGGTAAGTTATTCCTTGCTTGTAAGCTGCATTATGCTCAGAATATATGTTGGTGCAATATGGTGCCCACACCATCCAGAATAGTAATCTCATTTGCCTGGGACTTAATCCAAGACCACTTATGAGACTGTGGCCCTATTTCTTAATGGGATTTAAGCACCTAATTTTTATCAATTTCAGCAAGAGGTCAAGGTTTAGTTTCTTTTTGAGTGTTTGGGTGCTCAAGTTCTCAGATCATGTTTACATGCACTTGTAGTGTAAAATTGTGAGGATGTGTAATAGAAGTCCTCCAAGCTCCCTGTGCATGGCTGACATCCTGGGAACCCACAGCAGCTTTCTGCATTAATTCAGCGATGCCTTCAAGTGACCTACTGCAGCATTCTTATCTGACAGAGTCAGGACATGGGGTAGCTAATAGAACATTCTGGAGATCACGGCAGTCCCATATTTTAAGAGGTTAATATAATACTAATTGGGGCTTGGGTGAAGAGTTCATAAGATAGATGAACCCACATTAGTTTTGAGAATTTGAGCAGCCAGATTCTTAATCCATATTCACTACTGCTTGAGAGTGTTTTTGCTCTTCAACTAAGAAGAAAAAAAAAAATATCAGGAGATTTCTGTAATTGTCAGCTTTTTCTGACTAACTTTCTTGACTGCATCTTCTGCATTCACGATGGCTGATAACATAACAAAGTCATGGCCAATAAGAAAAGTCAACTTGGAGGACCAAATTCACCTCCTGACTGACTCTGGCAGACCTAACTGCACTCTGAGATTTTATTCCTGCTAATACCAAAGTCCAGAAACTGACAAAGCTGTATTATTGTCAACCCCTGTAGTGAGGCTGGGAAAGTAGGAATAACAGTTAAGTTAGACCTGCGTGAATAATTCATAGGGAATAATTTATTTGATGAATTGACCTCCTTTTTTTTTTTTTTTTTTTTTTATCTGTTCATGGCCCTGTCCACAAGCAGCCCCTGATTTTCTCTCTTCCGTTGTTACTCAAATTGAAAATATCTCCTGAATAATTTCTGAGGATAATTCTTGTTCTGCAAATTTGTCCCTGAGCAGTTCAATGTGAACATTTGCTATCTGAAATCCCGGTGCTAGCTAGGCACACAGATCTCATGGTGTTATTTCTGTTCCTTGCATAAAGGGCACGTACATTCAAAACAGTATGTTTTCCACTCTGGCTATTGGTAGTTCTGAGTCCTTTAATGCAGTGTTAAGCTCTACAAGGTGTGTATTTGATTATAAGGTGCCATTTTTGATTCATGTGAGATAAATAATATGTAAAATGAAAGGAAACTGCTTTTTCTTTAGGGATTTTCTTATAAACCTGCAGGTACTTCCCAGTCAAATCCTCTAACTGCTCAATAAGAGGACAAGGAAATCACAAGGGGGAACAAATTCAGGCGTTAAGCACAAATTTTAGGCACTGCTTACATCGCCCTCCATAAGAATCCCATAAGCAGATCCTGCCTCACAAACACAGGGACAACATGCACAGGGGATGCAGCACAATCCACAGGACATGTAGAGGACAAGGCAAGCAGCCCTGGCTGTCCTCCACAGCTCTGGAGGGACACAAAGCCACCTTCACACCTCCCATCCTGCTTTCCACAGGCTTTGGTGCTGAGCAGCTCCTCAATTCCCTTTGCAGCACGGTCTCTTGTTTACTCACTGCACTCATAAGGCTGCACATTGGCTTTCAGAATCAGGAGAGGGAGAAAAAAATGGGAGCAAGACAGAGTTAAAAGTTTCAGCCATAAAAGCTTTTGACACATCTTTCTTTCTCTTTCTGTCCAAGCAATCAATCTTCTAAGTTTCCAGGAGTGGCTGAGATTTTTAAAAACAGCTGTAATGTGTGGTCACTGATGGTGGAGTAGATTGTTTGCCAAACTATTACCATAACTGTCAACCAAAATCAGAAAAATAATCTCATTGTGCTGGACAGATGCCTTTCCTGCATTATTGATATAGTCACTCCAGAGTAATAGAGAAATATAAAGCATTGTTCTATTTACAAAAGGAGATTGGCCAAGTCCTTGAGAGTGAGCAGGAGGGACAGGCACTTAAAGGAAGTGAGATATAGTCAACTCAGTAAAAGTTATGTGTCAGGGTCATGTGGCCTCCATAGTCAGCAGTAGAATCTCAGTTTTCAATAGCTTTTCCTCTCCTTTCTCACTTTCAGATTTAGCTCCAGAGCTTAATCTCTGACTAAATGAGCTTTCCAGGGTTTTAATGCAGCACCATGGAATCTACCCAGCTTTTTCCCCTTTCCACCTTCCCTCTGGCTGCCAGCACGACAACCCCAAATACATCTCCGGGACGGCTGCATTTCCAAAATTTACAAAAACACTGCACGTTCCCCATGTTGCTCTTGGGAGCAAGGATAAATCGGGTCAGCTCTGTGCATTATAATACAATACAAGAGAATTTTGTCTGCTTGCCACCGAGATGTCTCTGAAAGCACTTTGCAAGGCAAGGCACTAAATATGAGCGTCGCAGCAAATCTTCAGGCAGATGGAGCAGCCAGCCTGCATTTAGCCATAGCGCCCACAGAGTCTTTTGCTGTTACAAATGTTTGTATATAGAGAGGGGCCCAATTTTGCACTGGAATCTGCTACAGTGAACCCATAACCCTGAGTTCCCCATTTATAGCACAAATGAATAAATATCTATAGAGTCAGAGGACTGGAGGTGGGACTGGAGCTTCTATTTTCATTTGAACACCATGCAGGGGTCAGGCACAGTGAGAGTCCCGTGATCAGCTGAGGACAGGCTCTGGGAGATATGTGGTCTCCTGTCCTTCTTTTTTTTTTTTTTTTTTTTTTAATTTTAAAATTGCCTCACATTTCACTGCAGGAAAAAGTTTATTTTCTCATCAGCGTTTTGAAAACATTTGAATTTTTTTTTTTTGACGGGGAGAGCAAGAATTATCTATAGATGTAGTCCTCCATTTAACTTGAAAAGAGAAATTAGCTTTTACAAAATGAGAGCAGTTTTTAGCTTATTCTTGTTCAAAAGCAGATATATGAGCTGCTAGCCTCATTTTGGTAGCAACAAAAGAACTTTCGGCAGCTTAATGCTTTGAGGCAACACATGGCTTTTTTCTTTCTTTCTTGCAACAAAAACATACAGATGCATTCTTTGTCTCAGTAGAAAAAAGATGGAAATAAAAATCATTTCATCAAATTTGGTGTAATGAGAATTATTGTCATACTATAAAAATAATTTAAATAACAACAACAACAAAATTGCTTTTACCCCAGTTTTACTGAAATGCCTACAAAAGAGCCATTCTAGGGAAGCAAATGGATGCTCTGGTCTGAAGTGTGAAAATCAACAATACACAGAAAAAAGCAGGGCTAATTGAAGGACTAATTCATGCTGGGTGACCACCAGTCAAACAATAGCTCCGACTCACCATGCTGACTAAAACATTTGTAGCTCTCAAATAACGAAAAAATTTTGTGAGGAAAATGCCTGTCTTCATGCAGAAGGACGAACAACAGTCTGTGGTCAGGAAACGAATGCATAAAGTGTCCTTGACACCACGTTTGTCATGACTCTTCTGCTCTGGAGTTATTGTATTCTGTTTAGTGAGATGTTCTGAATTCATTAACACGTGTTGCGGACAAGAGGTTTGACCCAACCCCTCACACATCACACCCCTAACTGCTCTAACTCACACCCATCTCCAGCACGTCAGAGCACACACACGAGCACACACCAAGCCCCACAGTGGTTTTAATTGAAAAGCATAAATTTGGCCTGCTAAATCTATTAACGATTTGTGCTAATTAGGAACCCAGCTGCTTCCTGAGATTCTGCAGTCTGGGTTTCAGGACTTTAACCACACTGAAAATGAGTCTCAAGTGAGCTGCTTCAAGTCTTTCAGCTCAGCGTTTTTACAGACTTGTTGGAAGAGAGATGTTTTGAAAAGTTTCCACAGTGTGCCCATCACCCCTCCTCTCAATCCTTGGATGATACGGACTGAGGGAGGGTAAAACTAGACCTCCTTCTGTCCAAGTGCTCCTGAAATCCAGATGAAATTTGCCCTTCTTTATAGAGAACAGTTAAAATCCACTGACCAGCATAAGTGTAGTTTCCAGAGAGACAAATATGGGACCAAATTAAAACATATTTAAGATGGACCCTATACAGGGACTTGGTGAAGCCATGCAAGATGTTGTCTTTTCTTGGAACATTTAACAGATCACACACTAGTGAATTTCTGGGCACTGGGGCACTCAGTCCTGCTGGGTTTGCATTGCCACTACTGCCCAAAGGAAAAGCACTGGCTTTTGGCTGATCCTTTTGTGGACCTGTGACGATTTCCAGAGCCTTTTCAAGTCAGTGGTAAAGATACTTTTCCAGCTTCTCCTTTCCTTCCTGGGGGTGTGAGCCTGTGCCAATTGGGAGTCCTTTGTGCACTTGTAGGCAAAGTTCAGTGGGAAAAGGAAGAGGAATTGTTTCTTGTGCATTTACAACTCCAGAAGGCGTCAGCCTTTCCCTGAAATTACCTGACAGAAACACACACTTCTGACAGTGCATAGTCACTAAGCTCCAGGTGTCCTCCCAAGGACCCAGGCACAACACACACAGCTAAAAATTCAGCAAATACCATTTCATTTTTTATTAATGATTCACTGTTCATATTTCTACCCTTGCTCCATGATCCAGCCACTGTACAGGTGGAAATGACGGTCATGAAGTTCAATGAGATATGTACATAACCCCTTCCACCTTCACCATTTTCTCTTGGCTTTTCTGCCTTACTTTCCTTCAGATTTTCCTTCCCTAATGTGAAACTATCTTTTACAATGGCTTTGGAAGTTTTTTCTATCTAGCTAATGTCAGTTTCAGAGGTAACTATCCACGACTCCAGCTCTAAGAGAAGAAAGAAAAACAAAGTAAAGTGAGGTAAAAATCCACATCATCAGGGCACCAGAGCTCTGATTTCAACAGTGTTCACCATTCCTCATAGACTAATGTTGGCTTTGCTCCCTTTTGATGCCCAGGATGATTTTCTCAATATCTATGAGTGGAGAGGAATTAGATTTCTAATTGCCTTTTTCCATCCAGCCAAGAGGCAAAAGCTGGCATAGGTTATCTTTCTCTTCAACTTTGATTCAGCCACTCAGAAAAACTTTTCAAATACCTCAACTCCTGACCACATTAGTTTATTTTATCAATCAAGCTTTGATTCACTGATAATAAACACATCAGTATAACTCTTGGACGTGTTCAGGAATAATAAACAGAAAACTAAGCTCACACTAAAGCTGGTCAGACAATGGGATTTTTTTCTCTACAAAGAAAAATTATTGTTGATAAAATATAAAAACAAGACTTGAAATATTTTCATATGTAGCATTTAACATTTCTTCTAACTAATGAGAGTTCCATCTCCTTCCAACAGGAGGGGACCTCTCAAAGTCTGAAATTACCCCTATAACAAATCCATGCAGACCCAAAGCACACAGTCAGTTCTTGCATTTTGCAGGGTTCCCTTAACCAAACCTACAGACACAAAATTAAAGTTTCTCAGTCCCATTTTTTCATGATTCTTTGGTGTCTTGTGTTTTTATCTCATGATATTCTATGAAATTCAGACTGCATTAAAGGTCTCTGGTCTGTACACAGGGAAATGGAAGCTTGAAATCTAAACATTAAATGAGGAACCCCCCAGTAACCCTGCTCTGCTACCTACTTAACTACTTTTTTTAAATTATGCAACCTCGTTATATTTAAACCAATCTTATGCTTTGAGGTGGAAGGATATGCTTTTGATTTTTATGTACTTCAGTATATATTTTGATATAAATGTGAATGTTGCATTTATCTTTAAGGTATGACTTAATTTTCTCAACTCCAGCTTAAAATTTTCAAATTGCAGATGATTTTTTAAATTTTTATTTTCATTTGACATTTCAAATTCTTTATTGAATAACGGGAAAAGTCCAACAGAGATACTTTTATCTCCTCTTCCTTTCCAATTGAGCTGGATCTTGGGTTCCAACAGAAGCAAAGCTATGAATTACATTGATAATTAAATTTAAAACTCTCATAGATTTTCTTGTGCAGGGAGGAAAAGGGTTTGTACAGAGGAAGTTTTCCCAGTGCCACTAATGGGAAGTTTCCTAGGGACTTTCTGAAAACCTCCTTTTCATAGACAAAACCATAAACCAATATCTGTGGGTGCTTAACTTATGAAAACCTGCTGATTTTAGAGTGCTGCAAGGGAGACCCCTCATCCCATTTCTTTCTGTGCAGCTGAATGATTCCTTCCTGCTAACATCTTCCTTTCCCCCTTCTCCCAAGAGTCTGCTCAGACCCCTTAAGTCATTTTTGGCTTGTTTACTAAATCTTCAGTCTGCTCACACAAGATTAAGGACACTCAACTTAGGTATGATCCTTTATCCTGTGCTTTGGTTCCAGGGCAGACTCAGAAGAGTCCTTAAGCCTTAAAAAGTGGATTGAAAACTCAGTAAACATGATGAAGAAGAGAAACTCAAGAAGTCCAAGTCTCCCACCACAAAGGCATGAAAAGCACTTTTTATAATATATTGTTGCAAAGAGATTTTTAGTGACTTTGTAATGATTTATAGGTTGCCTTTTGTATTTTTTTATTATTTTTACTCCTCCCACAACCCTTGCAAGTCAAAGCTGGGTATATTGTGTACCCATTTGTCCACATTTAGCTCAATCATTTTCTCATTTAAATACTGAGAAGCAGTATGTAGAATTGCTTGTTTTTCTCAAAAAGAACAAATGCCAAAGAACTTTAAGTAATTTCTTTTTTAAAAATGTGTTTCTGCAACCTAGCAATATAAATGTTCTGGAGGTATATTGGATATAAACTTACATAATCTTGGGTATATTTAAAAGTTTCCATGGAAACCATTTCTTTGTCAAAAGAACAACATTGCTCTGGGCTATTTGTAACCTGCACCTAGCACTGTCCAGCTCAGTATGGAGACCAGGAGGTGACTCTGATGTCAATAAAGGAGTGGTCTTGGCTGGTTTTAGCTTTCTAGCCAGAGCAGAAGGTGCTAAGTAACATTTCTACATTATCCATACACGTGAAAAAACAGCAAGAGTGAGAGAGTTGAGGCAATCTGACCCTTGGAAACCACCTAATGCAAAGACACCTGCCTTCCCTGACAGGGGCCCTTCTGGTTGTGTTAAGTGCTTCTGTAAGAGGGAATGAGAGTGCAAGGTCTCAGTTCTCCTCAAGCAAGGATATTTGTTCTGCCTGCTGCAGGTTTTCCCTCCAGAATAAGCTGCTCTTCTAATGAGCTCTGTTTTGACAGCAGCATTGCAGCTTGCCAGGAGCTGCTCCCAATGCAGCATGTCTGTCTGTGCATCTGCAAAGGCGTCTGCAAGGTTGCAGCCCTGATTATCACACCATTCCTCATGCCCTCTTTTATCAAATTTTTAAAGACAGGGAGGAAGGGGGAAAGGAAAGGGCAAGCAAGTCCAGAGTGACCTTCCTCGTGCCTCCGGAAACACTCCAGTGTGCGGGGGCAGGGAGGTGGAGCTGGGTTTCTAGCTGTCAGCAGCTGGGAGTCAACAGCAGCCCATCTTATCCACTTCAGAAATGAGCCCTGGCTGATTGGACAAATATTTCCTATTTACCAGCTTCTCCCCCCTCCTGGATAATTCTAGGGTTAATCCACCACACCACCTCCTCAGCCCAGCCCCGTGATATTGACACTTAAGAAACACAGAGCTGTTTATATTTCATTGGAGAGCTCATACTATCAATTTTCACATTAGTGAGTCCAGCTATTGCTCTCTTCTATCGGGATCTATTGAGTGGTGGCAGTAGAGATATCCGCTGTAGTGAAGGAAAAAAAAATACTTAGCTGTCTGATGAAATGTTTTAAATGCATAGGGTTCACCTTGGGGTTGGCTGCTGCTCAGATTTTATCCATTAATAACACGCAGGGCTGCCACACTACTCTCCAGGGCTGATAGGAAAAATAGTACCACTTACAGATCCCCTGGTTTGCCTCGGGGAGAGTGCACCAAATGCAGCACATATCATACATTTCGGGGCTGAAATTTACTCCACAAGAAGGAAAAAAAAATAAAATAAACAACCCCCCCTCCACCCCTAAACATTCTCTGTATTAAAAAACAAAACCCAACCCTATTCCTGAAACGCAGACAAAGAGAAGTTGCCATGTAGGCCAGTAGTTGCAGACCTCAAGTGTTATACTTATGCTATGAAACGCCTCTGGGCAAAACAGGGGCAAGATTTCAGTGTAAACGGCCTTTTTTAGCTTACTGCTCTGCAGGTTGACATTTCACCCAGCAGGGAGAAGAATCTGAATTGTTACAAGAAACCAAGCTGTAAAGAGTAGGCTCTTGGTAAGTCATCGTCTTTCCAGCAAGAAAGTCTCATTTATTTATATTTTCTCCTTTTTTTTTTTTTTCCTACCTCTGAAACAATTCACAGGAAAATGATCATCAGAATAAGAATTGTTAACTGATTAGATTATTGTCGGCATTCAGTACAAGAACATCACCAGGCGCTCAAGGGTAAGTATTATTTTCATCTACTGATGAGGCTAAGAAAGGATTGTGCACCCAATTCCCTGTGCATTAATGATCTGAAGATATTTGGGTTGGGTTGCATTGTTTTCCCCTCTCTTTCAAAGTGAGCCACGGAGCTCTGCTGCCAGGAAGTGTTATTTAAGAATATGAGCTTCTTTTGTAAAGGGAAGGGCATAATTAGATGTTAAGAACTGATTATTGCATTGTTCTCCACAGAGATTTCCAAAAGGAACAGCACTTGAAGAAAGAAGGGAAAGTATGTATTGTGCTTGGAAAGTGAGAGATGTCTGCCTTCAACATTCTCTGTCTCCGTATCTGAAAACTTTACAAGCGATGTAATCCAACATTGCCTGCCAGGAGCCCACTGACCAACAGTACCGGCTGTGAGACTAGGGCTCCCACCAAAAAAACCCAGAAAAATCCCCCATCTCCTCCACCAGGAGTCACTGGAACAGAAAACCATGATTTTTTTTTTTTTTTTTTTTTTTTAACTTGAAACAAGCTGAACTTGTGCCTACACACTGCTGTTTCCTGCTATTCCAGCCCCAGGGAGCTGACACACCTCATGCTTCCTCCTCTAGGCACTGAGGAGCAAAAGGTTTCTATCAGGCAACACTCAGAGGAACCTTGGTAAGAAATAAGCCCTCCTGAGCAGATAAGGACTCATCCAACTCACCCAAACTCTAAGGCACTAAATGTAGGACAGGCGTTTATCTACAGTGCACACAGAGGGGATCCAGCCTTTAGGCTGATACCCACTAAGAACCTCCCTACTCCATGCCATACTACACAGAATAAATGCTTCTCTAGGTGCCATCCCCCCGAAAAGTGTTTAAAATCAAGGAGACAAACCTCATGCATTTCTCAGGAGGCTCCTGGCATAGTCTCTGGTAGATTGGTCAGAGCCAACACAGACTTTTAGCTGCTGCTTGACCTCCATCTGATTGTCAGCAGTGGCAGCTGGGAGGGGATGCCCACCTGACTTGGGCATTCACTTAATTTCTCTTCTCAAAGTGAAGACTGCTTCAGCTTTGCTTAACACCTCCTGAAGCCAAAGAGACATCACCTTCTCCAATCTGCCTCTTTCTGCTGCTGCTTTTTCCTCCTCAGCCTTCATTATATATCATGCAGGAAATGGAACTCCTCTAAAACACACTCTAAAGCTCAGGTTCCTACCAGGAAAACCCCAGCAGATCCTCAACCCCTGCACTGGCCTGTTTCCCCTCCACTCCTGGAGTTTCCAGAAGTTCTGATGAGCTGGGAAATGCTGCAGTTTTAAACAACTGGACTTCCTTCTACCAGTTCCCAAGGGATTTTCCCTCTTTCTAGGAGGAAAATTGGACTTGGTGTTGCAGCCTACTCAGAGTGTCCTCACCATTTTCCAAGGTTATTTGATATATTTCATTATTAATGTCTTTAAGGCCCATTTTAAAGCTCACTTAGATAAAATTTTCCAACTACTATTATCAGAAGTTTGCTCTAAAACCTCTTGGATGTCATACTAAAAAAGTTTTAATCCTCAAAATATAATTTATATGAAACAGAAATGTAAACCATATCCTGTACTACCTAAATATTTGCATCTAATCTATATATACAAGCACAGAGGAAAGGTGTAAGAGCACCTCAGCCTTTCTGACCTCAGGTAAAAGGATTCTCTTAGCCCAGTCATGCTTTTATAGCCCTTTCCCTGTTTGTTTTTTGTTTTGTTTTGGGTTTTGTTTTGGTTTTTTTTTTTTTTTTTTTCTTTTTTTTTTTTGTGTGTGTGTGTGTGTGGGTTTTTTTGTGTCTATGGGACCACAGATTCACCAGATTAAAACCAAAAAATTTTAAAAATTAAACCCCTACATACAAGAAATAAATCAGTTTCACATTTTATCATACTTTGTCAAAAATGGGCTTCTTCATGACCAAAGCCTGAGCTGAAGTCACCACAGCTTTGGAGACAGGTGTCGCAGTCCTTTTTTAAAATCTGCAATAACAGCCTTTAGCTGTATCCCAATTAACACACTCCGTGTGCCAAACTGTAACGAACTTGCCTGTTCTCCCTGGACCTGCTTGCAGTCTGAGGTGAGAACTAATGAATTGTCGGGGCCACAGGAGGAGGACAAGGACGGGGAAGCAGAGGGGAAGGAATAAGAGTACAAACATCTGCGTGTAGAGGACAAAGCCCTTCGTAGTCTCCCAGGTTATGCAGCCACTTTGTAAGTATTTGGCAGCCAAGCCATCCCTTTCCTTGCAATCACTCTGTTTGCTTAGGAGCAAACCCAAATTCAGTTTGCACCGGAGTTTGTTTGAACACATCCCTTCACTTCATTGTTGTGATTCGGGATTATTATTATTTTTTTTCCCCTTCTATGCATCTTCATCCTTCATGGTTGATTTGGATTATGATGTAAACTAAGCGAACATGACACAGCTGCTCTCTCCAATAACTAAGGAGATGCCGGCTGCCATTCACCCCGGCACTTTGGTGCTTCACAGCAGGGCTGGTGGGCTGATGGGGGCCCTCTCTTTTGGCATCTGTCTATGCCATCCTCGTGCCGTTTGCTGAAACAAAACCAGTGATGTTAGCAGCATATGGGCAGCCAGAACAGGGGTCATTTCCCTTATTTGCCAACAAAGTAAAGGACAAGGCCCGGTGGAACAGGGATATACGGAGGAGAGCTGGCAGTACGGTGGCAGAAGAGAAAACCACAGGCAGGAAGGATCCCAGGAGTCACCTCTGCCCATACGTCCCTTTCCCGTGACATGTGGAGTCTCTGAGCTTTGCAAGGACTGTTTGATGCTAAGTTCTGTGAGTTTTGATCAGCTGAGCTGACTCTGCCAAACCACTCATCTGGCTGAGGTGGCCACCACACCTCAGATTCAATGCCTGACTCCAAACCTCACTGAAAGCTGAGAAAGATTTTGTTGACAATCAAATTCATGAAACAGCTAACAGAAAATAAATCACTTCCATCTGCATGCTCTTGGACTAATAAAGGCTTGGTCTGAAACTGGAGGAGCCAAGAACCTGTCAGGGATCCAATCTAATTGTATATCTAACCTGATCAGAAGTAAGAATAATTGGAAACCTCTCAAGTGGATTGTTCTTCTTAACTTACCGGGACAAGCCACACACCAACAGCTTGCACAATCTGACTTCTGCAAACAAAAGCAGTCTGGATAATTTTGGAGAAGACACTGGGCATTCAAACTTCCAGGTTAGCTGTCTCTGCTGCCAGGAAAAAAAAAAAAAAAATAGGCACTTTTTCCTTCAGAGTAGTACCTCTAGGCACAAGGTTACAGCACTGGGCATGTTTTAACATATAGGCTGTGCTGAAACAGAGAACTTGAGGAAGATGCTTAGCGAAGAAAAATAGCTCTGAATAGAATGATGTCTGCAGAAACCAGGGATGACAAATCTACTGCAATATGAAAACATATGTATATGGCATTGTGAATTTAAAAGGTGCTCCACATAGCAGACATAGCTCAGATATTTATTAAGACTCAGATTCATGAAAAATATCCCACTTTTTGTTAGCAATTTTTGCCTGCAAAATTTAACTCACTTGTGTGTGCTCTCATAATATGCAAGTATTCTTCAAAATTGCTACCTCTCTTTCTATGTCTATAGCAATGCTTACCTAAGTCTCCATCCTCTTTTCAAAGTATCACTTTTAGTATCTGAGAACCTATATATTTTTATAAAACCCTTCATTTTGGGAGTTCACTATTTGCTCAAATTGTCTGGGAATTATAGGCTCAGAGGGTGTTATTTCTATCAGATATTTTTACAAAAATCTTTACATTTAAAAAATATGTTGGGTTTTTGTGTGATTATTATAAAAAAGAAATGTTAAAAATTGAGAAAATGTGATTTTATATCTTGCTGAAGTTTAAATAAATATAATCCCCTAAAAAATATTATCAGACTTTTTAGTATTTTGTCAATGTTATCAGGGATATACATTAAAATGCATGTTTCAATCCATGACCATGTGGCTCTACCTCTTGATTGAGTAAAATGTTTACCAAAAACCTTGAGTGTTTTAAAAAAATGAGCAGAGTTGTATCTATGTATGAAAAGTAAAAATGTTGTAAATAAGGGAGTTGGCTTTTTTTTTTTCTCTCACAGTTTCAAGCTCCACTTTCTAACTTAAATGCATAAAGATTTTTTTTTTTTTTTGTCAGCTTCAGTGCAGAGAAACATTAAAATTCATCTCACCCCAAACCTTTGTCGGGAAAAAAAGATGTTAAATATCAGCAAATGGATCTGATAAGCTGCAGACTATTTCTGCTGTCAGAGAATGACTGTAGGACAAAAACACATGTTCAGGATTTGACATCCCTTGGCATCTTGTAAATAGCCTGCATGAATCCACACCTAAAAACTGCCAACACAAGCAAAATTGTGCCCAAGTTTCTTGTAAGTTAAGCAAGCAAAGCAGAGACATGAAACGTGGTTGGATTGAATATAGAAACCTAAAGACCCCCAAAACTGACCTTGAGATCATTTTAGCGAAAGATCTTCTCTGCACTTTTGCAGCGCCAGCCTGATTTTCTCTGTATAAAGAGCTCTGTGTGTGTGTGGATGGGTGAATGTGCAGGACTGCGTGATAAACACGTTATTAGGGAAAAAAAACAACAACTTTCCATAGAAGAATGATAAGAAAAAAGAACTGCTGAGTAATACAAAATAGACCCTTCCTTTTTCCCTTTCTTTTTCTCATTTTTCTTTTTTCTTTTTTCTTTTTCTTTTTTTTTTTTTTTTTTGTGTTAAGGATTCACTCCTCAGAAGAAATGAGAAGTAATCCCTTGGCCTGGTTTTCTTCCACTTCAATTCCACCCCCTCACCAAAAGAAAAACTTTTTTCTGATTTGTGATTCAAAGGACATCTCTTCCCTGTCTGGATGGCAAATTGTTTTCTCCCTTTTCTGTACAAAGACAACAACAAAGAAAAGGTTAAAAAAAAGGAAAGGAGGGATATTTAGAAAGATGAAGAGGAAATCTGTTTCAAGAACCAATTTCTTCTGATACAACATCAGTGTTTGTGCCACAAATGCAGGAAGAGATTACTGCCCTTCTTTTCCCCAGTCCCCTTATTTTTTAAACTCTCAGTTCTTTTCAGAGATGTTGGTCTTCCTTTCCTGGATTCAGGTTTGCCCACTGCCAGCATGATATGTCAAAGCTTCTCGACTGAATGGAGAAATCTCTTTTTCCTGAAAACTTGGGGATTGTCTCAGCATTTGTGGGATGGATTATTCAGGGGACTATCACAGCATTAGTGGCATCTGCTGGAAAGGAAATCCACACTGTGGTGGGAGATGCCACAGTCATGCTCATCCCAGTCATTAAATGGGAGCACATTCCAAACTTTCCTTGGGTGAATGCAGTTTTTGGGTCTCCTCTATAAATAAAGATTGACATCTATGTGGTCCATGCTGGCTCTAATTTCAGACTTCAGGGCCAAAAAGGACCATGAGGATGGTCCTACCCTCAGTGTGGCTGGGACCATGGCGCAAAACACACATGGGCACCAGGCTTTTTCCAACCTGAAAAGTGAGAAGGGAAAATGGGATGGGGTCTGTGGAGCTGAGAAAGGTTATGGAGGAGTCAAGTGCTGTGTGCCAGGACATGGTCGGGCTGGGATCTGGAAAGTGATTCTCTCCAAAGGACGTGGAACAGCTGGCAGAGTGCCTCCTCCCCTCCTCTTCCTCTGAAGCACCCCTGGAGTCAGGATGCTGGCCTTAATGACTCAGTAGTCTTCTTGGCTGTGGCAGATCTTGTATTTCCTGGAGAGAATCAATATAAACACTTTCTTTTGTATTCCTCCTTTTTTTTTTCCCCTTACCCATGTAGTGCCTCTTATTTCACTGTCTGCTGTTTGTCCCCAGCACCAAAGGAAACTGTGATCCCTAATTCCCAGTGCTGCCCAGGCCTGCTATAAAACTGCTCAGTGCGAAACGTAATATGCAAAAAAAAAAAAAAAAAAATTCTTTTTTTTTCTCTTTTTTTTTTTCCCCCTCCTTTTTGGCAGGCTCTGGAAAAGGCCTGTTTCCTGGCAGGAGAAAAAGCCAGCCTTGGCTTCAAGCAGCCACTGACAATTCCCAGCATATGGTAAGAGAGGGAGCTTCCGCCTACCCCATCAGGTAAGTGCCATCTTCCTTACTGCAGCAGATGATCGATGTCACGCTTGGACAGCGCTGGCTACTGGGAGAGGAGCCAAGCGGCCAACTGGCCAGTACAAGGGAACAGGTCAGGGTGGACAAGGCCTCTGGGTGAGGAAAGCATGCTAGCATAAGCATGCAACCAGGAAACGTGGTGTCTTAGTGCACCGTCATCTGCCTTGTGTTTTTGGCTCCACAGCCCAGTTCAAAGGCTTAATTTGCTTACGCTCACACTCAGGTTTAAGTGCTTTCCAAAGGTGGATTGGAGCTTTTTTGCATATGCCTTTCAGCATTGTTTGTGTGCTATTCCCTCCTTTCCTTTCCTTTCCTTTCCTTTCCTTTCCTTTCCTTTCCTTTCCTTTCCTTTCCTTTC